>NC_139454.1:9088283-9747896 GCF_963924565.1 Ascidiella aspersa | reverse complement strand
TTAATCGTAAGCCGAAGCTTTTTCATACATTGTGAACATTTCACAGAAGATGTTGATCTTATCTTATCGATTGGAACCGTGAGTAATAGCTGACTGCGGCAATCGGACCACTTCATCACTTCTTTAGTATAGTTGTTTTTTCGGCTTTTGTGTTGCCAAGATTTTTATCGTGCACAGTTGCTTCGAGTTTTAATTTCTAAGCGTTCTGTTGTAATAGGCTATACTGCTCCGCATCCGGTAAGACCACGCCAGGTGTTCCGTTTTACTAAATATTTCTGCGTTTTTTTTAACACATCGCCAGAAAGTCAGTTTTAATACTACAAAAAACCTACACCTAGGTATTTCGACTGTATGCAATACAAGTTCTTATCTATATGTTACGTTTAATCGCAAAAATTGACACATGTCAGAAACAAACACAAATACACATCGCCCGTCCAAACTGTACAGCAATTCGGTTTCCAACCTTTGTTGAAAAGCGAAAAGCTGAAAGATTTTTATTCACTCGCTCAAAACCCATTCAATATCTATGGAAAAGTATAGAAACTATTTGTGTAGAAATTATAGTCATCCTTCGTTCATTTACTTGCTGCTTGTTAAAAAATATATTACTTGGGTTCAACTTATTTAGAAAATTCAATTTAGTTAAACTTGAAGTCATCATCAAGAAAATTTATTACGAATATTGATAAAATCATTCGATTAAGATCAATAACTTAGTTTTACGTGCAAAACTTGAGATAAATAGATCAATTTTATAGTAAAATGTTAAATGAAAACACTTATACCTAAGTCACTTGGCCCAATGACAAAGTCAAGTAACTTATAGAAAAAAAAAACTCCAATGAAGTCAAGTCGTTTTACCAAAACAACTTAATTCATATCATTTGAAAACGGTGACTTTATTGCACTTTAGTCAAGTCATTGACTTAAATTACCAATGTCTCGCTTAACATTGTAAGGCTAATTAGTTTGTTGTCCTACCGAGGATGATTTTCCTACCTAATCCCTGTGTTTAGATGTTCGGCTTATTTTTGAACTGTGATGCTTCTTATACTTCTCAGTTCAACCCCATAAAAATAAAGACTACGTGACCCAATGGCAGCCCGACGCCGCCAAATTATATGCTGTCGACCTTAACTTTTTTTCTATGTAAATATACCCTTATAACCCCAAGCCCATCCCTAACTTATGGCCTTCGTGTGCACTTATCATGACCGAAAAACACTCCCAGACAATATGGTTCATTGTCCAATCCATACATCGCGTCGATTTATTTATACCCTATAGCTTTTATTCACCCAACACTGCTGTCCCATTGGGTGTCAAAAAATCCCTGTCGAGATAATAAAAACGACCGGGACGGTTGAAATTAAAACAGCCCGCAAATCCAGATGAATCTGAAAGATATGCGGGCCTAACTCGATTTTCTAAACCAGCTTAATTGAAATATCTTTTGGTTGGGGCTTGGGCGTGTTTCATTCCCTGTTTTGCCTGTACTGATGAGCTTATATGCACATCAATGAACGCTACAGATACGTGACCGTTTCCCAGCAACAAATCGCAAACAGAAAAACGTGCTTTTCAAACCTGTTCTGTTGAGAAGACGCTCGGGTTCCGATTTTTATTTCCGATATTTGAAATCGGGTGTCGTTCAAACGACCACGTATCGGTATCGGTAGAATCATGCACCCCAAGTCGCAGGCTCACTTTTCGGGAAAAAAAACACCAAGCGCTCCAACCAGATTTGGACAACTAGCTAATTCTAGTTTTCTAATTCAATGAATTCGAGCAAAATGCGGCTAATTCTAATTCTAATCTAATTCGTAAATTGCTTGAGTGCTCTAATTCGAGTTCTTATCTAATTCGACAATCAATAATGCTGCTTTTTCCAACGGCAATTTTTGTCGCTTAGTCGAAACATAGAATTCGAAATAATAATATTTAGTCGGGAAAAAACTTATAAAATATTGCACGAGAATATTTGCCAATTCGATTCTTAAGAGAATAAATTGCGATTTAAATCAACTGGATTGTGATTATGATAATATATAATTCTAGTTCTAATCAAATTAAAAAATAAAATGAATTGCTCTGATTTAAATTCTAATCTTATTTTAAAAAGTAAAATAAATCGAACAATTGCGTCCCACCTTTTATATCTTCTAACAATTGCGTCCCTAGTTTTTTAAGTGTTGCTTTAATCGCTTCTCAGTCACAATTAACTAAAGATGATAAAAGGTCGTATCGAAACGTCCTATACAGTAATTAAGATGATGTCGATCTACTCGACCTTTTTGACTTTGTAATTTATTACCAAGCTACATTACAGATCCGTACATATTGCATTGTGTTCCCAAAATAAATCTGGTCGTCCAAGTCTTGTTTCCAGACCCGTTTTTGTTTTGCTCATATATAGATCATGGAAAAGTCGGTGTCGGCCGAAAAGCGTCTGAGAAAGCAGAGGAGCTATTCGCAGCCTGGAGAGGACGAGAGTGAACGTTGGTTTGTGGTCAGAAACTTCAAGTAAGTCAAGATACCAGCACAAAAAAAAACAAGTTCTAGCCTGGTATTTGTGTTAAGTAGCTTGCCCAAAGCTATATGGTCGGCAATTCCGTGTTTTTTGCGCGGCTTATTAAGAGTTTAGTATAAAAATCAGTTAAGAGAAAAAAAGGAGAAAAATCGCTCACGATAGAATGTTTAACTCCTGTTTCAAACAAAAAGCTATCCGCTATTTATTTTTTGGCTTTCCTTGAACCTGCCTACGAGTACATAGGAAGTATTAATAAGCTTGCTTTGGTCCTAATCTCCCAGTTACACTTTTTGGTTTAATAAATAATACTCCATCATCTTGTAGATCAAGGGTTCTTAAAACAGGGGTCCGTAAAAAGTGGGTCGATATAAGGTTCACTTTGGATCGCAAAAATCTTAAAATTTATGAATTTGATAATACACTGAAAAATATTAGACATAGCTAGCTTCGTTTTTGTCAATTTTTGATTCGTATCCTTGGAACTAATTGTTGCCCATATTAACTATCTAAATTTAAACTTTTTACTTGGCGCTAATCCGATTTTGCTTCTTATTATGTTTTATTTACTATGAAAAAATATTTTTAGCTCTTTCGTTATAGCGCCCTAGAGACGTAACACTTTTTATTTTTTTAAATGTAGATGTAAACTTGATATATATAAATGCATTTTTGCTTAAAACGCAATTCCTGTTGAGTATTTTCAATATGGACAAAGCTCAAAGTTTTGAGAAAAGTCGCTACAAATAAACAGTCATAGGCCAACGTTTAAACTAAAAACAACCCGCGAAATATTTTGGTCGCACGACTTTAGAACTTATATTTTGGGATTGCGGTTCCCTGCCCTATAATTAACTTTGGTTCGCTTGAACAAGGTTGTCATGTAATTTTTCAGTGATGGTGTCATAAGGCAAAGTTATTGCTGTTTCCGATGTAACTCATGCGTAAATCGAAAGTGAAATTAAGTCTTAATACATTCAAGAAGAGGCTAAAGCGTATTTTTAACTACTAGTATTTTATTTAAAAAAAATCATTACATTTTTTAATTATACACTACGGTTTCCATTAGGCATTCGTGGACCCCCCCTAAAGCTAGACTACGTACCCTAAGGCATCGAGTTAAGAACCCATTTTGCAATTGTTGTATAATTTGAGTAAATTCGTCTGCCCTAGTAAAAAATGCGAAAAAATATTTCGCCGGTGATGTAACATTCATCTTTTTTGCACGTGACGATGTTTTATTTTGCAGCAAAAAGATTAAAAAAAACAAAAGAACGAAAAATCAAAACATATACGATATTTTACAAGTCTTCTTTTGTTGAACAGGGCCTGAAAACCGGATCTCTATTCTCGTGTACAGGAAAGCTTCAACTTGGATCATAAATTCGCCTTGGGTCTTTGTTCGATTTCTATTTTTAGCCTCATCGATTTTTATGAAGGGGTAAACTCATATTTTTAAGCCCCATAGCAACCCAGCTTTCTTCAAGATAGAGCGTATTTGGTAGTAGTGCATTTTTTACATTACGTTGACTTAAGAGTTTTGATTTATTGCTTTCAAGTTGGTGTGTTTGTTATTACAAGTCGACCTATTCACTGTTTACTGTTTATATACGCAAATCTGACAAATCGCATTGTACGTGTTTTTATGTCATGGACTACGTCTATTTTAGAGTTGTATGGAACACCATTGCACTTTCTCGTTTATTTTAAAATATGTTTTTGTTCCATTTGCACTTCTTTATTTTGCTTGCACTATCTTCTGTTGCTTAAATCGCAGTGGGTTGTTAAATTTAGTATGTAGCATTTTTACATTTGATTTATGTGGTTCGCACATGTTCGAGTTATATATGCACAGTTGCACACCATTTTGTACAATTTTCATTTTGCAATTTTTTTTTTAAAGAGTTCATTGCTATCACCAACGCATTTTACATCTTGATTTCTCCCAAAGTTATAATGCACATCTTACACATTAGTAAAGTGAAAAGTTATTTTTTTATTTATGCATTTAACCTACCTCCACAAAAATCTATTTATTTGTCGTGCCTTTTTAAATAGCAGAGAATGCTTTTACCATCGATGCCTCACAGGTAAGAAATGTCTTTAATATATATACAATGCATTACTCGACATTCTGATATAAGCTCGTCCACGAACAAAATCACATTTTTATGCTTTTCACTAAAAAGAAAATACATTTATATTTGTTATTCAAAAGGCACTTTCGTTAAAAAAGTTTTCGCAGTTGCATTTGGAAAGTACGTTTGGAAGAACAACGTCGCAGGGGTTTGTATTGAAGAGTAAAGGCAGAACCCTGAGGTTATTAGGACGCAGACTTGGACAACTAGATGTAGAATTAGTCGCATTTTGTCTTTAAATTAATCATTTTTTGTTTAACTTAGTCGCATTTCGCTTTAATTTATTGAATTAGAAAACTAGAATTATCTAGTTGTCCAAGTCTATTTAGGAGGACCCAGTAAGCACCGCCGGAACGTTTAACTCAATTCAGTAAATTGCAACAACAACAACAAAAATGATTTATTCCAACTAAAAGCAAACTTTATGGCGGTCTACCTGTTTTCACCTGTTAGCTTTTACATCCGTATGGCCTGTCAAAAAGGGCTTTTAACGGATAAAACAAAGGTTTCAATAAGTAGGGTTCTGTACGTCGCGTATGAAAAGCGTGAAGTAACATGGCTGTGAAGTGTTCGAGGTGTCAAAGAGGGCGATGAAAAGTCAGTCTCGATTCTACATTTCCTCGGCTGCTTTATTGACGTATACTTTGCCGTCAGCACTCTTCTCATCGTGGTATCCCGATGCAGATTTTGCCATGGCTTTTGCAGTTCTGCAAGCATTCAAAATTGTTTTAGATGCGTGGTTCAGTAAGTGTAGAATCAAATCCTCTTGATCGGGTATTTTTCTATAATTTCAGCTATTTAGGTTATAAACTCCTTAAACCCAAGGCATTAAGGCGGTTATTCGTTCGAAAGTTAAAAAAAAATTGTTATAACCCCATACTCTATGTGTGGCATGTTTTTTCTCAAATATACATTTTTTTTCATGTGGCAGATATATGGTAGGTGTTCTTGACTTCACTTGTTAGGCTATTTAATCAAAACTACTTGACTTCAGACAATTATTTTACAAAAGTCATGACTGGGACTTCCGACATTGGAAAATAAATTGTTTACAACACTGTAATTGTACAAACGTTAATTGGAAATTTGACCTAATTAAATAACTGCGAATCATGCGAACAAGCGTGTAAACTTTGACCCCAAAGAACAGTAGGTAAAACGGACGTTATAGGCTATTTTGTTACGGCCTATAAAATAAAATACCTATTGCTTTTGGTCCGAGCTTCCTGTTCTATACACATTAAGTAAGAACTCATGCTTTTCACAACACTTTACTCACATGTATTTCGAGAGCAGCACACCTGACGCTATCAGTAAAACCAGCAGTGCGATTCCAAGGACAGTACCAGTAGCAATTGCCTCGATGTGGCTACCAGGGTGCTGCGAAACAAAAAAAGAAGATAGCAGGATTATTTTTTGCTACTTTTAAAGGTATTTTTGCCTATTTGGTGCACATGGCGATGCTTTTCCTAAAGGATTCTTCGAAATGAAACGGCGTTACCCCAATAATCGACCTAATGCGTTGCAATTTTCAAATTGATTTTTTTTTTTAAACGATATTCCCTGTTATTAATCTTATTAAACAAGAAAAACAATTTTCGTTAAAAGTGCGATGTTGATTGTTCCGCCCATGCCAGTTTCGTCGGACAAATTATTTGTAAAAGTTTAGTTTAGTGGCAATTTCACCGGTGATAGGCAACTTCACTACGCTCAACACAATTGGGCCTACCTCTGTAATGTCATCGGCAGCAGGCGCCATTTTGCAGCTTATGCCGTCTTCATTTAGGGTTTTTCCCTCCGAACAGGCACATGTGTAGCTTCCTACAGAGTTGGTGCAGGCCTCTTCACAACCGCCATTATTGACCATGCATTCGTTTTCATCTGTTAAAAAGCAAAAGTGCTTAGCCCTGCGTAACCAGACATATTTTTTTACGTTTAATTTTTTTTTAAAACTAAATTATTTGCTTAAATTTAGTAACCCACGCAGAGACGTTTCTCAAAGCATAAATCTATATTAACTTTAAAATTTAAAAACACCCCATTTTTAACTTGATTTGTAGCTAAAATAGTAAAACATAAATACTTCCATCACACAGCAAGTAAGAACTATAATCACATTTTACGCCAAACCGACTAATAAATCTACATTTCCTGCTACATTTCTTAAGGTATAGCATGAATAAAATAGAAGCCTAAGTTATATCGATTATAGGCTACTGTAGTTTGTAGGAAATAATGCACTATATTTTGTCGACTAAAGTAGCCAACCAAACAAAAATTTGTCGGCTGATGTCTTAAATTGCATACACTATACTTGGTCATTTCTAATTGCCTAAAAAACTTCAGATTGACAAAAAGAGCTGTTTTCAAGTTATACTTTTGTAGCAGTTGTCTCCAATAGTGCGTATCCTGACTTAATTTTCCCATCACATTGCTGACAGTACCAATTCTTACCTTTGCAAATGGGTGGAACGGCGTTGAAAGAACTGCCGACGCATTCGATTTCGGCTTCCCCGAAAATCTTGAAGCCTCGCCCGCAATAGTAGGCCACCTTTGGCCCTTCGCATCTCTTCCAACTTCCGTAATCGATGTCCTTGGGGCGACCACACGACCCAACTGCGAGAAAACACAGCCATAACTCAAACGTTTGCTGGTCGTAGTTTTCTACTGGCGATTGCTATTTTACCGTCGTATAGTAAAACATTAAGGATAAGTTAGAGATGTCCGATACCATTTTATTCCGATACCGATGTTCGATATTAAGGACAAAAAATATGGAGATCCGATCCGATACCAAATGACGTCGTTACTATTATCAACAAGCAAAATAGATGCAATTAAAACGTTCAAAGTGATTTTTTTGGGGGGTAATATAGGCCAAAATTTGTATTAGCCCTAAAATGTCCAGTTACCGCCAATTGTTAACCTACAATTGTTTTAAAAATTTACAATTCAATGTAGAAATAACTAAGTGGTTTGCAACTCAGTGATAAAATTCCATGTTAATTTGATATTCAATTGAAACCAATACTGCCCTAATATTGGACCAGAACAATACTATCACTTGGTATACATAAAAAAAACTTGTTTTTACCGCTACGATGGATCAGCAAATATTAATATACTTTCATCACCGCTGCAAAAAGAGTTAGATAAGTTGACTTTAGGGTTGATATTTTGTGACCGTCTTAGCACCCCCATTTTCACATGCCCTAATGATAGATATAGTTACTTTAATTCAATACAAGGTGGCACCAGAGAACTTAATTTTCTCAGACATTTGAAAATGCCCAAGGCTTGTAATGCTTTCAAATTATCAAACAAAGATAGTTAAAAAAATAGACATACCACATCGAATTATATTGAAGTTAACATTAAGCACTTGTATTTAAAAAATTATAAGTTAAGGAAAACTTAAAATACGCTACTATTCGGCAAATCACTTTGGGAGCAGCTTTTGTCTCTACTATGTATGTAAACTGGATGAGCGAAACTCACCTTCGGGGCTTTCCCTCCATAGATTCAGGTCAAGCGCCGTTATTGCGTCACAATTGACGAAGTCGCGCGGATATTCAACCCGTCTGAACACGTCGGTCTGGACCCGATCCACCCCAGAGTTGTCGCAAATAACACGCGCAAAGCTCAATCCCTCGATGGCGCTAGCCTGCAATGCAGAGAAATGTTGAATGTTGCGTCTTTTGTAACAAAAGTTTCTTGGGAATGTGGGGTTTATTCGAAATAACGGAAATCGGTGTATCCTCTTTAGGTTTTGAGATGGCCTCAAAGGGTGATTCACTTTTAACGGTGTCATTCTAAGTTTTACGAACTATTAGCATTGTAACTAACAGTATGTACGATAATATCGGGTCGAGGCCAATACCCAGTGATTTTCAACCGCTGTTCCGCATGTTCCGTAATATATCGTCGGTCACTGGTTTATAAAAAAAATGGACTTTAATTTATGAAACTAATTATCCACTATCATTCCAATAGTATTTTTTTTAATTTGCTGTTATGTAGTAATAGGCTTAAGACTCGTTGCGTAATAATAGGATTGCACCACAGCCCGAATATAAATTTTGTGCCCGTCCAAACAAGCCTAGGAGGTATCGCACTAGGTCTAGGAAAACCCGAAAGCGTTAAATTGTTGTGTTGTTTATTGTAAGGTATTGCTGTAAACTTTTGTTCGTGTTCTGCAAAATTATTAACCACATAAAGTGTTCCGTAGCTCCAAAATGATTGTTTAGATTGTTTACTTTCAGTCCCGATTGTGTTACAACATTTGTTTACTTTTATAGACCTCAATCGTAAGCCGAAGCTTTTTCATACATTGTGAACATTTAACAGAAGATGTTGATCTTATCTTATCGATTGGAACCGTGAGTAATAGCTGACTGCGGCAATCGGACCACTTCATCACTTCTTTAGTATAGTTGTTTTTTCGGCTTTTGTATTGCCGAGATTTTTATCGTGCACAGTTGCTTCGAGTTTTAATTTCTAAGCGTTCTGTTGCAATAGGCTATACTGCTCCGCATCCGGTAAGACCACGCCAGGTGTTCCGTTTTACTAAATATTTCTGCGTTTTTTTTTAACACATCGCCAGAAAGTCAGTTTTAATACTACAAAAAAACTACACCTAGGTATTTCGACTGTATACAATACAAGTTCTTATCTATATGTTACGTTTAATCGCAAAAATTGATACATGTCAGAAACAAACACAAATACACATCGCCCGTCCAAACTGTAACGCAATTCGGTTTCCAACCTTTGTGGAAAAGCGAAAAGCTGAAAGATTTTTATTCACTCGCTCAAAACCCATTCAATATCTATGGAAAAATATAGAAACTATTTGTGTAGAAATTATAGTCATCCTTCGCTCATTTACTTGCTGCTTGTTAAAAAATATATTACTTGGGTTCAACTTATTTAGAAAATTCAATTTAGTTAATCTTGAAGTCATCATCAAGAAAATTTATTACGAATATTGATAAAATCATTCGATTAAGATCAATAACTTAGTTTACGTGCAAAACTTGAGATAAATAGATCAATTTTATAGTAAAATGTTAAATGAAAATACTTATACCTAAGTCACTTGGCCCAATGACAAAGTCAAGTAACTTATAGAAAAAAAAACTCCAATGAAGTCAAGTCGTTTTACCAAAACAACTTAATTCATATCATTTGAAAACGGTGACTTTATTGTAGTCAAGTCATTGACTTAAATTACCGATGAGTACTCAATGTCTCGGTTAACATTGTAAGGCTAATTAGTTTGTTGTCCTACCGAGGATGATTTTCCTACCTAATCCCTGTGTTTAGATGTTCTGCTTATTTTTGAACTGTGATGCTTCTTATACTTCTCAGGTGAACCCCATAAAGACTACGTGACCCAATGGCAGCCCGACGCCGTCAAATTATAAGCTGTCGACCTTAACTTTTTTCTTATATAAATATACCCTCATAACCCCAAGCCCATCCCTAATTTATGGCCTTCGTGTGTACTTATCATGACCGAAAAACACTCCCAGACAATATGGTTCATTGTACAATCCAAACATCGCGTCGATTTCTCTATACCCCTATAACCTTTGATTCACCCAACACTGCTGTCCCATTGGGTGTCAAAAAATCCCTGTCAAGATAATAAAAACGACCGGGACGGTTGAAATTAAAACAGCCCGCAAACCCAGATGAATCTGAAAGATATGCGGGCCTAACTCGATTTTCTAAACCAGCTTAGTTGAAATATCTTTTGGTTGGGGGGTTGGGGCTTGGACGTGTTTCATTCCCTGTTTTGCCTGTTGAACGTCACAGATGCGTGACCGTTTCCCAGCAACAAATCGCAAACAGAAAAACGTGTTTTTGAAACCTGTTCTGTTGAGAAGACGCCCGGGTTGCGATAGTAAAAGCGGTCACCGTCTCTGAGCGCCTTAAACTGGCGCGCAAGCAAGCAGGTGAAGGTCGGACCAAGTCTCGAACCGCCAGGCAAAATGTCCTCGGCTAATCCGGCCAACCAAAGATCGATGTTCCTACAAAGGGACAATCATTGGCTTAAAAAACTCCTAAAGCGATTTATACGCATTAGGTCTTGGGGCTCCCCGTCGAAGGTATGCGTCATTAAATCCGTGGTTGTTTTATTTATTGGTCGGGTTTAAGTATAAACTAAACAAGTGATGCCCTATCAGTCCCTAGAATCTATTTGGGGTAGACAATGTGCCAGTTGAGTATACAACGGCTTTATCGCTTTTATAACAAGCTGAATCTGGAAGCATATAAGTGAACTTCACCATTAACATTGAACCTCGTGAAGTTCAATATTAAGCCTTGTAATTATTTCCAGCTTAAGTAGTCCATCTCGGAGTCACCAATTTGTATATGTATAGCTCTAAGAATAAATAACTCCCTGAATACACTTCTGTGAAAATGAGCCCATTATTTTATCCACCTTTGCATTATCCCATTTTGCATTGATAATATAATTGTTCTCGACAAATTTAATGAATAGTCGATTTTATCGAATGCCCTGGCTTTATATTTTCATTGGATTTTGAATTTGTCGAATATACACCAACCATTTGGCAATTAGACGGAACCTTTGTCAACAAAGTTTGATTGGTTCTACTTCATCTGATCGCATTAACAGAAATTTGTTTTTAAATAAGGATAAACTCAAATTAAATTCGTGAATTAGTTTCGTCTTTCCCTTGTAGAAATATTCGTTGACACGTCTAGCTTTATTCTTTATAGAGATTTAATTTTTAGTTGTTGTTAGTTGTGATACTTAGCATAACTCGGAACGATTAGGTTGGTATTAATGCCGATCCAACACGAAAAAAGTATTACCTTCTGTGAATTTTATTCATGTTGTGTGATTTTTTATAGTAGATTTTTTATAATTATAATGTAAATTTCTTGAAAAGCAGTAAATAGAAAATCAAGAGTAACTAAGCTTTCTAACGCTAAGCTACTTTCAACTATTTACCAGAAAAATATGTTTCAATTTATCATTTTTGCTTATTCGATCACGTTGATGACGTCATGTGCTATCCGGTCGGACGGCCATACTTTACCCCAATCATTTCGAATATATGTATGAGAACAAAGAATAAGAGGTGTCGGCCATCCCTAATAAATAACCAATTGCTAACCCCTGCAAAAATCATCACAGCAGCCAGCAACTTACCCAGGATGGCCATAGAGCGTCCTCAGTCGTTCTCTGACAGTTGCGTTGCTTATTTCACCGGCCAAGTCGTCGAATGTTTCTGCCCGGGTAAGGTTGCACAGAACGCGCCAGTCGTTGTACAGGGGAAGTGCGTGGTCGCGGCCTCTTTGCAGATTCAAGGAGGCCAAGTCCAAAGCGACCTGACATGAATTTTGAAAGGTTATTCAAGCGTGGATTTAAATGAACGTGTTTAAGATTACTTGACGCGGATCCGCATTCACTATAATCTTTATAAACAGGATAAATAGAAACATTTTAAGGTGAAAAATTTAAGGATCTGGCAGAAATAAGAGCGAATATATTTTGCCCCATGGCTTCGATCACCAAATAAAGTAGGGCTAACAAAAACATACCATTTGCGTGAAATGTTTAAAAAAACACGCTGTTACATAAATAGTAACAGTATGAGTTTGAAGCGCTCGCCGTCCTTAGAAACCTTCATAAAAGCTATAAATGCAAACCAACGGTCGTTGCGGCCGCCATATTTAATTACAGCAATCTGTTGTATACTTTAACATAAAAGGGTTAATGAAAGTCGCTGTGCTGAAAGACTAATTTCGTATTGGACGAATTTTTTCGTTGAACAGTGCCACTTGATTATCATCTAAATGTATAATTTACGTCTAAATCTAACGTGTGTCCGCTATATATGGCTACAGGTGTTAACACTGTGTAGGGCTCGGCCATATCATATGGTCTATTTAAGTGTAAATGCGCATGAAAAGCGCTGCGACCTCCCATGAAAAATTGGCAATAGTCAACCAGTGTGTTTATCTAAGTATAACCTTTGTTTTTCGTTAAGTATAACCTTGTTTGCCGGTCAGTTGGGTTGGGCATGACCATGATTGACTTAATGTTTAGTATTGCGATTTTTTTTACTTTTAGAGCATATTTTCTCAAATCGATAGTAAATAGCTTCTTCTAAATTATATTGGTCGGAGCACATCCTTCTTACCAAGGTTTAATGTCTATTGGTTCCAAAAAAATTTCACAATCAGTTAGGTTAACGTGG
The DNA here is from genome assembly GCF_963924565.1 of Ascidiella aspersa. Classification (NCBI taxonomy): domain Eukaryota; kingdom Metazoa; phylum Chordata; class Ascidiacea; order Phlebobranchia; family Ascidiidae; genus Ascidiella; species Ascidiella aspersa. The sequence continues at coordinate 9,734,988 of NC_139454.1, read as the reverse complement.
TTAAACAAACTGCTATGCAAAAAGTTTTATTGTTAAAAATTCTTGTAAAGTGGGCTTTTTATTTTAAAGATTTCTTAATGAATTCTCGACTGTGGAATTAAACTTTGACAATCGTTTCATCATTATGGTAATTGCAGAAAATGTATTTTACTTAACACGTCTTTTACATCCCATTTAATTGTATACAAACGCTTTGCCATAACGGGAAGTTTTTACGAACAGGTCCTTAAGCGTCGATCAAGCGTGAAGCGTTTAACTATAGCTTTTTCGCAAACCGTTAACTCATCCTAGGCTACGATGAGCTTGTTAGTTCCCACCTGATTCTGCATGGCGAACAACTTTTCCCGAAGTTCCTCATGCATCATTTGTGTCTGTGTGATCAGCTTGGCCGATCTTCCGATTAAACCTTCGCGAAATCATCACCGTTTAATAGTTTTGTGAACGTTAAAGCTGGAATAGATGCATAAAAAGGCGGTGGTTCGGGCAATGGCTCGGAAAAAAGAGCCTACCCCTCATAATCGACCTCCTTTCTCAAGTAAGCTTACATATGGCATGACTATAGGTCAGGGTGGCCAACCAGTAAGATACCGAGACCTACATTTGTTACTTGGCTAACCGCAAAGAGTCACAAGTTGCACATGTGGGTATGAATTATCCCTTCTTTCTACTTACACATAAACCTCTGCTTAGCTAGATTGATTTGAAATGTTCCTAACAATATTGTCTAAGCTGCATTTAGCGTTTTTTTATTCCACTATAGGACTACGTAAATAAATGCCATCACGCAGTCGAAGTCCAAAAAGTTGTTGAATTGATTGTACAAAAAGGAAAAGGATCTGAGCAGGGATGGATCCTATAATTTTGTTGAAGGGGCGTGGTAAAAACGTTAAATATGCAATAAAAATTCAAAAAGGACAAATACAGAGTATATATTCTACCAGGAGTCCTCAAAGTTGCAAAGACGTTTTGCATAGTTAGTTTAGCGCGAAGCGCGTTTTTAAATTAGTGTTGAAACTCAAAAAACAACCTGAACGTAAGAGCGGCATGGAACTGGTTGAAGAGCCGCATGTGGCTCGCGAGCCGCGTGTTGGCCACCCCTGTTATAGGTCTATGAAAGTAACTTGTTTTACAGCACAGCAAACTCGCAAACAACGAAAGCACCTCTCATAATGGGATCGAGTCCTCCTTGTCTGATGATCCTCCAAGGAGCAAAGAAGGCCTGGTGAAGGAGGATGGACGGGAACTCCGGGTGGTCTTCGAAGCTGGCGTTCAGCCGCCGGAACTCTGGCCAGATGGTGGCGTGGCCAAAACGAAACGCTGCCGTTGCGAATACGTTGGACACTGAAGGGTTCACATTGGGGTCGTAGTCCCCGTAATCACCCATATGACGCATTCCCTCCTCACCCAAGATCTTTGGCAAGTATTCCCTGCGCGTGTAATCGGTGTATAATGTTAGCTTTAGCGACGATTGGGTGTGATTATAAAATAGCCCTGATCAAAGTTCTTGTAAGGCAGCCTGTAATGTGTTAACTGATGTACTTTTTTCAACTTCACAACCTTTTTTTTTCAACTTCACAACCAAAGTTACGCAAGCCTCGCTTTGCCACATATTTTTGCTATTGGCTGGCTTCGAAGTTCAACAGTCTTTTGCTAAACTGTTAGCTAGTCGAACCAGCTTCGTATTTCCTTGACTATTGTAGGCCACTCTTTCAAATGTTCAAACCTTATTTGCAAACATTTTTTCAAAAAAATTCTTAACATGGGGCAAACATAAACTCAATACAAAAAAATACAATGCAGTTAAGCAGAAACATTCTAAACAGGGTAATCATAGGTAAATCATATAAACTCAAATTGTATTGAAATCTTGACAAGGTTTCTGCTTTGACCTGATGAAGCACGATTTTGGCAAGATTTAAATGCACTTTGTCTTTATGTAGTGCCACCTGATTACCATATTCAGAATTAGCAAAATACGGCAAGTCAATATTTTATTAGCTACCCAGCATCATATCAACGTTATTTTTGAAATAGGGTTATCAGTTAAATCGTATTAGGACAAATTATATTGAAATCTTGACAAAGTTTCTACTTTGACCTAATTTCGCACGGATGTGCGAAATCTTGTCAAGATTTCAATACAAATTGTCTTTATATAGTGCCACCATTCACTATTCTATTAGCTTCCCATCAGCATCATATAAAAGCTGTTGTTTAAACTTACTTGTAATTGACGACTTGGTGGTAGGCACCGACAATCTTTCGCGTCTCCTGGTAAAGGATCTCCCCCTTCCAATGGGGGTTAATTTCCTTGAGACGACGAGCGATGCGATTGTGCTCGCGGACCCAGAGGGTGTGGATTGCCGAGAGGGTGAGGTGCTCGCTTACCCTGGGGCAAAAAATAAAATTGTATTCGATTGACTCAGTGGTTCTTTAGCTGGGTTCCGCAAGTTAGTTTTACGCGGTCCCCAATTTTAATTATATAACGTTACTATGTCTTGTGTCTGGCTCTTGATAGTTCAGTTGTATGTATCTAGATTTTAGTTCAGGATGTAGGCGTGATACATTGATGACATATAATAAAATTTTGCCTAAAGAACAATTTTGCAATTGAAACAATGCCTGGCAGCAACAGCACATTCATTAAATTCAAATGACTGTATGGACCTACATATATGTTTTTCGCCTATAGTTGTTTTTTCGCCAGAAGAAAAGTGCCCGAATAGGTAATCGAATCGTTGGCACTTCAACAATTTTTTCCGGAAGATCAATTTTACAATTGCCTGACAGCAGCAGCAAATGCATACATTGATGACGTTATAAAGTTACGAAAGGACGTGACACCATAAACAATTAATCTCCAAAATACCTGCTCTTTATGAGCGAACTCATACTCAAACAATACAAGTTGAGTCTTATCGCCTGTATAGTTAAAAAAAAAACTGCGCAATTGTTTTTATTTGTAAAAGTCTTATTTAAAAGGGTACGTGGCAACGTGGCGCATTAGGCACATTGATGGGTTTCCAAATTACTTAAAGTAGTGGAATTTATGGATTAGCCAATATTGGTCATGGTGGATGCAAATTATTACAAATGGCAAAAGTCCTTTAACGCAGTGGTCTCCAACCTTTTTATTAACCGACCCCAATTTCAATAAACTAAAATCAGTATTTACATGCAACCACAGTTTGTTTTCGGAAAAATTATGTTTGAATTAAGTAGGCTAACTTCAATTATACGCAATCCAGAGAACTGTGGCTACCACATGAAAAGTTTAAATTAACAGTTGGATTTAAAGTTAACAATGAAACACAATTCTTTGTTGATTTGTTTCAACATTTTAAATATACCAATTGCCTGCATTTAAACCACGAGCGCAGTGAAATCACTTGAACTGTACATGAATTTGTGAGTGATGGCGACCCAATGAAATATTTAGTTGAACTCACATTGGGTCGCGACCCGTAGGCCAAAGACCGCTGCTATAACGAGTTAGAGTACAGCCAATAGACCTACAACACTGAAACAATAATCAAATTATCGAATGTTAATGATCTCACCTAGTATCACCGGCTTCAAAACAAGGAATGTTCACTCCAGTTGCATCGAAGCGATCTTGAACGCAAGGATTGTTGGGATTGAATGGGAGGTATTCGCTGCCTGCAAGAATAGATATATTAGTTACAACGCTACGCGTTAGGACAAATCGAATGTCATTCTTGGTTTAAAAGTTTACGAAATGATGGCATAACCAGGGATGGACAACCTATATGGTCCGCGGGACTGATCCGGCCCGCCAATATAAATAATCCAGCCAACCGATTCTTTCAAAACTATAGGCACGACGCAATACCCCATGTATTTGGTGAAACGTTAGCAAAACAATCCCTTATAACTTTCGTTCGAGCGAAACGACGTATATGTTTGTGTTATGAGCATATTTGGACAACTATATTTATTTTTGCTTTTCAAAAATTATGTAGGAATTAAACAATTATCCTTAACGATAACGGTACACTTTTTACTCCAGTAACGTTCATAAAGTTTGTTGGAAAGACCTTTACCAAAATATGTCTGCCTAACGCGATTTTGTGCTTGCAAGGCTGAGCAAGAAACAAATCTGGGTTGTTTTACAAAACTGCCGGTCAGCGAATAAAAAAAGCAGAACCCAGATCAAAAATGTCGTGGTAACATTGCGTTTTCCTTCAAATTAAAGTAAAACCACTTAATGATAATATCGTTTTGTGAGTTAAATCAAGCCGTTTTAAACATTATGTAAGAGAAATAAATTTTATCAAAAACGGTATAATTACAAGATTTCAACGAAACAAACATAAAACGTAAATAATATGGAAAGAAATAATGGTTAACCCACAGAGGAAAAACGTATTTCGACGTCATGAATACACCGAAAATATATATTATACAAAATCTGATATTAAAAACAAAATACTTTCGGCCTATTACCGCCATACCGTGGTCGTGAAATTGCTCGTTGGTTCTCATCAAACCGTGATCATGGGACATATTTCGCAAGAAATGTGCCATTTTCTCTGTGCTTCCGTAAACCTATTACAAGAAAATAAGTTGCTTCACTAATGCACCTTGGGCGATGACTAAATAGATTTAAAAGCGACTTGTATTGGCTGGGACTAATTATACAACGGCCTTAACTTGCTTAAAAATGTAAACCAAATCCAATTAGGAAGAGTGAATCTGCAACATCTTAATGAAGACATTTTGATACGCACTTGTATCAAGGCCACTTAAAAAAGACTTGCCGTTTGGTAAAAACTTGAGACTGGCTTGATTGCACTATGCAGTACTGATCTGTAATGTAGATTGATAAAGAATTTCAAAGTCACAAAGGTCGAGTAGATCGACATCATCTTGATTAAGACGTTTCAACACGAACATGTATCATCTCATTATCTGAAGCCGTCACATTAAATTAAGATGATACCAGTTCGTATCGAAACGGCTTAGTCTAGATGATGTCGATGTTTTACTAGTTAACTTGATCTTCTTGGCTTTTCAAATTCAAGACTTGCTACCAGGGGCGTATCCAGAAATTTAAAAAGGGGGGTTTCCAAATTTTCAACGTTTTTCCCTCTGACGGTTATGACGTCATAAAATAGTGACGAGTATGACATCATAAAATAGCGATTGTGACGATTTTTTTGGTATAACGACATTTATTTTTAAGTTTAAATTTATTTTAAGTTTTAGTACATTCCCGAAACTAAAGTTAAAAAAATAAAAATATATGTCCAATATTTTTTAATACGTTTTCCGTTTGTCCGCGACGCACTTGGCAGTCCTCCATGGCGCAATGGTAAAGAAGCGCTGTTCTAGTTCAAAAGACAGCATTAAATATAAACAAGACGGCTGTAGAAAACTCATTCGCGCGAAGCGCTAAAACTTTCGCTCTTACATAGTTAAAATAGTCGAAAAGTATTTAAAAAGGACTCGTGTATAGTTAAGAGGCAGCGGGCCCGATAAAATACACCGGCCAGCGGGCCGTAGGTTACTGACACCAACATCTGATAGTAACGCGGACAGCTAACAGCGAGAAACATCAGCACCGACCAACTCAACGTTATAAGCGAGAAAAAGGCGGAGACCGCTTGATTTATTGTTGTTAATTGTCGAACACACACTTGCTAATCAGCCAACCTGAACGAATAAGGAAAGGCGAAGGAGAAAAAAATCCTCGTTTACGGTCGACCAAACAAGAAACGAAAAACGGCGTTTTGCGCTCGATCTTGGTTTGGCAATTCGCATTATCTTAAGACGCGTGACCAAATTACATTAAAAAAAACGCAGCTTTGGACGGTGAGTTTAAACGCTGAAAAAAACGAACGAAAACCGATATTGTCACTTACGAAAAAGGGGGGTCCGAACTCCCAACCCCCCCCCCCAACCCCCTTGATACGCCACTGCTTGCTACATATTTGCTATTTATTAAAATATAAATTTACATAGTAAATTTTAAAAGGAGAATACCCCTGCACATTGCACAACATTATCGCCGACCTACCGTGCTGGCGTCAATGTAGGCGGTGACGGCGTTAATCTGCTCACGAGACTGAATCTTTTGGAAGAGTGAGGCAGTGTTACCGGTCGCGCAAACCGCCGCTGAGCGAAAGAAGGGAAGGCACCGGGCGTCCTTGATTCGGGGGTCGTCGGGAGGGACCTATGTGCAACAAGTTTATAGTTTTGGCAATAATCTGTGGCGCTCGCTGTTGATGTTTAAGCAATGGTTAAGGGAAGCCTGAATGGTCCTGAACAGCGTTTTGGTGAAAGGATTGTTGCCGGTAAAATTGTGTTCTTTTATGTCCTCCATCTCCTTATTTCGACGAAATTTCGGATGCATATTTGTGCAAGGCATTCACCGATAACTTCAGGTTTGCTAGCATGGGTAACGGAAAACGTTTATGCGTTTTGGTAATAAAGTTATTCCACGTCCAGGTCTAATTGTTTACTTTTATTCAAAATGAATCATTTTGGTAGGTAATGGTTTTTTACCTATTTATTTTACAATCGGTTAAACCTGACTGTAACTCATGGACAGAACGCAGAACAATATAATTGTTCAAGCTCAAATAAAACGTATTTACTTTCACCTTATAAGCAAGGATATTCTTTTGTCAAACTTATGGTTTCTGGGTTATAATAATTAAAAAAAAACTTCTCCTAACTAAATAGATTCCTCTGCTAAGTATTTATAAATATTTTCTGCTAAATATTTCAAGTATAGCTGTCTTTTCAAGTTCAACATTTTTGTTAGTCAAAAAGTAAAAATAGATTAATCAAATAATGGCGTATAAGGTGAAAAAAATATAAAAACACAAACGTAGTCAGAAATATGACGTGTTTTTGTCAAAATAAAACTGAATTGCTTACACAATATAAAACTGGTTGACATGCCAGAAGAGTAAAAGGGATTTAATCTGGTAGTTATTTTGGTTCGAAGATCTATTTTTCAATTTACTTTGTTTACACAAGTTTACATTTTCGACCAAGTTGTAGAAATACCTGCATGGGGTAGCACGGTGATTGGTTCATGCACGTTTTTTTGCAGTCAGTCAAGCCCTGAAAGGTTGAAGTGCTGAGACTTTGCGGCGTTAAGTCGATGTCATGGTCGATGTACTGGCCCCATACCACCAGCAGATGGGAGTAGAGAGGGTCCTCTATGTTTACATACAAAGAAAAAAATCAAAGAGATCCTGTTTCCGTAATCCGCTAAACCTAAGAGTTTGAAAATGTATACTCAAAGGTAATTTAGAATATTACGCCTGTATACAGTTATGGAAAATTGCATCTTCGCTTTAATTCGGTTTTTCCACAGCATTGAGAGACAATTCTTGTCTGGGTATTTCCGACGTTCGATTAATTTATAATTAATCCATTGTTCTATTTTACTTTTTAATTTGCGCTATAGAAATTAAACTGCATCTAGATTTGATTAGTTTGGTAAAATAAATTAGTTTTTATTAGGCGCTTTACAACGCCATAGATGAAATTTACCTCCCAAGCTTTTTTAATAGTTCTAATGCATATTTATTCCTAAATCAGTGATAAATTAGTGATTTTTCGAAGTGGATTGTTTTAAAATTATAAGCAACAGCACATTTTGCCGCAGCTTAGTCAAAAAGTTAAATATCAACCACCCATTTTGAACAAACAAACCGAATTAAAAACAAATGCCTTTCTAGGGAATTCTCAACTGCCCTATAATACTATTGGCGTTGATCAAGTTTTCGAGAAGTCTAAAAGTTGATCAAGTTTTCGAGGAGTCTAGAACACTAAAAAGTTGTCAGCTTTCGTTATCTTATTACACTGCAGTTTGTGTAGACAGTGCAAAACAATTAAATCCGATTTTACCTGTAACCTCCTCGTTGGAGGTATGCATAGCATCATTGGAAACTTTCCGGACTATGGGCAGCTTGTGTCCGTTGTACAGCCGATCCTTCTCCCAGCCTATAGGGGTGCTGAAGCCGTTCTCGTACTGAGCGGGGAGCCACCTAACCAGCGGGGTGTTGGACGATCCCCAGTATGGGTTCGCAGTGTTGCTGCACTCGGCGTTTGCCGTTCTAAAAGTAAAATTGTCAAAATGGAGCAGGGCGGGAATTTAACCCGGGCAGCGAAATCCGCGCATCGCAACGTGGTCTCAATTTATTGGAACCTCAGTTTTAAGGCATTTTGCGAGTTAACTAAAAGTTAGTTTGTGTCTTTAAAATTTAGTTTTAAAAAGTATTTAAGCAAGGACCAATTTTAGACAACTATAAGTCAGTTTAGAAAATACTGCAGTTTATTAGGTAAGACAAAAACGTAGCAAAGAATTTCCGTCGTTTCACGCTGTATATTTCGACTAAAAAAAGCTGAACACTTGTTACGACTCAAAGCCTAAAAATTCACCGCTAAACAATGTAAAAATTTCGACACAACCAGAAAGCTAGAATACCACTAAAAATTAAAATGATTTATAAAATAGTAAAATAAGAGTTTTAATGCTTCACTTAATTCTTAGAATTGAACAACGAAGGTTAACTATATACGGCCTAAGTCTGTCACGAAAAAACATATTTTTGTTAAATATTTTGTTTTCAAATCATTTTTTTTTTTTTTTTTTTTTTACGGTCGTTTGCAATAGGCCATTGTTTTTTAAGGTTTAAAGATTCAGTGGCAAAAACAAAATTCAGTTGCAGAAAATAGATCGGGATCCCTTGTGTTACGTCACCACGTTATGACATCAGCACAACCACTCCCCTGTTTACCTGTACATGGAAGCCAAGCAACTGGTGGAGCACTGGGGCGGGTTACGGTTGGCGATACAGCCGGAAAACTTGGCCAGTGCCATCAGGGTTTCGGGGGAAAGCGAATCCGTAGCGTTAACCCTCCTTTTTAACCTGAAAAGAAATTTTGCCCGGCATTAGATGGCCCACCTGTATCACATTGGATAACTAAGGTTGGTTGATTAAACAGTTTCGACAGTAAAAGGTAAATGGAATATAATCAATGTTAAAAGTGTACCGCACACTTTTCTGAGAAGGTTTTATGTGAATTGGACTACAAACCCTTAAATACACGGTGCTGTACAGTGTGCAATACACGCTTGCGATATTGCTTTCAACGTGTAACAATTATGATAAAATACTATTTAAGTCCAGAAAAGAACGAAAAGGACATTGAAGGTATTTTTCATATCGGATAAAGTCGAACAGTTGTATGTCAAAATGTGTTCAGTGTGTCACTTTCAACTTATAAACTAGCCACTTTGTCCGCAAAATTATGCTCAAAATGAACGTTGTCCAATTTTTGCAGATTATATCAGGATTACAATATGTGTCAAAACGAAAATCAACGCCTAACGATTTTTCAACAAACTATACAGGACTACAGACGAAAAACACTGTGATAGGGTGAATAAATCTGGCGTTGATTTATTTATTGCAACTAACCGCAGGCCGGCGACAATAACGACTTGGAAATACGGCAGGAAAAATACAAAAGCGGACTGCGGTAAAGTCGAGAAGTAAACATCATCCAAAATTCATCGCCTTTGTAGCGAGTCAACTTAACGCCAGGCGCGGATCTAGGGATTTTGTCGGGGCATGACAATTTATTTCAGAGATCACGTCACAAAGTTGCGTCACAGCACAACGCCGCAAAGTTACGTCATACCGTTTGCCACAAAGTCATATCAAAACTAGATTGTACAGGTGCTACTCAATACAAAAGCTAGAACGATTTTATAGATTCGCGCAATGCGCAAAACGCATTTATTTTGCTTAAGTTGCCCAACTTTTATTTTAAAAGGGTGCAATAAAAAGCACGGCGCCGATGAGGTAAAACGATTTCATCAAAATGGGCTAAAACAGCCTAGAAACTCAATTAGCTAGAGCATGGTTGCGTATTCTATTCTGCCTTTAAATTTACAATTGTTGATCAGTTTTAAAATTTGGTACTCAACAATCCACATGCCCACATCTGAATTAGGACTCGGGTAGTTTTACGTGGTCCTACTCGAGTCCAGAGTCCCAAGTCCAACTCCGCATCCCTGGTTTTAACGTTTAATCTTGGTTGTAACAAATATCTTTATCCTCCTAAAGTTATTTCCCTTACAATTTAGAAAGAAGTTATACATAAAATGGTATATAGGATGTTATCTTTGAGCGCTAAAATTATAAAGTTTATACAGCTTTACGATTGTTTAAATTTTTATTCTTGATTTTAAGTAACCAATTTCTTCGTTATCCTTGTGTTATTTACCTGCAGTTCACGTTTTCAGATGTTTTTAATAGTGGTAAACTGAAACCAGATGTGAAAGTAGAATACCTTTTTTATCCTAACTTTAATAATTTTTTACCGTAAATCATAAAAAAATCTGGGAACGTCATCAAAACATGACGTCATAGCACGCAGATTAGAAACCTAAGGCTTAGCGTTCAAATATGCATCTAAAAGAAACATGCGTACAATCTTGAGACATGGCCTCGTGAAAAAATAGCATATTTTTACCGGAACGGTCTACCGTCAATATAATTCCCCCATGACCGTAACCGGTGAAGTTCCTTTTATCAGTAACGAGAGTAAGAGAACCACTCCACTATAAGGCGGTCGTTTACCTTAGGTGACTTCCTGCCAATATTTCTTGAACGAGTTCGATTGCGCTGTCGAAAATGTCGCCAGCCTGCGCCATTCGAGCAGATTCCTCGCTCGGAGGCCTTTTGAAGAATTGGAAGAGTGTTGACGAGTCGTCCCAGATTTCCTTAAAAAAATGCAAAGTTTTCGGGATTTATTTTGGCCTGTTTATTTATCTTTGAGCAGTGCACCTTCCATGGGCTATTAACCATTTGTGCTTCTATGCTGACGTCAAAATTACATAACGTCACACCTAAGGTTTGTGAAGTTAATTAAGTGCCAAATAGTTGTTATTACATGGTCCTGTCCCCTCTGAAGACTCCTCTGTGGCCGCAAGAAGGGATGGGTTTGAATAATCGACCCTGTTCTATAACATGTTGTGATTAAGCCCTGCGTATTTAGTATATATTTGTCTTGCTGTTGGCTTTGGTGTCACAACATACGATTTGCTATCACAACAGCAGGATTGTCCACCGTTGATCAACGCACTTGGAAGGCAATTTGTGGGCGAATGGCGTTCCATTAAATGTCGGTCTTTTCACGACACGCCTCGTTTGCCTTTCACAGCCTTTAACACAGCACTTAGCGCATATGTATAGCGTTTTTGCACTATCATCTTTGAATCAAGTACGTTGACGGAAACCCCATCGCTGTATGCAAATCTTGCGCAATGTTATAGGGACTTTACTGACTTCAACCTGCCTATGTCCGATATGCACGGGTGGCTCGTTGGGTACCCAACGATAGAAATTAACTCATCAAATCACTACGATTTAAAAATCTGTTTAAAATGGAAATGTTTTCTCTGTCTTGTTTTTAATAAAATAATAGCAATATGCCGAAAACGGATTTTTTGCGTGACTTTATCAGGGATATTATTAAATTTTTGTAGTAAGAATATTAAAGCCTATGCAGTGCTTTTACTTGTTTATTGTAACATGAAACTTACAAAAAGCCAAAACAAGACCCCGTGGCACTACAATTAAAATGGCATGAAAGCAAAGGGTTGTTTCTGCCATTTCTATATTCATATAGACGACTCATACTCATGTTGATTCATATAGAATACTCGTCGTAGAGACCAGGATACATTTTACTTCTTATATGACTCTCTCTCTTATTACGTTTTTCTTAATTTGAAACCTACCAAGTGAAATGCAAAATAGTTGTCCCAGAAAATTTGCCCAAATCACCAAAATGTGACCAATTTTGTTGTAGCAACGAATGTTAGACCGATATCGCATTAAGTCAGTCACTTCACACTTGATGGAAGGCCAGCAAAGCGTGAAAATTGCTACAAAGCGTAACTTTCTTAAGGCTAAGCAAGGCCTGAGTTTAGCAAACCGTTGAAGCAGTGTAAATTAAATGCAAATTACGCTTTACCTAGCTCTTCTCGGCTTTAATGTAAAACGGGCCTTATGTCAGGAAATGTTGTCTTATCCAGAGTACAGTGGATGTGCGTCGACTCAAATCTGGTATCATGTGACAGTACAGTTTTTTTTCATGTCCCATAATATCGGATCGAAACCGATATCCGTTACCAAGTGGTAGTATCGGTATTCGTCCGATAATAGGGTGGTCTCGGTGCCGATCAGATACCAAATTGATTTACGCTTAACAGCCATGTTTTGCGATCCAACGTATGTTCTCTTACTCAAAGAAAAAAGTTTCAAAGAAAAATATTACATTGGAAGAAGAAGATAAATAGGCTTTCAAAGCGCAAAAACAAATTCCGGCCTAACTCCTTAAAAATTACTACCATTGTACTTTAAGTTTGACCAATTTTGCTTACTTGACCATAGAAATTGCGTTATTCGGTATCGAATCGGATCGCAATACTTTTTGTTTAAAATATCGCTTATCGGACATCCCCAAATCTGTCTAATCATCAGGGTACAGTGATCCAAAGAAATTGGAAACCATTGCGTTAGAACAGTGGTCGGCAAACTGTGGGCCGCAGAGCCATTTTTAGTGGGCCGTGAGTTACTTTTGATAGCTTAGTGTTACAATGTAGTTGTGGGCCGCGTGATAGCCGCACATTCATTGCACTTTGTTTTAAAAGTTTGTGGGGATAATAATTTTTATATTTCGTCAGTGTTATTTAGACCTACGTGCCGAATGTGGTCCTGAGAGCCAGTAGAACTATATTTTTTGCCAACTTTAATTATATGTAAACGCAAAATTTTCGCCCTACGTGCGTATATTATTCTTTTATAGTATGTTTTCCATTATGCCATGGCAGTGTTTTGGGCATCAAGGCGCCGTGTAATATTTCACCTTAAAAACAAATATCCTGAATCCGCCACTATTTTCCTTGTGGTTTTACGTAGTGGGCCCTCAATAGCTAGAAAAAGAGTGCTTTGGGCCACGACAAAAACAGTTTGCCGACCACTGCGTTAGAACATAGCTATGAATTGCGAACGACACTCTTTTATTTTCTATTTCGTTTGTTATTCTTTTATTACCTTGCACTGCCACTGTCGGTCCGTCCGCCTTACAGCGCGAGAAACCAGTTGTTTGGCTTCGTGCATTGCCCTCGTTGCGAAACGATCTCCGCTTAACAAATCTGCAAATAAAATCACGTGAAAATTAGCGGCGTTAAATCGTGCGAGGCGACGAACACCCTTGATGGGATTCGGCCGCTTTCTCATAAGAACCACAACACTCCTGTTTTGCATTGTGTTTGAACTCAAAAATTACGATGCGCCTTCGGACGCAATACACTCGTTTGAAAAAATCGTGAGATACAGTATTTTAAGTTTTTAACTCAGCGCTTCTAAACTTTTTGTCACGTGGCATACTTCTAGCGCGCGAAAAAGCTATTTTATAATTTTTTAGGCCTCAATTAAAAACATACTTTTATCCGGCAAAATAATTGACTCAAGCAACAGATTTAATTCTATTTTAAATCTATATCTGTATCGCAGATTTTTGCCAGTGTTTTTTGGGATGTAGGAATAGCAATTTAATGATATACTGTACAAATAACAACAAATAAATTGAATTGTTTAGACGGGAGAGTTGTAGCGAAACGTGGTGGTAATTTTTAAATCCGATGGTTCAAATTTCTATATTAAATTTATATCGGATCTGCACCGATACACGACTAGGATCGGACTACCACAGATACTTGTTTGTGAGTTTCCCTCAATCAAAGTTAAATTAAACGAGTAAAAATGCTTGGGCCAACTCGGCGTATCATAGGCGAGTATCGTGGCACCAAAGCGGGCAGCTTATATTTTATGATTGCAACTTAAGGGAATGTAAACAAATTATTTGCCACCTATAAATACTTTAGTTGGAGATTTTTACATTACGTTTAAGCTGAGAACGAACACAGTCGAAATTGAAATTTCCGAAAGCTATTTTTTAGATTCGAGGTCTGGTAAGGCTTTGGAAAACCTTTCAGCCGAATAGCAAACCATTTTTAGCGTGCAATGCACCACTTTGCCCATTGACATTTCGTGATCTTGCGGTGACGCGGCTTCGTAAAAGCCATAGCGAAAAAACAAAACAAAAAGTGCTATATATACATCAGGCTCGACTAGACAAATTTCCCGCTTGCGAATTTCGAAAATCAAACGTTTCCTTGACAAAAACAACAAAGTTTGATTCAACAGCGCGTCGGGTGTCGCGGATCAAACACAACCAACCTTCAGTCCTTAGTTCCCGGCCCCCTTGAATGGATTCACTTGCTTTTCCAGTGGCGGCCGTCGCGACCAACACAAACATCACCATTTTACAAGAAAACATGGCCCTTTTTGTTTCAGGCGAAAATCAAAGTAAGGCTGTGTCGCAAGAAAGACTTCCAACAATTCTTTTGTTTCGCCTTGAACGAAGCCTGTAAATCGATTGAGTGTGCTTTCCAGTCGGAAACAACTGCCCGATTATAGCTTTTCTGAAAATAAATGTAGGCAAGTGTTATGTTTTGTGCGCAAGGTTATCATCTCATAACAACAACAACCTGTGAAAACTATTTTAAAACTGTTAAATAATGTCAACTATATAAACACGGTTGTCCGCAAAGTCAAATCTTTCCTGTTTCGAAGAAATGTGTTTGGTGAACCATATAACTTCAAACTGCTGTTTAGCGAAAAAACACAGTAATTTTCACGCTTTGTACATCACAGTGTGGCATAAGCCTACATTCCACGAAATGCGTGACATTTTCGACGAGTCTGTCGGCAATTTACGGTAGCATTTTAGGTTTCACTGCTAAAACTGAATTTTTTGAGAAATGCGTTTTGTCTTGTTGTTTTATATACAGCGTCTAAGGTTTTGTTCGGCAGGTAATCCGCATCTTTTTTCTGACTGAGTTGTGTCTGAAAGTGAATTAGCGTAGGCGGGATTCTGACTTTGCCGTAGTTACGTTCAAACTTTCGATTAACTTGATGCTTGAATGGCACCGTGCTGTACCTCACTGTTGCCTCGATAGCTAAACGCAAAACTGTTTCAATGAACCGAAAAAAGCAAATAGACTGCGGGGTTTCCCACTTAAGACCTATGCTCGACATTTCCAGTGACTGTAAAAATACGTAAACGCCACCAAACCTTATATACAACTGTTTAAACTTTACCTACAGCCGCCAGACTACAATAATACATTTTGTTAGACAGGAATCCATTTTCTCGTAGACGTATATCGAAGTCCAATGCAAGTTTAGGTAGCGACCCGCGAAGAAACTAGCCACGCATTTCTCGACATCTCACGTGTCACCCATTGTTAGTTGACCAACCCAAAGGAAAAATACAGCTCCTTACCCAGTCACCCACATACAAGGATCGAAATGGTCGTATTTCAAAAGGACCGTCGACCAGCCCGAACTCGTAAAGTGGCATCCGAAAAAAGTCGGTTATCGTGTTTGTTTAGCGCAAAAAAGTTATTTAGTATTGTAAAGCAAAAAATGCTCGCTAACGTAAAATGCGATAGGCGCGGATTTGCCGAACGCTAGATACCGAAATTAAACGTACGACTTTTTCACCCAGCATTTCGACCCCTGGGTATAGCCTACGTCGGATAACCACAAACCCCGGGCTAGCCCAAGTCTTTCAACCCTTTTCGGGGGAAATGAGCTATTTCGCAACGCGATCGCGTGGTTGCCTAAAGTGGGGCGATAGCACAGCCTACGCCCCTTTTATACAGGCGACGCCCCTTTTTCTTCGCCGAATCTCTATGAAAGTTGTTGAGGTGAGAAATGCGGAAGGGTGACCGTCCGACCGTGGGTTATGTTTCAACTAGCTTTTGGGTCAAAAGCGACGAAAGGCCATTAGTGCCCATGGACGGAAAAGGCGTGTTCAGCCAAAAGGGGAGGGGGGGGGTGTGTTAAAGTTAATTTGTCCTAGAAACAGCACTAAATTGTTGCACTGGGTTTTAAAAATTAAAATGCTTCTATTCTATAATTATGCTGGAGACTTGTTTTAGAAGTACATATATTATTACCTTGCCAATATAGAAGTAGGTAAAAGTTTGGACCTTTCGAATATCTCTTTATTTATTTGACATCAAGATGTTCAAAATTAATAAAAATATATTCTAAACGTTTAAAATGCTACCCAGGCTTTGATATTCTTACTACGTCTTACTATAAGCTCCAACCATTATGCTCCAAAGTGTATAACCTAAAAGTTAGTAAAACGCGGCAACTTATTTAGTATTCTGTATTTTTGAAATTATTTTTTAATTCAAATTGCTACTATGTAAACGTGTCTTTATGATATGACTTAATTTGCAATCAAATCTCTCGCAAAGCAACTCAAGTTCAAGTCAAGTCATTTTAAACAAATACCTAGAGTTGCAGTCCACGTCATTGCAAAAACACAACAAGTCACATCCATGTTACGTTATTGCAATCCAAACTAAATTCAACTTGCAAAATCGTATAACGCGATCCATCCTTAGCAACATTACGAATAGCGAAGATTAAAAACAAAACAAACATTATTTTATCAAATAACGAACCTAATCTAAATCTTCTGAAATATTTTTAAATAAAGCACTAACATTCAAATTAAATCATTTGGGTAAATGACTTATCATTTAAACCGAAAGACTTAAAGCAGGTCATTTTAAAACATCGATTTAAATTTACTTTTATTGACTTAAGGCAGCGTTTCTCAACCGGTGCGCCGTGGAAGGTTGCCAGGTGCGCCGCAAAAGGAATAATATTGTGATATGTAAAACATGTATGTTTTACTTTCTATTGAGCTTAGCTCATTGATTCCACAGTACCATTAAATAGAAAACACAATAAGACCATCAAAGTAACAAAATCTAATAATAATCTATAATACCATAGTGGTAAGACCATCGACATAATAACGCCAAATTCGCAGTAATAACCACGACAGAATAAGATATTGAATAGTCTAGATAAGACCTAAACATGTTGAAATAAGTCCAAAATTAATCGGAAAAAGACTTAAGTGGACAACATAACGCCCAAGACTGTAGGGAAAGTGTGTGGAATGATTGTGGGGACCTGCCTGGCATTGGCCGTTTGCTGTCGACTCTTGGTCGCCGCTGTTTTGACACCTGTTTGGGCTTGTGGGCGGGTAGTTGGTGGTGTTAGCAATTGGGTTAGGGTCGAAAATATTAGGGGAGTTAGTGATAGTTATAGGGGGGACTATTAGTTATTAGTCTTATCTTCGCCATATTCCTAACTGACTTTCATTCCGAAGTTGCTTTTGTTCTTATTTTGGTCTGAAGGCTAGAGTTCCTTTAAAGATATGCAACTATAAAGCCTATATAACAAAAAATTGCAAGCAATTTATGAGAAATACCGGGACACCTCAAAAATTTCGCGCTCACTTCGCTCGCAAGGTGCGCCGCCTCGTTTTCAAATGTCTCTAGGTGCGCCACCAAGTAAAAAAGGTTAAGAAACACTGACTTAAGGCAATACAACACGCAAATTTTCCTTTCAAATTTAAGAACCCGACGAAATCCATGCTGGTATTCTAGTTCCCAATGGCAAACCATTCTTCAGTTTTATGCGTTTGATTTAGCTTAAAACAGGTGCTGACTAGGATCTGAATTCATTTTTCGCTTGCTGCGCCAACAACATGTGTCTATTGTGCTTAGCTGAACCACATACCTAGTTTGATTGATTAGTAGGTTAACAGTGCACAACCAACATTAAGTTTGCAATTAATAAAAAAATTCCGAGAAAATCACCTTAAATAATTCCGCAAATACCATGCCTTTGCTTATATATTGGATTCTAACCGACAGACCAGTTAAGGAAATGTTTTTTTCATAAAATACATTTTAAAACATAGGCGCCACCTAGCGGTATAACATAACATTTGGCTGCCTTAACCTAAATGCTCCCAGTTTTCTGTTTTTGGAGGACGAAATGGGTTGACCATTACAATTTTATTATTTTATAACTTACCAATAGTTTTACATTGCGACTACCTTTGTCATAAATATAATTTTGGCCATTTTTCATGTCTATCTAGCCGTATACTTTGGTATTCTGGCTGAAAAAAAATCATTAGGACTACTCTCAGTCTTGTCGGTTAACTTTGCCTAACGTTTTTTTAGTATTGCTTAGAGAAATATGTTTTAAGAGCATTCATGTTATTTGGGCTTGGTTGGCTATATTAGACACTTGGTCTTGTGAACTGTTAGCCACTGAGTTAAGAATTTATTCGTTTTACATTCCTATAGAATCTGTCTAAAATCACATATTGAAGTGCAAGGGCTCTATTAGGGAAAGTTGGTTTTGGTTTCCGGTTCCCACACGTTATTTGTTTTAAAGAAATGATCGTTTTAAAGGAAATTCCCTTTGTTATTAATTTTCTTGTTGCTTAGTTTTTCTAAAGAGGCCGTTTACAAGTCTTTAAACAATAGTATTATTTTAACCTTTTTACTTCAGGGCGCACTTAAGGACCTTAAGTCGCAAAGAAACCTGGCGACCAATAAAAGAAATTGTTTAATGCAGTGTTTTCTTAAAATTAAAACAAAGGTTTGTTTTTTATCTTAAAATATTTTTTCTTTTACTCGCAGCGCGGCAAGATTCGACTGCGCAATAACTTAGGAAGCGCTGCTGTTCCAAATTGCCTATAAATTCATCCCGGATATGCCGACGTGTCCCACATCAATGGCGTCGGACACCTATATAATAATATGGAAATTCCGATTGCGTGTTTTGGTAAAAAAACAAAGTCGGAGAAACACTGACTGGGGTAGTTGTTTCAAAAGTCGAATAGGTGACCGTTAGCCCCACGCCAAAAACGTAACACGTGCGACTTGCGTGCGAGCTAACAAAACGCTCAATTGCTGGTTAAAGACAAGCGAGGGGCGGTCACTCACTGCGCACAATGCCCTATGGTCAATATTGTAATATTTTCGACGACTTTAAGCCATCCGTCTTAAAGTGGGATGTCGGAAAGATTTTTTTTAGTTTTTTCGTGGTGCCGTGCCCTTGGGTGGCACTCGTGGAGCGGCAAATTTTACTGTTGGGATATGTTGCTTCTCAATTTAACCTGGTGTATATAAAAAGCCCAAAAATTTCGTATATAAGTGACCTCCCATAATAAAACCAGTAAAAATAATCTTGCTTTCGAATTAGTTGATATTGAGACTGTTTTGTTAAGACAGGTGAAAATGCATGAAGTAATTTACCGCCCAAAAGAAAATAATTCAATATTTCGCCGTATACCAATAGGCATCCTCAGTTTTTGTAGGCAATTTTCTGCAGTTTGTTATTTCTACAGATATTTATACGCAAAAAAAATCATTTTGTACTTCGTCGCTAATAACTAAAACTGTCGTAAGTCCATAAATGCCAAAATTGTTTTTTTTTCGAGTTTTGTGCTTATTAATTGGTTGCGCGTTTTTTACGGATAGTGTCGTATCTTTAGCTTCTATATAGTTCTCGAAATATGAATTTCTTAAAAGTGTAGTAGAAGCAATATTTCCTTAAAATGTTTCTTAAAATTGTGTTGTATGTGTCCATTTACGTTAGTTTTAGGATTTTGTGTTACCTTTTTTTACAGTTACAGCCGTTATCCAAATTCACGACTTATGAAGAGTTGCGTAACAAAGTTTGAAATCGTCAAAAACAGAACGAGGGGTGTGTTAACATGGAATTCTGTTCGTATTGAGCATTTCGGAAGTTAAACCACCCCTATAGTTTCAAAAATGGTTATAGCAGTTTGGTTGGAAAGTGTCGTAACTTCTAAACAGAAAAATTCAATTATGAAAAACTGTTGTAACTATACAAAACTACTTTAATATAGAATAAAATCAATGCTTGAAATTAAACAGGACGACTACTTTTAGTGCGTATTATTATATAACTTAATAATATATATTGAAATTATTCTGTTTGGTCAACTAAAACAAAACCAAAAAATTAAAACAAAAAACATTAAAATGCGTTTTTCTTAAATCCATTAATTTGCACTTACGACAGTTTTTTGTTTGTTAGCCACGACTTCTATACTTGTTTTTTGCAGTCTAAATATGATGAAATGTCAAATAAATGTTGATTTATAATGAGTAAATATCTGGTTTGAGGTCGGCATTTACAAAATCTAAATTTATCCGAATTAGAATGGCGTGCAAAACCCACAAACAAAATCAATTAAAAAATATAACTCCATTCATTAACTTTTTATATGAAATCTTGTCTGCTGTCCCTATTTACCCTGGAGACACGCCCGGTGCCCATGTAATGTCGTTGCTGTCACAACTAAAGCAACAGGCCCCAAGGGTCCTTCCTATAGCTGGCGTGTTGTGTGAACTAGACAAGGCGTAGCTTCCGGGAAAACGCCGCTCCCACAACAATGCACTTGCGCCGAGATAAGAGTTCGGTATTGGCGTAAAACAACTCTTTCTTTAGCGCTGACGCCGCGAGGACAACAGAGCCGAGCAAAGCACCTAAGGCGCCTGGAGTTGTTTTTGGGATGATGCGGGGCTCTTTAAATTTGGCAGATGCACGTCGCGAGACGGTGATTGACGTCGAAATAGATTTGCAAAGTAGTGGGTTTATTGTCGTTTCGCTATATAGTAATTGAATAGTTTTTTTTTCAAGTTGCACATATATAATGTAGTGTAGTTCTTATGCATTTTCTTTAAAATATATAATAATATATCGATGTAAATACCTATACATTTTTTTACATATAAAAAATATACCCATAAAATCTTATTAATTTACCGCCTGAGATCACTAAATTTCGTCATTTAGAGTAGTACAATTTGACGAGAACATATTACGATTCTGCGACAATAATTTATATGCAGCTAAGTGCGTTTGTGAGATCTGAAATTCAGTTACATCATAGCTTTGACAGAATGATTCTATATGCGTAACAAAACAACTAAATCAATATCATCATACCCGTGTAAATACAATGTTTTCAGGTTGTCAAGCCAAAACTTTCTTAAGCGTTAAAAGTTACTTCCGTCCGCCAATTACTATATCAGTTTTCTAAAAGTTACTTCCGTTTCAAGTAAAGGCCAAACCATGGCTAAAGTGCACAAATAAATTTCGAGTCGGATCAGCACCGATATAATCAGACATTCTATCGTAAACCTTTTTGCACCAAGCCCACGATCAATTTGCTGGTCGACAACGCAAACAAGTGGATTGTTTCGTTTGCTGTTATTTCACCACTTGTCAGATTGATTTACGCTTGGATTTTTAACCAAAATATATTGGGGGTCAATGGGGTATTCTTCAGTGTGTAGCGATGATTCTTGTATGAGGCGCTCAAAGAAGTGGTGGAACATGTACCGCGTAACCACGATGAAAATGTACCAAGAAAAAGGCAATTGTGCGCTTCGTCAACTACAGTGTGCTAACTCGAGTGTGACATTAATTAGGTCACCCACGGGCTGTTACACGCCAGCAACTATGCTGGAGGGAGACTGAGTGCATAGAGTCGCCACACAGCTCCCCCCCAGAAGCGAAAAATGACAACCATAACAGTATCGCGCCGGCGTCCGAACTTGTCGATGGGGCCTGTTGCGTGCGTAAGCCGATTGGGCTGAAGTTGCCGGTAGCTGGACCTGCAGTCCAGCCGGTGTTTGCGTAAACGCATGCTGTGTTTGCGTTGTTTGAGACCGGACTGTTGTTGCTTTGTTTGGAGGTCGTCCTCGTCGGGGCGGTTGCGCCACTTGAACCGGATGTGTCGTGTCCAAGTGCGCCGGTTTAAGGCGATCGACCGACACTAGCTGCTCCTTTCCGCCGATATCCAGCTTGTATGTCTTTGGGCCGTGTTCGATTACCCTGAATGGCCCATCGTAGGGAGGCGTTAGTGGAGGACGGTGCGAGCCTCTGCGTACAAAAACATAGAGCGAGTCCTCGAAACCGCGAGGTATTGATGGCCTGTGGGTGGAATGGCGTGACATTGGAACCGGGGTAAACGCTCGAATAGCCTCCTGAAGGTGTTTCAGGAAATCTAGAGGAGGGGGTGCAGCCTGCCGAACTGGAACATCTCCTGGGACTGTGATTTGCGAGCCATAAACCAACTCTGATGAAGATGTTTGCAAGTCTTCTTTTGGAGCTGTTCGAATTCCTAAAAGAACCCACGGTAGCTCGTCAACCCAGTTGGGACCTGTTAAACGCGACATTAAGGAGCTTTTTAAATGGCGATGAAACCTTTCTACGAGGCCGTTGGCTTGTGGGTGAAAAGCAGTGGTGCGGTGCAGGTTGATGCCGAGCAGTTTGTTTACCGATGACCATAGCTCCGATGTAAACTGCGGGCCGCGATCGGATGCAACATTTATCGGGATGCCAAATCGTGCCACCCAGTTGAAAACAAATGCCCTCGCGCAGGTGATGGTTGTTGCATCTTTCATCGGAATTGCTTCAGGCCACCTCGTGTATCTGTCAACCATAGTTAAAAGATAAACATTACCTTGAGAAGGTGGAAGCGGGCCGACTATGTCGATATTCACATCGGCAAACCGGACGTTCGACAATGGGTAATGCTGTAAGGGTGCGCGCACGTGTTGGTGGACCTTCGCTTTTTGGCAAGATGTGCATTGTTTGGTCCACAAGCCAACATCTTTATTGAGACCGTGCCATACAAATTTGGAAGCCACGAGTCGTCGGGTTGTCCGGATTGAAGGGTGAGACAAACCGTGGATGGCGTCAAAAACCTTTCGGCGCCAAGATTGTGGTACTATTGGTCGTGGGTTGCCCATTGAGGTGTCGCAAAGAAGCGTAAGGCCATTTGGCCCGATGGCGACATCCTCTAGTTTTAGGTTAGAAACTGCGGTTCGATAAACCTGAACCTCTTGTACCTGTTGCGCCTTCGCAAGCTCGCTGTAGTCCAGGTCGACAGTGGCGCTGTGTACATTGCTGATTGTAGCGCGAGAAAGTGCATCTGCAACATGATTGAACTTTCCTTTGATGTGCTGCACGTCCGTCGTAAACTCTGATATAGCGGTAAGATGACGTTGTTGGCGACTGGACCATGGATCTGAAATCTTTGCAAATGCAAAAGTTAAAGGTTTGTGGTCCGTGAATGCGGTGAAGATACGGCCTTCAAGGAAGTAACGAAAGTGTCTGATAGCTAAGTGTAAAGCTAACAGTTCACGGTCGAAAGCGCTATATTTAATTTCGGGTGGTCTTAATTGTTTACTAAAAAATGCTAACGGTCGCCATATGCCCCCAATGAACTGCTCCAGCACCCCACCGATTGAAGTTTCCGAAGCGTCGACCGTTATAGCCGTTTTCGCATGCTGTTGAGGATGAGTAAGTAAGGTAGCATTAGCCAACGCTAATTTAGCTGCTTTAAAAGCCATATCCAAACTGTTTGTCCATACCAGCGTTTTTGGTTTGCCAGCAAGCGCTTGATAAATCGGCCTCATAATGCGGGCTGCAGCGGGAATAAAGCGGTTATAAAAATTAATCAAACCTGTAAATTCCTGTAGACCTTTTATTGTTATAGGTTGTGGAAACCGTGTAATTGCTGAAACCTTGTCGGGCAGAGGAATGGCACCGTTTTTATCCACGCGATGACCGAGAAAATCGATGCGCGATTTTCCGAATTGACATTTCGATTGATTGATGACAAGGCCGTGATTCGACAACCGTTGAAAAAGCTTGTTCAAATGATCGCGATGCTCTTCTACTGAGTGACTGGCAACCAGGATGTCGTCCAGATAAACAAACACAAAGTCAAGGGTTTGACAAACTGTGTCCATTAGCCTCTGAAATGCCTGAGCTGCATTTTTTAGGCCAAATGGCATGCGAAGAAACTCGTAAAGCCCAAAGGGAGTAATTACAGCTGTTTTGGGAACATCTTCTGGAGCCACAGGAACTTGATGGTAGCCACGAATCAAATCAATTTTAGAAAACAATTGAGCTCCTGCTAGGCGTGCCGTGAAATCTTGTAAGTGCGGAATGTTGTAACGGTCTGCGGTGGTGCAGGCGTTTAGGCGTCGGTAGTCTCCACATGGTCTCCATCCGCCTGACGATTTCGGTACCATGTGGAGTGGCGATGACCATGGACTGGACGACCGTTGAATGATCCCCATGTCAAGCATTTCACGAAATTCAGCTTTCGCTATTGCGAGCTTTTCCGGCGGAAGCCTACGTGCGCGCGAATGGACTGGAGGGCCGCTGGTAGAAATGTAGTGGTGCACACCGTGTTTTGGCATCGCGTGTGTAAACTGGGGAGTAGTGAGTTGCGGATATGCGGCTAATAACTTAGAGTACGGAGTTTCAACAGTCGAAGCAATGACATGGGATGCTTCCTGCGCTGTTTTGCTGCGTGGAGTACCGTAGACTGACTTCGCATCTACCAGACGATAGTGTTTAAAGTCGACCATAAGCGAATGAGCCCGTAGAAAATCTGCGCCAAGTAGGGGACGGGAAACCTCAGCAATATAAAACTTCCATGTGAATTGGCCTGCGGACAAGTTGAGGCGAAGTACCTTAGTTCCGTAGGTGCGTATATTGCTTCCGTTGGCAGCCAAGAGTTTCTTGCCGGGGATGGGTATTGTGCGGTCACGTCCGGTTGGCGGAATAACGCTTACTTCGGCACCAGAGTCGACTAAATAATTGATACCGGATGTGCGGTCCCAAGTAAAGAAAAGACAGGTTTTAATGCCGGCCGTTGAAAGTATCAACGACCGGCTCGGTCGTTTCCCCGATAGTTGCATGGAGGAACACATTTGCGCGCCTTCTCTCGAAAACGGCGGTGGAAGAAACAAAGACCCTGGTCGTTGATATTAGCTGAATGGGTTTCGTGGTTGCGTGAAGGCGTTGACGAACTAACCTTTGAAACAGTCATTCTTGTCCGACTGCTGCTTGCTTGCCAAAGCGTGTCTGCCCGCTGGGCTAAATGGCGTGGATTGGTCATTTCCTCGCTTGCTAAAATAACGCGGACATCCTCGGGCAGGCGCTGTAGGAACAAATGTTGAAAAAGAAAACACGCCTCGTGTGAGCCCAGAAGCGCAAGCATGTCATCCATTAACTCAGAAGGCTTACGGTCTCCTAAATCGGGCATGTTAAGCAGCTGAGAAGCTCGTTCCTGGGTTGAAAGACCGAAAGTGCTCAAGAGCCTTTGCTTAATGGCGTTGTATTTTCCATCTTGCGGTGGATTCTCTAATAGATCGATAAGACGTTTTGCGGTGTCTTGATCTAGGGCTGCAACAACATGGTAATATTTCGTAGTGTCAATCGCTACATTGCGCAATGCGAATTGCGCTTCAGCTTGTTGGAACCAGACACGTGGCTGCGCAGACCAGAACGAAGGCAGTTTGAGGGCAACGGCGTGTTGCGTTATTGCTTGACTTTCCTCCGTCATATTCTTTTGTTGTCCAGAAATGTCGTTTCTGGACTTGCAGGGGTCACCAGATGTAGCGATGATTCTTGTATGAGGCGCTCAAAGAAGTGGTGGAACATGTACCGCGTAACCACGATGAAAATGTACGCAAGAAAAAGGCAATTGTGCGCTTCGTCAACTACAGTGTGCTAACTCGAGTGTGACATTAATTAGGTCACCCACGGGCTGTTACACGCCAGCAACTATGCTGGAGGGAGACTGAGTGCATAGAGTCGCCACAAGTGGTAACGACAAAAATTATTAACAGTGGATCAAGCATAAATCAGCCATACATCTAATATTAAGGGCAGACGCTTTTCAGTTTAAAACAATTTTTCACCTTTGCGTTCCCTGTCGTAATCCATAACATTTCAAAAGAAGATTTTAAAACACTAAGACTACGCCTTCAAACTAAATCATTTTGATTAATTTATTGATTTACATTTAAAAAAACAAAAAATGCACTGTAAAGCAAATTGAGCGTCTATACAAACAAACAAGTTTTTAGGTTTATATTGACACAGAATATGCAACCCGTTCTACATAGACAACTTTCGGAAAAACATTCCGAATACTTTTTTCTGTTTCTTGGAGAAACTCTTACAATCTCCCATACTTGGTCCTATATGCTTTGCAACTATAGTCTTGCTAACAACTGGTCTGGGCTGCTATTAACTTTTGAACCTTGAATTTTGATGCGGACATCTGATTTGAACCTGGAATTTCGATGCCGACATCTGATCGGTCGGCGCGAGGAAATTTAGTTGTAGCAATATGCGTTGTTTTGGTTTTATGAAAGACCTTAAAGCCGCAACGGTTGGTCACTTGACGTACAGAAATGCTTGATTGTTACCGGGGAATATCTGGTTCACGCGCATATGCTTAGCGGAAGTTATGCGTATATTTTGGGCAGTGAAGAAAGCGCGAAATGCAAAGCGAGTGTCTGTAAACAATACGTGCTTTCATTCATCGGCTTAAATAGGTTGAACAAAACAGGTGAAAAGGTCTTAACCAAAATGTTCATAACTAGCCAAAGAGTTGCGATAATTTTGCATCTTATAAAAGACTAAAGACCGATTATATCTACTCACGTCCTACAACGAAATAATGCCCTGTCAGGGCGCATATCGTTAAAACAACAAAGTGTGCAAGCCGTTGTGGCAATCTGTGTCACTTTCTAGCGTGACCTTCAACCTTATTTAGATTTATTAGATAGTCGGCCAAGTGGTCCCTTAGCGCAGGCTGTTAGGGAATCTAAAACAAAATTAATTTGTGCATTGCAACCATGATTTGCGAACCCAACACAGCGATAAAGTGCTCAGAAAAGATTTAATCAGGAATCGAAGGTTAATATATATATATATATATATATATACATATATAGAAGGGCGTATCTTTATGGAATCCAAAACCACTGGCAGCAGGTTTCTGCTTGTCGGTCACTGTTCCGCTGACGCGTATATAAACAATAAAATCCAAAGTTTAAAAACCTAAGTAAAATCAGGATCAGACATTTTTTTAAGGAATATGTATTTCGCCTATACTGGCATCGTCAGTTCCTATAAGTAAATTAAAATGCATAGTATACAAAGCAAAAAAAATAATAATAAAATTAATGAAAAGGTCAAAAGCATACGGAGTCAGTATAGGTTAAATAAAAAGTTAAAACATCAGGTTGTCAGAAGAAAACTATCTAATGCAAAGCAGCACCGCACAGACAAAACATGACGTGACACTCGATAAGGACAATATATGTATATATATATGTCGTACACATAGGATTTTCTTTTACCGATCCTACCGCTTGTCACCGTCTAGTCGCTTCGATCCAATATTACCAGAGGGTTGCTTACTATCTCATAATAAATCGAAATTGCTGTGGCGGGCCTGGTCCAAAATCAGTCTTGAATTTAGAAATTTTGTTTGGCATGTTCATTTTTAGAGATGGCGTTACTTATTTACTTTCCCAAGGCCACCAAATTGATTTTGGAGCCGCTTTGATAGTAGTACGAGAGTCAGACTACACAGAAAAAGATTATTTTTGGAATCTTGGAACACTCATAAGAAGGGCAACGCCATGAACATCAAAACAGGCATGCTACAAGCACTTGCTGAAGGACTAGAGGCAAAACGTTATCGCTTATTATTTTCTTATCGTTTCTTTGCTCGCATTTTTCTTGAATTTTTTCCTGTGTATTTTCCATGCATTGTACGAGCGTTCGGCCTCATTCACCCCGACGAAGGCGACTTGCATAGGTTACCGAAACGTTGGTAGATAATCACAATTACCAGAGAAGCTTTTTTTTATTTATGTCTCTTATTTACGTCCTAAAATAACTAGCCTGGAGCATCTTGTTCTCGTTTAAACTCGTGCGCTAACTAGCATGTAAAATAGAGTTTAAGAAATACCAAAAGAATATAATCACGTTTTATTGAAAAGCGCCGGCTTAATTGGGTTGGTATTATTGGACCCTATAGCCGCGTGCCGTATTTTTCCAGGGTCTGTGGGTTGCAACGTAGTATAGGCCAGTGCTCTTCAACCGGTGTGCACGGTGCACCCTAGTGTGTATCAAAATATGCATGGGGTGCACCAGTACGAAAAGGTATACAAGGGGTCATCATGAACTTTTATTATTTTATATTTTAACGAAATATTATTATTTAACACTGAATGTTTTTTCTGACATGCAATAGTACTCGCAGCAGCCTGCAGCTATAAAATCGAACTCTCACCGACAATGTTTAAAACTTCGGCAGCTCCGCTCGGTTTAATTAACATGGTGATATAGTTAAGCATAATGATTTTTTATCTCAGTTTACCTTTTAAGTGAACAGGGTGTATGAGTTTGTCACAAAAACTTTAAGAGTTCACCAAACCAAAAAAAGGTTGTAGAGCACTGGTATAGGCCAAGACCTTTTTTCACTAGGCCAGTCTGCCTTTTTTATGTAAATATTCTTTTTTATCAAGCGATAACTTCAGGTTTTCTAAGGTCACTTCTTATGGACGTTTCGTTTTGACGTAACTCTGTGAAACAATGTCCATGGTTTTCGTTGAGAAAACTATTCTACTTATACCTTTGTAACGGATTCTATAGATTTTCAAAGCTTAAATATTCCTAAAAGACAGTGTCCTTTATGAACTTAAAAAAAAAACTCTCCCGGTACACATGTGAGTAATAAACCGAAAGCTTTAGGAGTGATGTAGCGTACTAGATTGGTTTAACGTTCAGCCAATTCTTTTGGCATCATGGTATATTCGGCAAACAATACCTTCCCTGAATTTTTGTCGTATTCTGGCAACTCGTGCTCTGGTAAAAAGTCAACCTGTGATTTCACAGCATCATTAGCGTAAAAACTTTATTTGCTCTTGTTCAAAAGGATGCACATTAAGGGCACTAGGCCAGCGGTGACCAGTTTTTAATAAAATTTAACCTAATATTGGCATTTTAGTTTGAAAGACAGTTTGCTCTTTGCAAGTTGCCATTAGGATGACTCTATTAACCATAAAAGCCTCGTGGCGGTACAAAATTTTGTCTGAGATGACGAATTAAAATTTGAATCAAGGCGTTTCTCAACCTGTCAAACTTTTTTTTTTCTCAACCTGCCAAACCTTTTAGAGTTCGAAGCAAACGAAAATATTTTCCCTGATGACGTCAAATGAAGTTCAACTATTGCCATTTCGCCTATTATCGACCGGGCAGAGCCCAAAATAGCCACGAAAGGTCCTGTTAGTTTAGTTCAGACCTTCAATGAAAAGCAGGCTTGAAAAACGACCCCTTTGACGTTTTATATTACTAAACATTATATAGGGCAAAACGATATAAGTATGTAACTGGATCTTTCACTTCTTTGTATAAAGTTGTGTAATGTGTATCAAATTTTGTTTTTCATTAATCACACAGCTGCGAGGTCACTTCGAAATCGACAAATCGAAAATTTAGTGTTATTTCTCATCATTAGTCAACACCTTAAAATTAAGTTGTTAAACTTGATATATTTTAGAAATCATTGACGTGTATAACTGCTTATTGCGCAGTACTCCTTATTTGACATGTCGAGTATCTGTAGGCCTATATAGGTAATTTAATGCCGATATATTTACACTTTGAAACGAGTATGGGCATTATGGTTCAGTTTTACCAAGTTTTTGGTTTATTTATAATAAAATAGTGAAAAAACACAAACAAAACAAATTATAACAGGAAAACTCTCATTTACCTAATGACCATTTACTTTCGTGTATTGTCATATTTCCTCTTTTTAAAGCACAATGTCGCTATATTATATTTCGTTTTGTGCAATGAAATACGAAGGTAAACGATTTTTTTTGTCTGGGGAATTGTGTCTTCTTTTCGCTGAGAGATGTTGCTGAAAAAATTAAATGTTTACATTCTTGCATCAGCCTGTTATAAACGTCATCGAAAGTCTTAAAACATTTTCAAAAGGGAACCATTTTTTAATTTGTTCACTCCATTGATCATTTTTGCATGGAAGTGTTGTAACACATTGTTGACTTGTCTTGATTTAAGTATTTTGTGCAAATTATTTGACTTGGAATTCACTGTGGCCAATACGTTGAGAATAAGTGTTCTCATTAATTTTTTTTAAACACTTGGTTAATTTATCTTGAGTTTTATCAGTTTTAATATCTTAATGCAGTGGTCTCCAACCTTTTTGGTAAGCGATCCCAATTTAAATACAATTAAATCAGAATTTACATTGCGACCCAACTGTGTTTTTAGATAGGAATCAAAAAAATATTTTTATAATAATGCTGGAGCTAAATAACAGGAGCAAAACTGCGTAAATCATACACATGTTTTCATGTCGATGACTTGACTTTGGACATGTACTCAAATACTGATTAAGGGGGGCTTAACTTGGGAAACTATAATAACTTGAACTGGGACTTGGCCTGTTATTTTTCCAAGAGACTTGAATTTGACAACAAGCCTACATCGAATGCTTTCGGGAAGGCTCATCAAAATCAGTCAGCCTTGTCAGGATTATAGTGTTAGCATGGCCAGGCTAGAAAAAAGCCTTTCCGGTTTACTAGGCCTATATGTAACATAATGTGCCGTTATCTATGGCCACTACGACTCCAGAGACCTTGTTCATAGCACACGCATTGTGTATTGGAACGTTTCAGAAGTCCAACTTGTTGCGAAAGCTTTGCCATAATCAACTGCGCATAACTCCATGACATGAGGGTATTTAAGTCTGTAAATCTGTCATATGGCAAACGCTCCAGGACGATTTCATACAGAATACCGTATGTCACTTTTAGAAGCTTCTTGCAGTAGTATACGACTGCGTTAACGCTATGTTGGACACTGGGTTGTTAGAAGCCAACATGAGTTCAGCAAACCGACCACTGGTGCAGCAATGAAAGAAAATGTATTAACGCGTATGAGCAAAATACCGATTTAGGCGCGCAACTGTATGCCAATCTGTTTAATAATTAATCGGTCGGCCGTGTTTTGCCTTATGGGGTCTCTATAGACCGGCTTACATAACCTCGTTTCGTGTTTATGATCTTTTTTACAACGATATCTTCCGTTCCGCCCCAGAACGGGAAAAATGTATGTTTCTTTATCTGACCGTTGGAATGTCATCCTGAATTATCCGTATACACTGAATTTTAAATTTTTTAACAACGAAAATACCCTTCCTGATGAAATTATCGTTTTTTATTGATGCTTTTATTGTATTTCATGGTTTCTTCAATCATATTAAAACGTTCCATTTATTTAAAAAAAAAATAAAAAAAAAATAATAAAAAATAAAAGTTTTTTCTGATTTTCGAATTGAAAAATGTGTTTTCTATACCTAATTGTACGATGTATTACCATTTTTGTCTAACTTATATACATTTCATAAAGCTTTATCAACCATTTTCAATTAGCAGTCAACTTTTACCGGGAATTTATTTTCGGGTCCACAATTTTAGGTTTGGGCGGGTATACAATTTCCACAAAGTGCAATTGTGCAACGTAAACTTTATTAATAAAGCGGTGCATCTTTACAACTAACAGTGACTTTATGGAATAAACGAATTGACTGAAATGTGAGTTATACTAAAATAAAAAATAAAAATAAAAATCAAATTCTAATTAAGTACAAAAAAAATGGATTCATACTAAATAAAAAAATGAGTTCCTAAACCCCAAAATAATAATAATAATAAAACTAAATCAATTGTATAAACACGTTAAAGCTTGTATTTGACCAAACGAGAACATAAACGTTTTAAATGTCTTTTTGAACCATTGTGTGGCGATTGTAATTTTCCATCCATGCTAATCTGAAAGAAACACTTAACTTATTAAACCTATTGCCAAACACTCCTAGATTTATTCCATGTTTGGAAGTTTAAGTGTAACGTATTTTACCCCTGCAAAGATATCGAAGATCGCTTTCAGGACAAAATAACCGTTGGAAGGGGGAGGGTGATTTTTCAAATTCAACCAAATGCATTAGGCTGCCTTGTCAGGAATCGATAAACGCCCTGCGATACCTGTATGTCATGTTAATTTTTCCGGCCTGTTTTCATGCCATCTTGTAGCTCATTTGACAGAGCGCAACAAACCGCAATCGACTCGTATAGCGGCCAACCTGTGCATTATATAGGTATCTACTGTCAATAGAGTGTTGTAATGACTCAAGTCAATGATTCAAAAATACTTGGACTTGAGTTATTTTACGTATAACTTGACTTGGACTTATTTTCAAAATGAATATTTTAACAAACTACAACGCTGGTCGTCACTGGTAATCGCAAATTAAAACGAAATTCATCTCGAAACAAGATTTACAAAAGGGCAAACTTGGGGAATGATTGTAATTACAGCTAGACCTTTCCAATACATTTGGGGTAAAATATTTGTGCCGCGCATTTTATACAAATGCCCAATCCGGGTAATTTATACGTTTTCCGCGAAAGTTAACTAATAACTTGGGCAACTACGGCCTTCGTTGGCTACAATATAATTTTCACATTTAATTGCTTGGTTGAATGTATTCGCTGTAGCGAAAGTGATATCATCTAAACCAGCGGTTCCAAACATTTTGTTGTCGCGACCCCTTTTCCAGTTTTCGAAACTTACGCGACCCCTCAATTTTGAATTAATGATACATTGACCTAAGTAAATTAGAGTCACATTTAAATTGGTAAAACGATCACATTTCTCGACCGATTGTTGTAAATTTGTTTTTTTGGTTTAACTATACGGATTAACGAAAAAAGTGTAAGTATACTAGCTTATAAAGTTACGGTTTAAACCCCTAATCGCCGCATTACGATTTTCATTCGATAACACCATTTGACTAAACTTTACTTTAATCGTTAATGCAGCGTTTCTCAACCGGTGCGCCGCGGCGCATTGGTGCGCCGTGGAAGGTGGCCAGGTGCGCCGCGAGAAAATGAGGAAAAAATGTTACAAAAATTCTGTATTATTTGTAGAATTTGCGAATAATTTTAGAATAAACTCTTGTCACTATTTTCTGTGAATAAACACTGAGCAATATGACTGGATTCGTAGCCCTTATTGAAGTCCCAATGGTTGATGTTGGCTCTTAGCTAACAAAGAAAGAGGAACTATTGCAATCTAGCGGGGCTTCTGCCAACAGACCACAATTAAAACAACAGCAACTTCGGCATAAAAAACAGTTCGGAGTAAGACCAAAATAGGACTAATACCTAACACTCGTAATAGCGTTTAAATCAAAATAAGACCTAAATTCGTCCGAATAAGGCCTAAATGGCAAGAATAAGGCCTTTGCTACCTTTTACTTAACCCCAAACCGCACCCATAACTTCAACACAAACTCCCCCCAAATTCTAAATCTACCCATTACTCGCGCCTAACCCCAAACAGAGGCAAACAATCCTGTGCCAAAACACAATGGCACCCAAACGTTGACACCAAAACGGCCGATGCCAAGAATATGTCCTTTAATCGTCCCATACCCTGTTTTTTTTTACAGTTTTGGGCGTTATTTTGTCCATTTAGGTTTTTTCCGTTACATTTTGGATTTATTCCGAGTTAGATGTTGTTGCTCTTGGGGCTTATTCTGTGTTTCCATCGAACTTTAACTAACATACCGCGTGTTTTCATAATTTACAACATGAAAGGCCTATTTCATTTATTTTCTTTCTCTTTAGGCATGTCTTATTGAGCACGTCGCATTTTATAGCAGGTCTGTGGAGTCGGGAGTCATATTTGAGACTCGGCGTACCGTGATCGATTTATTTTGCTGAAATCGGACTGATGGAGTCCCGAGTCCCGAGTCCGACATGCGCAGTACCAATTTTAAAACTAATAATGCCAACAAATGTTAAAAAAGGCGAAATAGCATATGGTGGATATTTTCCAGCAATGTATTGTGGTTGGATGAGATATATGACACCCCTATGAGGGGATTGTTGAAAATCCACCTTAATTTAGTTACATAAATGGGAAAATTAAATGCTGTAGGGTTGCAGACGGACTCGGAATTTGATGAAATCACACATTTGGCCGGAGTCGAATTTGGGAGTTGGAATCGGGTTATTTTTAAAAGCTGCTTAATAGATAATAGAATTGGGAGCCTGATGTAATAAAAACTGCCAGCAAAAAACAAAGTATCCAAACAAAGTTAGCAGTCGACTCGCTCGTCAGGTGCGCCGCCACGTTTTAAAAGGTTTACGAGTGCGCCCCGGGGTGAAAAAGGTTGAGAAACACTGCGTTAATGTGATGTAACAATCGTTATTGTGATATAAAAAATATGGTTCTTGTCACAACGGTTAATAGTTTTTTGCTTGTGATTTCTGTCTTTAATGAGTCTGAAGATAAAAATCGTGCAATATAAACAATTGCAGCTTGAATTATAGGTATAAGTTTTCGCTTAAAGTTCTTTAGTAAACTTAAGTGTGTACTGTTCCAAAAAAGGTTGACAAGCACTGCCGTAGGCTACCTATGATTGATACCGGGAACTCAATAGCAAGCCTACATTATTATAATAATATTCGATCTCGCAACTTTCTCCCTGGTAGCTCACTGTGTGAACATTCACTATCATTACAAGTTAATTTTTTAAGCAAATTATCTCGCATTCTAGCAATAGTGGTTTGTATTTTTGATTGTCGTCTTCGCGACACCCAGAGAAAAGGCAAACGACCCACCCGGGGGTCGCGACCCCCAGGTTAAAAACCACTGATCTATACCAATGTTAATATTAATGACACGTGCTGCACTAGGCAGACATCGAAGTTTTAAACTATGCGAAAAGCTTCCACCAAACGTTTGATGTACATAACACCCTCGGTCGGTTATTAAGCTTTGCAAGCTTTGCTATACGGTCGAGAAATTTAGTATAGTTAAGGAGTTTCAAATTTTTTTAACGCTGGCGCATAATAAATGTTTTGGTTCGTGTAGACCAGGGAAGACATGACATTTTTCATAGATGACGCTATAAAATAAGTAGACTTAAGAAACCTAACTGATCTGTAAATAAGAAACTGAAATCGAGTCTAATTCCCAAAAGAGGCGTAAAGCGTTTGTTTATTAATTTTTTTTCCATTTTAAAAGTAATAACCCCCAAATATTCTTCGACTTTCATAATACCCCCAAAACATTCCAAATACAACCCTCCTCCCAAACTGTGCTGAAAATAGACCTTTTGTCAGTAACAAAGAGGACCGATATTGAATTTAACTATCTGGACTTGAGAAAGCGCTATATTTTCTGTGGAAATTAAGTAAACCACAGAACGAAGCGCATCTTGAAGAAATCGTGATAAACATAGCAGCGAAATAGTTCAGACCGAATAAGGAATATGAGGCGACCTTTAGGTCAAATGTAGCTCATAGGAAAGTATGGCAACCGCAGAAAAACAAAGAAAAAAGAAGCAATATAACAAAAAAGTGTCACCAACGTGTTAGCATGGGATAGGTAAAAAAACATACAGTGAGTCGCCTGCGACATCCAAATATGTTTTCTGATGATTTTAACGCGCCTATAAACAGTCAGTATAGATGCACGGCAGTACAGAAAGCATCAAACAATGTAATGCACAACATATAGATTGCACATGTGTACTTACAAAAAAAACCGTCCAACATCTACTTTTCATTATAAAATTTTAGTCGCGCGCTAAAGTTTCGTGCTTAATGGTGTTGTAAACAAAGCATAAACAAAAATATGAGCAAAATGCATGCACACTTCCAATCCTATATTTCACTTTTATATAACTTTATAACAAAGATACAAGTGATCCACTGTTTCCACACTTTTAAAACCTGGTCGATAAAGTGGTTGATAAAACGGAGGTCTCGTCTTAAAAAAATTCCACGGAGACCAAATTTGATTGCAGCCTTGATTGAAGGGAAATTCCTGACGGACCGATGGATTTCGAATAACCCCTATGAACGAGTTTGTAGTTATGGATTATACAGACTTGGCTGAACCATTAGATCGATTGGGTTATACATAACCAAACTCTGTTTAAATTGAACTGCATAGAGCAACTGTCGTAAGACCGCTCTAAACCATTACAAGCGGTAGGTATTGAGCGTAAATTACGTTTAACACTTCTTGTATGCTAAAGAAAAAATGGTAAAGGATAAAGTACGACAAAACGGTAAGAAAGAAGATGTGGCAAGTGCGTTTTCTCAACAAAGTACCGCTGATGAAATAATTCAACAATATTTATCGCGTGTTAATTTGCGTCTTACACTACTGCTCTCAAACATAACACACAGTTCATGAGAGCTGTTAACAAAAGAAGTAATACAGTCAAAAAAGTTTTTTTAAACGAGTTAAGTATCACTGTTCGGTTTTGGTGGTTGATGTAAAAGGTATAACTGTAGAAAATCCGATTTCGGGGCAAACTCGATGTTTAGTTATAGCTCTAAATACAATCGCAACGTTTCATAAATAACCGGTCACAGTCATTCTGTAGTGTGGTAAAATCACTTGCAGCAATAAATAAAGCGAATTAAGAACTAAATATACATTTCAGGTGCACAAGTAAAACAAAGCAACCGATTGGTCACCAAACGTGTACTCTAAGCGCCACTTGGAAAGTAATAGAGCTAGGGTGGTCCGATACTTAATTTATTCCGATACGTTACTCGATATTTCGGGCAAAACATATGGTTGTATGAAACAACACCGAATGTGTCAATGCATTACTACGATTAAATTAAACAAATAAAAAATATTCAAAAATTAAAAGTGCAAAGATATGTTTTTTCTTACTGTTAGGCGTATTTGCTTCGGTTAATAATGCTCCATTTTGTGGTTGTTTCCTAGCAGGCGGTTAATATTTCAAGGTGGAAACTCTACAGGGGATTACTAACAATGGCTGGAACACACCAACCGATTCGGTATCGGATCGGCGCCGATACGGCCCTGCGGCATCGCGCAAGCCCAATCACTTGTCATCGATTATCGACTCCGGTCCGAATTTATCGCTCCTCTCTATAATCGCGAGCCCGACACCACGCCGTCTACAAAATGGTGGTGGACGACATCTTCGGTCTAATGGCGGCGGTGGTGGGGATGTGCAATTTGTCGCCGCTCTGGCCCGCGGTCACAAACTCGACGCCGGTGTGCCGTGAACGGCGCCTCACCAACCGGCGGCTGCGCTTCCAAACCAGCAGGATGCCTTTCCAGTCCTTGAGCGAGTAGATGATGACAGCGTTGTGCGTGGCGCCGCTCAAGTTGACCAGCAGCGACCAGCTACTGATCGAGATGAGGCCGTGGTAGACCAGCGAGTAGCAGCCGAAAAGCAGCAAGTCTAAAATCACGCAAACCGAGGTGCACTTGGTGCAGCGCTTCATGACCGCGCGGATCGGAGCGGCCCGCTGGTAAGTCTCCCCGGCCCTATCTTCTTCGTTCTCTTCTTGTGATCCTGCCCCACGCGTCCGGCACGGGTTATAGTGCCGCGCCAAAGGGTAGAGAAAAAGCAGGAGGAATAGGACTTGGAAACTGGGAAGACCGACTGAGAAGAAAAGCGCCACGGCGGCTATGACCTTGGACGGAGGAGCCACGGAACTGACGATCTTCACGTTTCGCTCGTCGAACATCTTCGGGTCGTGGACGCAGCCCGAGTCCGAGATTCCCACCTGCGAATTCAACGTCATCGTATATTAGATATGACGTCATTTTTGTTTTGCTCTTTGGTAAAATCAAACTCAGCACGAATGTATACGTGCGAACCAAGCGCATAGATTTCTTTCTTTTTGTTGCTATTTTTACGTAACAATGGCATTTTTTTAAAAGTAAAATAAACTTTATAGACTGAAGAGGTTTGGATGTAAATTCCTGGCGAGCAATTGACCATATATGAATATTTCAAAGTTGCAATAATCAGCTAAATTCTGGATCGAACATCAAACCATGGTATTATTTTACAATGTGCATTCAACTTTCGTGAGCATAATGTTTTGAGGTTCGAATAAGTTTAATATGGCATTAAACGAATTCAAAGAGATTCGTTTTAAAAACATTTCAACATTTTTTACGGTAACAAACAAAGGATAAATAGCCTTCATCGCATTAATAAAAAATGGTTAATGTTCGTTGATTTTCCACGAGATACCTATCTATTGTTAAATTGTTTTAGGCTGTCTTTTTCAGCTATGCGATGTAAATGAACTGCTCGACATGTTACTAAAATGGTACAACAAAGCAGGAACAAATACATTTAAAGATAGAATAAAAATGCAAAGTGTATAACCCTTAAATGAATCGCTTTTAATTTCTAAACTGTTGTTACAGTGCCGTATCAGCCTGTTTACTATTCCCATTTGAGTCCTCATACACTAAAGCTTATAGCCTGGGAAATAGTCCATCGGCTAACAAGAATTGACAACAACCGGTCTAATAGACGTGACAATGTGACCTAGGCTTTCTATCCCGTTAAAGTCTTTCGTAAACCTTGTGCCATTTAAAGTTTGCGGAGAAGACGCACGGCACCTTTGGGCTTAAAAGAATTTCTAAAAATAGACATACTTGAAAGGTAATTCGGGTTTGCACTCAGCGGGAACATTTTTGTGTTTACGTATATTTAAAATCGCGGTTTCGAGAATTTGGACTTTTCTAGTTCAGGTTTGGTCTCGGGTTTAAGGTTTTTCGAAATCCGGTTCACTTTCGGTTTCTGAGAAATTCAAAAATTCCGGTTCAGCTCCAGTTTGACTTAATTCAATTTCAAAGCCGGTTAATAATGTTCCAGTTCGTATACAATATGAATTGCGTTAAACCTAAAATTGTTGTTTATTGAATGTAGAAAATAATTATTGAATAGGTTTCGTAAGGTATTAAAAAACAAGCAACTGATTATTGAAATTTAAAATAGCCCTGTTTAATTAATATGTTTTTTTTACGATTTCGAACGTGGCATAACTAGATATAATATACAAGTTGTGACGTCTTGCTGGAGTTTGTTGACAGTGAACGTTCGGGTTGTTTCTAAACATGCGGTTCAGTTGCGGTTCGGCACTTTAAAATCTTTTAAAAACGATTCAGGTTCGGTAACGGTTTAAGAAAATCTGGCACAAAACCGGTTCATAAAATTCCAGTTCTGGTTCGGTTTGACTCGCGGTAAAAATGGAAAAAAACATTTTTAAGGGATGGGGAGCATTGTCTCGTGCCCTCCAGGATGCAGCCTCGGTTTAAAATTATGATATACCTGGCCCAGTTAAATGCACAAATTCGGGTTTCAGATAAAAAAAACAACAACAACTTGGTCCCAGTGCGTACCTCAAACATGTAAAGGTAGAAGTAGGCCGACGCCACAGAGAAAGTGACGTAGGCAAAGAAGACCACCTTACTGAACTTGCGTAGGCAGGGCGAGAGCAGGCGCTTGAGGTTCTTGTCCTGGCAGAGCTTTCGCTGTCGCAGCCAGAGCAGAAGGTAGAGCGGGATCATGCTGGAATGGTAGGTGATCGTGTAAATGTACTTGTACAGCACACAGACGGGCGTGGTGCTGGCTAGAAAGCCTATCTGCTCGCAGAGACAGCGCGCCAAGAGAAAGGTGGCTGAAACAAGGCAAAGTACCTCGTTGCGAAGTTTCAGCATACCTGGCTTCTTGCCGCTTCGGCTTCGCTTGTCGCGAATGTAGAGCGACAGACAGCAGAGGAGGTAAAGCGCTGCGAGCGTGACGAGTGCGGCGGAAAGTTCGAGAACGACCCGGTTGGCTTTGACGACCGAAAGACCGCCGATTTCACTAGTGCTGCTGTTGCTGTGCGTAAAGTCATAGTCCGCACTTGCCAATTCATCCAAGGACATCATCTCTATTGGCTTCACGGCTTTCCATTCCGAACCATTTCCAGCTTTATAAGCTTTATGCCCTATCGAGCAACCGTGCAGTTTTGAAGCAGATTAATGCTTAGTTGTCAGTCACAAACTTGAACAACTATGTAAAATGTAATAAACTGTATTACAAATCCTTAATCTGAGGGTGGATTTGATTAATTAGTCCAAAATTTACAAGAAGTATTCGTAAATTACACTGACTGGTCAACCTTAATGCTTTAATTTTATAATGAATTTCAAATCCAAAAAAGTCGAGTAAATCGATGTCATCTTAATTAAGAAGTCTT
The DNA here is from genome assembly GCF_963924565.1 of Ascidiella aspersa. Lineage (NCBI taxonomy): Eukaryota > Metazoa > Chordata > Ascidiacea > Phlebobranchia > Ascidiidae > Ascidiella > Ascidiella aspersa. The sequence continues at coordinate 9,694,964 of NC_139454.1, read as the reverse complement.
CCACTTTAAAGTAGTCAGGTTTGGATGTGTTCCGGTCACATTTACTGATGATGATGCAAGCAGGTATGGAAACGTCTTAATCAAGATGATGTCAATATAATCGACATTTTAGGATTTAAATTCCTTATTAAGCTACATTACAGATCCGTGCATAACGTACTTAATGTTTCAAGCTATTTAAAATTCGACAATTCGAAACAAGTCCCAATAGTTATAGTTGTGGTCAAGTTGAAATGCTTGATCGATTAAAACTCAAAATGCCGTTTGAAACCTCACGAAACACACAATGCTAATTTATTTGTTGAAAACAAAAAGTCATAAACTACTTGAATAAAACTAGGAGTATAGCCAGAAAATATTTTTTCCATTTTCTTCAATTTCTTACGATAGTCGCATATATATCTGCATGTCAGACATCATTAGTTTCTAAGTTAGAAAACAAATGCAATAAAGTGACAAATCGACCTGTCCAAATTTCGATTCACCAACACTGAACAAAAAGTTGCATCCAACATGATTCAAAGCGCACCAGCCGCCAGTGTTACTATAGCTATATATTGCAAAAACTTTCAGATTAGATAACAAAAACATCAAAAAGTGCTCCCATTGTTTATTTGTAGACGACAACCCAGCATTTCTAACCGAACCGAAGTAACGATTTCCAAGCACTTTTCACGCCAAACATAGCCTAGAAAAAGTTTATAATGATCAAGTCTTCTATAGCCCTATACCTATAACTTTTATCTTCTATATTTTTATATTTTTAACCTGGTCGCGTAGTTTGTTGCTCTAGGTTTTATGATTATTTTCCCATTATTTTTAAATTCTACCACCTGGTTTACGTGTTAACATTATTTTGTATTCGTTTTTTAGAGACTGATGATGCCGTGATTGGCGAAATATATTTCTCTTTTATAAACTGACTGATTTTGACTGAGACAAGAAAGTCTATACTGTTTTAATGATCAAGTCTTAATAGTTTCATGCATCGAAATCGAGTGCGAAAAATTGAGCTGCTCTAATGATAGCGAAATACCCATAAACCACAAGCAAATTTTCTAAATTGGGAAACTTAACTATTTTTTGTGATGATAATAACTATCAATTAAAAAGGGCAACTTTAGGTCCAAAAATTAAAAGGGATGAATCTAAAGTTTAACGATCATGTTTTGTTTGACCGAATCATTAAGTATAGCAAACAGTTTGCCGAAAAAGGGTAATTGGCGGTAAAGTGGCTAAAATGAGGGTGCATGATTCATTTCGTTAATGACGCTTTAGTAACAATGGAAAATTGCAAATCCAGATTGTAAACTTTCCCCTCCCCAAAAAAAAACGTTAGTTGGTCGCCAAATTGGAATATTTGCTGCCCGGTTTAATTTCCTCAAATGTTTTCAAAAAACGTATTGTTTTTGTTTTTTTGAAATGGTGTCCTTCATTTAACCCGGTGGCCCGCTATCTCGTTGACGTTTCCTTCAGGTTAATCATGGTTGAAAGCGAAATACTTAGCGTCCCTGTAAAGGGTTCAAATTACAGTTCTACGATCGAGCAACCAGATCAAAGCCCCCAGGAGTTCCGACAACAATCTCTTGTCGCCCTGGTGCTTATGAGATGTTATGTCGCGCCTGTCGATTTCTTTCCAGCTTATCCTTATGTAACACCATATAATGACACGGCCACCGCTCCCAAAGGACCCATCGCACACGGGCGATCAGCGATTGAAACCTTGTGAACATCGAAATCTAGGTTCAGGCGGCAACGACATGGGCATAAATAATGTATCGCGACCACGGAACATTCTCGAAAATGTGTCCACCTTCATTTTAATGCTAATGACCGATGGACGTCTTGAAAAATGGTACCTTTTCAAAACACAGTCGTTTTGTTTTTGATTCTTTGTTGGGTTAGATAACGATTAAAATGTGTCTTTGGGCGAAACCCCATAAAATGACGTTGGTGTGACATCATATGCCAGAGTGGACCTCATTTAAGAAATATCTATACTTATATATAAAGGGCGTATCTTTATGTCAGTGAGTTTCTGCTTGCATGATCACTGTTCCGCTGACGCGTATATTAACACTAAAACAAACTGTTTAAAAACCCGAGTAAAACCAGGATCAGACATTTTTCAAAGGAGATATATTTCGCCTATACTGGCATCGTCAGTTCCTTAATTCGAATAAATTTATTCAATCCGTTACTTTAATTCGTTTTCACAAATTCATTGATTCAATCTGATTTTTAAACTTTGAGTATTACTATTTGAACATAGTTTTTTTTTCGTAGCCCCTCAGCACAGAAAACCACAAAAATACACCACAGGAAATTTTCATAACCGAATTCGCAAAGGGGCCTCAGTGTTTAATAAAATATTTAGAGTTGGTCAAACGACTGAGACCTCAATTGTAGCCCGGTTGACACATATAACCCTCTTTAAATAAAAGATGATTTAATTTAAGTATCATCTTAAAGACTTAAACCTCTCTATGAATGTTTTTACAGTTGTGATAAGTATTTCCGAAACAAAAATCATGTAAATGAATCATACTTAACCCTCAATTATGTTTTGAGTGACACATATCGGGCATTAAAATCTTAAGTGCTTAATTAGGACCTCTAAAAGGGATGATCCGCGGTCCTGCTCATACAGCTGCAATCTGCACGTGCTCCAGCTAAACACAGTTCGAAATACAACCAACAGGCCGAATACCTAATAGTCGGAACAAGGTATTCTTTGGAATAAGAATAATGCCTAAAATTCAGTTTACTTTTCCTCAAACGTCACCTACAACTTTATGACTAATTCGCCTTATGCCGTCGTAGTTATTACTGCATTTATGTCGTCATAATATTATGACTTTCTAGACATTTTTTCTTAGGTGTTGCTTTATATAGATCTTGTTGTGTGTTCCCGCATGAACGACAAGTGATTGCTTAAAAACGAATTGTGTCCGACAAAAATGCGCCAGCTAATGGACACACATTAGAGCCTTCAGCAAAGACCACACCGCGTGTATCGATCTGTCTAGTCTGTCGGTTGAATCTTAGGATCATCGGGCGTTTAAGCGCACAACATTTAACTGGAATATCAACGAAATGGAAAACAGTGCCCTAAAAACCGATAGACCTCTATAAATAGGCCAATGCATAATGCAGTGGTTTTTTGTCAATAGGGCGCCTCGTTAATGTGCGGATGCAAAGATTGTGCCGGTAATCCAAACAGTGTTAGATTCAGCACCTCAGCAGAAACCACCCGTGTTCTCGGTTGAGCATAACCTGTAAAGCTCAGTCTATCATAGAATGTGATCAAACGCAACTTTTGACAAAAACTGGTCCGATTTTTAGCTTAATCGACGATTATGACTTTTGGTCCTAATCATCTTCTCAAAACCGCAATAGAACTTTAACTAAACTGCGTATAGTTGAGTATACTGAGCCGGCCGCCCGTTAAAGCGAACAAAAATAGATTCATCCTATATTTTGCACACTTTGTGTGCACTAATAGCTCACATTTATAACCAATATACAACGATACGAGTCAAAAAGCAACACGACTATCGTGATTTAGGCGTGTCGCCAATTCAGGCTAAAAAGACCTATTTCCGGTAATTGAAAAGTGGCCGTCTGTCCGTTTCACTGAAAAGTCTAAAATGTAACGGGTAACCTACTTGCTTGCCTCTTTTAAATTGAAAAGCAATGTTGTTTTTGGTATGTCCGTCATTAATGGTTGGCGTTTGTTGCTTTAAAACGTTAGTACACATTACTTTAAAATCCAAAAGCGCTATTGTCAAGTACTTTTCCGCTGGCAAGCTTTTACGTTGCTACGTTTTAAGACACTTCCATAGCAAAAATGACTAAAAGGGGCTTCTTAGCGGCCTAATTAAAATTTTACTGAATTATTCAAAAAAAGGAAATTAGATTTTTGAAAGAAAATAATTTAATTAAAAAATGCTTTGGCGTCTTCTTCTTGAATGTATTCAGACTCTTTGGTATAAATTTACATAATTATTTTCAACCGAAAACAGCAGGTTTCTTAATTCTATGCTTGTTTTACGGCGTCAAGTATAACATTTTATGCCGACCCTGGACCACGCGAACCAAAACTACTCTGGAGGTCCTCGTTAAAAAAGTTTAAGAACCCCTGCTTTAGACGAACACAGATTTTGAATTGATTACAAGAAAAATTTCAATGCGCACTCTTAGCAAATTTTGGCTGGCGTCTGTCAGAACGCGTTATGTAATACGACACATATTTGAAAATCACTGGTTCAGAAGACCGCCCGGCGGATGCCTTCAATCATTTGTCGGACGTGTCACGACCGTGTAGCGACGAGAATAGATACGCGTCACACCTACATTTTTAAGCTTGGTGGTGATCTTGATACAAGACAAGTCGGTTAACCGTCAGCGACGGCAGTGCATTTGTCTGCAGCTATTTCTAGACCCTGTACGTCTAACTATATGCAAGCGCGGTCCTTGCTTAATACTGGCTTTGATCGGGTAATTTATTAACAAGGTTAGGTTTTACGTCCCTTTAATACAGTGGTTCCGCAACTTTTTTGAGTGCGACCCAAATCTGAATTTTATGAGCATCTCACCACCCAAGCCTCAAACATCAAAAATGTACATTTTCTGATATGCATGAAATAAAAAAAGACACGACAACCAGATATAGTAGCCTACACAGTTCTATGAAACAAGATTGATTACAAACAAATGATTGATTTATTTTAGTGTGATTGATGAAACTGGAGTTGGCTATGGCTATACTGTAGCTGGCTGCCACCAAAACGTTCATAAAACGTATTATGATGCAATAATCCAGGTTACACATTTGAAGCCACGTGAAAAGCTTATCATACAATAACTCAGTTATGATTGAATCAAAAATACTTGAAAAATGAAATAAAAAAATTTCGTTTGCGCAGGATTGAATCACCATAAAGCGACCCATTTTTTGACCCTGCGCGACCCATGTTTGGGTCGCGACCCATATTTGAGAACCACTGCTTTAATACATCAATCTCATATTGAACTTTAAAAGGTTGAACTCAAGAATACAACTTAAACTAAAAGCAAATCACAACATGTAGTGATCACACATTTAGGATTATACATTTGCTTTGAGCGTTTTTGCTATCCAAACCGCTTATCGCGCTTTAACGAAATGCCCTTCATAACTTAAACTGTTCTATAAGCCGAGTACTTTTGTAACGATAAACCATCAATGACGTAATATAGCGTTTCTCAATCCATGGGTCGCGACCCAAAATTTGGGCACCGCTTAATTCGAATTCATGATAGCAATATGAATGCATAGCTTATATTAATTACATTTGGCTTTGTTAGTGCTTTGTCTTATTTGTACTTGCTTACGTTCACAAAATGTTCAGTTAATAAAATTGGGTCGCCAAAGCTTCGCTGTAAACTTACAGAAAATTAATTAGGTCGCAAAAAAAGGTTGAAAATAGACCGGTGCAATGTACAGGTGACTGAACACAAACAAACAATTCCTCGCTAAAATGTTTCCGAACAGTAGTGAGTGAGCCAATTTGACTAAATATAACCTTATTATTATAATAAACATCTTTTGGGCTGACAGCCCCAAAGACTCTTTCCGTATAAGACACCGCAAACAACTATTGCGATGTACCTTTTAACGCTAGCGCTATGGTTTTTGGTCGTTTCGCTATTAATGCACGACAGTAAGATTTTGGTCGCCGAATATCAGTTAACCTATGGGAAATGAAACTCCCTTAACACCAACGCCGGGCATCCTGTCAGCTAGACAACAAGCACCAGTTGATTAGAAGAGTCACAAAAACGAAATTCATTTTAGTGCCTAAATTTATAGTTTTTGATAAGATGATACAGTAATATGATGATGTTTTGTCTTCACTAAAGATAAATAGTGTTATGTTTTTTTAATAAGTTTGCAAAAGCCCAACAAAACATACATGAAAGCTGTTTAAGGTTGAATGTCGTGCTATAAACAGTTTTCCATATAAAGATTCCAGATAAAAAGCTATCCTGAAAGCGCCAAAATGGAGGACGGTTGCCCATGCATAGAGTTAATTTATCAAATCGCCATAAACTTTTTTAAATGTGGTTCTTAATGTTAATCTTTTTTACCCAAGTCCAAATATTAAAAACAATTCCTCTTTCCCTTAATCGTCAACAACGTTTTAGTTAACCAGCATGTAGGCCATTAAAGGGTACATGAAATTCCACATATGGATATATAAAGAAACATTGAGTCATCGATATTTTAACACCAATTAAAATAGCATTTTATCATTTTTATGACTTTTTTCTCTGGCAAAGTTAACCCCTTATTTTTCCCAAACGTCGGTTCTAAAACACAGCGATTTACGGGAGACTTCATATGCAATATAACGTGTTTTTCAAGCAAAAAACAAGCAAACATCACTAAGGTCGGGTTTTTAATGATATACCAACGAAAATCAGGATTGTTCTGTCCCTTCTTTTCAAACGTAAAAACCCATAATTTCCTCTCATAAAAAGGAATATCGAAGTCATAAAAATTGGAGATCGACGTTTCTGGCGAAATGACTCTTATCTATAAACAGTGCTGCAAGTTTGTCTTTCAATACAATGATTGGTATACATTATTAACGAAAATTTCTTTGCAATTCGCTTAAACGAAAATATCTACAAGCCCAACCGAGAATTTGAATTTTAAGTTTTTTAAAGTCACGATCAGGTAAGTGTAACTGTCCACTTGCAGAATGCACATCGGTGTGCGAATTTGCAAGCGTGCATTGTTGCACACAGCCCTTGAAAAGGCACATGAATGAATTGGCGAATCCCACTCTGTCGCATATTACTGATGCCCGCCATATCACGAACAAAATTGGTAATAAATAAATAATGTCCCTCATAAGGTATTAACCGCTTGGCTCCCACATAGAACACTTAAGATGCGGATTGCTCTATAATGCATAACTACGCTGACAATATACGTTATTCAATTTGCATTTCCAATGTATTTATTTGGGAAACAACTAATATAATTTATGGTTCACGAATATTACCACCTATTAATAGGTAATGAAGTCAGTGTTCCAGGTCAATTAAAAATGCAAGCGGAAACTAATAATAATCGTTCTTTGTTAAATGTATTGAACAGTAGGCTTGACAACGGTGTGTGTGTGTGTGTGTTTGTGTGAGTGAGTGTGTGTGTGTTTGTGTGTGTGACCTAATTTTGGGTAGCGGCCCACGCGCGCCATGAGAGTAACGGCCCACGAGAAATATTGCATTACAGCGACTGATCAAAAATCATTTAGCCTCATAAACAGATATGCCTGTGATCTATTACGCTATAAACCAAACCTTTTGGAGGTAACAAGTTTTTTCAGAGTCTTAAGAAATGCTGGAGCCCAATGCAACTTTTTTCGCATACTGTATATACGCTTTGCGACAAATTCGGTTCAAATTTAATATTGTGTCATCTCATCTATAGTCTGTAATCTAGTCATTTGCCACAATCTCACAAAGGCTATTTAACTTTCGACGGGAAATATGGCTCAAAAGAAATAAGGATAAGGTTTTAGACATTTTATAGGTCATAAGACAGTGTTTATCAAAATTGATCGTATTATAAATAAAAACAAAACGAAGAATCTGCAGGCGAAACGCGTTTACAGCATTCACATCTAGAACGTCAGTACAAAAGATGTTTAATCTTACGCATTTAATTCCGATACCCGATATTTTTAGCAAAAATTACGACTGTCCTCTCTGACACCAAATACGCCATTGTAGTGACAAAATAATCCAATAATAAAATGAAATTGAAGAAAATTAAATGATTTTAGGTGGTTTCATGGAAAAGGGTTTCTTTGTAGTTTAAAAGCACATTCGCTTTCGACTGTACCCTATAGTATGGAAACAGTAGTGATACTACTACTTGTTGTCGGGTATTGGCTCTGATCCGATATTATCGGACATCACTGCGAGAAGCAATATTTAGCCAAACCTAGCTTGCAATTTATTAATGCTTATTTTATTAAATTAAATTATTGTACTAAAGGCTTATTTTATCAATTTATTAATGCTTATTCGGAGGCTTACACTCAAAATAGCGTTACACTTGGGATTCTGAACACTTTCTTTGTCTTTTCTCATCATACGTGATTTCGCTGTGGCGGCGTAATACGCGGTGTCAGAAGACTTTTCTGCCCAAATTTCAATTTCACTAAGGTTAAAATGACTTTAAAAATCCTGGTATTTAGATTTTTTCGATTTTTTGTGGCAAATAGAGAAAAAGCTCCACGGCAATAGTCGTAGTGTTAAACTTGCATTAATTGTCCCGAACAAAGACTCCAAGCGCTGCTCGCGTACTACCTGGATGGAAGCCTTGCTAATAGAGAGATACGTCTGAAACAGGATGAGCACCGCTGCCTTCTACAGACAACACAAAAAAGGGCCTATAGTCAGTTTGGAAGGCTTGACAAGAGCTAAACGCGACCAATCGTCCGTCATTTGTGTATAACATGGCTCTTGGCTCGGGCCCCGCAGATGCCTCATGCAGCAATCACCTTCGCGTAATGGGACTTTTGGCTCAATTCGCTCGATTTTTAACGGCGATGATCAGCCAACGCCTTCTCGTGGGCGACACTTTTTTCCGTCGCTCTTCACACGGCAGAAGGCGGTGACTCATTTCGATTTTAAACAGCTGCTTTTCTTGTTTTGTTTTTGCTTCCGAGTTAGTCCGGACAGACGCCGGAAAGATTACATTATAATGAGGTGGCGGTATATACCGAAGAGATAACGCGTGCATTTGCGCAAAAGAAAAACGCGTGTCGTTTCGTATAACACTGATCATGTTGTTTCATGAGTAACTTTAATTTAATGTGGTACAATTGCAATTTTTTTTTTAAATTCTAATTTTTTTCTCAATTTTTGAGAAATACTGTCCAGAACTAATCTCAATACATCTAGCCACTTAAACTACACTGCTCTCTATTCTTCAGTGGCCTAATAAGAAACTTGATAGATGAACATAGACAAAGTAACTTGATATAGTTTTTGCTAGAAAGACGCGAATATTAATCCCCTTTCTAGCTATGAGTAGCCCTTATAGCTGAATACATGGACATTGAGTTTACCATGGTTATGTGTCCGAACACCACTTACCATTCTGCGTAAAAGCAACGCTAATGGTAAATTCCTTACAACAGCAAAACCATGCAAACCAAACCAAAGAGAATGAGAAAAAATTCTGGCGTAACACTTTTATTTTTTGGCGTATCACTGGGGGCTTCACGTATACGAATGATTAAAAAACTCGTAGCAAGGTTATCTACTATCCCATTACAATCGCCTATAAAAAAGCTAGATTTAATAGAAAAGAGTTCAATTACAGTAGCTCGTCTTTTCCCAAATTAGTGTTAAACGCCCTATTATTTCATCCTATAGTTATTTACATCTGTTTAATAAGCCTGGCATTACACACTTTTCCGGAATTACAACAATGTGCAGCTTTAAGAACACCAAGACACAACAAAGAAGGTTCAAGGGATAAGAGCCATTACCGAGCCTTTTGCTAGAGCAATAGTCCCGTTGTTGCTAGGAGTCATTCAAGTTCAAGTTTGCCGCCCGCTGAGTACACGCACAAGTGAGCCTTTGAAACGGTGGGAAGTTGTTTGGGTATAGGCCTACTCATAAAATGCCTAAACATTACGCATCACGAACTGTATTAGTCTGACCACACGCTTTCATTAGCTGTCACATTATCGAGTGACAGTCAAAGAGAGACGAACCAGACCCAAAATGACGCAAGTCGCACAAATCGAGAAAATAGTTTTTTTTTTATAGCCAATGGCGTGCCTAAACAGGATTTAATGCAATATTGACAACAAAAAAATGCAATATTGGCAACAAACGTCTTGACTTCTAGTGTAAATTCGCTCAAACTCTGTTTTGACGTCTGGGTGATTTCTGCTGACGTGCTTTAAATCCCAAGTTTTACTGACCTAAGATAACCGCACATACCAGTAGTACCTCTTGCATAACCGACGGGTCGGCAACCTTTTTTGCACTCCAGACAAGTTTTAAAACCGAAATTTTATCACGGACCGGCCTTTAAAAAACATTGAATGTCAGTAATGGAAGTACTTTACAACTTGAAATTAATAAAAACAATAAGCTTATTTTGCACATATAGTACGTCACAGAAAAAAATGAAACCATGTCAATAACATGAAAAAGTACGAACGACGACCATATTCGGTAAACCGGCTTGACATCACCACCAAGCAGTGCAGACACTGCGCACAATTATGGCCGTCTCGTCTAACTTTTGTGAAGCCAAAAGAGACGTAACTCTCGCACCATTTGCCAATTTTCGACATTTAATAACACAAAACCTTATTTAAGCTTTGTGTAAAAACGCATTTTCAATAGTAAACCTCTGAAAGTATGTGCAATTTAACTATTCTTCGTTCTGTTAAGCTTGCTTTAACCAATTAACAGAATTAATTTTACCACAAAATTGAATCAATGGAACAACACCAAATCTATCTCTCCGAGCCTAAATGGTAATATCGTTGTTTCACGTTTTGTGAAAGAAATGTTCAACTTGCTTGTATTAGTTATGCTATCATTCTATAGCTTGCGGTTTACAAACTAATTAAAATGCTGGTTAAACGTTCCAAAGAAAAACTGAGTAAACTATAGAAAAACACAAATGTTGGTTGTAAGTAGGGATGTTTAAAGTAGAATCCCAAGGTATTCTAGAATAATAGGTTTCGAATCTAGAATAACGAATCCAGAATAGCTAATCCTAGTATATTTTTATTAAATTATTTAACCTCGATTTTGTTTGGGGAAGGGATTAATCTTAATCTACCCTACAGGGCCCACAATCACAGCAATAAATCGCCCAAACAATTTTCTAACATGTGTACATTATAATTAAAAAACTCTCTCATATGTTTAACATTCTTAACAACTGTCATCTGAAGCCGTTCTGTAAACTGTAATATGTCAACTGTCCAGGTTGTGTCCAAAACTTATATTTTGGCCAATAGTGAGAAAATGCACCACTCCACACAGAAGTCTTAAGCAATTCGGTCCTGATTTTGAAAGCATTGTTAAGTCTTATTGCTTCTTTTTTGACTAACATGATCTGTTATGCAGTCAAATGATGTACTGCAAAGAATACAAAGTTATTATTGACATAACGAATTCTTGACAATTACGTTGTGCATAACTGCATAACTTCCCTGAATATTGGCCTAAAGTTGACCTGAAGTAACCCCATAGCGCATTTTGTGGACGGCCTGCACGTTTTGCAACGCTATGTTACTTTTGCAACTTAACGCATTTAGGGAAATTGCGAACTCCACACCTGACATTACACGTTAGCCGCTCGCCCAATAACGCTTGATTGACACTTAATTATTAGACGAACGATATCGCGAGACGCGGTAATTGGTCGCCCGAAAAAACGCTGACACTGCACTACGAGGTTACATTTAAAGCAAGCACTATAAATTGGTCGCCGCGGCAACAGGCCAGCTTACCACACGCGTTTGTGCAATTAGGCGCAACAATCCGCGGTAAAACATTAAATTATATCGGTTCCAATTACCCGAAATAAATGGCAGAATTGGATTCGAATCCAAGGATTCGATATTCTACTTTGAGCATCCCTAGTTGTAAGTGACGTAACAATGTTTGGCAATTAAGCGACAGATAAAAAATTGCAATTTGCAAGCTTGGGATCGACTGTGGCAAAACTCCTCACGAATAGCAGGTAGTAACATGCGAGAAAAATGTGTTACAATAGGTCAAAGAAGGTTTACCACTAACAGTTTGAGTTTTACTAAAAAAATTAAAAATATAGTAGCAAGGGTTTTGCAATACCAGGACATTGCTACAGACTTATGCTCGTGGTCCCCCAATGACAGCTCCGTACCCAGACCCAAAAGCTAACCCGCACCCTATCCTAAGTAATAATGTTCGTTGTTGTAGGATTCTCGGTTAAATCTACAACAACCAATCTACACTAATCCTTACCAACAAATGTTGACTAACTCAAATACCAGCACCAACTAAATTAAAAGTCTTGCCTAATGCCTGTTACCAACGAGGCACGATGCTCTTACTTTTTGTTACGCAATACTGCATTGTCTGTTGTTGAACTTTAGTGCTGAGATCAGCCTTTTAGAGCAAGTAGCTTCAAGGCGAGTTTTCTATCAAGGATTTATTACATTATGTAGCAGAGAAATAATAAAAGACCTAAAAATATGATTGTAATAACAACTGTCAAACTATGCTATAACGTACGGTAAAAAAGTAATTTTTGGTGGCCCTACTCTATAGTGATTAAAGACTATATAAGTTAGGATATATGCACTACAGTCACATCGGTTTTGCATTTGAGTGAATGCAATTTAGCAATCCGTGCTAACACGTTTAGCAAGCACTGGTTTAGTTAAGAACCAAACTTTTTCTATACAGGGCCGAATAATGGACTGGCAATCGCATAGCGAATAGGCCTACTTTTTTTTCTCGTATTTATTGACATAATTAAATGAAGGAAAACATAAAAAGAGGTAATAAAAGTTATACTGAGCTTGATAAAATTGTCGTTTAGTTTGAAAGTTCGTTACAATTAAGCTTACAGATTCGACAAAAAATGTCGTTAGTAAACTATTATTAACCGTATTTTAGCTTTACTAGGTCAATTTACCGCGGACGGATTCACCAAACTAGCGGTTTGGTGACCTCTGGCCCAGTGTTCCCTCTAAGGTGCGCAACTGCGCAATTGCGCAGCCACACCAAGCAAATAGCGCAGTAAAATCAGTAAAAAAAATTGCTTTTGCGCACTTACATCATTCTCAAATTAAAACTAAAATATCTTCACTTTTTGCCACAACAGTTTGAGCTTTTCGCGTTGGTCATTTTTCATTGATGTTTGTAGCGAAAGCAAATCAAATCCTCATTGACAATTTTGACGTAATAAATTACTTTGTCTAATCGGCTGTGTATATTTTTTATCTCAAGTAGAATTAAATGTCTGCTCAGCAAATTAAAGACAAAATAGGTTTAGAACAGTGCCGAACACAGCAGTAGAGTGTTTCACAATAATTCGGGATCATGAAACCGAAGTGCATCTTTTAGGACGAAAATATTTAACACAATTGCAGTTTTAAAACGATTTCTGTGCAGGTAAAGCTGCGAGGTCAATAATGGCCCTCACAAGTTGACAATAAAAATGAGCCAATTGTTCGTAATACTTGATTGTGCGCTAAAGGCAGCAGCAGCACGCATCCTATTTTTGAAAATGAGAAACTTTGTCAAATTAACCCAAATATTCGGGTATTTTTTCGCGCTACCGCTTTGTTGCCATATCTTTGAACATATTTAAGTTTATTGAAAATGTTTGTTTCATGAAGTTAGGCTTTGTGACGTCATCTTTAAATTTTTTACGCCTGGCCTCTATACAAAAAACAACGATTTGGCGCGGATCCCAGCCAGCGCAGCCTGAAAATATTCTTGCGCACTACAAAAAATATTTGCGCAGTAGAAAATTTTCTTAGAGGGAACACTGCTCTGGCCTAATTAAAAAACAGCTAATGCCAGCGGGTTTCTGTCTGATGGTTTGGCAAACCACGACCTCAAAACTTCCATTAGGTTTTAGGCGCACTATAGTTTAAATTGCCAGCATCTGTTTATGACAGGGGCGGCAACCTACGGCCCGCGGGCCGCATCCGGCCCGCCGATGTAATTCATCCGTGGAAGGCAACCAAGTGCGTCGCGGAAAACGTATTCGAAATGTTGGACGTATATTTTTTAACATTTTTTTTCGGCAATGCAATAAGAACTTGCAATAAATTTAAAAGAAATGCCGGTATACCAAAAAAATCGTGCTCGCTTCGCTCTTCAGGTGTACCAACACTAACCTAGATTAACTTTAAATGTTAGCGCGTTCCTTCAAAGTAGTTTTATTACTTTTCGTTGGTAGTATGGATGGCGACGTCTGAACTTGAATTTTAAACCTACAAACGCTTTTTTTCGCTCTTTGCGCCAACACTTTACAGCCTTCTTAAATGTTAATACGATCCGAGGTCCGGCTGATTCACAGTTGTTTTAACATGAAAATAACACAATTCTTAGTTATCATTTTGTGCGGCCCGCAGAGATCTTTCTGAGTTTGGTTTTGGCCCGCGACTAGAAAAATGTTGCCGACCCCTGGTTTATAACTTTCTGCGTTGACATTTCTGTGCTGCGATGCTAGACTGCGTTACCGGTAAGTCTACTTTGTTGGCAATTAGGAGGGCTATCAATCGATCGGTGCAACGTCGATTAATCTACGAGGACAGACTATCCTGCCATCGGACATGCAACAAAATAGCGAATCGGAAAACAGTGCAATCTGAGCCTAATATCTCCCCTTTATTTTGCTTACATATTTCTTTTGTCTACCTGCTGGTGGTCTTTTTGTAAGTGTGTCGCGAATTTTTTTGTAAAATTAGACAATATATTTTTTGGGGGTTTTACTGATACTTACAGACAGGGTCACCATCTGCCACGACCAAAAAGTAAACACGCTGTTTTTTAATGACGTAGTATTTTACCACCTTGATTTGATGCGCGCTTTGTCAACTTTTTTTAAGTCAGAGTACACCTGTAAACCTTTTAAAACGTAGTACTGGGGCGGTTTTCGCAATATCAGAATGCGGCTAAATCGTTTGGATAAGGTGCGTGGCACGATTGTTGGAAAGAAACGATTGACGAGTGCAGGAGTCGGGAACCTTTTCAGCTAAGGGAGCCATAAAAGCCAAATATTCTTAGTTGTATTTTCATGAGAGCCAAATAATACTTTTTAACATCTAGTTATAGGTTGGAAAAAGTGGCCATTTAAACAGGGCCCTTTATTTTGTTCTCATTTAAAAGACAGTACATACTAAGCAAGAAAAAATCAATTAGCTAAGTTTCCACAACTTTCATTACGGAAACCCACTTGCCGGAAAAGCAAGGGCCTTTTGGATATAAAGAGATTCCGTCAAACAGTATAACAGTCCAAAAATACAAATAGGGTTCGCGCGAATTGCCGAAAAAATGCTCTACTATGTGTGTTAAAAAGGAAAAATTCAGTTAGCAAAGTGGCCGTTGCCCCGTGAAGTTTTATTCAAATCATGCTAAGAAATGATAGCTTAGATTTAGCCAATCTGTAAGCAAGATTCTTTATCAAAAGAGCCATATGACGTCATAAAAAGAGCCGTATATGGCTCGCGAGCCATAGGTTTCCGACCCTTGGACTAGAGTTTGGCAGCATGAAATGCCCACGCAGTCTTAGTTGCCGGTGTTCGGTATAGTCACGTTTACCTGGTGAAGTTTGCTTGTAGTAAGATTATTTATTAAATAATTTGCTGCAGCGCTTCCAGCAAAATTTTTGTGTTTTATCATAAAGTTGTGGACGCTGATTGCGTTTTATCCCATAACCTCTATAGGACAGGGTTCGGTCTCCCAGTAAAAATCATTCGTACCGCGGCCTCTTTTTCAAACTACACACAAAGTTATACCCCATATTTTATCTAAAATTTAACTATTCAAAAAACAAAAAAAAAATGCGCCTAAAGTGAATGGCACTCTCTATAATGAAAGTTTTTCCTACTTAGTCCGTACACTTTTTGCTGATGTATTCCGTACTTCATGGCCAACATATAACAACAAGAGTATAAGAGGTTTGTTCATCTTTTATTTTGCGTGCGCCAAATGCGTCACGTATCTTTGTAAATTTGAATGTTTTGCTAATTTAAAAATCACAAACGCATTTTTTCGCACTAGGTGTGTGTCTAACTTCTTTCTTAGTTAATTAGACTAACTTTCAATGCGTTAAAACATTATGGTCAGCCACCGAAGCATTATTATAATAAAATGCTTAAAAGCCATACGTTTTTAGAACAAAATTGTTCGTGGAAATTTATTACGGCCCGCTAAGAACTTGCTAACTTGGTTTTGGTCCGCAAGAGAAAAAGGTTGGCGACCCCTGCTCTAGGTTGATTTCACAATCACAATACCAGCAATGAGCGTATAGCTCTTTGTTTCCTTTCGGATTCGTTTGATTAGGAAATTCATTTTTAATAGATTTATTACAAACAAAGTGCTTACGCTGACACAATTTCCCAATAATATTTTGCCTGACTGACATACGTATGCCTAAATTTACAATGTAATAGGACAAACCAGCACAAACAAACTGACACCTTTCTTTGAAATAACCACATTAGTATTTTTTAAGTTACTGCACCCAAAAATAAGCACGGCATGCTAACTCTGCCCATAGACCCGTTCAAAACCTTTCTAAACCGAACATCAAAAATATTCCACAGCAGTTAGTCTCGCAGCAGAAGCTGGTGTCCTGTCAAGCCCAATTTGAAAAGGAAAAGGTGTTTCACACCTTAATTACCACTGAAATTGAAAGGAAGCCGTTTTAGAGATCGATTTTAAAGCGGTTGATCACGAAAGCGCCGTGGTTATCAATCAAAGGCAACACTGGTTCCGCAAAGGCTTTTGTGGCAGCTAAAGCGCATTTGTTTTCCTTTATTGCAGGGAACACCTCTCCATCTTAAAATTTATCTGGTATAATGCACTATTATATTTTTCGGGTTTAGCGCGAATTTTTTCTACCTGATTTCTGTGCAACCATATACAACTGTTGAGTGAATGACCCTCACTAGTTGTCAAAATTCTCTTGGCAAATGCTAATTAGCCAGTAGTTCACGAATCCTAATTGCTTGCTAAATGCATTGAATATCCCATCTTTCTAAATTAGATGACTATACCTGTTGCCAATTTAACCTAATTATTGGGATATTTTTTTCGCTCGACCCTTTTGTTGCCATATCCTTGAATGTATTTAAACTCGATTGCTTTTGCACATTTCCGAGTTAAACCGTGAACAGAAAGTTTCTTGAGAATATTCGTTTCATGATGTCACGATTTGTGACGTCGTCTTTAAAATTTTTACGACTTGCCCTAATACAAAAACATCGATTGTCCCTTGCTAATTCAGCCTTAAAATACTCTTGCTCACTAAAAAAGATATTTGCTCAGTTTAAAATTTTCTTAGAAAGAAGACTGGTTGACTCTTATGCACTATAACTCCCAGCGATGTGCAAAAGACAATCCTTTCTGTACTCCTATCGTATCTATAGCTTAAGTAAAGCATTGGTCGAGTAATTGTGTTTCAACAGATCACGGATTTCTGGTATATCGTAAAACGATGTCTTTACTGTCGTCGATATTCAAGCTTATATCTAAATGTTGCCACTCCGCGCTGTGTAAACAACACAGATTTTTTGTTGGACGGTCACATATTAACCGGTTTGTAACAGGCGAATGCGCAGAGTGTTTTTTATACAGTTTTCAATTTTATACAGTTTTCGGTCCATTCACATGGAAAACATATATAGCGCGTGATAGACTATGCGTTGCGTTATACCCAGAGTTAAAGTTCATGTAGCAATACATTTATTGATTTTATTGCATATGAAAATGCTATTATTTTTATACTCCCCTTTTAAAGCTGAAAAGCATTTCTATTTTTATTGCATGTGGAAACGCTATTACTTTTACATTCCTTTCCGTTTTAAAACTAAAAAGCAGGATAGTACATTAGATCAACGCGTTGGTGGTTGAGGAATAATGCTAATTTATATAAAATATCGCGGTATTTAAAAATAAAATCAGTTTTTAGCACCAACAGTGGCATGGCTTTGTTTAATTGATAAATTGTAGCAATGGTTAGGCGATAATGTAATTTTGCTTCTGCATGCTAAACTGCCAACAGTGGAACGCGAAAAAAAGATTTACATTTTCGCATATGTTTTGCTGGACGTATCGAAATTACTAAATGTGCGATCAAATTAGGATGTTGTACAGAAGAAGGTTTCATTCGTCCTAGAAACTTTCTTTAACTTCAACAAAAAAAACTGCAAAAAATATCCTGGTCGACTTGATAAAATGGTAAAACTAAACCGATTTGGATTTGGTGTGACAGGTGCCTTCGAAAAGGCTATTACCGAAATAAGTTTTGACCCACTCAGGATTGAAATGCAAACTAGGAGACTATAGGCAATTTAACTTTTTAATTGCAGTGAGGTTCGAACTTTGAAACTGACGCTTTGTAGACTGAACTGAACAGGCCTGGTCAAGAAACGGCCATGGCAACGTTGACTGCTGGTACCTGTGTAAGTATGTCGTAATGGTCGGATGGTACTACTTATAGACTGGATAGACCACAGTATATATCCGTATGGATTACATGGCTTAGTTGTGTCTTTTTGTTCCGACTACTTTACGCTTAACTTTTAGAACCGTTTTTCTAAAGAGCATGAGTGTCTATTTAATTGAAACGGTCCCACATTAAGGATAATTCTTTCTAAAGATTTCGTGTTGGACAAATATTTCTTAAAACGACGTCAAAAACTCCAAGTTTGTAGATGTTTTGATTTCTACTTTGACATGACAGTTGTAAAAGCCTTGTCAAGATTTTAAAACAATTTGTTGTTAAGAGTGGCACCTGATTTCAAGACTTCTTCAATGCTACAGTCAGGAAATCTATACGTAGCAATCTAGCGATTTATGTGTTAATGTCAACTGTCAACAAATGAAAGACCGCAGGTATAACCAATAACAAGACAAAGAAAGCGTCAAAATCGCGAGGTCGTTATTGGATGAACAATTGATCGCACTTTTGTCAAGGGAAAAGGTTAAATTGTCAAGAAAGCGCAAGCAGATATCGATCAATATGTGGTTTGCAAATCCCGAAGCGCTACAATTGCTTTTCACTGTAACCGTGCGCAACCGACTAGTGTGTTCCTATAGGATGATTATGAAGTGCCCAAAGAGGCGAATTGTCGGAAGATGGCTTGACGCAAGGACCTGAGAGACCAATTTTCTGAGAGACCAAATTATATATATATATAAAGATTTGGGACCTTAGTTAACGAAGTTGATTAGGGCCTTAGGTCAGCAAAAAGGCCTTGAACAATTTCAGACACAGAACCGTGGTGTCTTGGAAATGTTCATCGAAAGCTTGCCCGCAAAATATTTTATCCAACTTCTTAATGTATAGGCGAAATGTTTACAATTATCACAACTCTGAATATTGACTAATTAGTAAATTCGCCTAATTGTTTTAGAAAATTTTGTAAAACAAATCGAACGACACCTTATTTTTTTTTTTGAATAAATGATGCCTATTCAAAGACAAATTTAATTATTAAGCGTTAAGTATTTAATAAAAGTCGTTGTCAAGATAAAAATGCATTCTAAGTGCCATGGCGCCACCTTCTGTTTAATAATTTAATATGGAAACGACGATATTTATAGGCCAGTGGTCGGCAAACTTTTGTTGTCGCGGCCCACTACATAAACCAGTACGAAAACAGTGACGGATTCATGATATTTGATTTTAGCGTGAAATATTACACGGCGCTCCAATGGCCAAATCACTGCAATATCATAATGTAAAACATAGTATAAAAGGAAGAACATATGCGCGAAGCGCAAAAATTTTTTCAATTACATATAAAAACATGGTTCGAACGGCTCTCAGGACCATATTTGGAACGTGGGCCTTTCCAACCTGAGCCAATTTAAAAATTCTACGTCATACCAACTTTTAAACTAAAGTGCAATGATTGTACGGCTATCACGCGGCCCACAACTACATAATAACACTAAACTATCCAAAAGTGACTCGCGACCCACTAAACATGGCTCTGCCGCCCACATTTGGGCCGCGGCCCACAGTTTTCCGACCACTGGTATAGGCCATAGTAAATTTCCAAATCAAATGTTGAGAACTCGCTACAGAACAGTGGTTTTCAACCTTTTGTCTATTGCCCCCCTTAGATATTGAATAATAATCATCATACTAAAAGAAATTCAGTATTTTTTGATTGCATATCATTGTTACGTGTTCGCTAACACATTAAACAACCAATTAAAATAATTGCAATAAGCCAAATCTTAGAGTTCATTAAGTTATTTTACGAATTGATAAATAGGGTTTTAGATTACGCGTTTCAGCTTTCGTTTGCCAAATATTTTCTTCAGTTACATAATATTATATTTGATGATTTAATGTTTCCGTACTGTTGTGTGTAAAATTCCTGAGTTTTCTTGCTTCAGTTCGCCTCGTTTCAAACTTGACATGTAACCTTAATCTCGTAATCTATGTCAGTCTTGCGGGCGTCTGACTACTGCGGAAAATTGGCCTTAGAATGGCCGCTGTAATGCCTAGCCATGTTTTCAGAGTGCCGGCCAGTCTTATTGGCCAAATATGACGTAACTTTCGTGTTCTTTTTCTTCCTATGTATTTGCTATATACATGTCGTGTCTTAGCGGCTTTCTCTAGAGTAAGTAAGTAAGTAAGTAAGTAATGTTTATTTTTCCGTTAGCGCTTAAATTAAAATACACAAGTAAGCTATGACAAAAAACAAATTCACGCGCGATACGGCCGGAGCAGCGAAGGGTTAATGGACCTTCCAGTCAGCTGCACGGTAAAGATAAAGGTAAAATTAAATTAACTTAAAATAAGGCAAAACTTTTTACAAATATATAAATAGAGAACATAAAAATGTGAAAACAGTACATGCGTTTTATACGTATGAAAATAACAACGAACGTTGTGAACATAACAACTCAGCAACACGAGGTTTGAGGGACAAGGTCCAGAAGCATAACAATAAATCGAAGCAATCAAAGGCTATCATAAGTAGAGAAGTCTTTTGCGCAGTCTTAGCCAATAGTCGCTGCAATAGGCGGTGGCTGTCAGCCTCATATTAACTTGAAAATAAATATACGTTCACTAATGCTATTTGATAACGTTTTACTGCACATTGTAACAATATACTTTTGATTGGTATTTTAGTTGTGGTTTTGACAAGTAGCATATCTGACCAGAAACCTTCGCAAACCAACAAGAACTCACGCGGTTGCGACCCGCCGGATAACTGTATGGGGTCAGGGGCCAGGCCCCAGTGCACAATTCGCGCCGTGCGTAACTATCATTGCGACAACATGAAGATATAAAAGTTTACTCTTAATCGCGTTGAATTGGGTAAAATTTAAGTTACGAAGCCTGACACACTCAGAAAGTGTTTGTGCTCGAGATATTGATAAACCTGTTGTGAAAGCATCCATGTAATTGTAAGGCTGCATACGAACAATTTATGTCGCCCGAAGCGCAAAAATTGAACATTGCTTTGAACGTGTTTTGAAAGGTGTGATGCAAACAATACAATGTCCATACTGCAAATAACATTAAAATGGCGCGAAAAGTGTGTTTTCCCTAATTTGTGACACATGTCGCGCGAAGCGCAAAAAAAACACAGTTTTGTTTTAAAAGTTTACAAAAACACAGTATGTGGTGACATGGAGCCATGATTCCATAGTCCTGTGTACAACTTAGATAGATCTCCGTCGACCATATCATACTGTTTTGAAACCACCAACAGCACGCAGAATAAAACGACAAAAAAAGGAGAGTTCAAATGAAACCAAAATCAAAGTAAAAAGCGATAAAAGCGACGACGCTCAACTCAGTTGTTATCTTTTTACACCTGTTTGTATGGCGCTGGAAATAAATAGTATTTTTTTTCAGTGTTGAAATGACTTGAATCAAGTGTAAAGATTTAAGTCAGTGATTTGACTTAACTGCACTATAGTCACTGTTTTTAAATGATATGACTTGACTATAAGTCATTTGGGAAAAAAGACTAGACTTTACTGAAATCTTTTGGGCAAATTATTTAACTTGACTTAAGTCTTTCGGATAAATTTCTTAGGTTAAAATGAAGTAATTGCATTAAGCATTTTCTTTTATAAAATTTTACATATTTTATTTTTTTTACATAAAAGTATTTGCTTGCTATATGTTGCTTTGTTTTCTCGTAATCCAGTTAGTTTACCAATTTTAGTATAGTTTAATATTTCCTTTGATTACAAGGACGTGACTTGAGATTGACTTGCTATAGCTATGGCTTGACTGGCACTTGACTTGTGATTTATTGAAAAATACTTGAGTTATTTTAGAAATGACTTGACTGGGACTTAGGTTATTTTGAAAATATTTGTTTACAACACTGGTTTATGTATTCAATAAACCGACGTACACGAAATGTCTTAGGGTAAAATACAGTGTTTTTACTTAGCACTTTAATATAAAATGGGGTTATCTATCTTAATTGTTCTACATAAACAATTTACTTCTATGTGTTGTTTATATGTTATTTTTCTGAACGGCAATTTAGTGTATGGTTCAGCTAAAATAAAAAAATAAAAGAGCACTACAACTAAAACCACACTCGATGTAATGCTAACAATATTTAAGATGAGTTGGCCAAATGCTTAGTGGAACATTTCCCTAAAATCTCAGTAGTACATGTTATTTAGGGAAAATCGAATAGGCCTGTTGACTTGAGGTTTAGATGATCGAGGGCAACGGAATTGGTCGGCGAGGCAATCACAGTGAGAAGTCTCAAAATGGCACGCGGGTTTTAAACTTTCATGAGCCGATCGTACGCGAAATTCAATTATCTTGTGTATGTTCGGTCATCTTCCGCAGGTATAATGATTTTCTGTATTAGGGTCAACAGGTGTAACAGGCGGCCTGTACAAAAATAAGGTACGACAAATACATGAAAAAGTGGAAATCGATCGAATCATCTTGCCCACAAATTGGGAAAATCAATATTTGTCGAAAAATTTCGTTTGAGAGCAAGTCAATTCGCAAACAAATTCCCAAAAGTAGTCACCGAAACGTTAAAAGACACACACGCACATATGTGTTTACTAACAACTGTGATCTAGCCCCTCGGAAGCTATTTTCTGACCGACGATTACGGCTAGGTATCATGGCTTTTCGGTGTGTTTCATTCAAACGTTGGTACATATAATAAAAAATCTTTGTCGGGCGAAAAATCTAAAAGCTGAAAATTCTGCATGTCTGACAAAAAAGGGTTGGTTGATTTTTCCTATTTTAAATATAAAGTCAACTTTTATTTTCTAAAAAAATGTGTTTTGAGTTGTAATAAAACTATAAGCTCTTTGTTTTACTTGATGTAGTCCATTTAGATTTGATATATAGAAATGGCCACTTGCAATAGCACCAACATAATAGTTGAATTGATTTATATTTGCGGAATCGGCACAGAAATGTTAAATTCGGACAAAAAACGATTGAGAATAAATTACTTTAAATCGTGAAGGTTTATTCCGGTTATTCCATGTATAGTTGCTCCATGCGCAATTGTAAATATAATGTTAAAAATTTAAATAAATCAGTTAATTATGTTTCCAATACCCACCGATATGCGTTAAGGCCTAACGAAAATAAGCGTAGGCTACTAATGTCCTGTGGTATAGCACCGTAAACAAATTTTACAATGATCTCCAAATTTCACATCGAAATATAGTTTTCCACTGACGCCGCACACAAATAAACACTTCATGTTTGCACAATCAAGATAATGTTATTTTCAAATTCAAGTTAAAATATAATATTTCTAAAATCGCATTAGATTGGAACATGTCCCAGGCGGATGATATAGGCGCCCAAGAAATAAACCTATAGGCAGAGTTGAGTCATTTTTAGCGATAACTCAAATCGAATTGTGTTAAAAATGTTGTTTGAACAAATGAATGTAAGGATGATCATTACAGTCCTGTATGTCGTTAATCGTGTATGTCGTCGTAGTCTCCTGAAAAAGAATATTTATTTTGTCTGGTGGGAAATCAATGCTAATGCGCTTTCTTTTCTTTTTTCCAAAGTCATGTCAACAACATGTTACGAATGCGGAAAAGTAACGTGTTTACTTTTAATATTCACAATGTTTTGACTGGTTGACGTTTTCTATAGGATTAAGTAATATATTGACACAAGTCTATAAATGTGTTGTATTTATGTTATCATCCGTTCTAATTTGTTCAACAATGTTTCGAGGTTCGTCGCTGGTAATTGATTTAAACCGCTGGAAAAGTCCGTGTTTTGGTTTTACGTAGAAATATGATGCTATTAGAAATTCAAACGCAAGTCTAACGAACAAATTATTTAAGCTACAACCATGCTTTACTTAGGCCAACATTTTTACTATAGTAAATGTTTTTCTCTCTGTTTTGCATACTTTGATTTTAGTGTTAAATGCCATTGAAACAAGAATTTAAACATAAATATATAAGGGTGAATTACAAAACATTTTCAAACACGAAATACTAGTTTGTGTAGCAAACCGCAATGTTACAAATCGAAATACTGCAATTTCGCCATTCAACTCTGACTGAGGTTTAGTTTAAGTAAAACTACATGGCGTATTTGCACTTCAAAAAGTGTTTTTAAACGCCTTGTCACAATGTCCTGTACAATTAATATTAATAAGTAAAATGAGAACGACATAACGTGAAATTACACCAGAGACAGTTAGGGCAGAAATCATAAAAAATCAAAACATTAAAATAGAAGAAAGTGAAATGTTCAAAGGTAATTTTTTCGGGTATTAGGCCCAAATTTGCTGTGGTGATAAAAAGTTGGTTCCAGTTGATAAGCCATACTACTTTTTTACTAAATTTGATTTTTAGGGTCGATATTACTGCGTCGGAACGCAAAACGTCCCTAAAATTCCTCTATTAATTTGGAATCGCTTCGCTACCAAAGGTATTCCAGTAGCTAACGATTCCCGATACTGCCACCTGGCCTCGGTATCGATTCCGATCTGATATTATCTGACTTCCCTAGATAGCGAAGGGGAATTGAAGCGTAAATCGAAGTTTTAAATGTAAATTGTCCAACTACTTTTTTCAAGTTGGCTGTGTTATAAATTACTTGACTTGATCTTTTTGAGAAAATGACTTTACGGTGCTCAAGGTTAATTGACTCGTCTTGTAGGTCTGTCATCCAGGCAATTTGTTTATATAAATCTTAAGTTTTTCGATGGTACATTTTTTGCAAACAATGTGTCACTTTACTTCAATTTGGAGATGTTAAAAAATGTTCACTTTTGGCGTACGCTATTTTACAAAAATGTTTGCAATTGATTAACTGCAATGGTTTACAATTACCTGTGATGACAATAACTTAACTTAAAATTGACGTACTACGGCAATATCTTGACTTGGACTAGGAATTTTAGTTCAAATAACTTGTTTACAATACTGCAAGCTTGGAGGCCAAACGCATCACCGATTTTAGATTTGAAGTGCTACCACGCTAAATTTGTATATGACCTACATTTCTTTAGCTACCACTTGTACGTTATGTAACGAGTAACCACTTGAGTTACGCAAGTTCGCCCGCGGGTTCGCTGTTTTTGTTACGCAATCGTTCGATGCTTACGCAACCGTAGTTCTGATCTATGTTGCGTCACACCACACGGCCATTTGGTTTGGCCATTTTGTTCACAGCCCAACGACTGTCAAGGATTTTTCGCTTGCGTAACCTTGAATGTGTCATGCCGTAGGGAAACGATTTATATGTGTGACGCTTCGCCGATAACGTCGCATTTGAACTTTGTACCAGGCATAGCAGCTAAACGAAGCCGTTAAGAAAATCTACTCTAGACGCAAATCCGAGAATAGCTTCAAAGTGATTTCAACCGCCACTATAGACCAGGATTCTTAGACTTTGGCGAATAACCCTCAATAGTGCAATTTAAAGTTTATTGGTCCAATTTTGACACCATTGTGGCTTGCGAAAGTTAACCTAACGAGAAGATAATATTTTCGCTTTCACCGCCTTTCAGCCGACACGTAAAACGAGCCTTTCAGGTTGTCGGCCATTTTCAGGGCAGCGGATTTTATAGTTTAATGCGAGATTTTGCGTTTTTTTTATAATAATCGAATGATGCCAGGTAAACAAATTCTAACTTTTAAAAACGTGGTAATTTAAATCTAAAAAGTGTTTCTCAGAGCTAGTTATACCTGGAGTCGTTCCACTATAGAAAGTAAGACAAAGCTTGAGATTTAGCATTTGACACAATGGCCTAACTCCCGGCCGATGGTACATCTGTTTTAAACAAAAATCGAACATGTACCATCGCACCCGGAATGAACACCATTACTTGCAACTTCAGCACAAGCCTGTATAAAAGATTTGAAAAAGAATTGGAAATCAACGATCGTTTACAATCTGTATTTTCTCTTGTAGGCTACCTATACCAATAAACGTTTTAGGTATACTATGTTTAATTTTCTTCCCCAAGTCTCTAAAGATCACAGAAACTTGCCGCTTAGCCTTAGGCCTTTTGCAAACCAAAATATTTGTAGCAACCACAAGTAATAAGTTGCTATATTATCATTGTCATTGTTCAATAAGTAAAAGTTAAACAAAATGATTCAAAAGTATTTGTCTTTATGTGGGACTACAAACTCGAGTTTTTGATTTGGTAAACACTGTAACGGTGACTAATGAACTTTAGTTCAGAACAGTTTCTTCTTAAAACAGAATTTTCTAAACCAATTAACCTTGCCCCGGCAGTCACCATTGTTTACGCCATTTTGTCTAATTAATCCAAAAATGGCTTCTGCAAATTGCGATAATGATTGCGATAATGGCTATCTGTGAGGATTTCTCTTTAAAAAACGCAACTACTATATTTTCTTCGATAAAATTATAAAAGCAAAGAATATCGGCAATACGTTTTCTAAATAGTTTAGTCGCATTTTAAAAGCCTAGTTATTACCTCAAGGATACATTTGTGTTTGATTTTAATTTGTTTAAAACCGAATTTAATAAACGCAAGTTATAATGTATAAAATATGTTGTAGGCCCTACGGTATCATATTTTGCCAATACGATGAGCAAAACTGTAAACAAATTGGCCTAAAAAACAAAAACTTTTGGTATCGTGGTGGGGCTACCCAGATTTTTTTAAGGTTGTTTTCACCCAAATTTCGTTGGGTTGAATATCGTTTTAACCTATACTGATTTACCCAATAATTATTGGGTAAATGTCCAATTTACCTAATTTTTACTGTTTACTAATTTGGGTACACTAACCCAATAATCATGCATATTTTTACTTTTATTGGAATTTGGTGGGGTTAAATTTTGTTTTACCCTACTGTTTTACCAAATAATTGTTGGGTAAATGCCAAAATTACCTAATTTTTACTGTTTGCTAATTTGGGTACATAACCAATAATCATGCATATCCCACAACTTGTTATATTTAAACACATTTATTACTTTCAAATATGCTGCAAAAAAACAGGAGAAGACAGTAAAAATCAATTACAAACTCAACTAATATATTTTCCACTTGGTACAGTTTACAGGTATACATGCAAAAGTTCGAAGGCTTATAATACACTCATGTAGACAGTATTTATAGTTAGCACATAATACAACGTAAACAAATTATTAGACTTTAGTAATACCATTAACAGTACAAAAATGCATTGCTGACTATCACCAAATGCTCCTCTTGTATCTCCAGACGGTCTGTTTGCCTTAACATTTAAACATTATTAAGCAAATAAAACTTACTTAAATTTCTGGAATTCACTTTGAGTTATTTTGGGTAAAACCCGATGGGAATCAAACCATTTTTCCCAATATACTTAACTATATTGCCCTTGTACCCAAAGTTGCATAGAGGACATTTTATCCAAAATGGTTTACACGATTTTAAAGTTGTTTATATATAACTTTTAAAGGCATCATATCTTAAAATTTGCTTATCCTGCTAAAAGCAAGGTTTTGCGTAGTTAAGTCAATATCTTTTAATTAATTAGGGAAGAGAATAAAAAAAAATCGAATTTTTAACCTTACTTTTTGAAGTTTGCTTTGCGAAATATTGCTCGCTAATAAATTATTATCGAAATGTTAACGTCTTTCACCTTTTTCCATTTGTTAACTTTGACACTTATAACTTGGGCTGTTATTTTACTTGTTTTGTTCAAAAAGCAGGCTGTCTAATTTAGAATTATTTTATTAAAATAAAATTGTTTGCAATATTTAAAAAAACATCAAGTTTTATAGATTGTTGTGCGCTTTCTGCGACTTAACTTTCGTGTTTAAAAACATTTTCTTAATGATCATCTAAAACTAATTTGTTCATTAATTCCCCTAAAAATCCAGGTCTTATTTTAGGCAAGTATAAAGAATTACTAATCGTCCAACAGACATGCCAATGAAGTTTTTTAAGAAAACCGTTATTTGACAGGATAAACTATTTTGTATAGCAACTGGCTTTTGTGGAAAACATTTCCAACGTCAAATGGAAGGCTTACCTATACCCCTTCGTCATTGTTGTAAACAAGTCGTTTTAAAATGAGGTCCCAGTCAAGTCATTTGTAAAATACCTTAAGTCCAAGTCAAGTCTTTTGCAAACATAACAAGCCAAGTCCCAGTTCAAGGTATCGGTTGCAAGTCAAATCCTAGTCAAGTCATTATGAGAGCAAGTCAATTTCAAGCCATGTCATTTACATGAAAAGAAACTGTTAAACTATTAAAATTGGTAAACTCGTTCGATTATTATAAGCAACAATCTAACTAAAAAAATAACACAAACGCAATATACAGCAATAAAATTGTTTAATGAGATAAATTTAAAATAAAACGCTTAATTTAATCCAAAGTTATTTGACAAAATTACTTGGGCCTAAGGCCAAGTCAAGTCATTTGTCCAAAAGTCTCATTTCATTCATTTTGGTCAAAGGACTTAAGTCAAGTCAAGTCATTTGAAAACAGTAACTTAAGTGCACTTAAGTCAAGTTAATGACTTAATTCACTACAACACTGCCCTTTGTACATCAATCATGCTTCTTCCGGAAACGGGCGTTAAAATAATTTTATTAAAGCTTATAGCTATGAGATATAGTTTATGTGTCTGTGGTTAGCTTAAACACAAGTATCATTTTCAAAGAATTTACTGTTGCTTTTTCTGTGATATGTTTGACATTGGGCGTTTTATTCCATTGTTTAAATATTGAAAAGCAACAAACTGATTGCCATGTCGCGGTTATTAATGGATTTTACTTAATATTATTTAATATGAGACCTTACCTGCAAGAATAGGTTTTTGACTTTTAACGTTTCAATACTTATTTTAATTTGTATGTTAACACTGCATGTAGCCTACTACACAATTTTTCTACCACTACAATTTATAGGAAATGTTTACCGCATCGATACAGCTTAGGCAATATTATACTTTTTTGAACCAGAAAATGTTCCCTTATGTTGTTAATAGTGTAAAAGCGATGCATGTCTGTTTTGGCTTGCGATTACAGCGTGTTCTCCTGGTAAAGTGTTTAATATTTCAGCTGGATTTATTTTTGCTTGCTGGGCCGGTCTGGCAAATCAAGTTTTGGTTTCACGCGGCTGCTGGAAAAGGGCGAACCAGATAACAATACGAACGCCTTGCTTGCTAGACGTGTTTTGAATTTGATGTAAGATATTTTATTGAAAGCGAGCTATGCTAAATTTTTCGAAAGTAACAAATTCATAAGCGACCGGACAGCACCGCATGCACTTTGAAATATAATAGAAGTGTGTTTTAGTGGAGTCTGATAGTACGGTGGTAAATTATTACCTGTTGAAAAATAGAAAAGCTTTTGGGAGTACCGACAAAAATATTTTCGCCAAACGCCAAAGCAAACCGACAGTGTTGTGTACCAGGCTATAAGCCGTAAAATAAAGGGGCGTGTTTTCCTGTCATAAAGCCTGCGTGTTCTTCAGGACCAAACTGGATTTGCTAGGCCGTAGGCTATTGTTGTAAGTTTTTTTATAACTGCTGATGTGGAGAGTCGACAAAGACTGTGTGTGGTGATTGATGGTTTTTAATTGGTGTTATTTTTTTACGAAAAAGACAAGTTGTGGATGCTCATTGCTCTTTTACCGAACAGATAAAATGCATTGTGTAAAAAACAAAAATAGTTTTTTATATATGGTGATTAAAACAATAACACATTGCAACCAATTTTTTGTTGCGCTCTAGCTATCGTTTAGCATCTATTAGGCTACTAGCGAATCAGACAACCTATCATTTCCCCTCCTAAAATTATAAATCTAAATTTGCTTTCAACCGTGACGGTCTCACGCATGACTAACGCTAGTTGCGAAGTTTGTACGTTTTGTAAAATTTGATCAGAAAAGTGTTCTGTTGTCTGTTGTTTTGTTACAAACCTACTAAATGGCGAAGCATCATCCAGACTTGATATTTTGTCGAAAGCAACCTGGCGTTGGTAAGTAAACTGAAAATTAATTTTAATGGTATACAAATAGTCTAATCAACAGGGGCAAAGCGATTTTTCAATCTTCTCGACCGTTTTAAGCCTAATATGATATATTCTGACATGCTCTACTGGTAAATTGTTCGTGAATTTTAAATCCATGAACCCTTTTTGACCAATAAAATTACAGCCTGCTTCAGCAACTTGCAATATAGTTTGTTAAAGCTTGTTTTGTTTTGATGATATCAAAAAAGAGTTGCTGTAATTGATTTTTAAAGATTGTTATTTGTGTAGCAATATGGCTAGAATCTATACAGAAATCAAAAGTAGTAAATCTAAGTTTGGAAAATTCCATAATTTTTGTAGCCGCCAAAGATTTACGCAAATTTTATTTTCGGCTGCCAATTAACCAGTCTGGAAAGTATGGCAGATCTCAACGAGATCTTGCAGGACCGGGTGCAACGAAGGTAAGAAAAGGGCACCTGGGGTGCACTTTATGATTTTCCGATGCCCCTGTATTGCATACATTGCATTGTAAACGTTTCTTGCGTTTTTCATAATTAGGGTGTGGTTAAGATTTTTTTTTCGCGTTCTACTTTTGAAAAGTAAAAAAAACTCATGGGTGCACTTGCCATACTTTCCACAGTGGCAAATGGGGCTGCGGTTGGCAACTTCCATGCCCGAACTAAGTTTGTTAACTGACTAAGGGCTAGGGATGTTCAAAGTAGAATATTGAATCCTTGGAATCGAATCCAGATGGGATTTGAATCCAATTCTGTCGTTTATTTCGGGTAATTGGAACCGATATAATGTTTTACCGCCAATTGTTGCGCCTAATTATACAAACGCGTGTGGTAAGTTGGCCTGTTGCTGCGGCGACCAATTTATAGTGCTTGCTTTAAATGTAACCAGGTAGTGCAGTGTCACCGTTTTTTCGGGCGTTATTGGGCGAGCGACTAACGCATAATGCCAGGTTGGGAGTTCGCAATTTCCCTAAATGTGTTAAGTTGCAAAAGTAATATTACGTTGTAAAACGTGCTGGCCGTCTACAAAATGCACTATAGGGTTACTTAAGGTCAACTTTAGGCCAATATTCAGCGAGGTTATGCAGTTATGCACAGCGTAATTGTCAAGAATTCGTTATGTTAATAGTAACTTCAGATTCTTTGCAGTACATTATTTGACTGCATAACAGATCATGTTAGTCAAAAAAGAAGCACTAAGACACAACAATGACTTTAAAAAACAAAACCGAATTGCTAAAGAGTTCTATATGCAGTGTTTCATTGTACTCACTATTGGCAAAAATATAAGTTTTGGCAACAACCTGGACAGTTAACATAATAGAGTTTACAGAACTGCGTCAAATGACAGTTGTTAAGAATGTTAAACATATGGGAGATTTTGTTTATTATAATGTACACATGTTAGCAAATTGTCGATTTATTGCTGTGAATGTGGGTCCTGTAGGGTAGAAAAAGATTAATCCATTCCCCAAACAAAACCAAGGTTAGATAATTTAATAAAAATATACTAGGATTCGCTTTTCTGGATTCGTTATTCTAGATTCGAAACCTATTATTCTAGAATACCTTGGGATTCTACTTTGAATATCCCTACCAAGGGCAAATGATCCATCGCTTTGGAGATCTTTTTCACTTAAATTTATTTAATGTGAAATGTGATCAGATAGTGTGCCAGAACTGTTCTGCACCTCAACTACTTTCTTTTGAACTCGCATGTTTTTTAGTTCACTTATTTTTTTAGCCTTTGCTGACTCAAGGTGTAGAACATTACCGAATTTCATGGTGATTAGCCTCAAAATATAACTGCAACCTTTACAGAATCTTGTCCGATTGTAGATTTATAACCCATGCAGAGTTGTGAAACTGTAGTCTGAGTCCAGTCTGCATTCTGTGGAAGCTATACACATCCAATATTTGTTTTCAATTAACCTGTGTGTGAGCCTAAATTAGTCAATTGCACACTGTGCTGTTGTCCTAAAGTTGTTGCTGCATAATATGTTTTGTGTGATTTTGCAAAAATATATTAGTTTTACTACCATTGCCAATTTACTTGTAGACCATATCTAGTTTACACAAAAGTAAATGTGTGTTATCTATGTTTAAAGATTTTGTAGTTATCAAAATTTTATTGCGGTACTAACTGCTTTATCATTTTTACAGCAATTGGAAGGCTATGTGAGAAATGTAAGTGAATTTATTTTACTAAATTAGGTTTGTCTTGTAAGCTTTGTTTAACAAATTACCAGATTTTAGTTATCTGCACGTATGTTATATATACAGTTATTGAGTATTTAAACAGCTACTAACTATGAAGTTTTTAATACATATTTGCAGGTGATGGTAAATGTGTGATATGTGACTCATATGTACGACCTTGTACACTTGTTCGAATCTGCGATGAATGCAATTATGGCTCATACCAGGTATTTATATGATCTTATATAGGTGACCAATGATTTTTGAATATGTATTGAGAATTGAGATACCTGACATTTTGAGCTGAAAGTATTTTTTTAATTCAAAACAATGTCATTACTATGATCAAACTATAATTTTTTTTAATTGGAGGCCATTTTAACCATATTGGTAAACAGAAAAGTTTGCTAATTATTACCATATGTCCGTAAAAATAAATAAAAACTCTTGGTTGTTATACAAAAAAGCTTGATTTTTGGAAAACATAGTTATATTATTTGTTGCTAATATGCTATTTACTGAAAAATAGCTGAAAAAAAGTTCAAAACCTCAGTTTGTTTGCAAACTATTGCTGAAAAGCTGAATTATAGCTGCGATACCAGCCTAGCGTAAGACAACAACAAGTACTTCTTCTACATGGTATTGGCTCTAATCTGATACTATCAGTCATCCTTAACTACCATAGATTACTAACCTGTTTCTTTCAACAAAGATACTTACCAGTCCTGTTACCCTTAATTGAGGTTATGTGTTTTAATTTAATAATATCAAAATGTATACTTATTGTTAAGTGTACCTATAAGTCTTTAGGCTGTATATGCAGTTTACTGATTTATACTTGTTGTTTTAAAATGTGTAACTTACTTATCTACCAGATAGTAGTGCTAGTAAATGTTTTTTTGTTTTTTACAAGTTCTACTTTTCTTTATTTAACCTTCACATTAATTTGTAGGGTCGCTGTGTTATCTGTGGCGGTCCAGGAGTTTCAGATGCATACTATTGCAAAGAATGCACAATGCAGGAAAAGGATGTAAGTTTAATAACAGTATATAATAAATCTACACTGTTAGCTGCAAAAGCTTATTAGATGTCTTTAAAGTTAAGCTACTGTTGAAGTTTACTTCAATTTTAATACCATTTTCTCCATATACCTGTTCATTGGTTGTTGATTTCTGTTACAACCAACCTTTCTGCCTTATAATATTTATATTCACTCTTTTTTTTTAATTTTTAGCGCGACGGTTGCCCAAAGATTGTGAACCTTGGAAGTGCTAAAACAGATCTGTTCTACGAGCGCAAAAAATACGGCTTTAAAAAGAGATGACCAAGGATAATCATTTGCTCTTTTTAAAAGCCAAAAGGGGCCAAATGTTTTTCAAGAAGATTCCCCCTGTACAGAGATTCGGCGCATGTCCTGCGTCGATACACATGACCCCCTAATGCGTCATTTCTGCCATGCTGTATTTTCTGTGAATAAATCTTTGAACTTTTATCGAATTGATTTTTAGTTTTGTGATAAGTTTGTCTGAGTGATAACGGCCACCTAATTTTAATAAGATTGTTTGTAAACATTGAAAGCTTGCAAAAACAGTTACATTTTATTTCTACTTGTCCACCTGGTCTTCTGTGTATTTTAGGGCCCACCTTGTTCATAGGACACAATAACATTGTCCTGCATGTTTGGTTTTAAATGGCCATATTTGGTATAAACGAATTAAAGACAAATTGTTTCCTAAAATAACAGATAAAAAAGGGTTTTTAAACCTAGTTTATTCAAAAAAAATTGTTGGTTTTAAAAATTAAGAAATTGTCAAGGTCATTGTATTTTTAAAATGTTGTGCGGAACGTACGTTCATAATCCAAATTATTAATTGATTATTTACTGTGTCACAAATTATGTTCCCAGCTTCTAAACCAGCCAGCGCAATTTAAGAAATTATCTGAACCACAAAAGCAAACATTCATCAGAAAAAATCTGATTTTTGAAATTTTCTGGTCATATTCGATTAGAAAACATTAGTTAAAACCCAGTGTAAGTTTTTTCCTTTCGCTATAGCTTCATGTTTTGTTCTTGCGCGCGCATAATGGCGCTGCGCATCGCATAGGTACAATCATTTAATTAGGCGCGGTAGTGCGCGCTTTCCACGTAAAGAATGCAATAAGCTTCTAGCTAGCCTTCGGGCCCATTTAATTGCTATTTAAAGCTCTTGAATTTTGGTGCATGGTGCAGTCGGCACCAGCATCACTACGAAGACACTGTACACGCCAGAAAAAAAAAACTTTTGTAGAAATCAAGCTTTGCAATACCTGCACCATTTCTATACTGATTTTGCTTTCTACTGTGCAAAAACTGTATGCTATTGAAATCGCAAGCAATAATAGAAAGAAGTGCCGAGTATTGCAAGTTTGATTTCTACACCCAGGAAAAAAAATTGTTACCATAGGTACACTATGATCGAATTGTTTTAAAAATTAGTTAACAACTTTACCGCCTTTATAACAGACTTGGACAACTAGATTTATTTTAGCTTTTTAAAATTAGATTAGAATTAAAATTAGAGCATTTCAGTTTTTTCCAATTAGATTAGAATTAGATCATTTTGGGTTTTCTCAAATTAGATTAGAATTACCAAATTCTTAAAAAAAAACGAATTTGAACTAGAATTACATTTGAATATTCACAATAAGTTTCAGTAAATTGCAAATTATTCTAATAAGAAAGTAAATGGTAAATATGTGTGTGCTAATTTTGATGCCTTTTAGCATAGCATATGCTTTTCAGACTGTGAAAATTACGTTCCAACCAAAGAGTTGGAATTAAAAATTTTTAGAAAATTTTGCTTCGGGAGGGGTCAAGACAGAATTTTGCTTCGGGAGGGGTCAAGACGTAAAGCCTTGAAACATTAAATCTTACATAGGACCTACATTTGTTATTCTCGAACGTGTGCAAATTGCGACAAAATTAGAATACCAGGTTATTGGGATGTTGCCACGGCTTTTCTAAAAAAAGTCTAGATTCTAATCTCACATAAATTTTGTTCAGGGGTATGCCATCTGAGGTCCGCGGGCCAAATTCGGTCCACAGAGCAAAACTATACGGTTAAAACAAGCTTTAGTGTTAGGCCTGCAACGAGTAGTTTTACCACACATTTCATTATACCTTGTTTATCATATGAAACTTAGTCCTAAAATACTATTTGCTTTCTTAACGTTTCGACCAATTTGCTGACTCACTGTTTTAACCGTTATGAATGACTTAGTTACCATAGTAAATGTGAGTAACAAATTACTCGGCAATAAAACTTGCTGCAAAGCAGCGCTTTAAAAGTTTTGAAAAATGTCATTTGATGCGATTTGTTAGCTGCAGATTAAGCATGCCATTCTAACATGTTAAAAATGACAGGCTCTTAGACAGTAGAAAAAACAGGCAACATGGATTCGAGGAAGGCGCTCGAAGTGCCAGTGTTTTTTCCCAGCGCTTCCCGCGTGAAAATTCCCTTCGTCGGCGACGACACGCGAAACGTGAAAGCGATCAAGCCCGATCTGAGCCCGGTATGCAACCCCTTGCAAAAACACCAGACCAACGTAGGAAGCCAGCTAATCAGGGCGATCAGTAACGATTTTGCGTTCGCCAAGGATGTTGTTAAGGAGCGCTGCCCGCACACTTTGCCCTATGACGGCGACGAAGTACTAGGAATTTACGACGGTAGCGATGTAGTGGCTCTGGTGCCCTCTGCTGGAATATCAGGGGGCAGGTTTGACGTTCGAGGCTACAACCGAAAGGTTCCAGGCCATATCAAGCGCCTTGCTTTGCCCCAGGCCGCCAGAATGAATCAGAGAGATAAAACGGTTACGGAACGACAGGGAAATGTTTCGCCCACAAATGTAAACAGCAGGCAAGCAAGCCAGGCACAAACTGATAGCGGAGTTTCCGTTAAAAGTATTTTCATAACAGAGCCCGACAATTCCCCGCGACTTGTAGCAGTATCTGCTCCGAAACAGCGCTTGCCAGTTGACAAGAAAGCAGCTGAATGGGACGAGTATGTGATTGGAAAACTGAGCAAAGACACGGCCAGGTGGATTGTGTTTGATCACACCGAATCCGGTTCACAGCATGAACGATTAGACAAGTTGGTGCGGAGTAAATTCGGCGAAAAGATAAGCAACATCAACCTGGTCAGAGAAGAGGTAAGTGTTTTGTATGTCATTAATTTATGCATTTTAATATTGTAAAATTAACCTGCTAAATCGTATATTTCCTTTAGAAGCCTCGATTATACAAAAAAATGTTGCATATATTTTAAGCATTTGTATAAAAGTTTGCTTCTTTAATTTGTCCTTTATATTCAAAATGATTTCATAAGTGTTTTAAGGGATCACAATAGTCTCATAAATCTTTTCAATGAGCACTCAAAGTATAGCCTGCTTCTGAAATTGCAGAAAAAAAATAGGCAGTTAGTCTTTGTAAGCCGATTGTTGCCATCTAAAATATCTTAGTGGCTACAAAAGCCAAATCTTAAACAATTTTTTAATTTGTCAACAAATGTTAAATCTTTGCTCCTTTACATAACTTTTAGTATATATATGCATATATATTATATACACATATACTTATATTTAAATATTTTTTGGTCTAATGTACCTTGTCAGCTTATTAAAAACATAAAAATATGTGCGATTCCAATGCATCCCCATCAAAACGAATATTTTGCTAAAATTTTAGGCTGCTTTAAAGTCTTATGATTCAATGCTTGTTCACAATTTTAGGCGGAAGACACGACTCTTGAAGCTTTGGAAAAGAAAAAAGAACAAGAGCACAAAGCCCAGGTTCTTGCCAAAAAGGAGAAGAAGCGTCAACTAAAAGAGTTGACATTGCGGCAAGACAAGCTTCTCGGGCAGACCGTGGCACAGTACTATCGCCTGCCTAGGTTTTTACAACAGCAGCAAAGTCAAGTAACAACAGTCACAGGTGAGAAAGTCTTGGCTGGTCTCATGATTCACTTTCTGAATTAAGTATTATCCAAACATCCAGCATTATCTCAAATCAGTAGTAAACAAGATGTTAAGTATAACTCTAGGGTTGTATAAATATTCAGTTTTCTTATAAGTTTTAATTGCGTTTAAATAAAATTGGGTCATTTATCACAAATTTTGTACATGCAACAATTTTCATGTTGTTTTAGCAATTTTGTTATTTTTATTTGAGTGATTGGTCATAATCGGAGAAGTTTGCCAATTTCGTTAGTTTGGATTTTATTTTAATGTCAAACACACAACTTAAAATTGACTTGCTCTAATTATAACTTGGACTGGAACTTGACTTGTAAATTGTTAATTTTGGAAAAGTTTGATGTGGACTTAAACTATTTTTCAAATAACTTGACTGGGACTTCAAGTCATTTCAAAATGACTTGTTTACAACACTGCTGACTTTTCTCCAGCCAAAACTGCCATATATAATTTATGTCTTAAGCTTTGTAAACATGTACAAATCAAAGAAGAGATGGTGTTTTAATACTTTGCACATTCCAGATAAGGTGAATCAAACAGCACAGAACCTTCAGGTGAAGCACATGGAACCACCTCCCCCACCCTCAATGCAGGACTTTCTCAACCCTGCCGCAGGAAAATACATCAACGCCACCGAGAATGCTTTCGAACAGCAACTTTACACAAGTAATGCCAGTTAACTTATAATCAGGGCTGGAAAATAACAATAAAACACCATTAGCTCTGGCTCCAGCTCTGGAGCCATCAAGCACATATCCAATGGCTTCGGTGTCAGTAAATACATATGCACAGACTCCAGCTTTAGCTTTTGCCGTGTAGCTAATCTTTTTTAAGTTGCTTCAGCCGAGGCTAAATGAAGTTAAATTTGACACACAAAACTGTTTAATAGTTTTACTCAAGCAATTTATTTTTCTTTTGAGTTAAAACAGATAAAAATTTCATAGCTTAAGTCTCAAATTAATTAAAAAGGCTTTAGCTCTAGGTCTGGCTCCAGCTAAACTGCTTGGCTCCGGAGCTCCACCTTCAGCTTCCTAGCCCTGCTTATATTGGTGTCAGTATTATTTGTTTTACATCTTATAGTTTGCGGGAAAGTTCTTACATACAAAATTGTTTAAATAAGTGCCTGTAAAATCATTCAATTATGAAGCGAAGCAAATTTATAAATTCAAGTTGAATAATTCATAATATTTTATTTATATAATATTTTATATACTTAAAACACTCATCACAATATATTTTTTAAAGGATGCCAATTACATTGGTGTATATGTATTTAAAATTACACTATCCTTGAAGGTTATTTTTTTCTTAACAGACCAAGCTAAACCAGTATTTCAAAGAAATGGTGACAAGAGTCGAATCATAATGGACGACTTCTCAGAATATCGAAGCAATACACAAACGGTGTATCCGCTGTCCAACCGAGATTGGGCAGATGAACACAAAAAGAAAATTAAGAAACCAAACATCCGTCCAGGTATAACCCAAACCACATTTAAATACAATATTGTTTAAACTTCAGATTGGATGCAGTAAATCAGCAAGCTTGCTTTTGTTATTTGATTGGTGATTTGAAAAAAAAATTTAAGACTTTACATTTAGGCAGGCATTTAAGAATATCCGATTGTATCGGACAAAAGCAGATACCCGATGCCAAGCGTTAGGATCAATACTTGTCCGATACTAAGGTGCTATCGGTGCCGTTCCAATACCTAATTAATATATAGCATTT
Organism: Ascidiella aspersa; assembly: GCF_963924565.1. Classification (NCBI taxonomy): domain Eukaryota; kingdom Metazoa; phylum Chordata; class Ascidiacea; order Phlebobranchia; family Ascidiidae; genus Ascidiella; species Ascidiella aspersa. Next base: position 9,655,784 of record NC_139454.1, on the reverse strand, counting down.
TGAGCCTTGGTTTTCAATAAAATGCAGCACATTTATTTTAAAAGGTAAACTAAAGAATCATATTTATTTGAAAAAGTAGTAGCCCCATGGCTGAAGGTATAACTAAATTCTAAAGCAAATTTTAGCAAAAGTTTTTGTTTAAATTATCCTGGGCTGGTAATACTTTTAGTTTAGATTTTGAAAAAATCTATAACTGAAATTATTTAAATGAAAAAACAAAGGAACAGACAAATATCTTCTTGCACATTTTAACAGTTTTTGCACATTTTTAACAGTTCAGTATATGTCAGGGCTTCATAAACTGGGGTCCGTGGGGCTCCGTGAACTAGTTATAGGGGTTCATGAAAGGCCAATTGAAATATTAGTGTACATTTAAGAAGTAATATATTTATCAAGGAAAAAAATAATAAAACGGTTTTGCACTGAATGGATTAAGACTCCATGTCACTTTCACATTTTTCGACCGAAATCAGCAGATTTATGAAGAAGTCTGTTTGTATTGTGACATAAATTTATTACGTCATATTGAAATTTTTGCATACCGTGGTCCACGCGAGGCCACAAAAAATTGGGGATCCGCGGTAAAAAAAATTTAAGAACCCTTGGTATCTGCCGAATTTAAAATGTAAATAGCAAACCCTCTCTTGTTAAGGTAAAATAACACGTGGCCTACAACGGTGGCGGGAACTTCCCCAACCTGCCGACTTCACCTCGGAACGGGGCCTGAACCCCCCAAAAAGCGAGTTGGTCAAGGTGGAGGAGTATGACGTCACAACGGGTTCGACAATGCTGGACAACGCTCCCATGATTCACATCATTGAGGAGTGGCGCTCCAAGTGGAAACTTGGTATGTTCTATCATTTTTGTTATATGGGAATTTAATCTAATGGGTTGATAACTCCCGATCCGTCAGAATTTCGTGCAGTTCTAAGCAAAAAGGTCTACGACAATTAGGGGCTCCAATGGCAGAAAGTCTAGACTTTTAGATCTTGAGGTTGTGGCAATGCACTAATTGTACCTTTAGGTAAACTCCCGGCTTAGATAAATTGAAAAAAAAATGTGAGATAGAATTAATAACACTTGACCCACCTGAACCCAAACGCTAAACCTAACCCAAATAATGTGCGTTAATTTAATAACTATTTGAACGCTGGGGAAAAATCTCAAACTCGGGTGGGCATGAGATAATTTCTCGGTCCAGGGTAAATAGGATTGTTACGTCGCAAATTGATGTATTGTTAACGCGTTTATGCCATTATTAAATCAACGCACATTATTTGGATTAATTAGGGTACTTTGGTTAAGTATTATTAAACTAAATGTTTTTATGCAGATTTTGTCAAATTAGTGCATTGTCCAAGACCTATAAGTATAAAAGTCGGACTTTTTGATCCTTTGGATGCACTAAATTGACCATTTTGCTTAGAACTGCACTAATTTCTGACGGATCGGGTGGTTGATAAACAATATTACTCGCTTTAATTTTGTTGTGTTTGTTGATAATGATGATGCTATTATAGGTGTAGAATAAGTTTATATGAGTAGTTTTTTAGTTTTGAAATTTCCGCTTGGGTAATCTCAACCACTTTGATGTTCAACCAGAATCTCTTGTTTTTTGCCTTGGCTTTCATTTAGGCAGATGTTTTTTTACCAAACAAAGTTTTATTGAATTGTTGATCAAAGCTTCTTTAAATCATACTATTTCCAGTTGCGTGTATTCTGTTTCTAAACTGGCAAAATATGTTATAAAAGCTTACCTGAAAGTGCAATAGGGCTTGTAAAACTATAGCGCTAGCTAAAAATGAGTGAACGTTGGCCTAAGCTTAGAATAACTTGTAAAAGTGTGTCTTAGGTAAGTATATAAGGGTCGGTTAAAGTGGTAACTTAGGTACAAGCTGGCGACTCGTTCTAAACTTCTCAGTCGACAGCGATATAGATAGTTTGTAAAATTGGTTGAAGTTAAATTATTGCTAAGAAGCCATGATTTAGATCATTTTTTTTTCATCCTATGGGTCGCGACGAAAATTGTGCCGCCGTTTGATTTGTTTAGGTAAAATTTGCGAAAGCGTATGATGAGTTGGCTAACATTAATTAAATACATACTTATTTATGCTCATGTGTAAACTTTGTTCGCCCACAAAAAGTTTAGTAAAGGGATTGCTTTGTGCGCCTTTTATAGCCGGACGTTGGCAGGAAGTGACCTTGGCGGACATCATGATTGACCTTGACAACATCCACGACCACGTGCGACTCGGGGCGGTGGCGGCTTGTTCAATGGCGGCACTTCACCGCATTCCGATCACAGATCTTACCACGCTAGGTTAGCACGCTTTACCTGGAATATGACGCCTAAAGGCAAGGATTGTATTGAGAACCTGTCTTCTGATTATTTTGCGCACCAAAATACTGGTCAAACAGGCGTTCCAACTGATGCCGTGGATTAGTTTTGAGGGTTACATGAAAGTGTAATTGAAATTTTGTTTGTCTCGAAAAAAGAAGAGGTAGTATAAAAAAGGTTTAGCATCTTCTCCCTAAATGTATTTTTACTTCGTTTCGCTTGTTTTATTTGCGCACGAGTTCGACTAAAAATATCAGGTTTCTCAAGGCTGCTTGTTTTGTGACATCATGGCTGAAAAAATGTATGCCGACCATAGTAAACGCAAACCAAATAAACTTAAGCAGAACAGTTGTGTCTTGTAGCAAGTTCGCTTCACCTGTAGAGTTTGCGAAGTAATGTGACCTGCAGTAACCTCGTGGAAAGCACTAACCTTTATTACCTCCCGCCAGCCGTTCTTCCAACAATTGACACTGCGGCCGCCCTGGCCAGCGGCCCCGACATGGGCCATCTTCCCGGTGCCGTAAGGGACAAGGTCCGGGACAAACTGGCCGACCGCAACTCGCGGGTTCGACTCGCCGCCGCCATGTGCCTCTACTCGCTGAACGAGTGCAACTCGGACGTGCTGGAAATACTCGAGGACAAACTCGAAAGCGGTGAGTACTGAGTAGGATTAACAGTAAAATTACTTTGGAACATAATGGTTGGAATTGGTACTACAGGGATGGCCAACTTTTAGCAGAATGGGCCACATTGCCGCTTTAAAAAAATGGATAGGCCGCAAAATCTATAAAATCAAAAAGATTACGCTTTTCGAGAGTGAACTAGTGTCGTAGATATGGAAGCAAATTTTGGACTTTTCGCGCTAAGCTTTTTATGCCGCATCATGCCATGGTACGACAGTACACCTTTGGGTTGATATATTTCCTCAAAACTGTCCGCAAAAACGCACATTTAGCAAAACAACGGTCAAAAGCACACATATTGTTTAACAAAGATGGGTGCACAAGCGTTCGATGGATATTGAAAATGCGACATTAGACTCGATTATATTCTCAGAAAATATATAAGATTAGGCCTCTATCAAGCACTGAGCGTTCGACACGTTTTGATGATAGTCGAAACAATTGTGCTAAATGAAATCTACTAAAAGTGAGAATAAGTGGTGGGCCTCACGTAAATATCAGGCGGGCCGCGGGTTGGGCAGTAAGTAGTAATAAGAATATCAAAGCCCGTACAGAAGTTGGTATCATTTTGAACGTGTAATAAAGAGTTATTCGATTCGTTGAAATGAGACGAACAAGTATAAAAACGTTTTTTAGGTTTAAGCTAAGACCGATAATGCAATTATTGCGAAAAAATGTGAGTGAAAGTATACAACTTTACGTAATAAGTAGCGATGTCCTATATTTGATCATTTTTTCCCATACCAACAACCAATATTGTTGGCCAAAATTACGGCTATCCGATACCCAATGACGTCATTATTGTGCTTCAACAATCCAAATAGATTAAATTAAGTTATTCGTACTAAAATTGGCTTTAGCGTTAAGAGGTTTAGTTACTTAAGTTTTTAACCTATCATTTAAAAAAAATACGTTTCAAGATAAAAAATTCCCACGCTGGATCGTAACTCATATGACAGAAATTCTTATATTGATTTATCCATTTCGGCTAGCTATTGTACATATTTAGCAAAAAGCTTGAGAAACAAGCATCGCGCCGCTGCCCCTAACTTCTAATGTTTCCCCTAAAAATCACATTAACCTTTCGTCAGGAGTTTTTTTTTTATCATTCCCGAATTGTGTAATCCCAGTTACAGAATACACAGTATGTATAGTTACAAGTAGTGATGTCCGATACCTGACATTTTATTCCGATGCCGATACCTGGACAAAAAGTATCGCGATTCGATCCGATACCAAGTGACGTCACAACTAAGCTCACAAATGTCATATAGATACGATAAAAAGGTTCAAAGAAAAGTTTTACCGTTAATAGGCCAAAATTTGCTCTACAGTTAAGAAGGTTACAGTTGGGCTATTATTAACCTGCTATTTTTCTTCATTTAAGGAATAAATCGCTGCCTTTGGCCGTAAATGGCTGCTCAAATTCCTATATACCGGATATCGTTCCGATCCGATATTATCGGACATTCCAAGCTACAAGTGAGGTAGTGATCGGATATACTTAAGCCCAGTGGTATTAGTGGTCCTTCGCCAATACCAGAGTTCGGTGCCGAATCAATAGCAAATTAATTTAGGCATTTCAGTCTTCTTACACATATACCAACTGAGCGTTTTCCACTTCGATTTTAGTCTATCTGATCGCCTGACGCAGCACGTTGTGCAACTTGCAGGCAGACCGACTGACAGAATGGCTTGTGCGCAATGCCTGGCACTGAACGGCAGCACCGACGCCAAAGTGATTCAGCTGCTCATCAAGATGCTGCTTGAGAAAGACCAGACCGTACAGGCCACCGCCCTGTTGACTCACGTCAGTAAACACACGGTGAGGTTTGCAAGGATTCATAAACAATGTACTTTTTTTAATTTCTCTTTTTGTCTTGGCCCCGTCGCATGACCTGTCTTGACGTACAACCCCCAAAACCCCAACCGGCTAAAAAAAATTTCATTGATTGATACGGACTGATCCCCCAGTGTGGAGTTGCTTGTACTAACAAAATGTGCAAGTATTGGCGCATGGTTGTTTCTCGATTCGCTCCTCTCTGAGCCTGCATAGCTCAGTTGGTAGAGCGACGGTCCCGGCTTGACCGGAGGTCGTGAGTTCGAACCTCACTGCAGGCCAGTTGTTTTTCTGGCTTGCTCTGCTTGCATCATAGATCGACAGATTCGGCGAGTCTGCGATGGCTTTTCGGTGTACTATTGATACGGAAGCCGTAATCGTTGGTCATAAAGCAACTTCCGAGGGGCTGATCACAGATGTTATTAAACACATATGTTTGTGTGTGTCTTTCATCAGCTAAAAAAAGTTATACTTTTTGCTATCTTCAACCACTTTGTTGTAAGTGCATTTGCTTTAAGGACTAGTTCATTTTGCGATTATATTTTTTTTCCTTCGGTCTACTGAACAGAAAACTTATTAATGTACTCAGTCCTCGACCCTTTTTAGTCGTACTTTCTGGCCTTTTCCAAACTCTTTTAGTTTCCAATTATTAACTTTCGAATAACGCGTTTCTTGGTTTTTGGGCTGCGACCAATCCTGTAGGTTGATAGTGATAGGCAAAAAGTTTTCGTAAAGGAATTTGCCATTAAGAAAATCTCGTTTTGCTTTAATATGACCGTTGTATGCACAAAACATAACAAGACGATTTCTTTAGAGTAAACGTCGCAAAGCATTTTCGGGAACACACAATAAGACCTACAAGGCAACAATATCTACAGCAGAATAATCTATGATACCAGATTAACAGCAACGTCATAATAATGCCAAATACACATTAATATCCACGGCAGAACAAGATCTAAATCGTCAAAATAAGACATAAACCTGTCGGAACACGCCCTAAATTCATCAGAATAAGGCCTAAACGACCAAAATAACGCCTGAAAATGTTCGGGTAAATTGGACGACCGTGCGGAGCGTCGGTCTGGCTTCGGCCGTTTACGTGTCGACGTTTTGGAATTTAGGTCTTATTCCGACGAATTTAGGACTTATTCTGATTTAGACGATATTAAGACTATTAGGTATTAGTCCTATTTTGGCTTATTTCCATCTGTGTTTTATTCCGACTTTGATGTTCGTTTTAGGTCTTATGGATAAAGCGCGATTTTCGAACAAGTTTAGTGCACTTTTTATTTTGTTTCCGCCAAGCTTATATAACTAGAGTTTAGACTATTAAAAAGCATAAACCGACTGGAAATGGTATAAGACTACAAACACTAGCCTGGCAAAAATACAAGTAAAAAAGGCCGGAGTTAATTTTTTATTTTAACTTGCCGCATAATTGGTTTTAACTTACCGCATTTTTTTCATTTGCAGCGTTTGGTTCATTCTCTTCTGGCCGAGCAGCTCAACAGCTGCAACTGGAAGGACAAGGTGGCCACCTGTAACGTGCTTTCGCTTCTCTCGGGCAACATTAATCGCGACCTCGTTCACAAACTCTCCAACCTCATGTGGGAAGACTGGAACTCTGAGGTGCGTCTTTTTGTAGGGTCGATTTTTTTGCCTGCGATTTACGACCACTCACCAATAAGTTGTTATCTGTTAACGTTTATTGCGTATATCCAGTGATTCTCAGCCTTTTATGGCTTACGGCACCCCTCAAAAATATTAATAAGATTTTCAGAACCCCGACTGGAATTTTCCTGAAATGTTTAATAGAAAAACTATTAATAGAAAGTCTGGAACATTCGAATCAACTTAAAACATGTAGGAAAGTGTTATTTGATATAATGGCCTCTAAACGTACACAAAAGCTTTGTCAAGAAGCTTACCAAATCTTATCAAAAATAAGATTCTTAAAAATTTTCAAATACCTATCGGCACCCTTGAGCATTAGAAATGGCACACCTGGGCGCCGCGGCACCGGTTGAGAACCACTGGCGTAATCCTCCTTTTTAGTTGATTGAGGGGGTTGTTTGTTGCCCTGTTCCAGGGTAGTCCAAACCAGTGCTGCGGAGTCGGTTGAAAATAACACAAGTTCGACTCCGGCCAAATCTGGCTCTACATTCTGTATTTTAGCTATTTACGTAACTTAATAAAGGTGGATATTCAGCAATCCACTCATACGGATGTTATATATTTCATTTCCCCACAAAACATGTTTGAAAAATATCCCACTTTATTCTATTCCACCTTTAGAATTCCCAGTATGCGTCCTTATTACTTTCGAGTTTGGTACTATGCACGTCGCACTCGGAACTTGGGTAGGGTCGTCTTACTCAAGTCCCGAGTCCCGAGTTTGACTCCAGTAGAACAAACCGACCCCGACTCCGCAGACCTGGTCCAAGCCCAAACTCGCCACATGTGGCTCGCAGTTTAATTTTTGTGGCAAGTTTGTATTTGTTTCAAAAATTCCCAAACATTTTTTAGTCATGTTGCATATTGATGTTTTGTAAAATGCGTGCAACGTATTTTCAAAACAAAACATATACAATTAAAGTTACGAAACAAATAAAACACATTTGACCTTGGAATTTTATAGCTTATTGTGAAACAATACGCAATGATATTGTGACTCCATAAGCTGGTTGTCTTGGACAACCCTGCCCTTTACAATGCCGTATGTGCAGTACAGAATCTTCGTTTGTTTTGTATGATGAATTTTTTGTCGTTTTTTTGATAACAACATGCATTAAATTTGCATGCAAACTTTTTTTTTGAATAATACTAAATCCATTAAGTGATAAAAACAGGCATTAGCAGCAATTAATGTATTTATTTCATATTCCTACTGAATACCCAAGCTGTTTGATCCATCTTTCATTAACTATTGATGGTGTTTCGTAATGGCATTTCACGAGAATTTTTTGTTTTTCCTTAAAGTTGGATGCCAGACATAATGTGACAGGAGTGATTGATTTCTTAACCTGTGGTTGAACTAAATCTGCGTAAATCCGCTGGTTAAGCGACCGCCCCAGTCTAGAAGGTCGTAAATTCGTATCTCATAAACACAATTTCGGGCATTGCCTAGTACGTAAACTATGTTGCATGACTTTGGTTAGCCAAAGCACTTGACAATATTTAATATATATATATAAAAAACTTTAAAGTTGACTAAAGGCGTAAAACTTATAGTGTAAAAGCTGTACAACCCTTATGAAGGCGACAATACAAAACGCATTTTCAAGCACGATAACACACATTTTTAAATCACACGCAGTTTTTTTTTTATTTAGGTCCGTAAGGCGGCGTCCAGGGCGTTAGGCCGGACCGGTCACGGGCGGGATGTCCACTTTGACCTGCGCGAAAAACTGACCAGGGGAAACGCGCGGGTTCGAACCGACGTCCTTCGGAAGATATCGCACCTTGGCATTATGACCGCAACCCTGCTGCCAGAATACCTCAAGTGCTTCAGGTAAGCATATGCCTTAGTTCAGTGCTTCTGAATCTTTTTCAGTTCGCGACCCAAACACATAAAGTTACATAAACCCTGTTGACTACTGGCGTATGTACTGAGACAGTTAATGCGACACAACACATCTAATTGTTTCGTCTTTGTCATACTGTTGCATAAATGTTACGTAATAATAATTCTAATTTCCCGATCTAATAGAAAACTGTAACATATAAAAATGCTTCGCGACCCACTGTTTGGGAAGCACTGCTTTAGTTGAACTAAGCAGGAGATACCTCGACTTTAATGCATTCTCTTATTAAGAGCTTTTTGTGCCAAATAAGGTCGTTCGATGGATTTGTATTAGGATTTTTACAAAGCTTTTTAGGGGTAAGGGATTCGAGAATTGAAAGGAATAAACATTTGGAAGAATTACAACCTGAAGATAAACATTTCCGTTATCTTTTACTAAATAATTTGTTTTTTTCTCTTTCATATAACTATCATATTAGTTCCATTGTGTGACTCCAAAATGACTTTTTAAAACACATTTCATTTTTGGAGGGTGATCGTTCTGTAACGTGCGTTAAAGTTAAAAAATTAAAGAATTCCGCATTTTTTTTTGTTTTCTGGCTAAATGACACATTTCGCTAGCCATAAATTATTCTATGCTGGTATGATGTTGAACAATTGAACACGCCAAAGAGCTAAAAACGATTTCCGGCTTAATCGTTACAGTGCCGAGTACGTTTCTGTTCGACTGGAAGCTTGTAGGACCGCGACCAAGCTGAGAATCGGCGACCCTACTGTGGTAAAGCAGCTCGTGCGACTCACCCAATTCGACCCTGCCTGGAAAATCAAAGCCTACGCAATCAAGGGTAAGATTTGAACCGAAGTGGCGCGAACCTCGACTCAACTTTGAGATATTTTGGGTGGTTGTTTGTTCCTATTTAGTTTAACTCTTGTCAGGGGTATATTTTGCAGTAAGCTGTAAATTAAGTATAACGTAGATACAATAAATATAATTGAATATAATAAGTCAGTATAATCTTCTTATTCATGTTTTCTCGGCCCCTTGACGCTTTTAAAATATATCACGTGACCCTCAGTAAGGCTTGAATTTGCCACTTTTGCTCTAGATGTATTCTAGAGTATACACGTTTTATCTGTTACAATATACATGTGTTTTTTTGTTTTTATTTCAATTCACACGTTAACTGTTGGACATTATTCACTTCAATTGAAACGCTATACAAACGTCAATCAAATGTGTTGAAATCAAGTCATTTGAGTCCGAGTCAAGTCATTTCAACTAAGAAGAAATCATGTTTAATTGCTACTCATTGCCAATTGCCATATCACGTTAAGTATTAAAAAAACTAAAAATAATTAACGTAAGTATGTAGTTAAGTAAAGCACATATCTTTAACCCTATATGCACATGGCTTGAGCTCAAGGCAAGATATTTGTCCAAAAGAATGTGGTGGTCTATTCCGTTTTTACCCGAATTTTGTACCCGCTTTACCCGAAATACTTGAACAAAGCCAAGTCATTTACAAACAGTGACTAAGGTCCTCGCGTACGACCAAAGTCATTATAACATTGTTAATTACAGACTGGGTCCACTTTGATTGCTAAGCAGTACATTAATATATTAGCAAACAATTAAACCTGCCAAATGCCAGCGGGCAACTAAAAAATAAATCCACCCGAGGCGGGATTCGAACTCGCAATCTCCAGAAGTCGTCGCCTACTTTTACTCCCAATGCTCACATTAAAATCGTAGCAAACAATTAAAACCTCTCAAATGCCAGCAGCAATTTAAAAAGAAATTAAATCTACCTGTGGTGGGATACGAACTCGCAACCTCCAGAACTCGTCGCCTACTTTTACTTCCAAAGCCACACTATCGCGCAGCCCTCGGCGAGATCGGAATGACAGACGACAAGGTGCAGGGCGCCATCGTGTGGGCACTTCGGTTCGAAGATGAGGCCGGAGTCCGCCTGGAGGCTTGCGTCGCTCTTTGGAAGCTGGACTGCAACTCGCCGGAGGTGGTCGGAGTCCTCCAAGATCGAGTCCTCGTTGAGCCGGATGCGACAGTCAAGGAGTGAGTTTTCTTTGTAACTGAAAACTAATGGATCCGATCCGATACTGAAGTCTTTATCAGTGTACGGGAATTTATTAATAACACAAAGGCGTACACAAGTGGATTATTGAGACAGAAACAGCATTCGTGTCAGTTAAACATCATCCCCAACCACTTACAGGTAACTCACAATATGTGCTCCTACCGCCACAAGCTAAACACACCAACTGCCGCAAGGACAACTATAATTTCAAGGCTCCACGTTAAGTAATAGAATGCTTTTACACAATAAATAGGTCATAAAGCACTTGCATAATGCGCTTTTGCTGTTAACCTTAACATTGACAAAATTCTGTCTGTTGCGGTGCTTTCTAACCTTATACCTTTTAACATTTAGGCCAACTTTTAACAACTTTTTAACGGTGATACTAACTTTTATCAATTTGTTTTACCTTGTAGCTCACTTTTACCAATTTGTTAACTTTGCTGCAGTCAACCATCAACAACGTCTTTCACCTTGCTCACATTTACAATTTTTTTTGACCTAGGAGGCCAAATTTTATTAACTGTTTAACTCTTTTTAACAACTTTTTAAAGCCAACTTTTACCGTTTTGTTTAACCTTTAAGCTAACTTTTACTATTTTTTCCATATTAACGCCCTCTTTCAACATTCTCTTTAAATTTTTAGCAAATATTTTACTGCGAATGAATTTCAAGGCCTATAATAGCCGTATGTTGCAACCAATGGCAAAATAATCAAAAGCAAATAATAATAGTCTTTTGCGAAAGCGGTATGTAAACAAAACCGAACAGTGCTTCTGTATAAGGTTGCAACTTCTATTTCCCCCCAAAAAACTATTTTTCCTTTTTTAAATATGTAAAAAGTACACAACACACTCATGACTAGCACTGGTCGACTGGGAATTCAATCGAATTATCCGACTTTTTTCGTAAAATTATAAGTTTAAAATAACATGTTTCGCTTAAAGCCAAATTAAATTTCCTGCGAATTTTCGCAACCCTATATACAAGAGACACAAAGCGACCTTTAACCATTTAATACAGGGTTTTTTTACACTGAGATGTATGTACCCCTTGGAGGTCTGTTAACCAGTTTTAGGGGGTCCATGAAGGATTGAAGGCCTAATGTAAATATTAGTGTATAATCTTTACTTAAAAACAAAACGGTTTTACACTGAATGTAGACTCCAATAGACTTTCACATTTTTTGGACTGAAATTAGCAGATTTATGAAGTATATTTGTATTATTTCGGCAATTTATGATGTCATCTCCAAATAAGTGCTCGCCTACCGTGGTACACGCTAAGCCAAAAAAAATTAGTGATCCGAGATAAAAAAGTTTAAGAACCCCTGATTTAATAGGTCCACTAACGCACAATGTGTATTTTTTAAAACCACCAACAACAAACGTAACTGTTGCGTCACCACGACCGTTTGTGACGTCGCGCAGGCAGGTGGGCATGACGCTGAGCGCGTTCGGCATGAGCGGGCCGGAGGACAACATGGAGATGATCCGTCAGATCAAGTCGGAGGTGCGGAGGCTTTGCAAGAAGAGCGTGGTGGCTGCCAAGGTGATCATGTACGAGCGGGAACTGGACAAGTTCGAGAAAAAGGTAACTTTACAGCAGGGGTGTCGCCAAATGTGGCACGCGACCGGTGTTCTCTCTAATAAAGTGCGCAACTGCGTTGCGCAGCCACGCCTGACAAATTGCGCAGTAAAATTTGCTTTTGCGCACTTTCATCATTCTCAAAGTAAAAGCTAAAATATTTTCAATTTTTTGCCACAAAAGTTTGAGCTTTTCGCGTTGGCCATTTTTCGTTGATGTTTGTAGCTAAAAGCAAGTAAACAAATCAAATCCGCATTTTCGATTGTAGAATTAAATGTCTAAAGAAAAAAATAAGTTTAGAACAGTGCCGAACACAGCAGTGGGGTGTTTGACAATAATTCAGTTACATTTTTAACACAATTGCCATTTTTATGTGATTTCTGTGCAGATACAGCTGTGAGGTCAATAATGGCCCTCACAAATTGACAAAATCATCTTGATAAATGCGAATGAGCGAATAGTTCGCGATTCTTGATTGTGCGCTAAAGGCATCACAATTTCTATTTTTTCAAATTATACATTTTGTCAATTTAACCCAAATATTCGAATATTTTTCCTCGCGACCGCTTCGTTGCAATATCCTTGAACATATTTAACTGGATTGCAGTTGCTAGTACAAGTTTGTTGAGAATATTTGTTTTATTACGTCACGCTTTGTGAAGTCATCTTTAAAATTTTCACGCCTCGCCCCAATACAAAAACATTGATCCGCCGCGGGCCCCTGCCAACGCAGCCTTAAAATATTCTTGCGCACTACACTAAATATTTGCGCTGTAGAAAATATTCTTAGAGGAAACACTTCACGCGATAAAAAATGACACGCAAGTCCCCCCGAAATACTAAAATTGTTATTTAGCCAATTGTCAAAACATGCTAAATTTGTTATACAGCCAATTGCCATTGTTTATTCACAATAATATAAAACAATCACGACAACCAACAATTACTTTTGATATTATAACATTATACTCTAGTGGAGCCTAGCATTCACATAATATTATATAGCTTGGTGTGAAGAAAAAAAAGTTAGCTCACCGACGGACAGTTATACGCATTTTTAATAAATGTTTTTATTTTTTGTAAAAAGCGCTTTTAAGATTGAAAAGAATTAGTTGCGAAACTTTGGCACGAGAAGAAGTTATAAGATAAAAAATGGCACACCGGCCTGTTTGAGTTGGGTACCCCTGCTCTACAGCCTATGGCTCCTGTGCAGTTGTGGGCGTTATATATAGGAATGCACAAAACTTCGTTTTTTATTCAGTTTCGATAACTGCTCGATATACGTCTTTTTCTAGCAGTTGAAGTTAAACTATAGAAAATTTTTAAGAAATCGATATATATCTATTTTAAACATATAGTTAACTTAACTTTGGCCGTTTTGGGGGGAACTTTACTTAATTGACCATAGTAATGGCGTCGTTTGCTATCGGATCGGAAAACCGTACTCAAAATGTCATCCAACCTTAACGTTAAATAAAATCGACATATTTCTCTGGTTTTTGAGCTTTGGTAATAGCTCCAACCCTCGTTGGTGTAAATATGAAGTGCAGATAAAAATCGATAAAAACACAATACTGAAACAAGTAACAATAATTACCAGGGAAAGACTTATTGCTATTTTCCTTTATCTTCCCTCAGTTATATTTGTATGTAATTTTAGAGAAATCCCGCTGGTGAATTATTTTTGCCTAATAACTGCTAGATTTAGCGACTATATATTTGTTCCAAGTTTTGTTTTAAACTGAGCGTACCTCTTTACTGATTTTGCTGTCGACCAGGCGCAGTACATCGGCGATCTGATCGATGACGTAACTTCCGATGACGAAAGCAACGACGATGACGTGGAACCGGAAATCGCGGACGCGCTGAGACAGTCAAAGACGCCAGGTGGACAAAACAAACTAAATGCATAGAACATTGTCCCGCCTGGACATTGTAGCTCAGTAGCTTAAGTCCTCTGAAAAGGCCTGCATTAAGGCGCCCGAACGGCGATTATCCACTTCTTTTTTTTACTGTGAACTGGCCCCATCTGCTTTGTCCCGTCGACAGGGTTCAATATTTGTACGAGGGTCACAGTTTACGGACTTTCGGTCCCAAAGCGTCTCATTAAAGCCGATTACTTCTTGCTACGCTCGCAATCGGCCGAATAGATCTACACCAGGTGTTCTTAAACTAAGGTCAATGGACCCCTTGGGTGTCCGTGAACTGGTTTTAGGGGGTCTATGAAGGCCTAATTGAAATTATATTACATATTTGAAAAGTAATAAATTTTCAAAGAAAAGAGTTTAATGAAAAATAAAACGGTTCAATTTATGACGTCATCTCTGAACTTTTCTTGCCTACCATGGTCCACCTGCAGCAAAAAATATTGGTGGTCCGCGGTAAAAAAAGTTTAAGAACCATTGATCTACACCCAAACATGTCCGTTCGAAATCATGGTCTCGACAGTTATCAAAGGATGGATTTTGTTAAGAAATTGGTAGCGCACTTCTAAAATTAAAAAAATCAAACTTTCGCCATTTTTTTGTACAAAGTGTCCAGTTTTCTAATTTTCATGTTTGAGCCAAGTTGTGAATTTATTCAACAGAGTGAGCAATTTTGAATCACGGCTTACCCAATCTGTCAAGTATCGATATACCTAAATTAAATAAGAAATTTTAATGAAACCGTAGTTTTAATTTTTTTTTACAAGTAATTAAAAAAATAAAATCTGTGTGTTTTTAGAAAATCAAAATCTATGTATTTATTTTGTTTGAACACCAAGTCTCCATGCATTTTTACAGAGAGTCGTCCACGTTCTTCCCAGCAACGACCTCCAAGTATAACCTTGACCCCTATTGTCGGAAGACCTTCCACTAGAGGTCAGTCTCTCACGAATTTATATGATTTCAGTTTTGCAATGAAACATGTAATTGTAAACAATGTAAAAAACAGGGAATATGATCCTCAAAACAACAGAAAATATAAACAATATACAATATATTATACATATAACCTATTTACATAGACTATTCAGTGCTGCGAAAATCTTAACAGCATGTTGACCGAAATTTAGAAGCTTAAGTAACTTCACTCCTATACCTAGGCTTCCAATATACATATAACCTTTTTATACAGAAAAGTAACTATTCAGTGTTGCGAAAATTTAAACATTATGTTAGCCAGAATTTAGAACCGTAATTAACTTTACGAGTATACCTTTATTTCCAATGTACATATAACCTATTTATACAGCCAAGTAGATATTCAGGGTTGAGAAAGTTTGAACAGCTTGTTGACCAGAATTTACAACCTTAATTAGCTTTATCACTATAGCTTTGTTTCCAATATATAAATCACCTATTTATACAGCCAAGTATAGCTATTCAGTGTTGCGAAAATTCAAACAGCATGCTGAGAAGAGTTTAATTAATTTTTCCACTATACCTTTGTTTGCAGTATACATGTAACCTATTTACGCAGACAAGTAATAATCAGTGTTGTGAAAATTTTAACGGCATGTTGAATTTAGTTTAGAACCCTAATTACCTTTATCACTATACCTTTGTTTCGAATATACATCTAACCTATTTCTACAGCGAAGTATAGCTATTCAGGGTTAACAAAATTTGAACAGCATGTTGGCCGGAATTTATAACCTGAAATAAATACCGCTGTAATTTTGTTTCGAAATCTGTTGTAATTTTGTTGCGAAATACATTTTATTCGTACGTTTTTTTTGCGACAGGAACTCCGCGTGTCGAAACCATTGCTGAAGAAGCTCTACTTTCACCGACACCCAGCGGCAGGACAGCAGAAAATTCGATGACGTCTAGAGGGCGCTCGTGATCTATATTACCTGACCTTTTTTTGTTTCCCGCCTCGCTCAGAATTTTTTAATATTTTAATACAAAAAGGTAACATTTGGTCGTGTTCGTTCACGATTGGTGAAAAAATTTGACAACGTTTCGAGTCTTTTCTTTGTTAAAATCGTCGAAAATAGGTTGGAGTTTGCACAATTGGAAAATCCCAAAGCATCATAATTTTGCCATATTTCCCGTCTTCGAATCATGAGCTATAAGTAAAAAGAAAGGAAAATCTGATGAAATATAGTAAAGTGTTGTTGACCATAAAATCTCAAGTTCATCGTCTTTAAAGATTGTGAAGGACCCAGTTAAAATTTACGAATTTCATTCCCTTCAAACCAGTGTTTCCCAACCTTTTTTACACTAGTGCCCTCTTGGGTTCAATAATATTTCATATCGCCCCTCATCTTGCTTTACAGTAAAGTATTATATTAATCGTTGTCTAACACCATATTGTCTTAACTTTCGTTTCGATAAGCTGTCAGTCATGTTTTAGGTTGTCTGACGTACATTCTCTGTAGGAATTATTACATACATTATTTCACCACGTTATGTCATACTCTCTGCACCAAGATTTAAATCAGGGGCCGGCAACCTTTTCTAGTCGCGGGCACCAAACAAACTCAGAAAGGTCTCTGTGGGCCGCACAAAATGTTAACTAAGAGTTGTGTTATTACAATGTTAGAACAAATTGAGTTATTTAAGTGTTAGTTTTTTCATCTATGCTACTAATGAAAAGTGTAATAAAGCTACTTTTAGGAAACGCGATAAGTTAACCTTAATACAGTGGTCGGCAAACTTTTCTTGTCGCGGCTTAAAGTAATTTTTTCAGCGCTATTGTAGGCCTACTGAAACCACTACGAAGCAGTGTTGGATTCAGAATATTTGATTTTTAGGTGAAATATTAAACGGCGCCTTTATGCCCAAAACTGTGTCATACCATATTATAAAACATACTATACAACGGAGAATATACGCGCGAAGCGCGAAAAAATTTTGAATTACACATAGTTAAAGTTGACAAAAAATATATTTCGACAGGCATTTAGGACCACATTGGGCACGTGGGTCTTTTCAAACTGAGCCAAATCAAAAAGTCTATGCCACACCAACATTTACAATAAAGTGCAATGAATGTACCGCTATCACGCGGCCCACAACTACATGATAACAATCAGCTACTCAAAAGTAACTCGCGGCCCACTAAAAATGGCTCTGCGGCCCACAGTTTGCCGACCACTGCCTTAATAGATAGTGTAATTCAGTGTTTGTTAATGTTTTGAGGTCCGAGCGCACCTGGCGTGCGAAGCGAGCGCGATTTTTTGGGGGTATACCAGCATTTCTTTTAAATTTCCTGCTAGTTTTTATAACATTGCCGAAAAAAAATTAAAAAAATGTTAAAAAATAGATGCCTAATATTTTTGAATACGTGTTTCGTTTGTCCGCGACGCACTTGGCAGCCTTCCATGGCGCAAATGTAAAGTAGCGCTGATCTAGTCACTAACACCATCAAAACGTAAACAAACTTGACGTAGAAAGATTATGGCGCGAAGCGCGAAAATTTTTCGCCCGTACCCAAATAAGAAAAAGACCCAAAACGCCCCCTTGTAACTCGCCAACACCCACAAGGGGGCGGTACCGCCCACGTTGGGAACCTCTGCTTTGAACACCACGAAATTTGCTTTTATCTATTTAATAACTACTATAACCAGTATTGAAGCTGACTGGATTTGTGGGCTCCTAAACTAGGTTACCTTTCTTTAAAGTGGTATTTCGATAAATATTTGGATCATTTTTCAAGAAATCAATCAAATCGTATAGGTGGATAACGTGTACCTAATATAATGTAGGGAGCTTTAAATGCCAACCTTCAAATTAAGGAAAAATAGTATATTTTGGAACCATGTGGTACGTTGTCCGCTTCCGAAAATTATCAAGAACCACGATTTAAATTCTTGACGATTGGCGTTTAAAACAAGACCTTTAAATCTAAAACAGATCCTGACAGAATGTCAGAAGGCATTTATTACATAGTAAGACTAACAAAACCCATGTAGTAAGAGGTATGCAATCTAACGTTTCGAATAACTCTTTATTCTTTTTTTTAACCATTATGCTTCAAAGATTTTACATAGATGTAACACTTTGTGTGAATTTGTTGTAGGCCTATTGGCGTTGCGGGACCCCCATTTGGGAACTCCGGCCTAATGGATAGTGTGGATTTAAGTCTTGAACGCTTACAGTTGTTTTAAACTCCTACATGTCTTCACGCAATCCATTATTTTCCACCATCGTAAAAAATTTCGTGATACACTTGAGAATCACTGCTGTACACGCCCACATTACTCCACTGTTTTAGTTATGTAAGGAAACGCCGCTCCCCTTGCCCCGACCCACCTGTGTCCCCTACTAGGAACACCGGAAAAAGCTTCACGACCCGTTGGCCGCTCTATTATCAGGTATTTGAACACACCCGGAAAACGCCATGTTTGTCTCGAAACGTAATGTATGGAAGTAGCCGCCTTGAGGATATAAATAAGATGCGTCTTTGTGCCAAGAATATTTGCGCTGCGTGCGAAATACTCCCATTGTCCTGCTGTAAGAGGAACCATTTCTTTCCCATTTTTTTCGGCTTGCTCGTGACCCACCCGTTATGTGAAGACACGCCTGTTTTACTTGCAATTATAATAACATATTAAAAAACGTGTTTCTCACCAGTTTAGTCCAAACGATAGTGGTATTCATTACAGTATAATAATATTTGCCGATGTGTTGTTTTTGGTAACCAGTACTGCGGACTCGAAGTCCATTTTAGTTACAAATGATTAGAGTTAAAATTAGGTGTTATAATTGGACATTTAAAAAAATCGCATTATTCATCCTAATTTTTGCATTTAAAACAGTTTTCTTTGCTTTTGCGTTTTGTTAGTCGTAATTAGTTGCTCATATTAAACTTTAAAAATGTTAATAGTGTAACGTTTAATTTTTATGGCAATAAGTTGAAGTTGACTTGTAATTATGATTTGACTGTGACACTTAGGCAACTGATGACTTAGACTGGTACTAGGACTTTTGAGACGTATTTTAAATTACACTTTACCCCTTTCCGTGTTCGTATTTCGCTTCTTTACTAGGTAGCCTAACTTGCGTTCCAAATTTGCATTCAATAATGACAGCGAGCCAATTGGTTTGATTTTATGTGTGAAATTGCTGCCAGACAGATCAGCAATTTTGAATTGGTCAAAACCTCAACCAAGCTCTTCTATTAATATTGTAGGTCTTGAAGTCAATGCCGCGGAAATATCAGCCGTTTTAGGCCAAAAATACTTCTCCGTGCGTACTAAGCTCGCTTTCAACAAAGCTATTATTAGAATAACTATTTCTTACTATTGTTAAGATAGTATCTAGTGAGTCGTGCGAATTGCTTTATTTTGGCCAGATCCAAATAGGAAGCCATATACTTATCATAAACGAATCATATTTTTAGATTATGTTGTGCTAAACCAACTCTTTTAAAAATTTTAACAAAGAAACCGTTTTTGAACTTGCAAAACTAAGGTAGCCTACTTGAAATGGTACGTCCAGCCATCTATTTCTGGACAGTATCAAAGTGCATCTTTTATGCAATGATAGGGCGCATAAACCCGTTCAAAACTTGTAATTATTGTTGTTATCAGAAAGAATGCAAGTCTGATTTAACAGTATATTGGACGCCTACGTTTGGGCCTTTTGTTGTGCTTCTACGGCAGTTCATTGAACAGACGCTTTCAGCCCGTTGGCCGTACTGGATTATCAAGTTTCAAAACACGCCTAGAAAACGCCGTACCTTCTGCAAACCAAAGCTATTAATAGAGTTGCCGTGTGGTTGAGTATGTTACTGTTTTTAGCCAGACATTAGTAAACTGATGTTTTTTGAGACTTGTATCCATTTTGATAAAACCCTTGCAAACAAAAACTCACAAAGTTTAAATGAAGACAAGCTAGGGAAAATCTGCGTCAAACTGATTTGGTAAGTTGCCACAATGACTTTACATTTTTTAAATTGCTAACAGGTTTTTATTGGCTATGTTCTCTGATATGTTATGGGGAATTATTTTAGTTAACAATAACCTACTTGTTTCAAAAGAAAAATTATATAGTATATTTTTTCTTTCTTGGCTAGTTGCAATTGTGCGGTTTGTAGCCTACACCCACGCTACTCCCTTTGTCACTATACTAGGAACGCAGGAAAACTGTATACAACGCGTTGGCCGCTCAATAATCAGGTTTCAAAACACACCCGAAAAACGCCGTGTTTGTCTTGGAACGACGTGTATTGAAATAGCCGCCTTGGGGTTATAAATAATACGCGACTGTACACAATATTTCTTACGCCATGTAGGTGAGATATTTGTTCATTGTTCTGCTGTAAGAGAAACCTATTCTTAAACTGTTCGTGTTATATAATGGCGGTACGCCCCCGTTTAGGAAGACCCGCCCTTTTCACTATGAGTACTTTCCCTGATTGTGAACTAAAGCATGAAATGAAATCCTACCGGCCAATGTTATAACGGCGAAAATGCGAACAAACTTAAGGCAAGAAATGAATAGACTTACTTGGGTTTGCATTTCACCTTCCCCCTAACAGGGTCCGTTAAAACTAACCGTGACATGATGTAAACCTTAAAAGCTGGTATGCAGTAAAATTCAATCGGGGTTTCACTAGAAGTCTGTGTCTTTACCTATTCTAACTAAATAATACAGGCTCAGTTAAAAAGCAAGCTAAAAAACAGATCATAGCAGCGCCTAGCTTTGGATTGATCATCTTTTTAATTGAAATCTCACAACTTTGCAGTGGCCCAGTGCTTTTATTTGTATATAGAGCTCTGTGACAAAATGTATAAATACGCGCATAAATAACATCAAGATACAAGCAAGCGGTCGAAGCCAATGTACGACGTTCATTGGTACGTTCGAAGTGGCTAGCTATCACATCTATTGAAAAAACGTATGCTAAACAGGCGAAACGCTACGGACAGTACCGAAAGAGTTTTAAGGAGCAAAATACCTTTGCTCCGTTGAGGTAAGGCGCTAGAAAAAAGAACGGCTCGCATTTGAATCTATAGGTATATACTGTGAGAGTATTTTCCAACAGTGGAAATCGTGTTGCGACCTTTCGATATAATTGTACAAAACAAGGGTACAATTTATGTTACTCGAGAATGTTTATGGAACGTTTCTCGATGATTTCAACTGATGAATTGAATCCATTTTATTTTCAATTTGCTTCAGAAAATTAAAAAATGTAACATTTTTATGTGCCGATTTTTCGTGAAATGCCTAACAAACAAGCAAAAACAAAGTGCGCGGCAAAAGCACAGGTTATAAACAGCAATAAACTGACAAAAGAAAAGGAAATGCAAAAAGAATAAATATGACTAACAGCGAACGACGCGAAACACCGACGGACAAGTTCGTTTTCTCTGGTTCGGGAAAATCGCGGCGTTCATTTGGAGAACTTTGCGCAGCAGAAGTGGAGACGGTATTGGTGCGTGGGTCGGTCCGCTATCAGCAAACGCCGTTTGACGTCTGAAAGGTAGAAGAATATCGATAAACATGTTTGTTCGTGTCAGCAGACTTGGATAACTAGATAATTCCAGTTTTTTTAATTCTGGTTTCGAGAATTCGGTAATTGTAATTCTGATCTCATTTGAGAAAACTAAAATGTTTGAATTCTGAAAACGCTAATAGGCCTATTTCAAATTCCAATCTAAATTAAAAAATCTAAAATAATCTAGTTGTAAACTGTACAGACACTATTTTGATAGTTCGAGGCTTATGTATCTATCACTGCAATTCAAGGTAAAGACATTTGCACGTAACGTTTTGTCGCTCTACGCGTATGCAGTTTACACTGCCTTCTGAGTCTCGGCCCAAATCGAAGTGAAAAAACCTGCGAAACACAAATATCAGACGATTCTTACCACATTTTGGAGTCTGTGAGCTACGGCAGTGATCAGGGCCGCTCCTTTACCGCTACCGTCGAAAGAAAGCGCGAAATCGACCTCGACGCCAGCGCCGGCGCACAGCACACGCACTTTGTCGGCCATTAGCTTGCTGAAGGTCGGGTGCTTCTTGTACACTGTCCCGTCCACCCCGACGGTCAGTCGCATGTTGTCCAGCTCTGGGTGGTTGGCCTTGATCTTGCGCGCCACCGCTGCGATACCTGGAAGGATTGAATAAAATGTTGGTTATTCGGCGGAATAGCTTGAGATCTCTTTTAAATTGGGTTACATCGAGTTTGACTGCTTAGCCTTAAAATTTGAATTGGTGGCTCGTGCATTTTGGTGCGTCTGAGAGAAAAAAGGTGTAAAACTTACGGGATTCTGTTTAGTTTTAAACAAAACCTGCTGCTCTTTGTTCAGCCTTTGAAATAAAAGTCATTTGGCCAGGCTCGAAATGCTAACGACGACTGTTGTTTTTACATACATTGGTTTACGGCGTATCACAGGATTGCTTTGTTTCCTTTAACGGCAAACGAAGGCGGCGCCATATTGGCTTTACGGGCGCCTTTTAATTGCTGCGAAATGCCTTTGATTCCAGGCGAATCGAAACCAATTCAGTTTTGGGTGTGCGGTGATTTTCAAACATGTCAACGACTTATATCTTAATTAAACCAGAGGAAAACAGAGAGTTTAGTTTTTTAATAAAATTATTTAGTATTTTTTCTTTTAATTTGAAAACGCCTTAATTTGATAAAAAAAGCCTCGACTAAATGTATGCGTCGTGTGCAAAGTAAGATTAACAGTCGTTCATCCAGTTAACCCACTTTGCATTGACAATATAAATTCCGCCACCAAACCCAACAATGCGCCAAAAGGGAAAAACGTTATAGTGTCTGGTTTCAAACTTGCCACGTGCCCAAGTTTAAACTAAAGCACCGCGACGACCGTTCGTTGAATTCCCCTGAGGGCAGGTAAACTGCCACAATCACGCCAACCCGCCTCATAGCCTTGCGCGACCTTGAACGTGGCAAACACGTGACGTCAGAGCGCGTCACGCGACGCTGTCTGGTGTGACGTAACGACGACGCAGTTTATAGCCGAAAGGAATGCGCGGTGTGGCTCTAGGAGAGCTTGCGAGAGCAAAGTGCGCAGCCGGTTCTAGAAGTTTCCACATTACGTAAGACGCGATAAAGCGATTTGTTAGACCGATAGTGTATGTCTAACACAGTGACACTTTTTTATGATTTATGATGCCCAAACTTTGGAAAAATATATTGAAGGGTATATATACTTTTGAGACCAGCAGGTTTTTGCTTGTCGATCACCATTCGCATATACAAACAAGTAAACGTTTACAACCCCAGTTTTTTCGACGAGTAAAATAGCATTAGTTTTACTTGTTTTTGCCGACTAAAAAAATACGTTTATATTATATAATACCACGTTTTAAGCGGTGAAATGGATGTATTATTAGCTACGGACATGGCTGTATTACAATAACTGACACGATCATATTTTTAACATAACAAAAGCGATGTTAAACCATTTTTCAATCATTTGGAAATAACACTAATTTAAAAAAATGACCGTGATTAAAACAGCATTGGGCGGCCAAAACTACAATAATACGTTCTAGGGTTAGCTGCCCTCCTTTCTGATTTTCGCTTGATGTTTGCTTTGTTACGTCATCCATTCATTCAAGGGGCGTTACGAAAAGCGCTTTTAGTGGAAAATTCCGGCGAACCAATCGAGTGGTTTCGGAAGGGCGAAGGGGGCGTAGAGCGACGCCGACCAATAGGAACGCGGCAAAAAGGGGCTGGGCCGGTTTCAGCCAAAGGAGGAAACGTCTAAGAGTTTTACGAAATCCCTTGAGTCATCGCTGTGAGGCCGCGTTATATTCGTGTGGTTTTAATCCGGATATTAGTACAAGGCATACCTGAGCGGCCTGACAGCACGTATGATACACACAGTGTTGGTGGTCACTAACAACTTGTATTTTTGAAACACGAAACAAGCCTTTTTGTTATTTTGACTTTGACAAATCGCATAAAAGTTGTCGATTTTGTTTAAAAGGACGAAGTCAATCTGCGCATTTACTTCGCTAAATTTAAGCAGCGTTCTAATGAAAAGCTAGATTTAGTTTCTTTTTGAAGAAGCTATATCTAGCTATTGTAAAAAAATAAAAGTTAGCCAGGATGAAATTCTTTAGCTATGAAAATTACAAATCTATCATTTGGAATTCTTGTTTAAAAAAATGTTGACCGTCTTTAAAGCTTTACATGGGACAAACTTCAAAACAGCAAACTGTATCCAGTTTATTAAGGCAAGGCACGCGCTGAATTTCGTGACGGCTCTTTAAGCTTCGGAATTCCAGTATAGGCAAAGACTAATTACAAGGGAGCTGAAAAACTGGTGGTACGAGCTGTTTAAAAGCACCACGTTACCAGTTCGACTGGTTCCGTCGGTAGGTGTGTTTCTCTCGGCCAATGGCGAGCGAGAACGTACGTGGACACGCCCACGACTGAACCAGACGCATCTAAAATTCATGCCGGAGAGCGAAATTGATTTACATTATGCTAAACCGCGAAACGCTTTCATGCCACATTCCTAAACAATTGGAAACCGGATCTACTGGTTTTCCAACTAATTAAAACGATCGGCGATTTCAAAGAAGAATGACTGACCTCTTTGTGGAAATGACATTAGTTCTAGAAGTGAATGAGTGGTTCTAGAGTGATTTGGGTAGTTTTGCTCAATTCAAAAATAAATTAGCTTTAAAATTACGTAATTTAGTACAAAATGCTTTTAACATGATAAGAATATTAAGCCCCATGTACAGAAGTAGGTAATATTATTTGTTCGTTTCACAAACCTTATTCATTTAAAAACGTTACCCAAAACCTACCAGCATGCTCCAGAAGCTTTCAAAAAAATTGTGAAATATAATTTCTCGTTTAATACCCTTCTGACTTTGTTTTAAGCATACATTTAAAAGAAAAGAAAACAGCCACAAACCTGCTGCACAGAGATGAGAAGCTCTCCTTGAAACAGCTTCGCACACACGGATGACAACTTCACAGTCCGCCTTCATGGCACCAATGTCAAGCGAAGCCAGGATGTTTTGCACAGCAGTCATACCACCAGGGGCAGCACTGAGAAAAAAGTGGATAAAGTTTACTTAAATGCCCACAACTTATTTCTTACTAGAAGTTTGTTGCTCCTGTGATTAACAAAGTAAACTATTTAACCAAGATTGCTTGGTAAAATATTGGCATATAAAATCGTACAGTTAGTGTTTCATGCATTGATATAGGGTTAATGGTTTGTGGCATGCTTAAGACTATTTGTGCACCAGTGAAAAAATATTCAACTTACTGCTGTTGGGCTTTTTTGGCGTCAGCTTTGGCAAAACTAGGCGGAAAAAGAAAAAAAGGGACACGATTACTGGCAAGTTTGGAAAAAGGGCAAGACACAAACGCTTAATGAGGGACAGTTTTATTGGCATGCATTTAGATTTTAGAACATGTAAAAAGTATGAATCATCGCACCATGTAAACAGTGATTTGGTGGAAATGAAACAAACTACACACAACAACATTCATCGGTAGATTTAAGGCTAAGTTCCTTGATCGCTTTTCAGCTCACCTTTCGATTTGCGAAACGTAGGAGCTCTCAAATTTTCCGGTTGTGAAGAGGGCGTCCGATCCTTTGCCGTGGAAGATGACGTTGTCTTTGGTAAGCTGGCAGAGCACAAGTCGAACTATTTCGCCCATGTACATGCCACTGATCATTTTCTCATATCTAAAAACAGTAAAAAAATTTAAAAAAATATGTTTTTAGTTTAACAAGTTTTTAAATGTGCCATTTACACTTACAGCTGTTTTCCGCGGTTTAAAGAGTTCACGTCGACGTGTGTGTCGTATTCGTTTCTGAACAAGTCAAGCGAGCCATCGTCACCGAAAGCACCCCATTCCATGTTGATGCACATGTTGCCTTCGTTTTCTGGAACCAACTCGATGTTGGAGAGCTTTTCCATGTAGCAGGCGTTGGAGCCAGTGCCTTAAGAAAAAAAAAAATTTTTGTTTTGTTTTTCGGTTATTTTCATAAACAGCTTGTAGAATTATATCCATGTGACTACTAGTTTTAATTTTGTTTTATTTTTAAATGTTAGCTTCACCACTATTCTAATTAAAGCATGAGTGTGAAAGATCAATTTGTGTTTCAAATTTGAATCTCTAAATTTGTTAAAAAACCCAGAAACAGCAGAAATCATCTTTTTATTTAAATTAAGTAAGTTTAGACATTTTACTATTTTAAAAGAAACATTGCCAGTTTCTCAACTGATTTAATCCTAAAAAATGATTTCTGCTTTTACCGGTTTTTCAGCAGGTCTTTACAATTTTTTTAATATTTCTACAGCTATTGCATGCATATATTATCACACCAAGCAAATATTTAAATTTAGGCGTGCATTGAGTAATGATTTTGAAAAAACAAAAAAAAAACAAGAATTTACCAACAATCAACCCAACCAAGCACTTGTCATGGTCGAACGAGCAAGACATCATGGTGCCAACCGTGTCATTGACGATAGCAATAATGTCGACATTTATGTCCTGCAAGTTAGGTTAGTGGTTAAATCGCATGATAGGTTAATAAGCGAAGAAAACAAATACAAGGCAGATTCTACACCCAAGCTTCTAGATGACAAGAAAGAGAAAAGAAGAACTTTGTTGCGTGCTGTAAAAATACTGTAAAAGAAAAATGGCTTCAAAATCACCACACCATTTGCCAGCTAAAAGCTTTTCTAGTGACACTACTGTCCCTAGCTTCATACCGACAATGAGTCCAACTTTGCAATTTGGGTAAGAGTGTGCACACGACATCAAAGTTCCCACAGTATCATTTACAACAGCCACAATGTCGCACTGAAAATCCTAAGGATAGACCAAGAAAAGAGTTTTATAGATGGACAAGATACACTGATGCAAATACATTTAAAAGATAGCATTAACTTTACCGAGAGGAAGGGTGTAAAATCTGCCCTGTTTCTCTTCATAAAATAGTTTTTATTATAAAAATATATTTAAACACATAGTAAAACACTACTTTATTGAGTGAAAACAGTGCATAATAACCAGGTGGATCATTGTTGACACAAGTAAGTTAGATAAATGCATTATGTTAAACTTACTCCACGCCTGTCTATCGCTTCTCTCAGCATTGTGACAATGTCTTGGCCTACGACGCCGGAGGCAGTGAAACCCTTTGTCCATGTGATGAGAGTTCCCTTTAAAGAAAAAATAAATATTTTTCGTTTCAAGCTAAAAGTTTATTTAGACAAATATGTATGAATAATATGCAATACCTGGTCGAGGGATTTTTGCTTGCAGGGAAAAGAAAATGTGAAACCGACCGGTAGTTTTTCATCGAGCTTGTCCAGTCTTTTGAGGAAGTCAGCCATGCAAAAAGCGATGTGATCGAAAAGCTAAACACAAAAACTTTAGTTTAAACTCAACCTTCCCCCAAAAAATCTTTAGATGTTTAGTAAACAAACACTTTGCGCACCTTTTCCCCGTCTCCCGTAATAACATCCTCTGGCATTTTGTAAATCTGGCTGTCCATGTTGATTTTCGGTTCCCCGTCTTTTCCCGCTTCTTGGATGTTGACGAGCAACACTCGAAAGTTGGTGCCTCCGAGATCAAGGGCAAGAAATGACCCGCGTTCTGTAAAAAGAAAATTAAACTGAAACTTCAGGCCAATAACAGCATACATACTTAAACTCAAGTTAAAATAACATGGCAAAGTGTAGGAAATAGTATTTCTTGTGTACATACAAGACGCTTTGAAATACCTGTTCCGTCGGGGAGGGCTTTGACAAATGAAGGGATCATTTTGACTCTGGCTTCTTCGTTTGTGTCTTTTCTGAGTCCTTTTTCCATGTCTGCCAGCAACTTGTCCATAATTGCAGTCAACTGCGCATCTGACAAGTTGAGTTTTTCTTCAACTTCTTTCACCTGTAAAATTGAAGCTTGAATTCTAAAAGTAATATTTTTAAAGTTATGTCTAGCCCGTAAATTATCGTTACTAAAGTAACGACTTATTATCAACTGCTGCCTTGTTAAAAATTGTGTTTACTTACAGTACGATGAAGAAACTTAGTAATAATTAATTAAAAAAACTTACTCTCTTCTCGACACTTTCAGGAATGACTTGTTCTTCGCAGTATCCAGACATAGTTTTCAATAAGATGAATAAGTTTGTTTGCTGAAGTAGTAAATACAGTAGTAGCTGTAGCTTAGCGTATGAACAACCTTGCCTCCCCGCATCGTATTTATACTAACGCGTGACGTCAGAGAAGGTGTGTCAACGTTGGTCACAGTATTTTATTCCGTTGGTTCTCGTTGTTTTTACGTACGCGTGCAACTACTGATTAAAGCGAAAAGGGCTAACGCTGAAGTTCAATAAAAGATTTATAGGCTACACATATGTGTACTGTACCACAACAGTGATCTAGCCCTTATGCATTCGCTTGTTGGCCAACGATAACGACTTACGTTTAATAGTACACCGGACCGGAAGCCATCGGTTACGGGTTAAAAAGTCCCCTTTCTTGCGCTAAGCTAACATTACTAAATGAAAGTGTCGTTTTGCTCGCTCTGATTTGACAGAAATAAGAACAACATCAACGTCGGAATAAAACATAGTTCTGAATATAATCGAATTAATACCTATACAACCTGAACCTATTACCGAGCTCCAACCGCCATAAACAGAAAAACAACAATTTAATTTGTTAATGTTAAACAAGCGCATGACAATTTTTTCAACAAAATAAAACTCGGAAGAAAATAATAAAGGGCCTACACATTAGAAGATTTCAGGACTGCTGTTTCCTGTCACGTCCCCCACAGCAGAAAGAAAACAGAGAAAAATGTTGTTACCCTGAATCAACAAAAGTATTAAGCCTCAATATGCCTAAACAAACAACCCCATCTTCTAACGTTACCTTGTAAGACAATGTTCTAGTTTTACACTTCGCCTTCTCAAAATAGCATGTTTTGTGCGTACGACTGAAAGTGTGTTGTAAGGTGGCTAGCTGGGCAGAGGTTTGAATGTCCAGCAGCTTTCTTGTAGCTCGCACCACAAGACAGGTGATGTTCTATGCTTAAGCAATGCGGTCGTCGCCGTTACTTTTCCTGTGACGCAAACGGGTCGGGCTTCGTTGGAAACGCCTTCGTCACGCCACTGAGAACTGCTGTTTTCGTTTGGCAGCAGGTCTTTGGGCGCACGTATTCAGTGAAAGAAGGCTAATAACGTAGTAGCTGGGTATTTTCTCCCGATGGACAAAACTTTCCAGTCTTCTGACTTCCAACAAAAAGCGGGATTTGCTTTCCGTGCGAAATATGCAGGCCCCTCTTTGAAGCAAGCGATTACTGGCGATATTTTCGGAATCGCGACACCTACAATTTTAAAGCTTAAAATATCTGACATGCGTTTGGCACGCAAGCCACTTTTCAATTGTGTGTGGCCTGTATACGAACTTTAACTAGAAGTAACCTGATCGCAATAACCTAGTAATGAAGTTTGATACGGTTTATTGGTTCTCTTCTGTGTGCATGTTTAAACTTTATTTAGGAAAAAGTGATAAAAAGGGTAATATAAAGTTTGATACTTTTTAATTTTCAATTGGCGCTGTTCTCTGTGCATCATTTGAGGACAAGATTACTAGCGATGAACCGCAGCAAAGTTGGACTTATTGCACAATCTTGTTTCAGTTTCGAGCGAAGTTTGTAACATTTGTCGTTAAAATGCTTGAAAATATTTGATTCATATTCAATTTCATAGTGATGATTGTTCTTTGCGTACCAACACCTTATAATCATTGTTTTTAATCACTTCGAAACTTGTAGTAATTACCGTTGTTAATAAGCTTGATCTTATTGGCTGCATTTCACCTCTTATTTGTAGTTTGAACAACCGAATAATAATGACTAAAAATGGCCAATTCAATCTTTACAAACGTATTACTACAACTACAAGACGTTTGTTTTTATAAGCCAAACGTAAAAAAAAAACTCAATGAAAAATAGGGTATACGTGCTTCAACGTTTACTGATATGGAGACACTTGTCCTTTGGGGTGCGGTCGTTTCCCCGCATTTGTGGCCGCTTTGATCCCGAAATAGATAGTTTCCACTGAGACTTGGACCCGACGAGTTGTTTACATTAGCTGTCTAAGGTTGAAAGGACACAATGATGCTTGGCTCGTGACCAAGCGAACGGCCGTCACCTAAGTAACACGTTACGTCAACATTCTGATGACGTCAAACGACAGAATAGTCCAGACGCACGTGCGATTTCCAGGCTTCGTTTCACCAGAGTGTTGTCATGTATCGAAGTCCATAACACCAGTGGTGGGATTCAGCCGGTTCGCACCGGTTCTATGGAACCGTCTCGCGGAATTTTATGAGATCAGCGAACCGGTTAGCATTACTGGTTACTGTCAATGGATTTTTGCATCTTATTCCATACATTGATTTTTTAGATCCAAGTAGCTCACGTGTTTGTTTTTTCAAAATGTACATTGGTCAAGGTCGCACGTAACAATCATACATTGTGTTAATTTTTATATTTGTAGTACTTTTCCTTTTGTGATTATTTGAAAATTTAATTGTTGCGTCATAAGTACAAGTAATGAGACGACTGCTGCTTTTAGTGTGGCTGCCTGTTAGTAGTGATAAGATTCAGCCGATTCCAACCTTTCGCTGGAACCTTGGGTTGCATCCTGTTCTTTCAAATACTTATTTCTCGAAAAATATGACTTTTTGTAACAGAACCGGCTGAAATATATGACTTTTGTGATAGAACCGGCTGACAAAAAAATTGAATCCCACCACTGGTTAACACCCATTGTTGAACTGTGGAAAGAAATGTGTGACAATTGACACGCGCAAAACTATTTAACCAGCGACTAACTACAATTGTAGGCTACACGTTTTTCACTGCTATAGTAACTTGTTGTTGCCTTATTTGTACTCGGGCAAGGATTTGTTTCATTTGAATAAACGTGGTAAAATTTTATGCAGTGGTAAAATAAGTCGGGACGGTCCGAATCCGCATTCCGATATAAGAGTGTTGCATTCGAACGATACGCAATAGGTTTCGTTAGTTCGGTCGTTTTATGGCGTAACTTAGTGACGTCATATCTGAAAATCAGTGTTGTAAACATGTATTTTTTTTTTCTTTTTGATAGCAAATGTTTTCTACTTTGAACCCTAGTTTTATGACAACCAGTCAATGTGAGCACATTAAACGAGGTTCGTGTTTACCGTGCTCTTTTGTCAATATTTTGCGCTTTTAGGGCGTCAAAACAACAATAACGTTTACTATTCAGTTCAAACAATAACGCCTTAACTAGGCAAATACAGCCACCTGTTTGTCAAACAGCGGGACTTTGGACCATTGTTTTACTCGGCCGTTTTTGTTTGCTAAGTGCATTCTCAGACGGGTTGAGAATTACCCAGAATGTCTGTTAATACGGAACCCAGTTCAACTATTAGACTTTGCCCCGCATTCAAAAGAACGGCCTTAAAAAAAAAAAAAATTAAAAAAAAAATCCTTAAAAAATTTAACGTAAGTACAATACAACCCTGTTTTCATGCACACTTTGTACCGTCTAGTGAAGCACTATTCACTTAAGCCAGGACCGGGCAATTATTTTTTGTCCTATTCCGCCAATGTTTATATTATTTTAATAATAGTGCATACGGAAAAAACAACAATAAAACTCATTGCTATATTTAGGTTACCTAAATTCCTGTTGTATACTTTTATGAATCAGAAATTTCTTCTTTAATGTTCAGGTGTGCTCTTTATATATTATCGCTGGGATAAAGTGCGTCACTGTTGTCGCATGCGCCGTAGGTTGGTCACTCGTGATTTGAGAGAACATTGAAACGGTGTGAATTGGCCATGCTTGGCATATGAAACGAGTATTTGGTGCGTCGTTAACTAGTCATTTTGCAAAGAAAACTAGTCATTTTCAAATGACTTGTGTCTTTGTCACAGGTTTACGCAAATTACTGGGCCAACCAGTGTGACTAATTTATATTCTTACATACAAACAATACATATTTGCATGCATCCATTAAAAAATAAAAAAATAACTTTTTATACATTTAATTTATAAAAAAAAATGTAATTAATTTATAATATATATATATGTACTCCGGTTAGGTGCTGTACGTGCATTTGAAGCAACAGTGTTCCTTTTGATCCAAAGTTCAGCATATGAAAATATGGTATAACATATAACCACATTGTAGTTCTTAGAAAAAAGCATATAATACCGTACGTAAAATTCCATAAAAGGTTATTGACTTATGAAAAAACATATAACGGCAAAATCATATGTTTCGGCAATTGAAATAGCAATTAAAAATAAGAAATTGACAAAAGCAAATGGTCACATTTTCAAAACTTTTAAAGTATAGACAAAAAACCTCTCTGTAGCGACGTCTGGTGACAATTCATTTCAAAAAAAGGAAACCACTAGTTAATACAGGTTCTCAAACGGCGTTCTAGACAAAATCGGATAGCTTTTGTAACACTGATTCGGCTCAAGATTTTCTTTGTTGGCCTTTGAACAAACTAAGGCTGAAATCAGACTTGGACAACAAGATAATTCTGTTTTTTTTTATTTAATGAATTAGAGCAAAATTCAGCTAATTCGAGTTCTAATCTTATTCGAACTTGACCAAAAATGCCACTTTGTACCAGGGCTGCGAAGTCGGACTCGGGACTCGACGGAGTCGGTTTGTTTTTGATCGGGACTCGGGACTTGAGTAGGACCACCTAAAAAACGAGTCCCGAGTCCGACGTGCGCATGCACAGTTTTAAATTTTGAAACTGATATGGCCGCGAACTGTAAATTTTGAATGCGGAATAGCATATGGTGGATATTTTCCAACCATGTATTGTGAGGGACTGAATTATATGACACCCCTAGAAGTGGATTACTGAATATCAACCTTATTTCGTTACGCAAGTTGGGGGAATACAGGCTGTAGAGCCTGAGCCGGACTCGGGTTTATTTTTTTGGCCGGAGTCGGACTCGGGACTCAAGTAATACCACGTAAAACTACCCGAGTCCCGAGTCCGACATGCGCATGCGCTGTACCCAATTTTAAAACTGATATGGCCGCCAAATGGAAATTGTAAAGGTGGAATTTTATATGGCGGAATTTTTTCAACCATGTGTTGTGAGTGAATGAATGCTACGATACCCCTATAAGTGGATTGCTTAAAATCTACGATATTTTAGTTACGTAAATTGGTGAAATACAAGCTGTAGAGTCCGGGCCGGACTCGGGACTCGACAAAATCGCACATTTAACCGGAGTCGGACTCAGGTTCTTTTTAACCGACTCGGCAGCCCTGCTTCGTACAATGGCATTCATAATCTCTCAGTGGAAACAAAAAAATTAAATTACTACACTTTGGTAAAAACCACTTTAGGTGAGTTTAACAATCTTAAAAGTATAAGATGTTGCTAGAACGTATAAAAAATAGAACACAAATATTTACCATTAATAAATTTTGATTAAAACTAGACTTTACTGTGAATGATAAATGTGTGAAATTCTAGCTTAAATTCTGTTTTTCGAGAATTCGCTAATTCTAATCTAATTTAAGAAAACTAAATTGATCTAATTCTAATGTAATTTAGAAAACCTGATTGCATAGTCTGGTTAAAATGAAAATTAATTTAGTTTCGGGTCGTCACGTACCGATATTGATCCGAAACTGTCGGACGTTGCTGATTACAATTGGAATTTTTGTGTGCCAACCTACCACATCGCCTACTGTTATATTAATAAATCTTTAGTGATCCTTAAACATCTATAATAATTAATATGTTTCAACTCATAGTGCTATATAATGTTTCCCACGCTTTTTATCGCTACAGCCTGGATACATGTGGATTTATAACTATAGGCTTACAAAAGCTACGCGGTGGGTTTGACTCAGAAATTCAGGCAAAACATCAAGAGTAGTATTCTCTGTTCAGTGTTGCGGACATTTGAAAAACGAAAATATACAGCAGTGAACTCTTTCATTAAGCTATACCGCCTCGGTCATTTAAAAATAAATGACGATAATGACTGCGGGTGAGTGCAAATAATCTTTACATTTTACCAATGCCGATTGAAATAAAAAACTGACAATGTAACTTTTGGAAATATATGCTGGCTTTTATTTTATGCCAGAACCGTCGAAGACAAAAGGCGCAGCAACAAATTAATTAGTAATTTACTGCAGTTAACTAGTAATTCAGGTAGGGATACCCGATACCTGATATTTTATTTCAACACGGATACACGACATTTTGAGCATGAAGTATTGCGAGTAACGCCTTTACTGTGGTCAAATAGGCAAAATAAAATAAATTGCAAAGTGCAGTGGTAATGATCTCCAGGGTAATACGTCGAAATTTGCTTTTGCGCTAGGAAGCCTATTTATCTTCTATTTAAAATTCAGTATCGGTGTATATTTAATCTAAGATTCGTGACGTAATGAAAAACAAGCAGTTCAATATTTAAATATTTGAAAAAAAAAATCAACATTTTTATCGAAATTATCACATAGGATCAGGCATTGGTTCCGCTCCAATATTTTCGAACATCCCTACTGTCAAGTATAAAACAGGGCCCAAAAGCCAAGTATATACGCGATGGAAGGTCGAACAACAAAAGGCTGCCATGGCTATTGCGAACAATACATCTTAAAATAACTCAAGTGGAAGCAAACAAGCTTAAAATACTTGTTATAAAACGAAAATCATAATCGTTCATAGTTATTTGTTGAAGTCAAGTCATTGGCCCTGACAAAATATTTTCACAAATTTTGCACATAAAACAAGTTGTGTAAAGCAACATGGACGCTTAAATAGGAAAATTTATACCTCAAACATCACGATAATATATCACTTTAGTCAAACATAACTCAGTCAAAAGACAAAAATACGTAAAAGGCCCTAATTTCTGAGACAAAAGTCAAAGCCACACTACTAAGCAATATTACAAACGCCTACATTATGCAATGTTGAATTTGGCAATATGGGAACTTTAGCATGGTAAAGAAAAACGGAACTTTGTGTAAAAGAGCATCTAAAAACCAACAAAAGTAAGCCACAAAAACAAAGAAAATATACAAGAATCCACCAATCGACTGCAAGAAGAAACACCTTCGCTGTGATTTGGGCGGATTGAAAATCATGACGTCATATTCTGCGGGCACGTGACGTCATGGCTGCTGTATAGAGAGCGTCAGCAAGTGCCGTTGACCATCTAAACAAATTAGTCCAATTAGAAGGCTTCGGTGAAAAAATTCACCAGATTGAGAGAAATTATTTGAAGTCGCTAAAAAGGATGGTTCAATTCGGTTTGCGGACAAAGTTCCTATAAATCAGTGCTTCTGAATTCGTTTTTTACCGCGCGGCCAACTTTGACCCTTTTTTTACTAGCGGCCTGCTTTAGGTAAAATTAAATTTTTTAAATTATCAGTGCTTCTGGCATGCAGACCTGCTTAAAGGTTATATATTACTGTATAAGAACAAAGATATTTTGTTTTGTCCAAAGGGCAATCCCAATTGAAAAGTCAAAAAATTTATTTAAGATCTTTTTGGTTTGACGTTCGACTGAAAAGCTGAAGGTCAAAATTTTCGAATTTGTGTTTGGCTCGCTCGACTGAAATAATCCTTTAAAAAGTATTCTTGAGATTTAAAAAAAAAATATGAAAATATTATTTTTTTGAATTGGGCCGCTGGTCTTGAAGAATTCAAACAAAAACGTTAATATAAGGTTAAAAACTCAAAAATCGACGTTACGCATGCAGTTTGTGCCTCTGTATTAAAAATATGCCAACGAAATTAAAAAAAACGATCTCAAAACTCACCACATCGGTCGCCCGGGCCCTGTCGGCAGCCGCAGTGATCAGGGCCGCTCCTTTGCCGCTACCATCATAAGAAAGCGCGAAATCGACCTCGACGCCAGCGCCGGCGCACAGCACACGCACTTTGTCGGCCATTAGCTTGCTGAAGGTCGGGTGCTTCTTGTACACTGTCCCGTCCACCCCGACGGTCAGTCGCATGTTGTCCAGCTCCGGGTGGTTGGCCTTGATCTTGCGCGCCACCGCTGCTATACCTGGTGCCAGGGAAAGAAAGTAAGGGTGCTCGTCGTTAGATTTTGTATGTCCGATCACTGATCATTTGCTGCTGTACAGATACCCGACATTTTGGGCCGCGAACCTATTTTATCCAAACTATAAGTCAAAATAAGGGCTCGCCGTTAGATTAGGGATAGAACGACAACGTGTCAATTTATCCCTAGTCTTACCGTACTTAACAACGCCTTTTGTAGCCGAAGCAATTTTAACTTTTTCACAAATATGTGTACTTATTTTGATTTTCGTAGATATTTCTAGATGTAGTTGATATGAGAAGCCTTAAAGTAGCTTGTAGAAACCGATCACTCATATTTCGCTATAGATACTCGATATTTTGGGCCGCGAAACGATTTTATCCAAACTATGTAAAAATATTTATAACACAATTCAATGGGTTTCTTAGTAATTTTAATACAAATAATAAAGCCTTAATATTTGATAAAATTCTAAAAAATCCCTTTTTTGAATATTTTCTGTTTTATGTAAATATACCAATAGAAAATAATATTATCTATGAGAAAGGCAGGACATTGTAGGTTTTTAAAGCGAAAACTGAAGAAGGAAAAGTGACAAATTTAGCTCTTTAACAACATTAAGACTATATAGTTTTTTTGTATATCCGGGATATGGTAATAATTTAAATCGATTAAACATACAAATAAAATTCAGTTTCTCTACATATTTTATTATACAACTCTTTGTTTTGGGAAAAGAAAAAGTGACAAATTGCCGAAATAAAAAATAGGAAATTTACTTGTTTTGGAAAAGGGCTATATACTATGTTTATAATAAAATATTGGGCCAATACCTGCTGATACCAATATATAAGTCCACTCAGGAGATAACCATTAGTGCTAACCAATTAGATGTAATACAAAAAAGTTTGGTTACAGAAACGAAGTGGGCGCAGCAATTTGACGTGTTAGTGCAAAACTGGTTGAGGTTTCGAGCGGAAGAGTATCCCACTTAACGACGTGTTAAGTTGCATTTACACAGTCGAAATTGTTTACATGTTCACACTGCTGTTTGCACCTCAGGCCAAATGCGCGCCTTACATGACTCGCGTTTAGTGGACTGACTTTTCGAAGAAAATTTCCAGCTTATCAAAGCGACAGGTTTTTAATAAGGAAAATAAAATACAGCCGGAAATTTGTCGGATTCAACTCAACACTAAATTTCAACGAAAATTAAATTGGACGACAATTTTATAAAACTTACTGTCGTTATTGATGGTTTTGCTTCATTTAACGAAAATTATGAGTTAGCAATATTCCTATCGCGTATGTTGCCTTGTACGCGCGGTGTTGCATTGCATCAGATAGTTTTATTCTGACAGTATAATGTTTTGTTTTTAAACTTTTTACTTAATCTCTAGTGATTTCATATGTTTTTGACTTTTTATATCAATTTTTATTTTTTTACTTTGCTCTATCTAGTATTTTACTTTACTCATGGGAACTGACGATGCCAGCATAGGCGAAATATATATTCCTTTAAAAAATGTCTGATCCTGCTTTTACTCTGGTCTTTAAACCTTGAGTTTTATTGTTGATGAGTTAACAAACTACGACATAACTATTTTATCCGGCTCTCGATCGTCAGGCATAACAGTTATCTGGGCCTTTACGAAAAAAGTTCGGTGATCCCCGATTTAACGTATAGAAGAGTAGCAAACCTGCTGCACAAAGGTGAGAAGCTCTCCTGGAAACAGCCTGGCACGTTTTTATCACCACTTCGCAGTCGCCTTTTAAAGCAGAGATGTCAAGAGAGCTGAGGATGTTCTGAATGGCATTCGTGTCACCGGATTCGGCGCTGTAGCAAAAAAAACGATGGTTTTAAAAGGTTATAGATTAAGAACGAATAAGTGAAAATGTAATATATGTGTTTTCGTTCATCGGTCAAACACTGAAAAGCAGTTTTTTTCACATCAACTGAAAAGCTCGTATCGAAACGTCTTAATCAAGATGATGTCGATCTACCTTTTTGGCTTTGCAATTTATTATCAAGTTACATTACAGATCCGTGCATAGTGTACCCAAATAGTTTTTTTTATTATGAAGTCCTAATAATTAAAAGTAGAGATATCCCAACGCTATGGATAGGGCTCCATACCCCAAAACAAATGGTAATATCGGTAGTCGTGTGATGCTAGGTAGGGTGGTATTGTTAAAAGGTTGCCGACCCCTGCTATAGAAGGTATTGATTTCCAAAATCGCATATTAACAACAAACAGGTTTTTCAGCGTCGAATCAAATTTCGGTCAAATAATCCCGAAAAAACATTACCTTTGCGCGTTTTTATTTGCCAATACTGATTATTTCAACATAGTAATACCGTTGTGTGGATCGCATCGCATGACCAACGGCCATATACTTTTGGCCTAAAATTCCAGATATCAGTGGAGAAATATAATAGAAAGTTTCAGTCATTGCTAACTAAAAGCAGATTTAGGGCATGGAAGTACAAAACCAAAATAGTTAGAGACGAAAAAATATCACAACAAATACGAAAAAAATTCAAGATGCTTGTATTCGAGCTTACCTTTCAATCTGCGAAACGTAAGCACTTTCGAAGTTTTCGGGGATAAAGAGGGCTTTCGAATCGGTCCCGCTGAAGATCGCCCCATTTTTGGTGAGCTGGCAGAGCGCCAGTCTAACAAGCTCCCCCAAGTACATCCCGCCTATCATTTTCTCATACCTACGAGAGAGTGGCAAATTGCGTCTACAAGCATTAAAACAATTTTTTCTTCTGAAGAAATGAATCTGCCTGAATGGAAATGGTAAAATCAAATGATCTTGCCTGTATATCAAGGAATTACGATTAAACTACCGTTAAGTACAAAATTAAAAACTGGTAAAGTTAGTTTAGATTTAAAAGGTGAATACTAAATATGTTTAAACCCAACTAGAGCATGTGCAATATATGAAAACACAACAAACTAAACAAAATAAAAAATAAAATAAAAAAAATAAAAATCCTGAAACGAAATTAACATAAACAAGTCTAAAAAAGTGCGAAGCAAAAGCATATCTGGAAGTTGTTTAAAGCACCATAAAGTACAGCTTTTAATAACAGACTAACTACATTTGTGAAACAATTCCCATGTAATATTTGTGTCCGTTTGTCATCAGCAGGGCTGTGGAGTTGAAGTCAGAATCGGGACTCGACTGAATCGGTTAGTTTTTAAAACTACCAGAGTCCCAAGTCCGATGTGTGCAGTACCAAATTTTAAAACTGTGTACCAAATTTTAAAGGTGGAAAACCAAATGGTGAATGTTTGCCAAACATGTGCTGTGAGTGGATGAATTATATGACAATATTATGAGGGGATTGTTGAAAATCCACCTTAAGTAAGTTGTAAATCGGTGAAATGCGGGCTGAGATTTTAGAATCGCAAATTAGCCTGACTCGGGTTTATTTTATTGGCTAGAGTTGCACTCAGGAGTTGGATTAGGGTTATTTTTAACTGGCTCCGTATCCCATCATATGGTGATGTTTTAACTTACAGTTGGTGTCCTTGGTTTGAGGAGTGCTCATCGACATAGACATCATACTCGTTTCTGTACTTTTCCAGGGTGCCGTTATCACCGAACGCACCCCACTCCATGTTAATGCACATGGAACCCTTGTCTTCTGGAACTGATTCAATGTTCAACAGTTCTTCCATATAACATGCATTACAGCCAGTACCTACAAGTAAATTACTGTGCTAATATGTATATATGTATATTCTGTTAATAAAAGGTTGGGTTAAGACTGTGAAAAATTGTCAGTCCTGTAAAAAATGTTTCACCAGGTTACAAAAAACAGTTGTTTTTGACTTTAAGTAATAAGCAAGCAAGATTAAACTATCAATCAAAATAAAACAAAAATTAATACATGCAGGGTGCAATGTTAATGCTACAGAAATGATTAGGCATATGTGTGATGCAGGGATTAACATGCAATGTTCAAAACTAAACTGCATGTTTACAGAAGTTAATCTTTAAACTATTTACCGACAAGCTACTCAAACTCAAGTTTGACAGAAAGTATGCTGGCCATCCATCTATTCACTGTTCGTTCATAACAAAAATATTGTTCACTGTAGTCTTCAGCAAGTTGTTAGTAAAAGCAGGTTATAAAAGCTATTCTAAGCATTCCTTTGCAATGGATCTGAAATGCAATGTCCAAGGAGCGTACAAAAACAAAGGAAACAAAATATATATTATATTCAGGGTTGCCACGTGTTTTGATGAAATAAATTAAAAAACTTTATATATTTTTTATATATTTTCACTGCTCAAAATCACTCAACTTGTTTTAAACATGATATGAAAAATAATTCACTTTAAATGCAAACCCATAGTTAACCCAAAACCAATGTTTTGAAAAAAAAAAAAAACTTTTTCAGGACTTTGCAATGTGCAAATAAATTAAAAGACTTTGTGGCAAACCTGATAAACAAAAAGCATAAAAAAAATCATTATTTTATTGTCTATAATCTGACATGCAAAGTACCGGTGTAAAAAACATTGATAGCAGCAATGTCACATTTCTAATTTCCTACCAACGATTAGTCCAATTTTGCATTGGGGGTGAGAATGTGCACACGACATCAAAGTACCAACAGTGTCATTGACAACAGACAAAATGTCACATTTAAAGTCCTTCGAGGATCAAATTCGTAGAACAACATGAAAAATATAATCGTGCAGAATACCCTTTGCACAACATACAGAAATATAAGGTAAGTTCATAATTACTTATTTTGAAATACGTTGAAAAACACTTGATATAATAATTATCAAAATATTTTTAGAGCAATGTTATTTTTTTTATCAATATATGAATTGGTGCATGACTTTGATATTTTAAGTCATATAAAAAAATTAAAAATATGAATAAATCTTACACCACGCCTTTCAATGGCTTCTCTTAGCATGGTGACAATATCTTTTCCTATGACACCAGATGCAGTAAACCCCTTATCCCAAGCCATTAGAGTTCCCTGTATGCAAAAGAACAACAAAAATTTGTTTTTTACACTGGCTTCTAATTTTGACAAATTAGCGATACCAATTTTATAAAAATTAGTCCCACACACAGGTCGGTACATGCGATGGCAGCGCCT
The DNA here is from genome assembly GCF_963924565.1 of Ascidiella aspersa. Lineage (NCBI taxonomy): Eukaryota > Metazoa > Chordata > Ascidiacea > Phlebobranchia > Ascidiidae > Ascidiella > Ascidiella aspersa. The sequence goes on along the minus strand of NC_139454.1, from coordinate 9,614,544 downwards.
GAATAAAATTTGTCATTTTACAATTTTTTTGACTGAAATTCCAAATCCCAGTAAGTTATTTGCAAAACACAACACCCCCCCCTCAGGTACGTCATTGATATCCACATTTTTTTTTCAAACGATACCAATTTTTTAAAAAAATTAGCAACACAATATAATACCTCATGGCATTATTACTATACTTAAAGCCTTAAACAAGCCAATTAGTTAATTGATTTATGGTATTTTTTATAGGTTATAAACCACAATTTGGTTCAGCGTAAAAGATGAGCTAAATAGTTCCAGGTGTTACCAGACTATTTTTGATAAGTTGACTTTTCAAGAAAAAAATTGCAGCATTGGATTATAAATCATGGTGGAAATTCATAGATTAAATTTGTATCGATTGACACTGTTACAACCCTACTATCTGACAAGTACCAATACTACCACTTGGTATTGGCTGCAATCCAATATCATTGGTCATGGTTTTAAAGCATTTTTTCTCCTACTTACATTGTCTAGGCTTTCTTGTTTTACCGGAAAGGAAAATGTAAAACCGACTGGTAACCTTTGGTCGAGCATCCCAAGTCTTTTCAGAAAGTCTGCCATACAGGAAGCGATATGATCAAACAGCTATAAATAATAAAAAGAAAAGTACAGTGATAAACATTAGAAAAGTTCAACACACTTTTAGTTAATTGCAAACCTTTTCCCCCTCTCCAGTAATGATGTCTTCCGGCATTTTGCAAACCTGGCTGTCCATGTCGATTTTGTGTTGTCCTGCCATTTTATCATCTTCTCTGATGGTGACAAGCAAAACTCGAAAATTGCTACCTCCAAGATCAAGAGCCAGAAAAGACCCCCTTTCTATAAAAAAGGACATCAATGCAAAATTAATTCTGGCTAGACAAATGAAATTTCATGGCATTTTAGGCCAGGATATTTTGCGTCCAGTACAAAATTTACAGGCAAAGATATGTTACCTACCAATTACAGTGATACTAATAAGGACAAAAATGGCAATATATTTACAATAATATTTTATTGGTTTCAAGCATATGGGTAGTTACACATTTCACATTTATAAAATCGAAAAATAATTGTTGTACGCATGTATATTTTTTAGTGTTTTCTCTCAGTAATACTTTCAATCTATGTGCAAATGCACACATCTTTTAAAATCAATTTAACTTAAAAATACCTGTGCCATCAGGAAGGTGTTTGACAAATGATGGGATCATTTTCAGGCTTGATATTTCTTTTGTGCCTTTTCCAAGGCCATTTTTCATGTCCTGAATCATTTGATTCATGATTGAAGTAAGTTGTTCATCTGTCAAGTGGAAGTTTTCTTCCATTTTTTTCACCTTTGTTGGAAACATTAGGCAAAGCCTTTTTAGCCCTTATTAACTACAAGCCAATATACCACTATACAAGTCTAAATTTTATGTCATGCCAAGATCTTGTCTGTACACCATCGCCATTAAATGCATAGCACACTTTTCAACAGACTAAAATTTTACTAGAAAAAAATGAATATTACACCGTGATTTGCTATCCAAACCAGAAATTTTCACATTGAAAACTAAGTTTGGCACTGATCTAGAATCCTACCAATTTTTTATTTAAAGCAATGAAACGTGTTGTCAGAATTGAAGTTGCAATAAATAAATTAATATGGAAGAATAAATTTAATACTAATACTTGACCCACCCAAACTCACACCCTAACCCAAATAATTTTAGGAAAATAAAACCTAGTCGAAGGCTTCTAAACTAACAGTCTAAAATAAAAAAAAGTAGGTTATCAACTTGAGGTAACTAAGCTTCCTAACTCTTTAGCAAAATAACCAAAGGCGCAATAACCAAATAAAAATTGCCTTTGTATGCTCTATTTTTATTTTTACTTATTTGAGCATAGTAATGACGTCATTTTGGAATCGAATCGCGGTACGGTTTGTCCAGCATATCAGGTATCGGAATGAAATGTCAAGTATCCACCATCCCTAGTGTTAACTGTATAATATACATACGATCCACGACAACACAACGTCGCAGATCATAATCACTATGACGCTATCGTTGCTATCTGACGTCATCGTGACGCAACACAACACACCGAAGAAAAAACAAACTCTTATACGTTTGGTCAGAAGTTTATTAGCTATTAAAAAACATAAAAAATTAGTACCTTTTTTTCGACGATGGACAACTCTTGTTTTTCGTTGCATTCAGACATGTTGCTGTAGTGTTGGGCTGTTGGTTGGAATTGAAATGCTTGCAAGACGACTGACGACTTAGATTAGCGTAACTTAGCCGATGTTTTGCAGAAGTCACTCTGTGGTCTTTCCGCTTGGTTGAACACTTTACTACATTGTAGATCTACGTGACGTCAGACGGGGGTGTGTCTAGCTAGCTTTAAATTCCTCTTAGTGCGAGCAGGAGTGTCGGTTTATTGTGTGTGATTCTTCGTGGCGCTGCAAGACGTTAAACTGATAACGCTGTGCTATCAAACTAGAGGTCAATGTTTTTCGTTAACCGGCGCCTTTACAAAGCGACTTTTAATAATTATTTTTGGACTTTTTTTAACACTTAATGAAACTCAGTCATCATACAAACAATACAACTTTTAAATATATTATTTATAAAAAATCCGATAAAAAAACAAGTGGAGAAAATTATTCAAATGAATTCCCAATAACTTTGATAATGGCAATGCTAAGAAGAAATAATTCAATTCTAATGATCTTTTTAAGATATTATCACATTTTTAGAAACATTGCTAGCCCCAATTTATGAAAATCATTTTAATAAGTAAAGACTTGGTATTTTATTAATAACTTTAAGCAACCAATTATTTCGCACTTATCAGCACTGATTACATTACACTCCTGTACACAAAACTTTGTCACCGTCTTAACAAAGAAAGTGTCACCATCTAAAATGTTGAGGTGAGATCGAAAATGGTCTGGCATGTTGCAACTAAATTAAAGTTCATATCTTGATAAAACTGTTTGATTTTTAGAAAGTGATTCTAAAGAAGCTTTCTTACACTTCAATCTATGATTGAATTTTATTGGACTGGGATGATGGTTAGTGGTACAATTTATTATTTTACGCCCATTCACAAACCCTAGAGTTCAATGTTATAATTCTTCATACACAGGACAAAAACACTATCCACACTTCCAGTTTGGAAATGATAATCTAAAATTTCTTACTAAAGATTTTCAAAACAATCAGAGAAAATTAGGTTAAAATATTCAAATATCTTATATCAAGCATTTTATAGAAAAATTACTTTGTTATTGAAGATATAATTCATTGATAACAAGATTATTTATTTTATGTAAAAAAAGAGACCATCCCCCAAACATTTTTTTATGTTTTTTTTTAACTGATGCCTCATGGGGAGGAAATTGTCAAATGGTTATCAAAAATGGCTTTCTTTCTATATTGAGGACTAATTCGAAAATACTTTTAAGTGTCTGTTTAAAACTTTACACTCCAGTGTTATAATCACATAGCCAATGACTTGTGTCACTATTTTTCAATGGCTTCTCTTGACTTCAGTCTTTTGGGTAAAGGACCTAACTTGCGTCATTGGGACAAATTAATTGACTAAAGATTTTTACACAAACGACTTGACTAAAGTTGAGGAATGAGGATACATTATAGTTAAATTGGGTAGCCACTTATTAAATGTTAATGTGCTGTTTGTTTCCGCTTTTGTGTTTGTTGTGCAAACTATTGATCACAATGAAAACTATTAACCATTTTTAAAAGTTTTGTACGTATTTATTATTCCAAAGCACTTGGCTGGTCTTTCATAAAAAACTTTACAGGGAGTCATGTTAAAATAATTTGTTTTCCCCCCACTCGTTTAAGGTCTAATATTAATAAGTCATTTCTAACATATTTGAGGAAAATATGTATTTATTTACAAAAACATCGAACAAAACACACTTAATTTAAATTAATTGTTGTTTAGCAGTACAGCATTAGCATAATAGGGATCTTACATTTGATTAATTGCAATGTCCACATCATGGTTTCTGCACAAAAAAGAGGTTTTTAATTTCTTAAGTCAGGGTCAGGGACATCATCTGTATATCAATGTGGAGCAAGCAAGAGGTTCATAATACCGTTAATTTGGAGCAAAATACCATGACAATTATGATTTGCATGTCAAGTTCTTTAAAAATAAATAACAAGTCAGGTCCAAGTCCTTGTCATAAAAATAAACTTTAAACCATTTAAAAAACTGATAAACTTGTACAATTATGAGCAATAACTCAAATAAAAAATAATGTAAACACAACATATAAAAAAATTGTTTTATGTGCAAAAATTAAAAGAAATAACTCAATTAACAAAAATGCTTTGTGAAAACACTTTTAACCCAATTCCTTCGTCCGTCAAGCAACTTTGCCCAAAATACTATAGTCAAGTAAAGTCATATGAAAACAGTAACTTGCACGTCATTACGACACTGGTAATAAGCAAAACATAAATATGTATTAGCAGATTCAGACTTTTTGTGCGTTGAGTTAGCAATTTTAACACCCTCTACGTAGATAAGTATTCAAACGAAAGGTACAAAAATAAACGGTGAAAAGATGGATGTGAAACGAACTTCTGGGTTGCACGGTACTTTGTCGCAATTCACGCAGTCCGTTGCATTGCGGCAATGCATGGTTGGAGTAAAGTGTCTCCATCGTCGCCCCAGACCGACTGATAAGCTGTTTTTTCTTTACACAATCATATTTTCAGAAAGATCGTTGCAATCTGGCACCCGCTGCAGACTTGCTGTTGAGAAACAGCCATTCGTTTGTCTAAATATAATAAGTAAATAAATTTCCAATCAACGAACCAAATAACTGAAATGTCAGTGTGGTTTGTTTCAACCCGCGCGAGACGATCATTCAACGGACTTTATTCTACTTTTTGTAAAACCTGAAACAACTTTTATTCTTCATTTTCAGGATAATTTCGAATTATGATTAAACACGAACTTGATTCGTTTTAATCCTAGAATCCAGTTTTTTGCGGAAAGCCTTCGAAAAAACCGGGATCCGTTTTTGGTTTACACCGCGACGAAGAAATTTGGAATGCTCTCGAAAAGGTAAACTACATAAATATTGCATTTAGCTTCAACAAACTATGTAGCCTAAGGATGAATCTAAGAAATGCTGGTTTCTGGCAAACGATAATGGCGCAAATAAAACTTTTTTTTCCAACTTTATCTTGTGTTGAATGCTACGAAACGTGGTAAAAAAGATTGGTAAAAAGTCAGCCTAACGCCATTAAATAGCAACATTCTCCAAACGGTAGGCATCAAACAAACAATAAAACTTTAAAATTATTTTGTCATACCCTATTTTTACCATTTTCCAGCAATAGCCTGCGACCAAAATGATAATATCAGAATAAAGTCAAATTTGACTAGAAACAAATTCGGACGACAACTAAATTTTAGGACGACAACTAAACAATAACTATTTTTAGTTAAACCTAAACCCCCAGATTAATATCTATACAACCTTTTATCTAACCCTAACTTCACGCCTATACCTTCATCACTAACTTCCCTAAGAATTCCAACACTAACCCATATTCTAATCCCTACTGTTTTCTAATCCCTACCAACTCCTAATCTAACACAACGACAAAAAGTCCTATGCTAAAACAGGGTTTCGAAAAGTTTAAATATAATCCCGTTGTACTTACTACTGCGCATTTATCATGCTGGCCTTGATAGCACATATTATGAGATTTTTTCGCTTTAGATATTTGTTTGCCTTTATTATGCCTTTCAAGTAAACCTTTATATAAAACCACTTCATGGCCGAGAGACTTTTTGCCAAATCCCTCCGTTTCAGGTTGAAATGAAACAAGTGGCGGAGAGTTTTCCGTCCAAGCTTGAGATGGAACTTTCCGAGGCCGGATTAAACTTGAGCGTGGGCCAGCGTCAGCTGATCTGCCTCGGCCGAGCTGTGCTGAGGAGAAACAAGGTGCCGTAGATTTTGGGTAAAACGTGTTTAATAACGCCTTGGTTATTTTATACCTTAGGGCTCAAAGGAAAGAAGAAACGTTGATTGGCACTGTAAGTGTAATAACCTCCAACGAAACTTCTACTAAAACATATCCAAAATAGTGGAAATAGTAAAAGCCCATAGGCCCCTACATTTTTATTCTAAACTTTCGCAAAATGATACCTAAATTTCTATATGCCTTTCTGTTCAAATTCCTTGTTAAGCTTTACTTTTCGAAACTACAACTTTATATCGTTTTGGAAATCTTTCCCATCGTTGTGGTTTCGCTGATTAGAACTAGAAATCGTCGTGACATTTCCACTAATTTGCGCCCTCGGAATTTTGTTTGAGGTTTTGCTTTTGCTAGCACCTGGATAACTAGAACTCTTCTATAAAATTTCGGGATTTCGTTTTTAGAACCGATGCGCTTATCCACAAAACGATCCGCGAAACATTTAGGGACTGCACCGTGTTGACAGTTGCTCATCGGATCGAAACCATCATCGATTGCGACCGCGTTATGGTGTCAGTGTTTAGTATTCTTCAAGCAAAATACAAGTCTTCAATCTAAAATTTACCCATTGGGAAAGTGTAACGACCACCGGCCATACCGGGACCGTCACTCTCCAACTGAGATACACAGGCTCAGAGGGGAGATAGTCAAAAAACAAACATAGTCCCGTTGCCAGCCGCATTCTGTTTGCAAAACTAACATGTGGTGAGGTTCGAACTCACGACCTCGGTCATACCGGGACCATCGCTCTACCAACTGAGCGACACGGGCTTCTAGGTCGTGATTTCCAACTTCACTGTATAGGTTGTTTTTTAGCCTGCCTTGCAGTTTCTTTTTTCTGGTATGCTCACATAATTGATCGACAGATTTGATTATTCTGTGATGCCTTCCGGTGTATATTACAAACTTGTTTATTCAAAAATTAAATCGAACGAAATTTATGCGGAAACCTAAAAGTTATTTCCGTGATTTTAAATTAGCGTTTTACGACAAACTTAAAAAAAATATAAATACAAATTAAGTCTTTTGTTTGTGATGACAGTGTTCTATGATTTTTTTTCATTCAGGTATTAAGCGACGGAAAAATAGACGAACTGAACTCGCCGCCCATTTTACTGAGCAGCAAAACCGGAACCTTCAGCGAAATGGTCGATTCTGCTGGAGCCGCAGGCAGCAAAGAAATAAAGGAAAATAAAGTGATTTTTAAACGCTATTTCAACTGCGCATTTGATAATATTTTTAATCCCACTTTATTGAATTTTGGGTGGTGCAGGTTTTTAAGTAAATATTAACTTAAGTCATTTAAGCAAATGGCTTGACTTGGAAATAAGTGTTTTTGTTGCACATTTCAAATAAAATTAGGTTATTTATTTCAAATGCAAATAAAATAATTTGCTTTCCATATTTTATTGTTTTTTAGTTGTGATATTGCTCATAATTTAACAGTTTAACGTTTAACTCACAACATGACTTAAGTTAACTTGCTATAATAATGAGTTAACTGGGACTTGACTTGGGCAACTGACAATTTGAACTGGGACTTGACTTATTTTATTGAGACTTGACTTAAACTTCAGTCATTTCAAAATAAATTATTTTTGTAAAACATAGTTTGGTTTGTTATCGTCATTTAGAACATCAACTTTGTAAGCCACAAACCGATCTCTAAGTATGACTCAAAAAAGGATTGACTTATTTTATTTTTATTTCAGGTACACGAATCTCGAAAGAGGACGGCCTATTTTTGGACATGAAAAATGCTCTAAATATATTGCGGATAACTGTTTAATTTGAGTAATATGTTTTGTTTTTTGATATCCTTTAATGAATTGTTTTTCTTCGCTTTGAAAAGTTGTTTAGCATTTCTATTTGGCAGGGACGTTTAGCGTTTTAAGCGAGACGTTGTATTTATTTAAAAATAAAAAATATACCAGAACCAATTAAAGCTTGTGCAAATTGGTGCACAGGCGGCATGAAACTGATGTAACTGCATTTTCTAAAATGAGGCCACATGAAAAAATGGACAGAATATTTCCAGCATTGCAGAAAAGAAAATATGTTTAGTGAACTGCTAAAGTCGCGCAATTTTACAAAAAAAAAATTTTGCATTATGACCCATAATTGTTGAACGCATTTTTTGTCTTTGATGCCGCCACAATGGTGCAACGAAAAATACAGTCTATTAGTTGGATCAGTTTCGAGCATCTTGACGGCAGACTTGGACAACTAGATTTTTTTCAGCTTTTTAAAATTAGATTAGAATTAAAATTAAAGCATTTCAGTTTTTTCAAATTAGATTAGAATTAGATCTTTTTGAGTTTTCTCAAATTAGATTAGAATTAGAATTACCAAATTCTTAAAAAAAATGGAATTGGAACTACAATTACATTTGAATATTCACAATCAATTTCAGTAAATCGCAAATTATTCTAATAAGAAAGTATATGGTACATATATGTTTGCTAATTTTGATGCCTTTTAGCATAGAATATGCTTTTCAGACTGTAAAAATTACGTTCCAACCAAAGAGTTTAAGTTCAAATTTTTTGTTTTGACTGAGAGAATAAAAATGCCTTTGGACAAAGTAGCATTTTTTGGTAAAATCCGAATTAGATTGAGAACTAGAATTAGAGCACACGAGCAATTCACAAATTAGATTAGAATCAATTTCACAAATTAGATTTGCGACGTTTCGGCAGAAGATACTAACTGACGACATCAGGGTTAATAATTAAAACGAGAATAAGCTTATTTACTGCAGAAATAGTGGAATAAAAAAGATATCGCACTAAAGTTTTCATTTTTTTTCTGCACAAGGACGCTGTTGCCTCGCGAACGCTTTAATTTAATGGTACTGCGCAGCAGTTGAAGGTTCGCGAGTTATGTTTAAAATCAATCTTATTCTAAACACAAGCAAGCAACATCTTGGATTGTGGCGTACAACCAAGTTATCACTTTCCAGAAAAACTTTTTTTACCCATTTTTCTCTAAATTGAAATCGCAATAAAATTTAATAAAATACTTATTCATACAATTGCCGACCCTTGAAAGCAAACAAAATGTTTCACAGGTCAAATTGAATGTGTTTTTTTTTTTCGTCTGGGTAAAGAGCAAAACTACCTGGCTTCTCTCAGTAAAGAGCAAACTACCTGGCTTCTCTCGTGTGATCATACAGCATTCACATATATCCTCGTTAAAAAGCGCTGGACTCGTTTTATTGATCTACCCAATTCAGCCCTTTCTATGTCTGGCTTGTTTATTGGTGGGGCTCTACTGTGGCCTTTATCAAGCATTGCATTATTACTCTACATTGCTTAATTTGACGTCACTATGCACTTGACTGGTGTTCACTGAGGTGTGACCCAAGAGCCGAATCGACCGTTATCAAAAATATTTGGAAACATTATTTTAAAAATATTATTTAAAAGTGACAAAAAATAAAAAAAAATCCTGCCAGGATGATTATTGTCCGTTATCAGCGTTTCGCGATGGATTCTACTTTATACGGCTTTAATACTATAGCGGCTTGAATCACCGTGTTACGTTATCGTGTGTACTGAGATTTGTGAATCAGTGAAGTGACTCTGTCTTGAGTTCAAGAAGTTAAGGACGGGTAGTTTAGCGGCCTGCTCCTTTAAGTCAGAAGGAACGTGTGGAAGACTTAGGCAGCCATCGGCTCTCGCATGAAGCCAGTGCTACTTACCCGTGACTACATCCCTTAATCGCTAAATGCATTGCTGCCAAACGAATTCGGCCATTTTCCAACCTAATCTGTTCCAAGTGTGCTGAAATAATCTACAGCTGATTTTAGAACGACAGAGTAAAAATGGCACCAGAGAGAAAAATCGAAGTGAACTTTGGAAGGTCTGTTAACTTTCCCTAGAGGTTTGACAGCTTCGATGAGGCACAAACCACAATGCTTAACTCAGACTTGTGGCATGAGGCAAACGGAAATCACAGTTCTGCAATAGTTTCTGTCTGTGTGATTAATTACCAAGTTATAATTCGAGCATTTCAGCTACGATTTGGATCTAACATAATATTTTAGAAAGTGGTTTAAATATCAACAAAGTTAACCATTATATACCAATAAACAAAAACAGTTCCTCCGGTAACTGTAATTGTTAACCAACGTTTTGGCAACCTATTTAAATCTATGGTGAATGACACTCCAGGGTGAATGACACGTAACGCTCGTAGAACGTTAACTATAATGTACGTTTTTCATCAAATCTTGGCTTCACAGACGAAAGACATTACGCTTGTTCTACATTTATCAGTATTGCTTTTGTTTTTAGGGTGGGACGTTTTGACCAAAGTATAGGATATCGATATTGTTCTAAATCAAGTATCGGGCCATCTCACCTTATCACACACGTTTATAACTGGATAACAATGCAAGTTAGACTTAATCGGCCACGCAATAACTTCCACCAATGCCGATTGATGTCACTGCACGCGGCCGACATATGTCGGCTCGACGACGGAAGCCCTCCATCACATTTTGACGGCTCGCTACCCGTAACAGGACGGAGCGTCGTTGTTCGTGACAAAAATGACGGACAAAGATGACGGACGTGGTGTTGTGTTTATATAGGCCTGATTTAAACTATGGCGTATCACTATTATAGATGTAGTCCTACGAAAGAATCGAATCGAAGCTGAATATTACCACCACGTAGGGTTTATGATACGCTTCCTGAACTGAGGTGGTAGGCCTATCGTTGCTGCCAACCCGCTAGCAAGTTAATTTTAGTCGAATTTCAATGTACAACGCAGCGTTGTTTAACTGGAAAGGTAAATTTCTCAGAAAATTTTAAGTTTTCAATACAAGGTATCTAGGTTTTTAAACTTTCTAACGCTAAATTGGTTATTAAACCTTAAAAATTTACCGTTGTAAGTTTAAATTTGATCAGTTTTCAATAATAACTTTATTTGATATATCAGTACTTTTTGTCCAAAGTGTCGGGTTCCTGTATCGAAATTAAACCAGAAGCATTGGACATTTTCAATTGTATCATGAAAAAGCAGCTTAAAAGGTGCATCCCTTCAAAGTCACATAAGTTCCACTACTCAACAAACGTCATGTGTGGGACAAACGTCATGGCGCCTTAGTTTTGAAAGGAAACCAAGTGCGATAAAACTTGAAGAAAAGGAATATACTAATCCCACGCGACCCGGCGGTGATCAACGATTGGCGACCGCCCTTGTTTTCAACGCTCATTTATCCTTTTTATACGGGACACTACACTCTTGACCTATAGCGCGTTGATATTTTTTATGTATGGAAATGCTTCTCAAGAAACGTTAGTTACGTCTAACGCAGTGGTTCTCAACCTGGGTCTAGCGGCACTCTATAGGGTGACATTTTTCCGCTCAAGGTTGCAGAGTGATATTTCATTTTTTTAGGATTTCAAGTTTTGTTTTATTGGTAAGCTTCTTGTTGCAATAATTCGTGTACGATAAAAGTGCCAATACTTTAAAAGTTTTAACCTCGTTACACAGTTAATGTGCTGTTTCAATCTCGTTTATTGTAACGTTACAGTTAACCACAAAAATACGAGCAAGGGTGCCGCGAACTATTTATATTTTCTATATAAGGTGCTGCAAGCAAAAAAAAGGTTGCAAAACACTAATCTAACGTGTGCAGACCAGGCTTGGTTACCGAAAATGAGGTTACCGAATTTCAAACGTGCCTATAGTTACCCAAGGCCTTATAGGCCCATTTTGCCATTTCAACAACAGCAAATACGAAATTTAAGTCAAGGTAGCGGGCGCTTTTGCAGCAAACAAGCACTGTGAAAAAGACACGTTGGAAAAGGGCGTCTAACCCGGGCGCCAGCTGCGCATGCACCTATACGGCGCAATTAGAGTGGGGGAGCTTTGCGTCAAACGCTTCGGCATGCGACTGGCGGCCGCGTAAGCTTGCGTAGACGTCACAATTTCAGGATGCGCGTGGTAAGGGACTTCCTGGCTGCTAGCTCGAGCTGCCGACGTCGGTGCTGGTTCGACAGTCTACTGCGAAAATCGGTCGTAGCCGCCGCCAGACCATTTGCTGGAGCTAACGAGGCACGAGAAACCTTGCTGGATTGCTTTAGCGCTGTTACGTTTGTTGGTACTTGTGCGCTTTCGAGACGAAGCAAGCTGTTTAAGATACCCGGTCGAACTTTGTAGGTTCGATGCCAAGTTGAAAAGCTTACAAAAAAGTGTGTGAAGCGTTTAGTTTAGAAAGTGAAAGTTGTCGCCCTGTTTGAGAAAGCTTGGGCGCTTTTCACAAACGTACCTGCAGCAACTTGTGTATTGAATTCCGAAGGGCCTTATTCCCATTTTACCTTGCAGTTTTTGTGCGATGAAATAGCCTAAAACAAATTTTCTATAGTGGTATAGGCTACTGATATTACATCAATTCACGGGAGCCTTACTTAACGACCTGTCGGGTGCAAAGCGCTACACGAAGTGTCTTAAAACTGTATTAACATAGACTGGACGTAAATGAAACATTATAAGGCGTAAATATCAAGAATGGCGTAGAATAAAGCGCCAATAAACGAGGACTATATAAACTGGTCGTGGTCGTAACCCCAGCCTTGCCTGACTCGGCTGTTGACTCTTACGAAGCCTTCCCTAAACTGCAGACAAGGAGGAATAGGTGTAGGGCTACATCACTGGCGAAATAAGGCAACAGCAAACGTGATAAGGAATTCAGCCATGCCCCACCAAAAAAACTGAACTTCTGCCCATTTTAAATTACATAAATGAAAACATTTAATATTATATATTGGGTTTTACAATGCCTTATAATATAATCGCCCATTTCAACAACATCGTTTAACCCAAAGGCGTGTGTCTGATAGCACTCTCGAAAATAACATTTGTGCAACTTGAACGATAAAAATGCGTTTTTGCAATTTGCGCCAATTGATAACACCTTGGTAATGTAGCTTTGGTCTTCGAAATAGCACCTCGAAACCTACGAACCGTATGGTGTTAAGGTTACTTACGTCATATTTTGACGTAACTTTGTGGCGTCATCTCTAAAAAAATTGTCATAATCCCCCAAAATAAAATTCTGAATGCGCGAATGGTGGAGGGGTCGTTAACCCCAACACCGCTAAATGGGGTTGATTTTAGGTTCGAAATTTACAAGCCTATATCATGTTAGAAATTGAGGCCCGGGTTAGTCCAATCTTTAGGCAAATGTGTGAAAAAGTGACACCAAGTATGCAGATGATCGTTTTAAACAAGCTTCTTATAGTATAGAAAGATGATAAGTGTTCACACTATTTGCTTGTTTGACAGTGTACTACTATTCTCTATACGAATCGAGGTTGCCATGTATATTTTAATCGAAGTTGTCATGCATATTTTAATGAAAGTTACTATGTTTATAATTATTTCATCATATGATGTTTATAATGCTTTTTGTATAGATCAAAATCGTGATTCTGTAGCGTTTACCAAATAGTTGAGTATCACGATTTTGTGTGGATGTGTTTTACAGCGAAATCCGCATGTTGTAGGTAAATGTTATTTATTGTCAACGACTTTGAAAAGGACTCGCATCCAGCTTTCTTGTGTCACGTTCGCTCGTAACATACGTAACAGACCGGCATTCGTCATCAATGCAAGCGTAATATCCGACAAGTTCAACTTGGCCGCCATATCGGATCAGGATACCGGATACAGGGAGCTATGACAGCGCCGGCAATCAGACTGGCCTTCAATTTCACCGGCTTGCCTTCAAACGGCCAAGTTTACCGCCTTGAAGGCGCGACAGAAAACGTAAGGTTTCGATCATTTCCCTTGATGGCTAGTTTGGCTCTTGGCCTATGGTCGAAAATAGCACGCACTTGCGACAGGCACGCTTGTGGCGAAATAAGGCAATTCTCCCACATGAGTATAGATCTTTACAACTGTTAGGTGGAATGCACGGATCTGTAAAGTAACTTGAATACGAGTAGTGAGGTAAAATAAGCTGTGTAACTTGACATTAGTGTAAAAGAAAACTTTTGATAAATATTTGCATCATCTTCAATTAGAATTGACTACGATGTATTAAATGCTTATTTATAAAATTTGAAACGCATAGGTTCAATGTATTGTAGTCGGTTCTAACTAATGACAATAAAAATCGTATCGAAAGTTTTACCTAAAAATGATTTTGTTTACTCAACCTATTGCACCTTTTTATTCATATTCAACTAGAACTCGTCCAGTTTGCTATATTCCGCTCCTCAGAAGACAACTGTTTTCACCTTTTTTTCTTTGGTTTTCTTAGTTTTGTAAGGCACTTTGTTTCCAAGAATTGATGGTACAGGTTTGATTTTTGGAATTTTAGAGAAAAATCATCCAAGCCTATTTAATCTTGGGTTCAACGAACGAGGCTAATCCCGAGTTTATTTACACTGTGCTTTATTACCGTATATACTCCTTTATCAGTTTCCATAAACGCTTATGAAAGTTATTAGCGTTTTGACGATGAATATAGTGCAGGAACCTGGTAATTACAGATCACATGCGATACTAAGTAATAGTAACGGTACTCGTCCGATACAAGAAACTTATTGTGTTACATAACCGATTTGCATATCCAATTTAACGTTATAGTGACAGGCCGATAGTATATTAGGATCTTTTCGTTAATGCTGATGACAATGAACTGGGCCCACAGGGTTAGCGGAAAGTATAGGTTGATCTTGCCAGAAGTATAAAGAGCTAGCCCATTAATTTACCCTATTCCGTCACGCGATGTAACGCGCACAACTTGTTTCAGCTAAAACATCCGTGATTTGCAAAGGCACGAGGAAGACCAGTGCCAATAGTTTAAAAGCCATACATCAAATCAATTATAAATGTGCGGCCCAAATAGTCATCACTGTCCGTACGACCGTACGTTATTTTGCCAGGGTTGTTACAACTTAAGTTCCTGTTTTTAATTGACTTTTACTTGACTTGAATAATAGTAAAACAACCTGGATTGAAAATAAGTGTTTTTTTAAACAAAGGCCTATGTTGGTGAAAATTCGAATGTTTAACCAACTTTTAGGACGAAAACAGTTATCTTAGTTTTTGTTGGTTTCTATATAAAACAGGGCCTGTACCAGAATGGGTTTATCAGTTAAAAAAACTGTAGTAAACAGTTTTTATTGTCTATTTCTTGATATGCTATGAAAAAGACATTGACTGATACTTTAATTGAGTTAGTAGTGACTCAGACAAGACTGGTTATTATTCAAAAAAACTTAAAACTTTGACTTGAGTCTTTTAAAGTCATTTGTTTACAGCATTAGTTTTCTCGAAACGAAATACAACCCGGTGTTACGTAAAAGATTATGGTCAAAAAATAGTTTCCCGGAAATCCTGCATTTTCCTACAACAATTTGCGACTTTCAATGCCGTTTGGGGTCGTGACAATAACTCTTGTCGTCACTTCGCTTTCAGGTCACGTCAACGTATGACGTCACGTCGTATGCGTTCACCGACAGTCGAGTGACGTCACCGCTGGAGTACGCCACTGCCTTCGTGTCGATCTTCGCCGTTTTCGTCAACCTCTGTGTGTTGCTGGTCATTTTCATTGGACCGCGAGCTTTCAGGTGATTTGAGTTAAAATGCCGCTTACCACATTTCGAACACGAAGAGTGAAAGAGCGCCGCATACCACATCCCGGTTTACCGCGAAAATTTGCGCGATTAACAACTTACGATCGGCGGCTTAGGTCAGGGGTTCTTAAACTTTCTTTATCGCGGACCCCTACATTTTTTTGCCTCGCTTGGACAACGGTAGGCAAGAAATTTTCAACAATGACGTGATAAATTGAAGTCACAAAACCAATAGACTTCAGAGTACGCTGATTTCGGCAAAATAATGTAAAAGTAAAATGGAGTCTAAACACTTTCAGTGCAAAACCGTTTTATGTTTAATTAAACTCTTTTTTAAAAAACGGTTTACTTCTTAAATATACACTAGTATTGTAATTTGGCCTTCACGGACCCCATAAAACTAGTTCACGACCACAAAGGAGTCCATGGACCCCAGTTTAAGAAACCCCTGCTTAGGTAAAGTGGCAAGTTGTTAGCATCACTTTGACCAAAGGAAAATTCGTCACATAAAATCGTCAGATTTATTTCATGGCCGAAAAAAACGTTGAACTTATTTTAACTTGAAAAGGTTTAATTATATACCTAAACAAAAATCTAAAAACGCATTGGCCAGAACTTTATTGAAGAAAGTGTACGAATCGTTTTTGCTTTTGTTTTCAGTAAAACTAAGTTTGCGATTGTCACAATTAAAAGAGAAGAACAACTTAACATTTTGTCAAATGTGTAAAACTTTGTAAAACGTCGGTAAATTGTTTTCCAATTCGCCCGAGATTCATTTATTCGAAACCGACTCAACAACGTTTTCAACTGTTTCAAACAAGACTATAAAGTGCATTGGACCCTTGTTGAAAAGACCCGTGACCACAAATGCGGAAACAATTATCGCGGCTACCTTCGCGTGTCAGACGGTTCAAACACAGGTGCTTGACCTTTGCCAGGCACGCGTCAAACTGGGGCGGTTCGACTACGAGATGTCAAAATTGAACTGGCTTGCAAAATCGGGCGGCTCTTTTTATATACTCTGTTGCAAACTGTCGCTCGACATGGTACCATTGTAGGACTTTTAAGCCTTGTAGATATGTATTGATAAAAAACAAAAATAATAAACAAAACTGTCATTTTATCGCCTGTTGAAATTGCTGTAATTAAGCAAAAAATCCTCTTGCAAGTAATTACAAGTGTGATTCGAAATTGCAAACTTGGGTTTACTTGTATGCAAAAGTAACACTAAAAACTTTATTTAAAGCATAGCAAATTGGCATTTTTTTCCTTTTCTTCTTCTATCAAGGTTTTTGGGTCGTTCATTTTTGTACAAAGTCTTCACTTTTTGAGATTTTTTTACGAATTTTCCAATATATTTATATTGTAAACTAAATTCTGTCATTAAGATTGTAATTCAAAACTGCGTTAGAAGTTTTACTACGACAAAGCGTTTATTAAAGCATATTTAAACTTATAAAAAAAACTCCGCTAGACATAGAAACGCCATGGATTGGGCTGGTAAAAATATGTTGTGTCTTAATAATAAATTAATCAATGCATTGTCTTCTGCGATCTTATAAAGGACACCCCAACTATAAACAATTTACTTCCTTCCAAACAATATTGCCATTCTAATATTTTTGAAAGTTTGGCGCACAACATATTGGAGCCAAGAAAGATCCGTTGGTGTGGGTTGAAAGTCAGACCAAGAATCCATGATACCTTCAACGTATTAAATAAAGTGTTATAACCACCTTTTTGAACTAAGCTACTGCAGCACTGTGTATACTTGACATTTCCGAAAAATCGAGTGCTAAAAATGTTGTCCCATTTTTCATTCACTGTAGCGGACTCGACATCGAGTCGCAAACATCTTCACTTTTAAGGCCGCATAAAAACAGATAAAAAACAGAAAAAAAATTAAAAAAAATAAACTTAAAAATTTTGACGTAATTGCATGTAAAGTTAAACTAAAAGCCCCCGAACCGTTTATTAATATAAAAAATACATAATTAAACAGATTAGCTTTGTGCGAAACCGAAGAAAACATTAGGGAGGCGAGGCAACCTCTACATACCACATGGAAATTAAGTAGCATAACAAACGAATATAGCTCATACCACAATCTGCCGAATTCGCGCAAAATACCGCATAACGCATATTAACTAAAACCGATTAAATAGAAGAGAAACTGGCGTGCAAGAAAGCGACGAGTACTGCATAAAGCATAACTGTAGTGGGGGCGCTATCTGCATTGATTATTCAGCAAAAAATCCCATTCTAGGGTTGACGTCATCAAAACGATAAATATCAATAACTTTAAATTTGTACGTCATAAAAATAAAAAACAATATACAGGGTGTCCATAAAGTCTCTTTACAATTAAAAAAAAAATTAAAAAATGAAATGGTGAGATATTGCAATGAGGTTTGTTTTATGTTAATCAGTATTTCATAAAGTTTTTATTGACACTAAAATTTATTGTTTCTGACAACATTTCTAAATTAACCATTTAGATGTGCTTCGTGCAACTAATGGTGCCCATGTAGAAGTGTATTAAATAAAGTAATGATATTTTTAATTATTTTTAATTAAATGTTGATTAAATGTTTAGAAGTGTATTTAATGTGTCAATAAAAACATTATGAAATACTGATTAACATAAAACAAACCTCATTGCGATATCTCATTATTTCACTCTTTAATCATTTTTTAAATTGTAAAGAGACTTTATGGAGACCCTGTATTTTTTAAACGATTTTTTCACTCTGGTTTGTTTGAGACCAATTCAATCTAATTTTGTTTAAGGTAAACTTTAGGGGTTTAGGGGTCATACTCGTGGGAATTAGACCGAAATCGAGTTAGGTTTGGGAAAAGTCAATATAAAACGCCAAAATGAACATCTGTGCCAATAATCTCACGTCTACCAATCGTATGCATGCCAGAGGGTTTTGACACATAGCTGTCCCACTAAACAATCGAAAATTGATATAAACAACCGCCGTCTTTGCTCGCAGAACCCCCACTTTCTTCTTCATCAGTAGCCTGGCAACGGCTGACCTACTGACCGGTGTAACCGTCCTCTTTGCAATTTTTCTTCCCATCAGCGACGGGGTGTGGGAAAGAATCGCCCTGAAGGGCCTGGCTGTGGTCAGTTTCAGTGCTTCGGTCAACAGCCTCGTCGTGGTAGCGGCGGACAGGTGAGAGGTCAAGCCCGGGGTTACTCAGGGTCAACGTGCTTCGGGTATGTCGGCTAATGTCGAATCGGATCAGACACCGTATAAATAGACCAGTTAGTGGTTGTGGTGCCGCTATAGCCAATCCTGAGGTTGCTTAATATCCGAGATCGGGGGCATTTAACCTGGTCTAGTGGTAGGCAATGAAGTAGGTTGAATTATATACCAATGTACTTGTTTGATACTAGGATAGTATATTGTATAACACCCATTGAGAATTTAACAAGCTTATTTGTGTATTTTAGCCTGCGTTTTTAATCTATGTGTTTAACCCTATACAATTCTGTTTGTAAAACTATGTTTTCAATTAAATGCACTTAAGTTTCAAGATTTGAAGCAAATTTTGGCCTAAAAAACTGGAAGATATACATTTGCATGTTCAAATCGGTTTATGTTTGTTTTATAATGGTAATGATATCCTTTGGCTTCGGATGGGGCGTTCATACTTTTCTCTAAAGATTCGATATTCGATATCGGAATAAAATGGAAGCATCACATATCTCTGATTGTCAAATAATATCGGACTATCCGAAACCCGATACCTGATACCAGGAAAAAAAAATACTTGTTTCATCTATTTTTGACCGAGTGATGACAACCATTTCAAGAAATAATAGTATTTTTTGTATAGGGTAAATTTAGAAGTAAGCAATAATGTGGGCACAAAAGCGTTCTGCCTATTATATTAAGAGCACGCCGTCAGGGTAAAACAATAGCTTTATTTAACTGCAAGTTTCGTTCCCTTACAAAACGGTTGGAATTTCCACGCGCTATACTCGTAACGAAAAAAAAATAGGATTTACTGTTGCCTGTGAATGACCAGTTTTACAATAATGGGACGTTGATGATTTATCGTGGGACATTGAAAACTAATTTTGAAATGCCCATATGACCTATTATGAAATATTTAGTTTCGCTTGAGAAGCCCGCTAATGTATAGCTTTCGCCGTGCGAGCTGCGAATTTTTGTAGTAAACCTTTCTCCACAAATAATAATTACTCCACAGTTGTCTGTAATTTAAGCGTGTATAGAGAATTCTTGAAGTTCTAACGTAAGTTTGCTAGCCCCAAAGGGTTAGTCAGTTGTACTCAAAAGACTTCGTTGTTTGGGTGACATTTTGCTTTTTATCCTAGTCTCTTACTTAGCGCCAAAGTATAACTAAATCAAAAGTATATTCATTAAATCAAAAGTATAACTAAATTTCCACATTCACCGAAACCGTTTTTTGTTCAAATAGGTTTAACGAACAGCCTCGTATAGAACTAAATGCGGTTCTTGCCTTAGTTTGTTAATCATTTGTATCTCGCAGGCCTCAGGGTCCGAGCAGAGTTATAGTTGGCCGTTTCCGGTGCTGTAATATTTGCTTCAAATCGACGCGCCGTTTCTTAACTTCTTTCTCTAGAAAAAACGAAATTTCGTTTCAAACATAAAATAGATATTAGGATGGATGGCACTAAGAGAGCAGTAAAAACCTCAATCTAATCACTGTGATAGAAAACTGTAACAATTTGATCGACATAGCGGCATAGAATATGGGGTTGTGCTGGGCTTTCCGTAGTATGATCAATTAGCCAATTCATGAAAACCTCCACAGCAAGCAGAGAGGTGATTGGAGAACCCATTGCGACGCCGTGGATCTTGCAAATTTTTGCTTAATTTGAAACGTGGTGTCATTAAAACTCCAATTCAGCACTTTCTTGAGCTCAGATTACTTAACAAAAAGTTCTTTTCACTTTTAAACGAACTTCAAGCACCTAATCGTAATTTTCACCTCAACTGAGACAAGTCTACCTCGGTTCGCAGTTGGTTGGACCATGACATTAATCAACGCCCGGACTTCTTGTATTAGGCCGTCAAGTTTTTCACCCCGGAGCCAAAAGGTCGCTTCCTGGCCGGTCATCCCTTGTCGTGCTTTTTGGTAAACAGTGGCGGCCCTGGGGTGTTTCCGAAATGCGGCGTTAGCCATCGCTCGGCAGTACTCTATTGCAGTGGTCTCAAACATTTTTATTACCCGACCCCAATTTAATTCAACTGAAATCAACATTTAATTGCGACCCCATTAGTTTGTTTTCAGATAACTATGATAATGCTTAAAACCAGTGCTTGTCAATCTGTTTTGGAACAGTACACACTTTTACGTTTACTGAAGAACTTGTACACCCCAGAGTATGCAATGCACTAAAGTACCTCACAATAACGATTATTATAAGAAATAGTTTGTCATGTTGTTACAAATAGAGTAGTATGTTACACGCTACGTATACACTTAAATACATATTGTGCTATTTATTGCACCCTCCAGTCAGTCTGATAATAAACCTAATTATATATTATGGTACCTGATCGTAGGCTTATTGTAATGCGGTTTGTTGTACATCCCAGTACACACCATCAATGTGGTACACCCTTTAACAATCCTGGTACACCCTGGGGGTATACAATAAACTCGGTTGAAAAGCATTCGCAGTGTTGCAAACAAGTCACTGTAAATGACCCAAGCCTCACAGTCGAGAAGTTTGCAAAATCGCCTATGTTCAAGTCCAATTGAATTGCAACTAAATACAATGTTGCTTGGTATTTCAACTTGTGTACTCGTCCAAACCCGTGCTATAATTGGAATAGACGTGTGAACCACCTGTAGGCAAAATTCAGGTGGGGCATAGATGGTTTGTAAATGGCCGTAAAAATAATGATCACGTAAACGCAACTTATACAAAACCCAGAAAAGTCCTTTTTCGCGCGTATAAAAAAACAGAAGATTTTAGGCCGGTTGTTTGCGCCTTACTGAATCCAGCGGATATCCGCGGGCGCACGTCATGCGAGGCGTCTGCTATAAACGCGCGTCACAACCCCTGCCGTGCGCACTTTCATTGTTATTGTTATTTCTGTCTCCATTGCTGCTAATGCAGCGTCCCTAGCCCAGGCTTCGGCGCGAAAAATACACACGCTTGAAGCGCACTCTTAATAGAAGCGAGACTCCTTTGTTATTTGTTCCCTTTGCTTCCCGCTTCCTGATCTCAATTATTGTCCCCCGAGGCCGTTCAGATGAGTAACGCTTCCTGCAGAATTGCATGATCCCGCTTCTGCCCAGCAATTTTTGTTTTTGTTTGTTGTAAATCTGTAGCAAAGCGGGTGTGACCTTCACTGACAATTAGCGTGCTGCTGTTTTACTTATACTTTCTTGAAAATATACCGTTTATCCGACAAATGTGTTTAAATTGTTTAAAATTGTTTAAAATGTTGACTTTTAATCCGAGCGGATATTTAGAATTCCATGTTTGTTTTTGCATTTAAAAAAGGATTTCAATTGTTTTTTTTGCACATATGCTGCTCACATTTTTCTTATCGCGTTTAGTGTTTTTTAACCCCAAAGGGCTCCGCTTAAAATTGGGTTGCCGATTAATTTCTTTGGGCCGCCGACTGCAGTAATTTATATGGTTAGAATTTAGATTTATCGATTAGTCCTGAGCAGGGTATTTTTCTTTTTAGGACACATTTCGGAAACAATACGAAGAGATGACTTATTTAGAATAAAACCTAACTTAATTATGGCCATGTCATATGCTTCGTTTGCTTACAAAAAGTCCAGGAAAACGAATTGGGTCACCAAAGCTTCTTTGCTATATTTTACTTATCATTTGGGTCGCCGCGAAACTCTGACCCGAACAAAAAGCATTTATCTCGCACCAAGGTGTTAACCGCTTGCTTAGCTTTCCATTTTGTGCTTGTCAATCAAAAAGTGTTTTTTCCTTTAGCCTTTCTTTATTCTTGGCAGCATTTGCGTTGCCTTAAAACGTTGTATCATAAAGTTTTGGACATTTGTTTTGTGCGACTTCATTTTGTGACCATGCCCTCCCGGACATACTTTAAATGTGGTGCCTTAACAAGGTGTTCTAATGATTTCGTTCCGTTTTGTAACGTAAATTTGAGTTGAGTCGTTTAATAGAATGGCTTCACGGGAATGACTTAAGTTCGCAACATTGCCTTTAATAATATGAATGATTACAAACAAAAACTCATGCCGAAGCGGCTTCAATCGGATGCATCCTATATCAGTTAGTGTCAACATTCAGTTAATCCTGTCTACCAAGGTTTCAACTGTTGATCTTTTTTTGGTAAAGTTGCTGGACCTCTGTCGCTTTTTACAACATAGTCGGTTTATTGGCTTGAGTTGAGTAACACATGACTCGAAGAAGACCACTTTAGTCCGGCGTAGGAAATGCACCTGCGCAGTTTGAAGTTGGGAACCGATGAACAGGTATACTGTATAAGGGTGAAATAGTGGGTGGATGAGTTATATGAAAAGCGTAAGAATCGATTAATGGTAATCCACACTAGTTTAGTTATCCAAATGCGCCTGAAGGGCTGCGGAATAGGAACCGGCTTATAGACTCGAAAGAGTAGTTTATTTGGTTAAAGTCAATTTTATCGCTCGAATTTATTTGTAGGCAAGAGTCGGACTATTGTTGTTTTTAAGTCAATTCATCAGCATTGTTTTAAAGCAAGGGGTTCACAGCTGTTTACACCGTGGCCCCCTTTGAAATTTTTGAGAAATTAATGGACCCTATTTGTTTCAACCGTTTGAACAAATAAAGAAATGCCATTTTAATTAAAAAATGCATGGTTTGTATAGTATCTGGCAGTTAAAATGATAAAATGATACAAATACAACATAGAATAAACACGATACATTAATCAGTTATTACATATTAGTTAGTACATATTGCTCCCAAGGGGGTTGGGAATTTCCCTGGTGGGAAATCCCCTGTTGTTAAGTATCCGTAATCGTACGCAAAAATAAAGGCGTGTTTTAATGGTTTCTCCATTCTCAGGTACGTTAAGATCCACGACGAGCGTCGCTACGGGCGCATATTTACCAACCGCACGTCGGCGCTGCTGATCGCAGTAACGTGGCTCATCGCGGTCGGCGTCTTCCTCGTCGCGCCGTTGCTAGGCTGGTCCTGCGCAGACGGGCGGTGCGCATGCGCCAAGGACGGCATGTGCCACTGCGACCCTGACTACTGCGCACAGAGCTTCACGCCCTTCACCCTGTCTTACATTGGAATGGGCGTCGGCTACTTCTACGTTAGTCTGCTGCTGATGATAGTTCTCTACTCGGGACTCTTTATTACTGTTAAACGGCGCGCCGGATCGCAGCAGAAACGTCACGGCGGCAGCGTGATGGGCTCGGTGCCCAACAAGGGACCTTTCGTCATGATTCACAGGTGCAGTTTTAAGGTGTAAAATATTTTCTTAGTGTGCCAACACGACGTTGAATTGTTGGAAAACTCCGCAGAGCATACACTTGACTTAAAAGGTAGCCAAATTACTCCTTAAAACAGCAATTACCAAATAACTAGTTTTTATATGTTTTTTTTAAAGTGGAAAACAATTAAACTGGAAGTAATGTATTTCTTACCTGAGCAACTGCAAAACAATACCGGAAATATTAAATAACACATATTTTTTTTAATTAGCTTCTAGCCGAGCATTGAAAGAGATTTTCCTTAATTTGAATATATATAGGCGCTATAATGTTGTGTCTTTTTCCAAATCTCGTCCTCCTAATGTGGTCGATTTAAAAAACAACAGTTAAACCACATTTTCGTGACATTTCAACCCTTTTTAAGTAAAAGTTTGAAAAAATGGCCAATAAAAAATTGGCCAAATATGGCGGAAAATTCGGTTCATCTGATGCAGTTCTTATCCTGTAGGTTGGCTATTTTAAATGATTAATTTTACTATGATATCATACAATCTTTATCTGCAAAAAAGCAAACAGTAGAATCCAGACATTTAATAGTGTGACGATTTAATGTTTATTTTTATGTAAATTGTTCGATCACTCTTGTGTGGTTTATTTATTGTTCGATTGTAGGCCATTACATCAATTGAAATCCATTAGGCTTGTCTTAAGAGTAAAGCCACTAAACGGGTTGATAACCAATCATTTTAAAGGCAGATTTAACGGATTTTCTAGTCCTTTTATTATTTTGTTTCCGAAGCTTTGGACATAATGGTTGTAGTAAGACGTAGTAAGAATATCAAAGCCCATACAGAATAAGTAGCATTTTGAACGTTTCGAATATATCTTTCTTCCTTGTCAACATAGTTGTCTGTAGTTGACTGTGTTAAAAAGAAAAAAAATATATATACGAAACGTTCATAAAATGCCACCCCTTTCTGTAGGGCATTGATATTTGTTCTATGTCTAAATACAACCTCCAGCCATTAATTTGAGATATATTCCAAACAATAAAATCCAGACTACTTCTGTATGAGCTTTGATATTCTTACTACGTTTTCCAAACCTTGTTTTCTCAATCACGCCTTGGGCAACATTTTACTCTTCCTCTCCGTAAGACGCCGTGAGATCCGACTCGCCAAGACACTAGTGATCGTGATGGGCGTCTTCTTCGTCTGTTGGCTCCCGGTGACGTCACTCTTCATCTATGACGTGGCGACGACGCGCAGTGACATCATTCGTTGGTTCGACTACTGTCTGACGTCAGCCGTTATCCACCCGCTCGCCAATCCGGTGATTTACTCGATGCGCCTTCCAAGGATGTGGATCACCTTTAAGTGAGGATTTTTTAGAAAAAGTCCGATAATATCGGATCGGAGTCGATACCCGATGCCAAGTGGTAATATCGGTACTCGTGCTAAACTAGGGTGGTTTGGTGTCGATCCGAAAGTAAATTAATATATAGAATTTCAGCCATGTTTCACAATCCAACAAAAAAAAAAAAATTATCGGAAATCAGCAGGTTTACAACTCGAAGTAACTAAACCTAAAAACACTAAAGCAATTTTTCGCATCCTAGCCTGATTGCTTTCAAAAGTGTCAATTCCACTTATTTTTCCTATTTGAAAATAGCAATGACGTCATTTGCTATCGGATCGAATCGCAATAGTTATTGCTTTACATATCGGATATCGGAATGGAGTGTAAAGTATCGGACATCCCTATGCTTCGTGTCGGTTTAATCTCCATTCCTATATCCCACATTGAGAAAAGCCGTCTTATCCCATACAAACTGACGTAACTACTGTTAATTAGTAACTAAATTGACGACTTTTTTGTTTCAATATTTTGCAGGAAGTTTTTCGTTTTAAGATAGGAAATGTTACAATTAAACTTCGGCTGAAATTCACAAATCAACTTAATATCGGAATAGCATCGATAAGTACACTCTGCTTTCGAATGAGTAAAGCTATACTTAGTATTGCGTATCGGCTCCTATCTGATGAAATTTAACAATCATAACAAATTTTTTTTTTAGGTTATTTTTAACCCTCGACCTTGTCCTTTATTAATTCAAAGTAACCTTTATTTAACTTGAGTTTCTTTTTGCATTTAAATAGATTATTCTATAAATTTGGTTCACATTGCATTTACCATGTTAGTGTGCTACAAAATGAATTCAAATCGCGCTCGTTATTATTTCTATAGGCACCTCGCCTACGCCCTCTGGCGGCGAACGCTGCGCAAGCCCGCCATCCCGCGGTCGCAGTACTCGCTGCGCCTCTCGCGCACGCCATCAACACGCAGCTACGTCACCGGCGTGACGTCACAGGCCAGTTTTCGCGCCAACGGCAAGTCACCGGCGTCGAGCACGAAAAAGACGCCCTCCGTGACGCAACAGATCTCGATGGTGACGCAATTGCGCGACGCACGTCAGCAGGATTCGTCCGACGGGAGCGACTGCGCGTTTTTGCCTCCGCACAGTGGCGTTGCCGAGCTGAAGCGTTCCGCCTCGGCTCGCGGGGCTTCCCCCATGTCGAGAAGGCCGGCTCGCGACGGCAGCTTCCATGGATCACTGGTTTGTCGCAACTCAGACCGCTTCGTGGTAGGTCAAAGGTCACGCAGCACCACGTCGTCGGCGTCGGTCAAAAGGTCACGCAGCGACTCGGTGAAGCTCTACGACGGACGCGTGGTGGCGCGCGAGAGCGTCGTTATCTCTACCCCCTTTAACGCCGAGACCAAACTGACGTGGAATTGACCAGGGTCACTTGGACCGACCGAGGTTAATTAGGACTAGTCAAGGTCATTTGATGCTGACCAAGGTCACTTGGACCGCCCGAGGTTAATTAGGACTTGTCAAGGTCATTTGATGCTGACTTGACTTTCATTGGACGCTTTCGAGCTGAGTCGTCACCCCTTACCAGTTTATGTGATTACAGTATAAGGATTAAGCATTCGGATATTCTTGTTTATTTTTTGTAAGTTGGCTGGCCAAGATGGGCGGTCATACAAGCAGCAAGTTCCATTATTCAACCTCATTAACCTGTTTAATCCTTTGGTTAGTTTAATTGCCGATTTCCTGCCAATCACAACGTTACAAATGTAAGTTAGTATTAGATTTGTTTTTTTCAGGCCTTTTTACCTGTCTTAGTTTATTTTTCATGATTTTTGCATTCCGAACTTTTTGGACCTTAGTTTTCTTTTTTTAACAGAGGTTTGTTGCATTAAACTTCATTATTTGAAAAAAAAGGTCTTTGGGATTTGTGTTTATAGTCATTGCGAAGAGATATTTAAACCTTGTATCTGGATAATTTAAATCACTTTGCCGTTGTAAGAATTTATTTTCCTCTTTCAGACAAAACAAAAATCCGAAAAAGTTTATTTTTATTTCAACGTTAAAACCTATATGTATTTACTTTTGAACAATTCTTCACCTAATACTTCAAGATTTCGTTTTTATACGTCGTATTATTTAAACATTTTTATTCAACAAGTTCAAACGTTCGTGAATGATTTTCGGTTTCGCTTTCACTCTGTGATAAAAGGTAAATTTTCATTACCATTAGGTTGTTTAGGAAGTTTATTTACGCTCGGGTAAAGATTTATTTTGCTTTTTATAATTATGTTCCATTTTTAGTACGGAAAAGTGAATTTAATCTTTGTTGAAAAGCTGTCCATTTAACTTGAAATATACCATAAAGGCGTTTTATGACCGATAATAAACGTTTGACTCCGTAAGCCTGGACTTTTTTGCCGCCTTCACCGTTTTAAAATTAGAATCCCGACTCCGACTCCACAGCCCTGATCTGATCACCTGAACGGCCGAGCTCGCTGTTTTGTGAGTTTTAAGGAAAACAATGTTACGGCGTACACTGCAGTTTGAAAAAGTTGGTGGTGCTTCTATCGCATCGTTTCTGTCAACTTTGTAAACAAGTCACAAGTTATTTGACAAATAATCTAAGTCCAAGACCGGTCTTTGGCGAAGAATTACACGTTCCAGTCAAGTTCTTACTAGACCAAGTCTACTTTAAAACAAGTCATCAGCATAAAAATAAAACGTTAATCTATTAAAATTGTTTACTCGTCCGTGTATGAGCAAATCTAAACTACAAAAAATGTAACCTACAGCAAGTGCGAGTTATTTGAAAACAGTAAAATAAGTGCACTTAGATGGAGCCATTACAATGCTGGTTCCTGTGTAACATCAAAAAATGAAATAATCTTTCTTAGTCATTTTACAAGTTAGCAATGCAGAAAGGAAAATAAAATTGCGCCACATCCATGTCTATTCAATATTTTTGATTTTAGTGACCTTTTATTTTAAATATCCATATTGTCAGGCGAAGATCTACTAAACTTGTGTTAGAGCTAAAATAAAGTTATGAAACCCTGATATTTACCTAACTGGCTCAGGAAAATGTTTACGAGGGCGTTTTTCAATAAAGCGGAGAAGTGAAATTTTTGACACTATATAATGAACTTTAACAACTTTAATAGATATAGTCGTAAAAGTCTAATTAACATTAAAAATGAAAACAATTCAAGTACATTGTAGTGTTCCGCAGTCAAAAATAAAATCGTATACAGTGTACCAAATTACTCCCTTACACTGATGGTTTACCGCTTCGAGGGTAATTACCCATAGGTTAAAAACACTGATTCAAGCAAAGAATAAATATTACCCAATTGATAAATTGGTACGACAGGGGCAATCAATAAACCTCATGCGTTAGTTTAAGGATCATATTTTAAAAAAATGAGATCGATATCCCAGCTATAGTAAATTAATAAAACGTCATTATGATATGGGCAAGAACAATCCCCTTACAAGACAACAATGACAATGGGGCCTTAAGTACCGATGGAGTGTCCGACCACTGTTTTTTTAACTGGAGTCCGTAGACCCATGGTATCCATGGGCCAATTGCATTATTTTAACGCACTATGGTAGAGGATATTAAATAAAAACTGAATTTTTGTATAAAAATAAGGCGATATCTTACGTTTTCAGAAAGCGACTGATCACTTTTGTTGCTGGCTTAGCATCGGTTTCTGACGTTTTCTGTTGGGAATGTTCCTTGGAAATGGCAAAAGCAAAAAAAATACCACGTTAATATGATGATGACAGGCTACAAAGTGGATTTTTCTTCATTTCTGCACATGTGCCTTTGGTGACCGACCCGGAACAATTGTCAGAAGTAATGGTGGCCAATTTTTCGGGACCAATGCTTTTGCCGTTGAATGGTTCTGTCATGACCAATGCGTCAAATCGAAGTTCCGTGAGGTCCACAGAGTTAAAAGTAACGTAAAAAATAATAAATAAACAAAAAGGTTTGTAGGCCTAATCAAGAAATCAAAAGGCTTCACTGCCTTTTTCAATTAAAATCAAACTGATGAATATGCGATTAGGATGTTTAGTGTTAGCTCTACGGACTGTTAATCGTCTTTCGCACACATTATTGACAGGACATGGGATAGATCAGCAACATGAAGTTCCTATTCAAATAATTATATCGTTCAATCGACGAGACAGGGCGTTTAATTTCATTAATCCGAAATCGGCCGCAATAGCGGTAATAATATACGCAGGGTGTGAAAATCAGGAAAACACCCGCTGACCGTTACTGTTGCTTGTGTAAGACAGCGAAAAGACTTACACCGACAGCTTGTCATTTTCGATTTGGCTAACGTCGGCAATAGGTTTTAATTTTTTAACTTAATAGGAAAACGCTTAATTACCATCATTTGTTGGGTAGCCCAGTGCTTCTTAAACTTTTTTAGTTTCGTTCACCCCTAGCATCTATCTCCAGATTTCATTCACCCTTGTCTCATGATACGATAAAACTATCTCGTCTATATATAACAGCACAAAATGACTTAGATTGTTTCTATTTTTGTTAAGATCAGCTCAAGCTAAGTTTTACCATTGCAAATCTACAATTTCTCGAGTTCAGAAATATAAAGCAACACAAGCACGAAACAAAGTCACCAAATTGTTGTAATTATACTGGGGCTACCATATTTTTAGCACCCAAAAAGAGGACATTTTTTGCCTGAAATTAAAACGAAAATAGAATTGTTGCGTTTGAGAAATACGTGCCATATCCACAACTTTTTTCAGCAGGGGCACACTTTATAATTTTCCTATGATTTGCACCCCTACGAAAAGCAATTCGGAATTTTTAATTGAGGTATCACTGAGACAACATGAAAATAGTGAAGGCTGTTGTCGGTCGCGCGAAGCGCGAAAAAAATGGATTTAAGTTGTTAAATTGGCGCTAAACTGTAAAATCAGGAGGCTTTTCGCAAAACATTTGGTCCCCCTGTTGCTAGCCTGTTATCCAATTAAATAAAATATGGATAAAAAATTGTTCAAGCGGGGGATGACTTTTATCGTTTATCTATAAGTTAGATAAATTATAAATAAATAGGGCCTTTATACCTTCGATGATATGAAAACATGTAATGGCACTCAAAAATACTTTGTGCTCAACAAAGTAAACAAAATTAGATAACAGAAGACTCGCAAATTTTTCTTGGCACTTTTAATGTTAAAGTTGGCAAAAAAAAAGTTTGTACAGCGCTGTAGGAGTGGTGTACAACCAAAACAATACCATAACAATCATAGCAAAAAAATTAAATATTAACTTAGAGCTCGCCCCCCTCCCCCCCAAAAAAACAACAATTCAGCATCTTTCATTGCTTAAGTATTTTTTGGAAATAAAAACAAGTTCCCGCACCTAACTCGAAATGCGAAAAAAGAGGACATTTGGACATTTTTGAGCGTCCTCGAAGGACCATTCATTTTTCTTAAGAAAAGGGGACAAATCCTCCTAAAAGACATATGGTAGGCCTAACTTCTACACTTCGTGCAAACCAACTTAACTATTTTATTACAAATGACGTTATTACTATGGTCAAATAGTCAAATCAAATTAAAAAACTGTTCAAATTGAAAGAAATAAGCCGTAATGTTTTTCATATTTATAGGTCAAAGTTTGCGTCAAAATTTACGTTAATCCATTTGTAATCTATTGTCCTGTAAGAAATTTAGTTCTAAGTATAAAGCTTTACGTTGGACTAGAAAACAAAGTGGAAATGTCCTAATTGATTCCGAACATCGGACGAGTACTGTTAATTGGTTTTGGCCACCGGTTCCGAGAGGGTTATGTCGGAAAAACCTAGTTTTCCCATTATAGGCTTGAGGGTCGTGGTATCGCCTTCATGTCAGGATTTTGTCAGTTGTTAATACGAGGTAACTTCGGTTTTACACAATAAAGCAAGCAAATAGTAATTATGCACTTCAGTGACGAATTATGCTCGCTTGGAAGCCTTAAAAAGAAAGCTCAAAAGCGCAACACTTTATCCACATTAACTTGAAAACACACAACAAACCTTGCCGTTTATTTTAAAAGGTTTTTATATCTGCTATACACGGCCAGTCGGATACAGCTATACAGGAGTTTTCATTTGCGGTTCCGCTCAGCGCAGCCTATTCAATTTACAAAACTGTCGAGAGTGCTTGTTTGAACCGTTCTGCGACTTGTATGAACCGTTGGCGACACTCTGGTGACCTGACTGCGCAGTATAGACAAAATTCTGATAGGGCAAATGCTGAAACTATTATATTTAAAACCCGCTTCCGAAGTTAGTCCTGTTATTGCTGACTTTTTTGTTTTAGTCTGTATACTATTTATTTTAGCGTTAAACCTCAAAACGCCTTATGTGGTTTGGGCTTACCTAAAATGATGTTACGTTAGTCTATAATCCAATGGCAAACTTTATTTTGTAAATGAATGAAGAAATGTTTTAATCGGCGTGAATAATCGCAAACACTCGGTTATATTTCTTCTCGATGATGATGTCATTTAACATAGTTCATAGAACTAAATAGAACAGCCTTTTTATGAAAGTTCATATAAACAAAAATGAACGCGTGTCTACCTCGTTCGCTTTATTATGTTTGGTGCGGTGTCATCAATGTGCCTCTATAGTTTAGCCTACAAATTGTTTTTATGATCAAGTGCCCTAAAGTGGTCTTGTGCCCGTGATATGTAAAGGAATAGCAGTGTAGGTTTAAAGCACCTTTGTTAAGGTACCGAAGGTTTATTAAACGTTTTAACTTCATAGAATATTCGCGCTAGAATTTGTTCAGTAGACTACATAGAAATTGGAACTGTTGGATGCGCGAGTATATAGTGTGTAGACAGACAGCATGTTGTTGTTATACAATAGTATATTTGAAAATTTTTCTCGTTGTCGATTTTCCACCTATAACCTTTATTCAGCATTTTAAAATAATAGATGAATTGAGGGTAAAACTTTACAGCATAATGATTGGAGGTTGTAGTAGACGTAATAAGAATATCAAAGCCCATGCAGAAGTATAGGTATCATTTTGAACGTTTTGAATAATTCTTTATTTATTTTCAACATAGCAAAACTAAGGGGAAATTTTTTTTATTATTAAGGTTGTAAATATTTCTAGAATGACAATAATTCCTTCAGTATCTTAGTTTGGCTATAGTTAAAGTTTCCTGGCTGAACCAACCGAAACAAAATAAAGAGAGTTCGTTATTAATCTGTTGCTCGCTATTCGATCAAAACTTAGTTTAGGTAACTGCAAACACAACATTATAATTTGTTTACTAGCCGAAATACTTGGCGCTGCCCGTGATTCGTTAATACCTGTATAGTATAATGTATAGGTGTGAAAAGTAACACCTTTTTATGAGGTAAAACTTCTTTGTAACCAAAAACAACAAAATTAAACTGTGTGCTGTTCTTAAGGTTACCTCTTCATAATGTCACGTTTTAACGTAACTTTATAACGTTACGTTATGACGTGTACCGTTTCTGAAACAAAATTATGGCCGCCCTAGCAAAAATCCTAGAAGCGCGAGACAAAATCCACGAAACCATTTTTATATTTCGTGAAACTATCAGACACGCCTTTAAGATGAATTACATTTTGTCGGGGATGCGTTGACCCGCGAGTCCAGTGTATCCCCTATAATGTGTGTCCAATAAAAGAAGAAAAAAAATGGATTACTATATAGGCAAGATAACTGCGAATATTGCCTTTGTTTATGAATTTAGTGTTGAGAGGACATGATAGGCAAACGTACAATTCTTATGAAAACTTATAAACACAAGGAAAGTTTTTTTTTGTTTTTTTTTTGTAGGCATGCAAATTTAGTTTAATAAAATTCTTTTTAGTTTTACCAAAAGTATTTCTAAGTTTCGGCTATAAGGTTAAATGTTGCAGCCCATCAATGATTAACTGTTTATTAACCGCGACCTTCCCTAAATATGCGGCCTAAAGCACACAGTCTCTAACTTGGCAGTTAATGTTGATTTGTTGGCTTTGCAATGTCATACTGTAAAAGCTCGCCTCAAAAAGGTGCTAAAATGCATGTTAAGCCTTAATTATTTGTTAAAAGTTTTGTGCTTTGTATTTAAGCAATGAGGTTTTTTCACAAGCTCTGGATGATGATCGTAAATTAAGACTTCTTCCAAGTTCTGTCAAATTTATCAATAAGATGAAACTTGGTTCAAGACTAAGGTTCGCTACTTTCTTTGGTCTGGTCTGCATTGCTGTGTATGCCACCCTTTACCACTACCAACTCAAGTAAGTGCTATTTAGTTCAGCTTTTTGTCCAATAATTACTTCGTGTGTTTAAATGAATCTCGAATAGGAAACTTAAATTCGAAGAAAGGCCTACGGAAATGCACAATTTTGACCAGGATCATAAATCATTTGAAATCGTGTACTAAATTGTTGCAACTTATTTAAGGATAATGATTACACTGGGAAGCGTTGAAACGAGTAGAGTGCTGCAAAGTGTCTGTCTAGTTATTTTAGGTTTAAAATATGACTGTACATTAGATTTAGAACAGGGGCCCGAAACTGCGGCCCGCGGGCCAAGCAGGCCCTCAGAGTTAATTCTACCAGCCCGCAGCGTATTTCCTTGATCAAGTTAAAGAATAGTTAAAATGACGGTAAATGCAATTTCGAACTTCCATGAAAGTTTTAAACTGAGCGAGAATCTATTAAACCTCGATCCTGTTTTTTGATGCATTTCCTCCATTTAAATATAATTCTTCCAGGTAATAAAGTTTGACACAAAAGTGTATATCCTGCCTATTTGGTGACCCCTAGAAGTTTGGTGACCTCTAGAAGTTTGTACGTTAAATTAACGCATTTAAAATGGGGTCGTGTCCCTGTTTATGTCGCGCTACGACCTTTAGAGTCCCAATTAAGCCCCAACAGTTTTGCACAAGTGGTACATCGATTGAGATCAAGGGTTCTTAAACTTTTGGGGCCGCTTCTCCTTGATACAATTTATAGAAACCCGCGCCCCAATATGCGAACAGGCTTTTATGTATCATAGGCACAATAATTTGCACACAAGGCGGTGTTTCAAGTAAATAGAAATATCGTTCAGATAGTGAAAAAAAACGCTCATGTCTTTTGGGCAAGTGACTTAAAATTGAACAATTTATCTAAATTTTTGCACATAAAACAATTTGGTTTACATTTGTTGCGTTTATGATATTTTTTACTTGACTTATTGCTTATATATACACGAGTTTACCAGTTTTACACATTGTTTTGATGACAAGGACTTAAGGTTGACTTG
Source organism: Ascidiella aspersa (assembly GCF_963924565.1). Lineage (NCBI taxonomy): Eukaryota > Metazoa > Chordata > Ascidiacea > Phlebobranchia > Ascidiidae > Ascidiella > Ascidiella aspersa. Next base: position 9,579,813 of record NC_139454.1, on the reverse strand, counting down.
CTCGCCTAATGACTTGACTGGGACTTGACTCACTCCGTATTCCTTTATCACCTGTTCGTGTGAATTTTCTAGCCTCGTGGTATAGCCCATGATTATAAAAAAATGTTGTAATTAACATCTTACCAAGAGTAATGTTAAGCATAGGATAACATATTGGTCAGAGGGCTAAATAATGCGAAGACGTTTTTCCAAATGACACTTTTACTTATGCCTAAACGTGGGCACAGCGTGCCACTGAATGTGTCTGAAATGGGTTAAATAAATGTTTTCCACAATTAGAGTAACTACTTACAGCCTATGTGGAATCGGCTTTTAATAGAATGACGTAAAATTAATTATTAATAAAATTAATTATCGCATTTATCTCCGTGACTGTAAAAAGTCTATCTTTGTAAACTTAGTTCCAATAATGTTTTTTATTTGGGTAAAAAAGTATGGATCGACAAAATAAGCAGCCTGATCCTTTACAAACAGGGAAGACGACCTAATGTCAACCAAATCCATTAAGCTGGGACCTCTTAATCACTAATATGTGTTGTACCATCCTTCTGTAAACTTGCTCAAGCTGCATTGTTTAGCCGTTGATTTTTAAAAAATGTGTCATTTTAAAATTTAAAAAAATTGCTATGTTGTGTTTTATTTGAAATAGAAAGACTAACCCCCCACCCCCCCCCCCTCCCCCATATTTCATACGTAACGAAAACCCATGACATGTATTGAATCACCAACAGACGTAAAACCTTTAGTTGTTTTAGCAATTGTTCGAACTTTTAAAGCAAATACGGAATCCAGGTACCATACTGCGACCAACGTAATAAAAGTCCCTTTTGAAATTTAAATTTGCTTACTCTTCAAACTGTTGCAATGCACGCGATATTTGCAAATTGGGTAAAAATTTTCCCTTGTATATGCATTTAAAGCGGTTGATGCTTTATTGCGTAGCTGCGACATGGTTAAGTCAAGGTAAAGGGGTAGCAAAAGCTCAAACACGCGTTTATAAATGTACAATTGCGAAATAGGAAAAAGGCGATCTACACGCTTCGATGAACGTGGATGCACATCGGTAGGTTCGCTACAGAACCCCCCTCCAGAAGCGGGCATGTGTGAAGTTGCGTAGGTTGCAGGGAAGTTCGTCGGGTTGCTTCGTTAGTCACTTTTGAGAACATTGGCCATGGTCAAGCGACTAAATGCATATGGGCGAGTTCAATTCGCTCTCAACTACGCCACGTCGGTGACGTAGTGAATATATTGCGGGTTGCATCGACGGCGAAAATAGTTGGCGAGCTTGCATAGGCTGTCTTGGGAACGGATCCTTTGAAGGGTTTGTGCGACGTTCGAGACGAGCGAGGAAGAGCTAGCACCAAACGCAGGTAAGCTAGCTTCCATAAGCGGTCTTAAGAACGGAACCCTGTGGATTGGTGCGACGTTCAAGACGAGCGTAAAAGCACCAGCTTTCTTCAGCGGCCTTGCCAATCGAATATCCTCCGGCATGTGTTGTAATAGCCACCAGGGACGAGTGTGCCAACGAGAAACCGTCTCGAGCAGAGCGGGCATCTACTCTCGTGAAACAGGTGTTTCTGTTAACCCGAGAAAACGTGTTTATAAACAAAAAGTCGCGCTGCCGTTCCTGCCGGGAAGAATAAACAACTAAAGCGAAGAGCATTGCGTCTTGGTTGTCCCAAAGTGAAGGCATGCTGATTAGCTGCTGCGTTGCGCGTTCCTATCAGGAAAGCGCAGATGCCGAAAGCAAGCGCTCTTCGATTGCGTTGTGTCGAGCCAAGTAGCCAAAATCCTAGCTGTGTTCCCCAGAACGTGGGAAGCTTTGTAGAACAGGCGATAGTCATTCAACTAACTTTGCTTAGACTCCAGTTGTTCAATTTCTTCTTTTGACCTTCAAAAATCGTTTTGAAGATGCGGGGTCACCAGTAAAGCATCAACCGCTTTACTGGTGACCCCGACGTGATTTGAACACGCAACCTTCTGATCTGGAGTCAGAAAAAAGGCGATGTGCATCCACGTTCATCGAAGCGTGCAGATCGCCTTTTTTCCTATTTCGCAATTGTACATTTATAAACGCGTGTTTGTGCTTTTGCTCCCTCTTTACCTTGACTTAACCATGTCGCAGCTGAGCAATAAAGCATCAACCGCTTTACATTTTTGTTTAATTTAACGTAAAATCCTTCTCAGAGGTGCATATTTAGAACCAATAATATAATGTTTGTAACTGATAAACCGAAAACGTCGCTTACACTTATACGAAACTTAAAAGGGTCGCAGCTGAAAAGCCCTGACTTTGACAACCAGCAAAGCACAATGGTAATGAGTTGTACCTATTAAAATTAATAAATGAAACATCTGTTTTGAGAACATGTCCCTTAAATTCAGCTTTAAATAAAAGAGCAGATTGTAACTGATTTAATTTACTGGAAAAAAAATCTAATAAATGTTTTAATGAGGGTTGTCAAAAAGGTCACTGTCAAACTGGGAAGGAAAATCATTCGCGTAAACGTTGAGTGCAAGTAATTGCTTACCGTTTTCGCCCACTCTACCCACTAAAGAGTACTTATGGCTCTGTAGAGCTAAACATAGTTGGTCTGATATGAAATGTTTTAAGATGCTCGAAGCGGTTGTTTGCTTTTTAATTAGCTCTCTTATCCTTAAGAACACCAGCACCATTAAACACACTAAACTTGGGATGTCCTTGATCCACACCACATCTCTTAATAAATGGTAACGTTATAAAAATAAATGTATATATATATAAATGGTAACGGATAATAAATGGTAACGTTTGTACACCAGTCGGTCGCTAGCATGTGTTAGATTTAGACAGTCGAGAAAATATTTAGTATAACCCTTTCAGACAAAATAACACTCAGCGGTCATCTGTAAAGGGTTAATTATTGCCTTTTCTGTTTGACAATGTAAGTTACATGTTCTTTGATCACACCGAAACAAAAAACATACACCACATTTTGTGAAATTTCTAATTACCGCACGTGTAGCGCCACGAAAAGTTCTACGTTTGGGCATAACTAAAACTGTTATGCCATTAAAAAAATAGTTTTACATGATTATTTAGCCCTTCCGTAACATCACATTTACGAATCCGTAACATCACATTTAGGTTACATGTTAATTGCCACATTCTTTCATAGCATTTAGTCAAGGTATTTCCACAAGCCAAACAAATTTTTACACGGCAGCAAATTTTAACGGACGTGTTACAAAGTAATATGTAATGATCAATTTTCGTTTACAAACGGGATTCTTTGACGTAGGATGCAGTTTGGTGGCACACAACATTACATTTTGGTTGCATACTTTTTGCATTGTACAAAAAACTGTGCCGGAAAAGTATCTTAATAGCATCACAAGACGAAGAATTGAATTTGAGTTTTTAAAGCCACACAGATATTAGCGATAATTATAATTTAACCGCGCCAGTTGATTTAATGTAAATTTCACAAAGACCTTGTCCTAATAAGTAGATTCATAAGCTGGGAAGCATTAAGTTGCCCTGTTTCAAGCACAACGACCAGTGCCCTTGCTGTTTTACAATAGGCTACACGTAAACTGATGTTGGGCGCATTTTTTTCGTAACCGCAAAAATCAAATTAAAGTCATCACTTTTGCGAAGTTAGGAATTATATGATCAGTGTTTAGAAAACAGTGTGGAGTTATAGTTATAAAGCGTTTTTAGTAAATTTGCGAATTAGTTTGTCAGTGGTTGCTTTTCAAATAGCCTATATATTACGGGGGTTTAAAAAAACTTTTCCATTTACCAACCGCGTATCGTAATGTAGATAACTTTAAGGGGAATATATGTTGAAGGCCGTTCGCGTTACCACCTCATTATTAAACATACCCGAGAATAACGTAGGCCTATTATACAATAGTGCGCGTATTGTAATTTATTTGCTTAACAGGTTCAACTATACATTAGTCCTTTATCAGTTGGCAGGCAACTTCTCCGGGGCGTGCAACTTCTCCGGTCGGCGGGCCAGATATGGCCAAATGAAGTACTTGGCGGGCCGGATTAAGTACTGTCAAAGCTTGCATGTTTTGTCGCATAATAACGACTAACGTTGTACTCGTTAAACACGGCAACACTTTAAAACATTTTATAAAATAACCAGCGTCTTTGTTTTCTTCGGCAATTTATAGTTATTTGACTTTTTCAAATGACAAAAATATCAACTAAGGATTTCAATAATTTTGCATAAACCCGAAAAATAGCTGATTTGAGTTAAAAAAAATACCTGATTTGTGTTCGACTGATAGTCAGTAAAAAATGAAAAACGTGTTGTTGACGACGCCAAGACACTAATGCTATTGTTTAAAATAATCAACATATTTATAATAGGTCAAAATTTTGCCAAAAAAATATATGTTTAGGTCAAAATTTCATTTTTTAGGTCAAAAAATAATCGCCCTCACTGATGCTTTTATTAGCGAAATATATTTATCTATTAACATCCAAACATTCTTTATTATCATTGATGTGCAACCGGAATCATTTGTTTTTCACCATTCGGATTTTGTTATTCAAAAGAAAAAACTGATTCTTGCCGATTTGAGTGAAAAAGTACTTGGGCATTCAATCCTTGTTAAATTCGCGACACCCCTTCTCAAACTTACGTTTCTGGGAAAATCCATGGGAAAATATTTTAAAGAAAACGAAACAGTCTATAAATTGACGTAGTAAGCAAGTAGTGGGGGATTGTGGCAGAATGTGGCCGCGGGCACTGTCTGCGGCCGCTCAAAATCTCGTCGCGGGCCGGACCCGGCCAGCGGGCCGTATGTTGCCCGCCCCTGAGTTAGACAATCTATTTAACCTGGGAAACGCCCGGTGTTTCATTTAGCTTTTGTTTAAACAATAGCATAACAATAATAAAGCTTACTAATGTTAATCGAACAGCTCTACGTTTTGCGCGAAATTCTAAAAAAATTTTTTACAAGATATTATACTAGGCTTAACTGTCGAACGTTTTGTCAAAAATATTGGTTATCGGCATCCGAATAAAATACAAGGTGTTGACATCCCTGACCAAAATGCTTCCCCGTGTAAAATATTTACAGTTTTCTTCAACCAAATACCTTAAATATTTTGTTATTTGATAAAATTTTAGCAAACATCTATTTGCGGCTCGGGTCTGACCACTCTAATATTTTATTACATTGCAGGCCGTACGTGCAAAAGACAAAGTCATGGATTGAAATCAAAATGAGCGAAACTGAAACCGAATTGACCAGAATTGAAACTGAAGAGACCGTAATTCATCTGGAAGAGGTCAGGATCGAAACGGAACGGACCAAAGCGGAAATCCCAGTTGATAAAACGTAAGATTGTGTGAACTCGAGGTCCAATTATCATTTATTAACAAGAACGTATTACATGTTAAAAGTAAAATTTTTTGTAGATTGTCATATGTTTTTATTATTCCGTGACGTTTCTTGCTTCATTGTTCTTTGGTAATTTATTTCATTGTGAAAGAAGAACATCGTGATCTGTAAAAAAAATATGGAGGTGTTGTTTTAAATTAATTGAGCTTCATTAACTCTCTTTTCTTCCAAGATAAGTACAGATTGAATAAAAAGTTCGTTTAAAAACAGCTGCGCGTTGGCAAGTCAAAATCAAATAGGTTTATAGAAAGTGAAATGTGAAAAAATGTTGTCTGCCTCTCATTTTTGAACCCAGTTTAAGTTCACGTTCTATTTCCCTACTTTTATTCTTCCTCTTGCTGTGAAATACACCCATACGTTGTACCGAAGTTTCATTTCGCAACAGGTCTAACTATAGGTGATGTTATCGGTAACTTAAAAACACCCAAAAGACGGACAGGACTCACATTGAAATGACTGGCCACGATTCTTTTGTAGCTAAATAAAACAAAACAATATGTTCCACAAGCATGTATAGCTAACTACGGGGCATTCATTGAACTCCAGTAGTAAGAACGAAATTAGCAAAACAGAACTGTAGGCCATAGCTATGGTCGAAATAAAATATAAATCGGAAAAGACGATTAACTAGTCAGAATACTAGTCAGAATAGGTTTGAACAGCCGGAAAAAGCTAACCTTAAACCTCGCCCCATCCCTAATTTCATTGATAATTTTAACCCTAGCCCAAGTTCTAACCCCACCTAATACCAGAGTTATAATAAATTTAGGCCAATGACTTTATTTAGGTTTACTTCAGTCGCTGTTTTGAAATACGTTACTTGACTTAAGTCGTTATAACTAATCAATTGATTTGATATTCATTGAGTCAAATTACTTGGGTTGAAATTAAGTTGTTTTGCACGTAAACAATTATACTGCTAAATGTCGTTTTTTGTCACTTTTTTAGTTGAAGATATGATATCTACCGGCACTTAAAGGTCATATATATAGGCAGTGTTTTAGGTTTTTCTTTTATCCACGTCATGTTGACAAAGGCTGTCCTTGACAATATGGCCTATAGTTTAATATGTAACCGTCTGTGCGCTAATAAAAATTGCGACGCTTGTGTTTACCGAGGTAAAATACATAGGGGGTTCAATATGAAAGCTATTGAATGCACAGTTCGCCCAAAAACGTTAAATCTTGTGCAAATCACAAGCTGTATTTTCCAAGGACGTACAATCGACAATATGTTTTTGTCAACTTTAACGCAATGTATCTTACATCTTTTCATACAATAAAGATTAAAACAAATTAGTTTGAGCAAAATATCACGTGTTAATTTGTAGGATAAATTCATCTGTGTTCGAAGATTCTTGTAAGTTTGGGGCACTTGTTGATAACACAAAATTATATGCCCAGCGTTGAATTTGTTCAAACATATCACTGTTTGCATGTGTCAAATTGACGCGGATGTAAAATTGAAAATCGCGCTCAAACGTTCACTATAGGAAAGACAACTTTTATTTTTAATATTTTGGTTTTATAAGCAGGGCTGGGTTGTCGGTTAAAACTATTCCGATTTCGACTCCGTGTCGAACTAAAGGCAAACTAAGCCCACCTTCGTCTGTTGAGCTGTGTTTAAAAAAAAAAGTGATTCCATAAAAAGCTCTAAAAATGACGGTACACAAAATATGTAACGTATGTGTTAACTCGACGATTTTACGTCATAAATTTGCTTTTGGAGCATGAAATACACCAATTAAGTGTAAAATTTCGTTATCAGCCTGTTTACCACCGCTTCTCGGTTTTCTTCATTTATTTGTCTTTACAGAAACTACACGGAGACAGCGCCTACTCCTTTATCTAACTGCAGCGCACGTCGGAACATCGTTTTTCTCAAAACCCACAAAACAGCGAGCTCTGCTGTTCAGGTGAAAAAGCTCAAATACATATATTAGAAAAAGTTGGTTTGCCTACGCAAAGCGTAGCGGTGTTGAAAAGAGTTTTTTTAACAACAATATTGAAATACGTGAAGACTTTACTGACCAGGATATGATTGACTTGCCATGGATTTTAAGCCTCATATTGTAGTACGAGTTCGCTATACAAGAACAAAGAGTGTTTTATTACTGGTTGTATGTTTGTGGCGTCACCACTGAACATTACAAGCATTTCCACAACTGCTTCGTTCCACCGCTTTGATGCACGTACCTCGCCGATATAAACAGTTTTAAGAGAATACAACACTAGGCTGAAGTGTAGGTGTATTTACTTTACAAACAATCACTTTCATTACCTTCGTGACACCAGATGGTTTGTTATTTTTGCTTTGCCTAGAACAAAGAGAAGCCGTGCGCAGTATTGACTGTTGTTAATAATTTTTACCAGACTGACCTTTTTGGCATCATTTCAACATTGCAGAAACCATCAACGTTTAAAGGCCCTAAAATAAGTTAATGTCAAGATCCCTGTTTGCGAGCCATTGCTGAGAACAGTTCTTTATATCAAGTTAGCCAAACGTTTTAAAAAAAATATGGTGTGGTACAAATGTACACCTGCAAATTGAATTTGTACCTCAGTTTAGAACTAGGGATGTCAGATACTTTGTGATTTGTTCAGATACGGCCATCCGATTCGACACCAAAAGACCCCGTCACTGTTACAAAACAGTTTATGATAGAGTTAAAGCTAATCAAAATTCATTTGTTAATTCACTATTTTAAAGAAATCTGTGTTCAAAGATAAAAAATGTTCTGTTATGTCGGAGACGATGGCTAACATGCACAAAAACGTTCTATCGATTAAGTAGCATTGCTTACACTTGGCATATGGGGTAAATGCTTTGATCGGTTATTTTAGGACATTCCTAGATGGAACTTAATGTCCTTATAATAGAGCCAACTACATTTTGAAGCTGCTATATGTACACTATAGTATTACTTTTGTGTGCAGAACCAGCTTTTTCGTTACGGCTTGAAGCACGATCTTCGAATTGCTCTACCACGCAATAAGCACGACTTCGGATTTCCATCTTCATTCCGAAAAGAAACGGTGAATGGTGGGTTTAAACGTTTAAAGTTGTTTGTTTTCTATTGTATTGTAGTACGAGGTTGGTACTTATGTTCTTTTTATAGGATTTAACATTTCGAATAATCCAGTGGTTTTCAACCTTTTGTAGGAGCGTATCACCTATAGTCGCTACTGTGAACATGTATTAGAATAGGGAGCCCGTTTCTCTTTTTTATTTTTTACATTACCAAATAAAATGCCCATAAATCACACTAAAACACAGATTATAGTAGGAAAGTTCTTAGGCAGCTAACGACCATTTACTTTTGTGTATCACCATAATTTGTTGTTATCGCTCGAAAGTTCGCACTAAAGATCATATCGCAAAAAGCGTAACTATTAATAGTCTGGGCACTTTCGACATATAACATTAATAAATGAAATACCTTGCACACAAAATAACAAAGTTCACAAATGTTTTGCACGTATTATTATTGTGCACTCCGAACCGTAATTGCTCAGGGAAAGAAGTCTCCTTAAAAGCATAGTTGCGCATTTATCACCACCTAGCGTTCAGCAAAAATTTCACTTTTAGCGGTCGCAATTTTACAGACAGCTGTTAACCTGCCAAACGTATGGACCCTACCTTAGAACTTAATATGTATCTATAACGTACTACACTCATTAAACACATTTTCCGAAAAATCTTGTATCTATTAATATTCACATCACAACGCTTAAGAACCACTGAGTCATACTGTAGAGCAGTGCTTCCCAACCTTTTTAGTTTGCGACCCACTTTTAATACAAGTTTTATTGTGCGACCCACAATGAGATATGGCCAAACAAATAAAGTTACATAAAACCGGCATCTTTACCACTGGCGTACGTACTGAAATAGTTAATGCGACACATTACAACTAGTTGTTACGTATTTGTAACTTTGTTGCATAAATAAAAAAATGGCACAAACATTTATTTAAAGACACAGTATTAAGATACTACATGTTTTATTTGTGACAACATAACCAAATATTTCTCGTGATATTAATTGCTATTGTGATGTAATAATAATCGGTATTTGTGATAATTAGGGCGATTTTTTTTTGACTTGTCATAAAAAGTCACGTTGGTCAAAATTTGTCAACTTTTTTTAAGTCAAAATCGAATAAAAATACACATAATCGGTTACAATACTAAAAAACAATAGTCAGCATTTCGAAATTGGTCGTTCATTTTTTTTTTTAATTTATCGTTTAATTTAAAAAAAAAATAGTTTTGATTTATGTTCAAAGTCATTTTAACCGTATTATATCTTCATTAGAGCAATATACGTTATAAAAATGTATGAATAACGACGCCTGGGTTATTTAAATCAATGCATTTCTAACAGGTCAAAATTTTGTTAAAATAAATTATTTTTAGGTCCAAATTTGTCAAAATTTTAACTTTTCAGGTCAAAATTTCCTAATTTTTTGGTCAAAAAATAATCGCCCTATTGATAATTAATCTCGTCACAACGTTCATATTTTTTTTGCAGTAGAGTAAACACTTGTTTAGGTTGTGAATTCTGTCTTTAAAAGGGTGTACTGTTCCCAAAGGTCTATCTCGCAACTTGCCTTCTGCCTGCTCAGTGTTTGAATATTCAACTGTTTAAACAATCACTAATATCATTACAGTTATTTTTTTATGCTAATTAATTCGCATTCTAGCACTAGTGGTTTGTATTTTTGATTGTCGTCTTCGCGATACCCAGAGAAAAGGCAAACGACCCACCTGGGGGTCGCGACCCCCAGGTTATAAACCACTGCTCTAAGCTAAAGGTTGGCTAGCTAGAATGGTTCTGAGGTAAAACAAGCAGTTAAACGATATTTAGTGACGTAAATGTACTTCAATTGGTGTAACTGTTTATATATAATATATCGCATCATATCCACGACATTATAACTTAATTGTTGCCTTAAAAATAAATTAAGTTTAAACTGCTTTTGTAGGCAAGGGACCGTTTAACATAATTTGCAACCACATGCGCTTCAACGCTGCGGAAGTGGAGAAGGTGATGCCGAAGGACTCTTTCTATTTCTCCATCGTCCGAGAGCCAGGGGAACTCTTCGAATCCTGCTTCGATTACTTCTGGGGGATAGTCCCGGCATTCCAGCGCGTTCCGCACAAAAACTCCACCGAAAAGTGGCTGGACAAGGCAAACGAGTTTGTTAACTCTGCAAAGAAGGGTAAAGGTTACTGGATGTTGGCCAAAAGCCCGACTGTGTACGACTTCGGCTTCGATAACTTCAACGAGAACTCGGACTACATTAAAAGTACGATCGCAGCCATCGAGCGCAGATTTGACTTGATAATGGTCGCTGACCATTTCGAAGAGTCCACCGTGCTGCTCAGCGAGGCCCTCTGCTGGCCGCTAGAAGAGCTCGCCTGTCTGACTCTCAACGCCAGAAACAGGGCGAAGATCGACCTCGAAAAGAAGGCAAGAATCCGCTCGAAAGCGCGTAATTGGAACAAGGCCGATGCAGCTTTATTCGACCATTTCAACGCCACACTTTGGCGAAAAGTCGAGGCTTACGGAGTCAAACGTATGGCTGCCGACTTGGCCAGACTTCACAACGCGACTGAAGTGTTGTCTGTTCGGTGCATTGAAGGCGGCAATTCCGTAGATTCGAGAAAACTAACAGATAAGGCAATGAAAGGACATGTGTTTCGGCCAGGAGGTGTCGATGTCTTGGCGTATAATTTAAAAAAGGGTATGGAAGAAGATCCTCTGTGCAGACAACTGGTTCTGCCTGAAAACGCCTTCAACAACTTAGTTTTTAAGCATCAGTTTGGGAATTGATGTTTCGTCGGCGTGCTTGTTATGACTGTAATTATTGTAATGCACTTTTTAATGATCATACTTATACTGTTGAATTTAATTTAGAGACGCACAGGCATGTTTAATAGCAATTTTACAGTTTTGATCGCGTGTTTATGCATATATCTTAGAACTACTATTTGCAACATTTGATAAGCTACTATTTTTTCGACAACCAATTCTGTCCCATTTTGTACTGTCATATCATTGCAGTACGAAAAGAAATGTGTTGGCATTTTTTTTCTGTTAAAATATTCGGAAAGTTTGTGAAGCGTTAAATTTGATTATAGCAATTCATTTTAGTCCATGATTTATTTAGTATACCACTGCTTCATATGTTTCTCCATCGTTTTCCAGTTGCTAACGACTGGCAAATAAGTTGAAGTGCAGGCGATTTATTAAACGTTATATTCGAAAGTAAGTCTAATCAAAATTTTGGTGCAAATAAGGTCGGGCTAGACAAACACTTAAAGCCTGCGGTGAGGTTCGAATGTACAACATACAGCCAAACTGGGACCGTCGCTCTACGAACTGAGCTACACAGGGCAAGACAAGAAACGACCATTGCACCATTACCTGCTGTACCCTGTTCAATTCAAAAGGTTGGGCTATTTATTCTTTTTGCGTTCCAAATATAACAACATGCAGTATGTTTAACGTAAAACGAACACGCATTATAGGAATAACCTTTTAGAAAAAAATATTAAAAAAAACTTCCGTTTATGTAACATAATGTTTTATGTCAAACGCGCAATTTAAAAAAGTGAAACTTAACAAATAATTGGGATATAAACTTTCTGAGTATATAAACATAATATTTTGTGTATCATATAAGTTCATTATATACAAAGTGAAGTATGCAAATAAAAAGAAAAACTAAATTCTGAATATAAAACAAAAGGTTAAGATTGTGTCAAGCATACATTTTTCCGACTACAAACCTAAATCCACTGCGTTTTTGTAAGTTGACAGCATGACGACCTCAGTATAAAGTAAACACGATATTAATTTAAATATTTGAAAATGTCCAATCTCTAAAAAGTTTGCAGTCGCTTGTTTGCAAATTTCACTTTAGCGTTACTGAAAAAGAATTAGGTGGCAAAATTAAAAAAAATCAAAGAAACATGTGAATTCTAGAATCTAAGTTTAAACAATAAACAATTTCCGAATCCCTTTGAAAGTGACAACTTTATTGGTAAAATATTACTATCATTCTTACTGGGACTCAAAAAACATGCCAAAAAATGACTTGTTTATAACATTATGAAGCTTTACAATGTGGTTTAACAAACAAATGATACAAAAAGATATCTGTAACCAATTCAATCGCGAATTACTGTCACATTCGGACGGTGCAAGTAGGCCTACACATATTGTATATACATCAACATTTTTTGTTGGATCAAAACATCATTACAATTCAAATGATTGAGGTTCCTCTAATAACGAGATTTCTTTTGGCTTCTACTTTTAGTGTCCAAGCCTAACACCTTTATGTGGTAACTGTGGCGACTGATAGGTTTATGTATTTATAGAGTGGCCTGCTTATATGCCGACTTTTGGGGTGGCAATGACGAGGGTGGCGCTTTCTTGCTTGACAATGGCGTGTGTGGCGTCTCCTTCGGTGGCAATGTCACCGGCAGTGGCTTGGGTGACGACAAATTTACAGTTTGTCGTCACCCAAGCAATTTTACAGTTTTGATCGCGTGTTTATGCATATATCTTAGAACTACTATTTGCAACATTTGATAAGCTACTATTTTTTCGACAACCAATTCTGTCCCATTTTGTACTGTCATATCATTGCAGTACGAAAAGAAATGTGTTGGCATTTTTTTTCTGTTAAAATATTCGGAAAGTTTGTGAAGCGTTAAATTTGATTATAGCAATTCATTTTAGTCCATGATTTATTTAGTATACCACTGCTTCATATGTTTCTCCATCGTTTTCCAGTTGCTAACGACTGGCAAATAAGTTGAAGTGCAGGCGATTTATTAAACGTTATATTCGAAAGTAAGTCTAATCAAAATTTTGGTGCAAATAAGGTCGGGCTAGACAAACACTTAAAGCCTGCGGTGAGGTTCGAATGTACAACATACAGCCAAACTGGGACCGTCGCTCTACGAACTGAGCTACACAGGGCAAGACAAGAAACGACCATTGCACCATTACCTGCTGTACCCTGTTCAATTCAAAAGGTTGGGCTATTTATTCTTTTTGCGTTCCAAATATAACAACATGCAGTATGTTTAACGTAAAACGAACACGCATTATAGGAATAACCTTTTAGAAAAAAATATTAAAAAAAACTTCCGTTTATGTAACATAATGTTTTATGTCAAACGCGCAATTTAAAAAAGTGAAACTTAACAAATAATTGGGATATAAACTTTCTGAGTATATAAACATAATATTTTGTGTATCATATAAGTTCATTATATACAAAGTGAAGTATGCAAATAAAAAGAAAAACTAAATTCTGAATATAAAACAAAAGGTTAAGATTGTGTCAAGCATACATTTTTCCGACTACAAACCTAAATCCACTGCGTTTTTGTAAGTTGACAGCATGACGACCTCAGTATAAAGTAAACACGATATTAATTTAAATATTTGAAAATGTCCAATCTCTAAAAAGTTTGCAGTCGCTTGTTTGCAAATTTCACTTTAGCGTTACTGAAAAAGAATTAGGTGGCAAAATTAAAAAAAATCAAAGAAACATGTGAATTCTAGAATCTAAGTTTAAACAATAAACAATTTCCGAATCCCTTTGAAAGTGACAACTTTATTGGTAAAATATTACTATCATTCTTACTGGGACTCAAAAAACATGCCAAAAAATGACTTGTTTATAACATTATGAAGCTTTACAATGTGGTTTAACAAACAAATGATACAAAAAGATATCTGTAACCAATTCAATCGCGAATTACTGTCACATTCGGACGGTGCAAGTAGGCCTACACATATTGTATATACATCAACATTTTTTGTTGGATCAAAACATCATTACAATTCAAATGATTGAGGTTCCTCTAATAACGAGATTTCTTTTGGCTTCTACTTTTAGTGTCCAAGCCTAACACCTTTATGTGGTAACTGTGGCGACTGATAGGTTTATGTATTTATAGAGTGGCCTGCTTATATGCCGACTTTTGGGGTGGCAATGACGAGGGTGGCGCTTTCTTGCTTGACAATGGCGTGTGTGGCGTCTCCTTCGGTGGCAATGTCACCGGCAGTGGCTTGGGTGACGACTTTTTAGGTGGCAATGTCGCCGACAAAGACTGCTTAGGTGCCAGTGGCTTGGGTGACGACTTCTTGGGTGGCAATGACACCGGTGACGACTCCTTGGATGGCAATGTCACCGGCGGAGACTGCTTAGGTGCCAGTGGCTTGAGTGACGACTCCTTGGGTGGCAATGTCACCGGCGGAGACTGCTTAGGTGCCAGTGGCTTGGGTGACGACTTCTTGGGTGGCAATGTCACCGGTGACGACTCCTTTGGTGGCAATGTAACCGGTGGCAACTGGTTTGGTGCAAGTGTTTTGGGTGACGACTCCTTGGGTGGCAATGTCACCGGCGGAGACTGCTTAGGTGCCAGTGGCTTGGGTGACGACTTCTTGGGAGGCAATGTCACCGGTGACAACTCCTTTGGTCGCAATGTCACAGTCGGAGACTGCTTAGTTGCCAGTGGCTTAGGTGACGACTTCTTGGGAGGCAGTGTCACCGGTGACGACTCCTTGGGTGGCAATGTCACCGGTGGCGACTGCTTAGGTGCCAGTGGCGTGGGTGACGACTTCTTTGGTGTTAATGGCTTGGGTGACGACTCCTTTGGTGGCAATGTCACCGGTTGCAACTGCTTTGGTGCCAGTGGTTTGGGTGACGACTCCTTGGGTGCCAATGTCACCGGCGGCGACTGCTTAGGTGCCAGTGGCTTAGGTGACGACTTCTTGGGAGGCAATGTCACCGGTGACGACTCCTTGGGTGGCAATGTCACCGGTGGCAACTGCTTTGGTGCCAGTGGCTTGGGCGACGACTCCTTGGGTGCCAATGTCACTGGTGACGACTCCTTGGGTGGCAATGTCACCGGTGACGACTTCTTTGGTGGCGATGTCACCGGTGGAGACTGCTTAGGTGCCAGTGGCTTGGGTGACGACTTCTTTGGTGGCAATGTCACCGGTGACGACTCCTTGGGTGCCAATGTCACTGGTGACGACTCCTTGGGTGGCAATGTCACCGGTGACGACTTCTTTGGTGGCAATGTCACCGGTGGAGACTGCTTAGGTGCCAGTGGCTTGGGTGACGACTTCTTTGGTGGCAATGTCACCGGTGACGACTCCTTGGGTGGCAATGTCACCGGTGGCGACTCCTTGGCTGGCGATGTCACCGGTTGAGACTGCTTAGGTGCCAGTGGCTTGGGTGACGACTTCTTTGGTGGCAATGTCACCGGTGACGACTCCTTGGGTGGCAATGTCACCGGTGGCGACTCCTTGGCTGGCGATGTCACCGGTGGAGACTGCTTAGGTGCCAGTGGCTTGGGTGACGACTTCTTTGGTGGCAATGTCACCGGTGACGACTCCTTGGGTGGCAATGTCACCGGTGGCGACTCCTTGGGTGGCAATGTCACAGGCGGAGACTGCTTAGTTGCCAGTGGCTTGTGTGACGACTTCTTTGGTGGCAATGACACCGGTGACGACTCCTTGGGTGGCAATGTCACCATTGACGACTGCTTTGGTGCCAGTGGCTTGGGTGACGACTTCTTTGGTGGCAATGTCACCGGTGACGACTCCTTGGGTGGCAATGTCACCGGTGGCGACTCCTTGGGTGGCAATGTCACCGGCGGAGACTGCTTAGTTGCCAGTGGCTTGGGTGACGATTTCTTTGGTGGCAATGTCACCGGTGACGATTCCTTGGGTGGCAATGTCACCGTTGACGACTGCTTTGGTGCCAGTGGCTTGGGTGACGACTTCTTTGGTGATAATGGCTTGGGTGACGACTCCTTGGGTGACAATGTCATAGGCTTAGGGGGCAATGACGTGTGTGGCGGCTCCGTGGATGGTTGCTGATTGTTTTCCGGGTGATTTTTACGCTGTTCTTTAATCAGTCGAACAACGAACGTCGGCAGCCATCCTGATTCGATGAGATGACTCTCCCAGTCTTTCCTGGGCTTCTTTTCTCCATAGCTACGCTTGTTTTCTGCAAAAAACGTTTGATTTTATTTCTGTGAAAGACACTTGCCTGTTAAAACGAAAAACTGATTAATCTTGCCGACCAACTGGTAGGAAAGTATATGGAGCATGACAAGTTAAAAGGAAAAAGGTAAATCAGACTTTTGGGAAACATTTATTATTATCGATTTAAAGTCAATAACTTAGAAACGGTTGATCGACTTACCACATTCACACGCTTCAGTGAAGTAGGCGACCAGAATCAAAATCAAGAGAAAGCGCATCAACTTGGTCATCTAAGAAAAATAAAATAACAGTTTGAAAGGGAGCAAATAGCGGAAGTTGATATGTGGACTGTTATATGAATGTAGGCGCGTACCTAGCTATAACTTACGAACGGACTTATAGGACACACCCAGCGGAATTAAATTTTTCAAAAGTAGATCTGTTCTCTGTGTTCCGTTATACTGTTTATACTTAGCGTTTTAAATATTTCGAAACAATATTTCCGTTTCTCATGTGAACCCCCGTAAAAAAGAATTACCCACTCCTTTCCGAGACCCTATAACAGTTGTTTGCAACTTTTCAGTCTCTTTAGCCCTTAAAATAACTCGATTTGGTATAATTAAACAACGCGAGAATGACCTAGTATTCACACTTAAATAAACAATAAATATTTTAATAATTTAAAGCAGGGGTCGGCAACCTTTTTCTAGTCGCGGGCCAAAACCAGAAAAAAACTCGAAATAACGGCGTTTATACTATAATTTAACTGAAATTGGACTGTTAAGTTTGTGAGTTACACGGTGCAAGATGCCATGAATATGCACTTTGGGTTTGCATTTACGAAAAACGGATAAAAGTTCGCACGAAGCCCTAAAAAATTGCATTTTTTAGAATTTTCCATGGCTAATTTATAGTTTAGGGGGAGATGGCCTGGTGGTCGCCTTGTGATATAACAATAAGCAAATATAAAACTCTTAGCCACACTAACTTACTGTACATGAATGTGCGCAGTTATACGGCTAACACACTGCCAACAACCACACTGAAATATTAAAAAAGCTCGCAACCCAATGAACATAGCTAAAAGGCCCACTTTGAATCGCGGCCCACAGTTTGCCGAACATTACTTTAACCTAAATGCATAGACATATGTTGAACTGTTTATTTCTTACTAACCTTGTCATTGATGCACTTAATCACAACAAAATGGTTCGAAATCAGTTGACTATACAGGCCTTCTGTCTTTGAAGTTTTGTAAGTCCGACTGATAACCTTCGATGGAATATAGTTGTTTAAAATGGGTAAGAAAACTTTGAGCAACCTATTTAGTATTAATTGAGACGCAGGAGTAGGACAATGCGATAAAGCTACGTTTTCCGACGAAAATTGTCGTAGTATTGTAACGGTAGCAAGCAGGTTTGATGAAATACAAAGAAAATGAACCGCATGTCTGTTGAAACCTTTGGGACAACATCCTGGGCTTAATCCGGCCAATATTTCGTGTTTGAGGATTGTTCTCTTTAACTCTACACGTAAGTTTCTAAATGTGGAAGAACGGGCTTGTATTTCCTGCCTGTTTCGAGATAGAAAGCCGACTTAGAGTCATGCCCCCTTCCCCCCGTGTTAGTTTCAATGCTAACCAAGCCACGCACGCCATCTGCCTTGTCCTCCGAAATTCGACGAAGTCGTATGGTTTGCAAAAAAACAACGGCAACACCAACAGTAACAAGCCTGACGTATTCTTCTCCGCTCGCACTTACGAAACTGTTTACATTACATGAACAGCTTACTCTAAGATTCAATGCAACGTTTAAGATGCCAAAAGCATATAACATTTTGTTCTAAGCGTTGCATAAATTTTGCGATTAATGAATCCTTATTGTGTCGAAACAACTCAACAAAAACTAAAATAGCGGAATAAAGTAATGGAAAAAAGTTTTTTCACTCATTTGACATTACTTTAACACCTTTTGTTTATCGCGTAATTTTGTTTTACTATAGTAGCGTATATATGCAGGGGCAAAGCGCGGATTGAGAGCCACATGAGACTTTTTAACCATGCGACTGTTACGTTTAGGTTGTATTTCGGTTTTTGGTATGTTGTCTATTATCGTGCGTTTAAATTGTGTCTATTTTAACTAAATTTGAATGCAAATTACTTTCGGGCTATATATGCTTGAAACTCTACAAAATATCTTTACCCGCATTGAAAAACCTACCTAACTATAAAAACCCCGCGCGTCTCATGGCAGTTTGCTATTAACTAAGGAGTGAAGGTTTCTGTCGCCAAACCCTTAAATATATTTATGCTTATTTTGCGTTATATATATGAGCACCAGATCTATTTTATGTCGCCAGGTTTTTACCATGCCCCTTCAAACAAATGTACAGAACGGTAAACAGAATGGCCACAAGTACAAGTCTTAAACAAGTCATTTTGAAATGACTTAAGTTCCAGTCACGTCTTTTCTGAAAAGACTTAAGTCCGATTCAAGTCATTTTGAGCCCAGTTATTATTTGAGCAAGTCAATTTCCAGTCAAGTCCTTGTCATAAAAATCAAACGTTAAACGATTAGAATTGATAAATCAGTTCGATTATGAGCAATGCCCTAAACTAAAAATAACAAAAACCCAACATATTGCAAGCAAAGTGCTTCCCTTAAACAATTGAGATGAATAACTTAATTTTAAATGAAAAATGCTAATTAAAACCTTTTATTTCAACCCAAGTCATATTTCCTTGGTGTGATAAAAAATATAGGTTAAATGTAGCCTATAAGCAAAATTGTTCGAGAAACATCTATACCAGACTTGAAAAGAGGTTCATGCGGTACTTAGTTGTTTAACCCGACGTTTCGGATACCTCTCCAGAAACATTATGCGTTGGTTTGGGCGTGGTGTTGTTACATTCCCTGATGAAGGCTGGATAGGCAGTCCAAACGTCGGATAAAACAAATAAGTACTTATTGTTAGTAGGCTATATATTATGCGTGGTATACCGACAGCATATGATTTATCCATAACAGACGTAGGCAAACTGCGGCATTTTTAAGTGTTTTGATGGCTCTCCTACTTAAAAGAGTAATATCCAAAATATAGATAGAAAAGTGTAGGCCTACGTCATTTTTTAATTTTATGCTTGTTCATTCAGTTATGTATCGTTTATTATTAATAATTTTATTGTGACAAACTTTTTTTGTTTTCATATTATAAAAATCAGTCATTATTATGCGAATCTCTAGGCACTTCAAAAAGCGGCTCGCGTTGCTGTAAAGTTAAGTAAAGAAGAATAAATTGATATGCCTTTCTGTCGAAAATGTTTTTGTTTTTTGTGGTTAACCGAGTAGAAAATGTGCTTCTTGGTCTCTGATTGGCTGGATACGCTCGTTCTATATAGCTTGTAGTCTATTTTTGACATTGCTGGATATCAACAGTGTTAATGAAGTTTACATAATATAGCAGACTTACGTATCTATGTCATCCACACATGTAAAAGGCCGGTTAGCGTTTGTGGATATTAAAAGCTATTTTTGCTTCGGACGCGATAACAGTTTAAACACGAGCGCCGATAAAGCAACGGACAATGGTAGTTTATCTAAGAAACAGACAACCGCAGGCCACATTCCCACATAACATAACGATCGCACCTGCTGGCGTTTCTGCAACGTCGGCAAGTGCTACTGGACATTGCAGCAGTTTGATTGCCAAAGTTTAATGTACGCATATCTTTGCAGCTCCAAAAGCGCGCAGTTTTTCTAAAATTAAATAAAATTATTTTCCGCATATTTCTGTCATCTTAAACCTCTTTCGCCTTTGTAGTAAATGTTTTATTCGCGATTTGTACCGTAAAGTAAACATGCTGACCATTTAATTATTAAGTATAGTAAACTGTACGATTTCTGAATGTGTTTTCAGATTCCACGTAATATCCTATGTAAGTGTGGCGGCAACTCTGCCCTTTCCAGTAAACTTCATCAGGCGTGTTCAATCGTTAAACAATTTTCAGTGGCAGTGAAATACCCAAGATACGATCCCAGCCTTGCCTATACAGAGAAACCTGACAAGTTCGACATACCCAACTTTATAACACTGGCATATGACCCCCTCGGAGCATGCAAATCTCTGTACGGTGACGGTATAGAATGGTGTGGGTTGTGCATCCCTTTAGTAACAAAACTTGGCGACCTTAATCTTTTCACCGAAGTCTCTATGAGCGAACCAAACATAAGAAATTTCAATTAATACATTTAAATTTAATTGAAAAAAATGTAAACGACTATATTTGGCGACCCTATACCAAATCAAACGGCGATCCAATTTCGGGTCGCGGCCAATGGATCAAGAAACACTGGGTATAGGCAAAAGTAGGCGTTGTCGAAAACGTGCACAGTCAGCAAACCTTGGGAACCAAGTTACAAACACCAGCCGTTAGTTCGAAGTGGACGCAGCAAATTAAAACTTTGTCGATCTGTTGGGCTGTGAGAAGATTGCACCTGCCTGAAAGGAGTGTATATAAGCGCACTCATGGCCCACCAAAGACCAATCTGTTTCTCTCACAGAGCTGAATTGAAACCAAGTTGAAAATGATCTCAATCGCAATTCTCCTTCTCGCCGCGGCAGGTAAGTCGGTATTTTTTTCCTTTTTTTTAATGTTGAACTATTTGAACTGCTGTTGTCAGGATAGTAACGTTTATTTAACCCGTCATAGTGTTATCTTATTTTTTTATTTTTTTTAAGCAGCAATTTGTGCCGTTGTCTTGTATATAACTCGTGCCGTTTCTTTGTCTTTGGGTAATTTCCGGGGCAGGGGTTTGTGTGTCATAGGGTTGTCAGTTGATTATCGGGTTGTTTGTGGATTATGGGCCTGTTTATGGGTAAGCTGGTTGCTCGTGAGTCGTGGCTGTTTGTAGGTCATGGGAATGTTCGTGGGTCCTGGGGGTTGTTTGTGGGTTATAATTATCTGTAGTTCATGGGATTCTTTGTGGGCCTGGAGATCTTTGTGGGTCTTCTGGTTGTTTATAGGTAACATGTTCGTCAGTGAGTCACAGTGTTGTTTGTTGTTAACGGGGCTATTTAGTATTTGTATCTGGGTTATGAGGCTATATTTTTGTTTCTGTTTTCTGTTTATAAACCCACCAGCGACGCACCATTTCTCTTTTTAGTCCCCGCCCTCTCCGACAACCGCATCGTCGGCGGACAAGACGTCACCTCGACGTCATTCGTCCCTTGGCAAGCGTCGCTTCAGGTCAGCGGAAGCCACTTCTGCGGCGGATCCCTCATCAGCGCCACCAAAGTCATGACTGCCTGCCACTGCAAACAAACGTAATATATTTTTGGCGAAAGAAAGGCTCGAAAGTCCATGTTTTCTGGTCAAAGTGCCTCGCTTTGTAAACCTATTAGCAGCCGTGTAGGACAGATAAACAATATAGACAAACAGAATAGAAGGGGTAACATAGACCGTTTAAAGGTTTGCCAATTGAGGCTTGGTTCACGCTAACAAAATAAATAAAACCTAAAAAACCGAGGTTTGAACAATTATCATCCTTGTTAGCAGGGAAATCGCCGGTTTTGGCTGTTTAAGACTGTCCAAAGCCACCCAGCATTTTGTCGTTTGTGTCAACAACGTGATTTAACGACTTATCTCGTTTGCGTACAGGTCTCTCAATGTGATCTTGGGAACAACCGAGTACAAAAACCCCGGACAGACCATCTTCACCAGAGATTTCCTCTGCCATCCAGATTACAGCCGCTTTACCATCGACTACGATTACGCCATCATCACCATTGCTCCGGCTACGCTTGGTGACGATGTAAGTGATTGTCATTGCACTTTATATTTGAAGGTTTGAAATAGACCAAAATACACTTTGATGTCATCATGCCCCCCTGAATCCGCCCCTGCATTGTAAATTTTGGAGTTGTAATAATCCACCTTGGGGTGAAAATTTGTAAAACAAAATGGTGTTAAATTCCACATCATGTAAAAAAGGTGGAAATAAAACTCCTAAGCGTGAAATTTTCCACCAGCAGCAATAGCATAAGGTTTATAGCGTGAAAATGTCCACGCTGTGATCCGAAAAGCGTGGTGAAAGTCAATTTGAAACGGTATAACATTATCCGATATACGTTGAAAAATACTGTGCGTTCAATTTCCGTAAAATTTCTTACAAGACATCTGTTGATACAAATAGTTTTTTTATAAAGAATCAAAATTTAATAGTATTATTTTTGTGCTGTGTATTCAACTCCCGATCTGTATAAAAAATTATATTTACACCGAAAGAAAAACCTTGTCGTTATACATTTCTGTGAATCTCTTTTTTCAGGTTACTCCCATTGCTGTTGCCAACAAAGAATACCCCGCTGGAACCGAAGCCCTCATGTCTGGTTGGGGAAGGATTTATGGCAACGGCCCCATCCCCGATACCCTCCAGCACGCTTACACCTATCTCATTTCGAACATCCAGTGCAGAGCCACTTGGGGATCTCAGGTCACCGATCGTATGCAGTGCGCCAATGATGACACCAACAGCGCATGCAACGTAAGTAGCTTGACTGACTACACGGGGGTGTCTTAAACTTTTTCTATCGCAGGCCCTAAACATTTTTTCTGCTTCGATTGTAGGCAAAAAAAAATCGAAAATGACGTCATAAATTGACCTCATAATCAAATAGAACTTCGAAAATATGCTAATGATTTAAGTAAAATGGAGTCTGAATATTTTGGAGCATAATGGTTGGAGGTTGTAGTAAGACGTAATAAGAATATCAAAGCCCATACAGAAGTAGGTATCATTTTGGACGTTTCGAATAACTCTTTATTCATTTTCAACATGTTGAAAGGCTTTGATATTCTTATAGAGTCTGAATACATTCATTGCTAAAAGGTTTTATTTTCAATTCAATTCTTTTCTTTAAAAATTTATTACTTTTCAAATATACACTGGCCTTTTTTTTGAACCACCTAAAATTAATTTGCGGACCCCAAGGGGTACATGAAACCCAGTTTAAGAATCCGTGGACTACACTGATGTTGCGCATAATTAACAAAGCAAGCCGCACGAATTTGGCGAGTGTTATAGGTCAAGTGTTGAATGTTTTCTAGTTGTGAAGAAAGTTTGAGCAAAATATCATGATAAAGTGTTGACAATAAACCACCAATAAAGCTTATTTAAACAATATGTGAACAAAAACTTCATATTTTTGATGCTGTGTTATATATTTCAAAAAAACTTTGACGACATTATTTTACGTATCACACATCCATTTTTCAACAACTTAAAGTTTAAAATATAGGTTTAAAGAAGACCGAAGATATATTTTTTGGCCCGACTTGGTTTGAGGAAATGCGGTTTTAAAGTGCTAAATAATTTAACTCGAAATGTGACTCAAGGGTCCAAACAGTTTTTCCTCGATATGCAAGAATCAGAGTGAAACTGATTTCAACATAAAATGTGATTAAAAAGTCACGGAATTTTAATGACTTGCTTGGGCCGAATGATAACATGTTTGTTTTAACAGGGAGATTCCGGCGGCCCATTGGCTGTCAACGATGCTGGTACCTGGGTCTTGGTCGGAAACACTTCCTGGGGTGTGAGTGGTTGCGCCACCAACTACCCTTCAGCTTGGTCCAAGAACTCGGCGATCTACGAATGGATCCAGACCAACGCTGGCATCTAAATGTCATCCAAGTTTTGACCGTCTAGCAGTGAAATAAATTCTGCCGTGAAAAACCCGTGATTATTCGGTTCATCTCCTAACTTAGTTCTTCAGTAGTTCTAATCTATGGGTCACGATTCCCAAGGTGGTCGCAAGAAGATGTCTGGGTAAGGGGGTCACTGCTGTGTACTATTTGTCAAACGTAAAACCGAAAAAATAGCCAATATATATAATATAAAAAGTTGCAGTACAGCCAGCAAAACAGCCAGTCTAACCATGACAAACTGAATGTATAAAGTAATAAAATATCTCCTCGATCGTCCTTACTCGTAAATGACGACATTGACCTAAATGGAAGCAACTTTTTTCGAATTAAGGGACTGATATAATGCCTTGTTTTGTGGTGAAATGTATTTCTCTTTTAAATGACTAGACCTTATAAATGACTGACTCTGACAAAAGACAGGAAGTCTGAAGAACATTTGCCAGTCTAACAATTCTTTTTATAAGATTTGCTTCAGTGAACCAGTCGTTTTATGACGTTACCATTACTCGTATTCAATCAATAGCAAAAGCATAGATCCAGTCTAATGGTTTTGTCTAATAGAAATCGCAACGGTGGCCTTTCACCCAGCGAAAATCCTTTTTGCGACACTTGATAAAACTGTTTAATACCATTAGGCTATTCACTAATTATGCAAAACAACATTATTCTCGACTTAAAGAAGTCTGAAAAAACTAGCCCAGTAGGAAAACATATAATTAACATGAAAAATACTGCTACAAAACAACTTATTATTGTTTTTGTTTTGAATTTACAAAATAGTTTCTATTGAATGGTTTAATTTTCTATAAGCGTCAACAGGACGCAACTAAACTTAACCCGTAGGCCTAACTTATAGTTATTTATGTATGCTTTTGACGTAAATAAGATCATTCAACAATCTCTTCAGAAATGTTAACATCTTGCAAAATTGTTTTATATGTGTAATATCAACAAATCTGGGAAGTCGCGTAGGTTTTTCAAAACTAAAAAATATACTTTTAATTAACGGTATTTAACGCATAGCCTTTGGCAAAACAACATTTCCAAAAACTGTTTCATCTAGCTCACGGCAATTTAAAATGCAAATAATTTCTGGGCTTATTCTGCATTATATCCATTACATCATATTGCATACAGTTATTCGTAAAAGGTAAGGGTCATATATGCGAGCTGCGTGCTTCATTTAATTTTTAACGGTGTCGCAATTAAAACCAATTTAGGCGCTTTAGGCAGTGGTGGGATTCAAACTTTTTGTCAGCCGGTTCTATCACAAAAGTAAGTCATATATATTTCAGACGAATCTGTAACAAAAAGTCAGTAATCCGCGAAATAATCAAATACTTGAAATAGTTGCAATAACAGGATGCAGCCCCAGGTTCCAGCGAATGTTGCGAACTGCGAACAGGCTGAATCCCATCCCTGCTAACAGCAAGTGGCTGTCAGCCACACTAAAAAGCAGTAGTCGTCTCGTGACTTGTACTTATGATGCAACAATTATTTTTCAGACAAACAATCACAAAGGGAAAATTACTACAATTATAGAAATTAACACAAAATGCATAAGTGTTACTTGATCATTGCACATTTAAAAAAAAACACGTGAGCTACTTGGATCTCAAACATTAATGCATGGAATAAGATGCAAAAATCCAACCAAAGGGAAGTATAAGCAGCTCGATATTCTTTGCGTAATATTTCCGGAAGTAAACAAATATCGATTAGAAATTTTTACACACTACTCAAAGCAACCTAAGCTAGCCATCAATCATACTTAAAAAAACACATTTAACTAGACGGGGGTGCGGTTGTTGTATATTTTGTCAGGGGATATATTTTCAGGGCTTAGTGTTTATTTTCAATTTTTACTTTATTTTAATTTTTTTTTTTTAAATTTTTTTTTTAATATTTTGTATTGTGTACTTTATATTATATATTTTGTTTTTCATTTTCCTTAACTTGTTTCTGCAAGCAAAAACAGATATGGGCCGAAAACTTCCCCACTTAAAATATGCCTTTGATGCGAAAGGGGTTCAAATATGGCGTAGAATTTGGGGAATGATCGAAACATATATTTGATAAATAGAATTTACTTAGATAATGCATATGGCTATTTTATTCAATTTTGACCAGCTTACGTGTTTGAAAATCAAATATTATCATTCTCTTAAAGACTAAAAATGGTTTAACGCCTATGGTTTGCTATACTTTTGCAAACTTTCACTAGGTAATTTTTTACCATAGCTTGGTCCGAGCAATCACTGTTAAAACAGGCTTTAAATCTGTCGTTTCAAACAATGTGAAAAACACTATTACGTGCCTAATACGCAAACTATTAAATCGAAAGTTTTGCTAGATAAGTTTAGGCCTGATGTTGGTATGCTGGTTGGAGCAAGATGCACAACAGGTGCTAACAGAGAGGCGTAGACTGCCTTAAGATTTCGCATTTAAACTTGCGGCGGTAAATACACCCTATTGACACTTAATTATTAGGCGAAGCTTATCGCGAAGTAATTGGTCGCCCCCAAAAATGCTGACGCCGCATTTAAAGCAAGCATTATAAATGTGTCGCCGATATTCTGCCTTGAACATCCCTACTCGAAATGCTTCCCTCCGTTAATTGTACGGTGGGTGAAACTTTATTCACGGCCTTACCTCTTTGTGTATTACCGCGACAATACGATGAAATACGATTTGGAGAATATTGGAAACATCGTATTTGGAGAATATTTGCTATTTGCACCTGTTCTGTATGTTACTCCAATCCAACATATCTACACACAATTATAAGTTGTGTATAATAATATAATAACTTATGGCTTTGAAGCGAAGGGGGTTCAAATATGGCGTAGATTTTGGCAAATGATCGAAACATACATTTGATCAATAAAAATTTACGTAGATAATGCTTACGGCCATGTTATTACATTTTGGTCAGCTAGCATGTTTAAAAAGTCAATATTTTCATTCTCTCTAAATGATTTAACGTCTATGGTTTGCTATACTTTTTCCAACTTTTACTGTGTAAATTTTTACCAGGCCTTGGTCTGAGCAATCACTGTTGAAACAGAGTTTAAATCTGTAGTTTTGAAAATATGCAAACACGTTTATGTGCCTAATAAGCCACGTTTTATATTGAAAGTTTTGCCAATTTAAATCCAATAAACGCAAGATTTATTTATTTATGACGCCATGTTATGACGTAGCTTTGTAACGTCGTCGTTAAGAATGCGTTAAACTTAAGCTTTTTGTTGTTGCGGCCCTTGTATAATTATATTTGCTTAGACCTGGTGTTGATATGTTTGAATGGTGCAACAATTACAACATGTGCTAACAGAGATGTGTACACTGCCTGTAGGATTCGCATTTAAATTTGCGGTGGTAAAATATTTTGTGTTGTAAGAGCAATAGGTTTTTTTACTTAGAGAGGCCTCTTCATGAAAGGTCGCATGTGCATAGTTTTACTAGGCAAGCCACTTCCAACACAAATGTTGCACGCGCGGGACAATAGGGCGCAGCAGGGATGCCAGCAGCCGCCTCGTCGCGACGCGAGCTGGACAAAGCAAGCGAATATGAACGAATTCTGTATGAAAGTTTTTCTGCTGCTAGATGGCTGTCGTTAGCTACAAAGTGCTAAAACGCAATATTTCAGGTTTTTACCCCCCAAGCAAAGGCCCCTGGGAGTGCAGCCTCATAAACTTTTACAAAGCACCTACATACCACTCTACGCCATGTCTGAAAATTTGAAGGTTCTACGATGTCTACTTTTTCTATAAAGCTTCGGACAAAAGTCGGTCTGAAACAAACCATAGGAAACCATAGGAAACCATAGGAAACCAAAAAAGAACAAGATATGTCCCGAAAATAAATTTTCGGCCCATATAATAACGGCAAAAACAAGATATGTCCCGAAAATAAATTTTCGGCCCATATAATAACGGCAAAAACAAGATATGTCCCGAAAATAAATTTTCGGCCCATATAAATAGCGGCAAATACAAGATATGTCCCGAAAATAAATTTTCGGCCCATATAAATATTAATATACTTATTTTGTAATATTCGGCCATTGACAGTAACCAGTAATGCTAACCGGTTCGCTGATCTCATAAAATTTCGTTAGACGGTTCTAAAGAACCGGTGCGAATCGGCTGAATCCCACCACTGGTTTTAAGCATTATATTGTGAAACAAAGTTGGATTGCTGTCTAAAACACGTAGGTACTGTAGCTGCAAGACTCCTATTAAAGTTATTTGATTAATAGGACGCAATACAAAAAGCACTTATAAGTGAAAAGTTAGGACATACCCTACTTGGGCCAGGTTAAAATGCTATTTCTCGGCATTAGATCAATTGATATATATTTTTAATTGACTACAATTTTACCATTTTAGGAGATAATGTTGTTGTTCTTTTTATGTTAAAAAATTGCACTATTAAAATTACGGATATTCGATATTATTAGATCGGAGCTGATACCCGATTTCAAGCACTGATAGCATCGGTACTCATCTAATGAGAGGGGCTCAAAACCGAAATGTGCACATTGTGCGCACAATGTGCACTTGCTATATGTGCACCGCATTCGAAGGTGCACATTGTGCGCACAATGTGCACTTGTCATATGTGCACGAACCAAAATGTGCACATTGTGCGCACAATGTGCACCGCATTCGAAGGTGCACATTGTGCGCACAATGTGCACTTGTCATATGTGCACGAACCAAAATGTGCACATTGTGCGCACAATGTGCACTTGTTATATGTGCACCGCATTCGAAGGTGCACATTGTGCGCACAATGAGCACTTGTCATATGTGCACGAAACAAAATGTGCACATTGTGCGCACAATGTGCACTTGTTATATGTGCACCGCATTCGAAGGTGCACATTGTGCGCACAATGTGCACTTGCGATATTTGCGCCAAATGTACACTAAATCTGCATCTTATGTGCACCTCACTTGAATTTGATGTGCTATTAATGTGCCGGTGCGGCAAAGGTGGCTAAAAAGTTGCACACTCTGTTTTCCGTGATCACTTTTTCCACCGCGTGTGATGGTAAGGCGTTATTTGTCCGGCAGCCGATTATTATTATTGAACTTAAAAACAGACAGACAGGCAGATGTAGGATTTGTACTTTTCTTACTTACCAGAAGATAGACAGATTGTCACAAATTTAATTATTGTAGACCCTTTGTTCCGGACTAATGCGTTTGTCCGCAGGAATCGCCGTTCGGGTCAGCTACCCACCGACTTGGTTTTCCCTCAGGGACAGGACTTAGTGTGAATTTCGAAGTCTCAGTTTTTCTAGCGCTGCTGACAACTTTGTGTGCGGTTGCGTTTTGGATGGCGTTGTGTTGCATTGTCATTCGTCGGGTTGATACCGAGAGAATCGGACGCATTTTGAGCACTGTTTGCAATTTCGTTGGTTAGAGGCAAGAATAATTTTTGAATTGTGAAGTCATTTAAGCTAAGTTACGTGACGTATTAAAAAAACAGCAACTGATTGATAATATATAGAAAAAATGAAAAATCAACGTTTTATTTAATCAATATTCATATTTTTGTCATAAAATTACGAACATGGCGTTAACTTTACTCTGTAAAATACAAGTTGTGACGTCATGCTGGAGTGAACCGCTTTTGTTTACAGGTTGGGGTTCGGTTAAGGTTTATGTTCTTTCAAATTATTCCGTTCAGTTCCGGTTCTGGTCCTTAAAATTTTACAAAAAACGGTGATTCGGTAACAGTTCAGCATTCTTTACCTTTTTGGATGTTGCATAAATGTAGGCCTATGCCTTTACTTTTTATTTTCAGTAATTATTTTTTTCTCTGTAATCTAACATTATATATTTTTTATGTTTCTGTAGCATTTTTTTACGGTCGTCTTTAACTTTTCTTTAGTGTATGGATTTTTAATTTTTTTATTTCGATAGCCTTTCCTTTTTTATTCATTTTTTATTTACTTTACTATAATTTCATTTTCCTTTGTCATTTGAGGTTATATTTAATTTGTTTCTGTCGCATTTTCATATTACCTACCTATCGATAGTATTTCGTTTATAATCTTGCTTAAAGTATTTCGCAAATATTGCTGCTGCAGTTTTCCGTTTAAAATTTTTCTATTCAACCATTTCCAACTTTATATCTTACGAATAGAGTTAGCTCCACCAGGCAACATATCAATAAATATAAATCGCTCTTCTGGTGTAAACGAAGTATAAACCCTAGAATCTACATACCTTAAATTCAAAGGAAAACATTACAAACAGATATTTGGAACAGCTATGGAATCACCGGTTTCAGTAACTGTGGCAAACTTGGTTATGGAGGACATCGAACAACGGGCCATGAATTCATTCCATACCCCCCCGCGAATGTGGCGAAGATACGTAGATGATACGTTTGTCATAATAAAAACAAACTTGATACAGCAGTTCCTGGACCACTTGAACAGCTTGGAACCTACCATTAAATTCACTATGGAAACAGAGAACAAATGCTCAATTTCATTCTTGGATTCATTAATCACTCGTAACCGGTCAGGTAAATTATCTTCCAAGGTATTTAGAAAATTAACACATTCAGATCGCTACTTGAATTTCAGATCAGACCACCCTTTACAACACAAACGCTCGGTTGTGAGTTCCCTGCTACACCGAGCTTCAAAACTTTGCAGTAACTATCAGGACGAAGGCAACGAAATTAAACATGTTAAGAAGGCCATGAGATTAAACGGATACCCCGACTGGTTGTTCAAACCTCGTAACAAAACCAACCATTTAACATCTAAACCAGAATCTAAAGGTCTGGCCATTATTCCCTACATTCCAGGTCTGGGAGAAAAAATAAAACGCATTTTGAAGGGCCACCACATCTCTAAAGCTTTTAAACCAGCCAGAAAAATTGGAAATATTTTACCTTCAACTAAAGATCCAGTCAAACCAGAAAAACGTCAAGGGGCAGTTTATGAGATTCCCTGTGGAGGTTGTTCAGCAACATACATAGGGGAAACTAAACGTTCCTTTCATACCAGGAAACTCGAACACATGCGTGATGTCCGCCACGAAAAGGCATCCCGGTCAGCTCTGGCAGAGCATGCGGTTGAACTCCGACACGGAATTGATTGGGATAACTGTAAAATTCTAGACTGGGAACCGCACTATTACAAAAGACGGTTCATTGAATCATTCCGGATTGACAAATCTCCTAACACCATGAATAAAAAGGATTCATGGTATCCGGCAATCTACTCATCGTTGTAGCTATACGCAATAGCTGATAAACGCCCGTTGTCCGACGGCGCAGTTCTGCACCGGATGACTCCGGCGCGTCACAGCTTATCGCATACTTCAGCGACGTCTAGAATTATTAATTTTAATCTACGTTTTTACAATTTTTTACTTCTCAGTATATAATATGGCTAACGCACTCTCGTTTTAATTATTAACCCTGATGAGGTCAGCTGGTATCTGCTGCCGAAACGTCGGTTTATACTTCGTTTACACCAGAAGAGCGATTTATATTTATTATTTATATCTTACGATTGGTATTTCGCCCTGAAGTGAGTATTGTTTTGTACCCTAATTGCTTTTGTTCTATATGTGTGCCGTGACGCCTTCAATTTTCTGGTTTTATAAAATAAACTTTAGTGTTGAAGTTTTTTAAATTTGATAGAGCCACTAATTACGAGGTCGATAGAGCCACTACTTACGAAAGCTATTTTTAAGATTCATTGATCATTTAAAAACAAACACAAACAATCTAAGCAGACGTATCGCTATTCAATGTTCAACTAATTCTAACCAATTTTTTTTAAAATGCAATAGTGCAGTTGAATTAGATTAAAAATGGTCAAACATAGATCTTTAAATACAAGAAGTGTTGCCTTACGTTTAAAATGTCCTATTAACATGCAATTGGGTAGGGGTGCCCAAAACGTGACATTTTTTCCGATAACCAATATCGTGAACAAAAAGTATCACAATCCGATACCCAATGACGTCATAACCATGCCCACATAAGCAGAGTAGTTAAAAATTATGAACGTTTAAAAATACTTTTACGGGTTTTAAGGCTAAATTTGCAGGTATAGTTACCTCCAGTTGTTGACTTATTTGTTTGGTAAATTTAACCCATATAATCGAAAATCCATACAATTGGGACTCAATTAAAAAAAAAGAATTATAAAAAGAATCGATCGAAAAATAACATGCATAATAAATCCACTCCATATAATCGGAAATCCATAAAAGTGGAACTCAAATAAAAAATATATCATAATAAAAAGAATGGCACGAAAAATAACATGTATTACTTGGTCTTTTCCATACAAAAACATCATCGGAAAAATCGTTTAATATGAAGTTATTTATTTTTCTGTATAACGTTCACTGATACAATGTAAGTTGCACATTGAGCGATAGTGCACAATGTGCACTTAATCGTCGCATATCGCAAGTGCACATTGTGCGCACAATGTGCACATTTCGGTTTGCGTACATATCACAAGTGCACAATGTGCGCACAATGTGCACTTGCGATATGTGCACGGTTCGGTGCACATTCCAAGGTGTGCACGTTTTGGTTTTGAGTCCTGTTGCATCTAATACCACAGTGCAATGGATACCGATCCGACACCAACTTGGTGTAGAAATTTTACCAACAAATTAATTTGCTATCTATTGCGATCCTAAAAGCGATTCCTACCTTGAAAGATAGCCTATACATTTTTAATATAATATAAAAATAACTGAACTTTTTACTCTAAATAAAAATTCGGCTTCATGTTGTGGAAAAAATCACCTGTGATTAATTCCATGTTATTGAGTGTGCTTCTAAGAACATAGTCATGACGTCACTTGGTTTCTAGTCGTAAACATGGGTTTGCCGCCTCTGTGGGCAATTGTTTGGTTGCATATACGGTACTCTTTTTATAGTTTGCTTAGTTTCACCAAAGAGATTATTATAATCTCTTTGGTTTCACAGAATGTCGCACAGTAGCAGCATAGAGCACCAATCTACAGAGGCTGGTCGAATAAAAAGGTGTCGTAATTCTTTATTTGTTTAATTTTTGCAAAACTAAAACTTTATTCCAAAGAATAAAGTTGTTTATTACCTTATTGTTTTAAAAATATATATTTTTTGCTAAACAAGAAAAGTTATGATTGATTTCACGCTTGAGTGAACAATCAGTTACCTCTCTAGTATTAGTGCTCTATGGTAGCAGTAAGACATATACCAGAGAAGGCTGATTGATGTCTGAATGGTCGATTAACTCTTAGCGGTAGTAAATATAAAGTATTTAAACAAACAAATGAATAATGCAGTTAACACGATATATGTCTACAATGTGAATTTATATTAACAGATAAATCGACCGCTATATAACGGTAAAGAAATATTCGCTACAACTGTTTTAAATAGTTAGTTCACCAGATTCTAATTAATTAGTTAATAGTATTGATGTTGTTTAGCTTTTTCCATGGTGTAAAAAAAAGATAAACTGCGTAAATTTTTTATATTAAATTGAGCCTTGGTTAAGAATTGTATGAATGCAATTCATGTTTACTAATTTCTACCAGTTTCTATTGTTCTGATTTATAGCTTTTTTAAAAGGTATTTATTACAATTTTTGACCTGATCGTAGTTAGTAAACATAATGCAACGCCGTATGATGGTCAACTTCTGTTCTTGTTGTCTTGCAAGAAAGTTTTCAGGTATTTTTAACTCTGTGACTTGTTCCTAACACTTACTTCGGAAAACAGTATACTGTGTGTTGTGAATAACCTAACCTAATAAACAAAATATATTTGAACAATGGAAATGACTCTCAAGGTTCCACTTTTCAATTGCGTTATTATGTAGCCCAGAATGATAAGCTAGTGGTAGCTAAGATCTGGTGGCACTGGCATACAGGTAAATCAACACAAAACATCTAATTGACTGCTACACAGGTAACACTAATTTACGGAATGATGAATGGTCGGAACGCTCACAGTATTATTATTAAATATAATAACACTTGACCCACCTTCACCCAAACGCTAACCCCCATCCTAACCCAAATATTGTGTGTTAGTTTAATAACTGTTTGAACAGGGTAACACTTTTTAACGAGCGTTCCGACCATTCTGACCATTCATCATTCCGTAAATTAGTATTAACCCTAATTGACATAACCTGCAGGGAAGTATATTGGGCGCTGGTTTAGAATATGCCATAATGCACATTATTAATTTGGGTATGGGTTAGGGTTTGGTGGGTCAAGTTTTATTATTAAATAGAAATATAATAATACTTTAGCCCCACGCACCCAAACCCAAATATTGTGCTTTGATTTAATAATTATTTGACTGCTGTGGTAGGATTCTAGGCCAGCACTATATTGGTAGCTAATGCAATACAGAGGGCTCACTGTTGAAAGTATGGCATCAGCATACGTTTACATTGCAATGTATGCAATACAGAGTGCATCGCAAATCACAAATTGCACCCGGAAATTTGGAAGTGCAGGTTTTTAGATTTTTTCTTACCTTCTAACCTGGGATACCACCATGAAGTGCAACCGTGATTTTTTTTAACAGACTAAACCTGGAGCCGATTTTGGCATAAGTATTTGCTCATAGTATTGCACATTTGACATCTTAGTTTCACCCGTACACCCGACTTATTCCGCTGTTTAGCTGAGAGATCTCATCGAGATATGCCCTGATTTTCAGACGGGCTTTGATATATATTGTACACAAAATGTCCAACGATCGCTACAAGTCTAACAAGAGGGTAAAACTTGACCCTGGTCCAAAATTCCACCATACGTTTAATTAATTAAAGAATCAACGCTTATTATTTGAGTTTGAGTAGGTCAAGTTTTATTAAATTTACCATAATTTAAATTTTGGTTGACTTGTTTTCTTAATGTACCTTAAAATACGGTAGGATACTAGACCAGCGCCCAAAACTCATCAGTATGTCTAGATTTTTCTAAGGGTTTCTTTCCTTAAATTTCTAACAGGCTTTAATCATAAGAGTATATTATACTTTAGTAACCCAAAATACCCAAGTGTAAATTAAGCCTCATTTTTTAAGCCTGGGCCTAACTTTTCAGTTAGTAAGGGCTGTCTACTTTTATTTTATCCAGTTATCAACAGGACATCCTATGATCCTGCAGTTTTCATGTTTATATATATAGAAATTTCAATCAATGTTTTGTAACTTTTGTTAAGCTATCAAACCATATAATATGCATAGTTAAATTGCTCTGCCTAAGTTTTAATTTACTAATGAAATGGTTTTCAACCTTCCATATGTGGTAGCCCCCTTTTATAGCTTCTAAAAAGTTTGTTAAATCAGAATGAAAAACACAAATTTTAATAAGACCGACTGATAAATAAAATAATGTTGTCCCTGGACTACTGCTCTGTCCAGCTTGACTTAATGACCATAGGTTCCTTTCACTGTCTATGTGTTATTTTTCATGCTCTGTTTTGTTTATGTTTGTAAAGATGCGCAAAACTAGTTGAATCTTGTCCACCCCCTCCCGGGGCTACAAAGGTTACATTTCAAAGATTCTGCTTTAGTGATTTGATATTCACGGTGGCCATAATTGTTTAAATTTGTTTGTTTTTAATGGCACTGTCACTTTTAAAGCTCATTTGTGTCATCCGCATTTAAGTATTGTTAGATATAATTTGAGTTTGTACATAATCAATTCTAAACTTCAAATTAAACTGTTTTATATTACAATAAAGGTATATTACAATAAAAATATGCACCTGTATTGTAGCTCGAAATAAGACATAAATTGTAATAAACCTAACGAAAATAGGTATTGAACACGTTCAGAATAGTATATTAAGCCATGAGAAAAAGACTTAAACAGCCAGAACAAGATTTAAACAACCTTTTACCCGAACCCTACAGCTAACTTCATCACTAACTCCCACAATATTTCCAACCCCAACCTGAACTCTAATCTCACCCATTACGCACCCCTAA
Source organism: Ascidiella aspersa (assembly GCF_963924565.1). Taxonomy (NCBI): domain Eukaryota; kingdom Metazoa; phylum Chordata; class Ascidiacea; order Phlebobranchia; family Ascidiidae; genus Ascidiella; species Ascidiella aspersa. Next base: position 9,543,677 of record NC_139454.1, on the reverse strand, counting down.
CCTTAATTAAACACAGGCAAACAGTCCGGTGACAAAACCACCATGCCCAAACATTATGCAATTATTTTATTTCTTTTTTAGTGCCTCAAAACCCACTCACTTCGGTGAACAGGGGTTTGAAATTGGCAGCAATCCTGCAAACAACCAACAATAGCAGTAGGAGCAAAGACAGCATGGCGACCGAATGGAAAATGTATTGGCACAACAAAACAGTGCCTATTATAAGAAATGATGTCAGTGGAATAAAAGTGCCCTTTAAAAGGGCTGGAGTGTGGTATAATTTGCAGTAAGTGTTGTTTCCTAAAATTTGTGTTTGCGTTTTTGAACTGCAAATTAGTTAATTGCAGTACTGAACGTGAAATTGAACCATAAGTCATTACAATAAAATTGCACTTCGTTTTTTTTACCAGGGCTGTGGTAAAAACTGAAAAAGACCACTGGTCCTTGTATTACTTATTTTTTCAGCCTATTTACTTTTACTGCACATATATGTGTAATGTGTTGAGCTGGTGCACATCTTAAAACAATTTATTACAATCTGCCTATGAATAAGTATAGCTGAAAGTATGAAACTTCCTCTTAACCTGTTTTATTCATACCTGAATTAATTTAAAGTGATAAATAACGTGATGTTGCTTCAGAAGTATAGAAAATCCGGAAATAGTTTGCAGAAGTGCACATACAAAAGTAAAGTTTAAATAGATGACAAAGTTAAGGTACACCGAAAACAGAGAAATGAAAAACAAAATTATTATTTCATATGTTAGCTGATTTATGAGAATGTAATGTTTTACCTCATGCATTCTTGCCAACCATAGTAGATTTCTTCAAAAGTTAACCTTAAGTATTTTGTTCGGAAACACAAACACTATTTTAAATAACTGTTGAGTCCACTATTCAGCACTCACCGAGCTGAAATGAAACTAGCAAAAAATGTTGACATGCCGTCATTGTCAAATCGGTGTGTGCAAAATTTTAATCCCATGCATATCAACCCCCTAGCCCAGTGCTACTCAACCTATGGGTCGCGACCCCAAAATTGGGTCGCTGTTTGATTTAGTTGGATCGCCGACCGTAGTTGTTCATATGTTTATTGAAATTGGTTCTGAGAAAGATTTCTCAATTAGAAAAATTAAGGAAGCAATACAAATAATGTCTTATAATAATTATTAAAATTCGAAATTTGTTATGCTAATGCCTATTTTTTCTTTGGAAAAAGCTAGTTTTTACTTCGCTTACAAGAAAAAAACAATTGAGTCGTCAAAGCTTTGTCTTCATACTTACGCTTAATATGTGGATCACCACGAAAAAAGGTTGAGAAGCACTGCCCTAGCCCTTAAGTTGGCGCTAATTTTGTTAATTTTATTACGCCAGCCCCCCAAAGAAGAAGAAAGACCCGCTGACGGAATACGTTGCTCAAGCTGGCCAAGTAATGTTTCAGCAGACATCCACTGATGATGTATACGTGGCAAACAAATTCAATGTCGATAGCTACAGTGTGAAAGATGCACTGGTGAAGCTTCGGCACGTCACCAACCTGGACATGACACCGCCCAGTACACCTGTTTTGCTCAAGTTTGACCTCAATGAGCTTTTAACTGGAAAGGGAAAAAGGGTAAATTCATTTTAAATTTTAGAGTGCCTACTAAAATTGAATTCCTTTAGAAGTATTTGCATGTATAATTGAAGAGTCTTTTAAAACAGTAGATGTTTTTCCAAAATTTTTTGAATAGTGTTTCCAGCTTAAGTTATGTGTTTTGGTTAGTGTAGTTAAAATGTTTTTTAAATATGTTGAAGATGGCATTTATACTGTTTTCTTTTCAAAGTATATTAAAAAAACAATTCAATTTAAATTCTTTTAAATAGCTACTATTTTTCTTCTAAAATCTTAAGTATATATGGTTTTAAATCTTTTTCATAAAATTGTGTGGCAACCCGGTAAAATCTAAAAATTTTGGAGTCCTAGATTGCTTTTTGTTTCATATAATATGATTTTTTCACAGAAAAGGCCATATGTGTTTCGTCAGCTTGTAACCTTACCAAATAGGACCAGGTTTACCAACAGTGTTGGTGTGTTCACCAATGACAATTTGCTGAAGAAAATGGCGGTTGAAAAAGGTGCAGCAATTGCGGACGATCGTCCCATGATAATGGAAGTAAGCTGAGATACTTTCTACTTTCCTCGTTCTATTTTTGGACACATATTTGATTTTGACTTGATGTCATGTGTGCTGCATCTACTTTATTTTAAATTTTTAAGCCATTTGTCGTATAAAACAGCCTAACAAATGTTGTTACAATGACTACTCACTTTTAAACTGTAAAACAGGTTTATTCATAGCTATTCAATTGCAAAGCAATTAAATTTTTTCCAAAATTTTAGCCTAAATATGAATTTTTAAATTGACGTAGCACGGTTAATGCTGACCAGAAGTGCTTAAATTTGGTTTGTGGGGTTTTTAGACGCAACCTAACAATTCCAGGGGGGTCCCCACTGAAATTTAACAAAAAAGTGATTTTTTGAACAACCATAATATATATAAATATATACAGTCATACAGTAGCTGTATACGCACACTGTTTTTTACCAAAATAAAGTTGTCAGCTCAAAAAACTGCCCTGTGAAGTCTCCCGCAGTTGAGCAGATATCGTTGGAGAATTTTAACACTTTTCACCTTCAATTGCCCTTCACCACCCCCAAAAATAGCTATTTGCCCAAAGGCCTCGGAAGGACAACTTGATTGTGACCTTTTCGCCACCACTGACGATTTTCTGCGTGAGATGAAATCGAACACCGACTTGCAGCAATCTATGGGTTACCGCTTTCCCACCAAGGAGACAATTTACGACAACCCTGATCAACTGCTCGCCTCCCTTGCCAGGCTCATAAACGACACAATTTTCACCAACATGAGAGATCCGAAGACCCTTGAGGCCCAAATAGGAACGGTAGGACACACTGCTTTTAAACGTTTGAACTTTTTATGCATCCAAGGTTCCGAAGCCTTTTACCGCAAGTTAGCAATTTTAGGGCACATCCGGCTTGCCCTGGGGTGTAAACTTTGGCAGAAAATCGCGAGCTTTCACTGGACAAAAGTTTTTTTTCACTTATACCTTTTAATCTATTTACGTAACGCAAGGTTGTGGCCTAGAGCAGAGGCCACCAAACTATGGCGTGCGGCGAATTTCCAAAAAAGAGTTGTTTTCAATGCAATTCTAAACGTTTTTCATGAAATTTTAAACTGAACGACAATTTATTAAAGCTTATTACAGTTTTTGTTGCATATAGCTATTTCTGTTTCCCTTGTTTAACAATAATCAAGTTAAAGAAGTTCGACATAGAATGTTATATCCGACCCCAATCGTCAATTCTTACAGTTAACTGACCCGCGATCGTGTTTTATCAGGTCCAAGACCTCTGACATAATGTTTAAATTATTTTTTTATCCAGGAAATTGTTACACTTTTAACTGACGCTGTGTAGTTTATCGGTATCGGTAAATGTAGACCGATACCTTGGCCGATATTTTAGTACGAAAATATGTTATAATTTTTCTTGTAGAACAAACGTCTTACCCATTTTTCATAAAAGAAAATTGGGTTTTAGCATCATGCCAAGTTAAAATGCAAATTAAGATTTATTAATTAATAAAGGTGTATAAACTAAAACGTTATTTGGATTTTATTTTTATTAATTCAAAGATTTGAATTGGCATCGCTATCTGTATCGGGTATCGATTGACAAAATTGTAAAAAATCGGTTATCGCTATCGGTCCAAAAAAGTGATATCGGTCGATCTCTAATCATATGTACCAAAATCTTAAGCAAAAGCGTAACTGCAGTCGTGAAAGATTGAAAAAAGAGTTGATTTGACCAAGGTTAAATCGATTTTCTCGTTATGATTCCTAGCTTTAAAAAAATCTCGTTCTTTCAGCTTCATATCAACTTTGCCTTACCAGCTTACGGGGCTTTTCAGTCAAGTGTTTCCTACTTTAAAAAGAACAGGAGCGTAGCTACACTGGTAAAAAAAGTTAACCCTCGCTATTTTCTCCTGCGTTAACTGAACAGTACCCTATTATCTGAGACTATGAAGTCGCTCGTTGAGTTATTTTTTGTCTTTTTATTAGAAAAACGCAAAGCCTTGAAGCATTGATTCTCGAACTGTGTGCCCTGTAATCTTATGCGCCTGTGATACATATTTACGTAAAATACGTTATCCTTAAGACTACTTATAATATTATGGCATTAACTTAATGCAGTGGTTTCTGTCCTTGCTGTTGTCGCGATCCCCTTGCCAGTTTTCAAAAATCTACGCGACACCCAATTATTTTTAAAATAAGATTAAAGGTGACTCAAAAACACGACTGGTTTACTAAAGCAAATGTCGTTAACATACTTGTTAGACTGGCAAACTCTTTTACTCCTTACACTTCTAATTTGTTTGTATTGTTTAATTTCTGGTCATTTTTTCGTTTACCAAATAGCACACGGCGACCCCCCTGACAACCTCTTGCGACCCCCAAATTGGGAACCACTGACTTAATGCAAAGTTGTATACAAGTGCGCCTGTCCAGTTATAAAGCTTTAGTTTTGTACAAAATGTGCCGAAAGCTAGAAAAGTTCAAGAACCGCTAGATTTAAAAAAAGAGTTTTTCTCTTCACAACAAAAATCTGACAGCCTTTCTCTTTTTTTTTCTCTCTCTTTAGCTTGAAATGGACGACGAACAGCTGGCGGAAAACGTGGAGGCCAGCTACGAGTTCATGTTAAACAGCACGAAAAGAAAGGTCAAGAAGTCTCAAACCACCGCTTTTGTCAACGCCATGTCGCTCAGTTGCGAAACGGAGGAACTCAACCTCAAAATGCAGCAGCTTATTAATGAGGAGGACCTATCGTAAAGCAACACGCTGCACCCTTAGACTGTTTATGCGTACCTACACTTTCGTCGACTATTTTAATAAAAGCTGCTCCGACCTTCGATCGGTTGTTTTATTTTCTTGCCGCTTCACTTACTTTTTTGGTCATTTGTCCTAATTTTATATTTTGTTGGGTACACATTTTTTAAATCGTCAGGTTTCGGTCTCGGTCTTGGGCAAGATTGGAAAGTATAGGGATGTCCGATGCTGTATTTTATTCCTTATACTCGGTATTTTAGGCAAAAACCTATCGTGATCCGATCCCATACTAAATGACGTCATTACTATGCCCAAACGAGCAAAATTGATGAAATGGAAACGATTAAAGGCATTTTTTTTCCAGATTTTAGGCCCAAATTCGCTTTGGCGTAAAAAAGTTGTATGTTCTCCAGATATTTTTTATTAAATTTCGCTTCAAGGTATAGTTGGTGCGTTAAATCGCAAATCACGGCTGACATTTCTGTATTAATTTGGTATTGGATCGGCACGGATACCTTCGTGTAGTATCGGTCGGTACCCATACTACCACTTTTTATCACGTATCGGCTCCCGATACGATATTATCACGAAAATTTTTACGACAACCCAAGTAAAGCAAATTACTTTCCAGGAACACTATACGTTCTTTTTAGAAGATGGCAGTATTTTTGCGAATATGTTGCAATTAACATAGCGAAATCAAGTTTTTATACTCGGCAGACTATTTGCTGATAAGCAAAACTGATAAGGTCAATTTGCTGATAAGCAATAGTATTAAAAGAAAATCAAAAAAAAAAATACTAATTGGTGGCCGTCAAAGTTGGTTGAGGGGCGCAATGTTTGTTAAAATAAAAAAATACAATCTGCAATAAATCTAAAGCTTGCTACGTTTACTAACCAATCTTACACACATTTCAAAATGACTCAAGTCCAAGTTCAGTCATGTCAAAACCAATCCAAGTCAAATAATTTTCAATCTCAGTCCAAGCCACAGTTACATAAGTCAGGTCGCACAAAAAAGCAAATTACAGTGTTGTAATGACTTAACACAATAAATCGACTTAGGTGCATTTAAGTTATTGGTTTTTAATGACTTTATTTGGACTTAAGTCATTAAGTAAAATGTCTTGAGTGGAAATTAAGTGTCTTTATTTAACATTTGATAAACTTGTTCGTACGAGTTTATCGATTTCATTAGTTTGTCGTTTTGTTTTGATATTAGTGATTTGATCGGAGATGACTTGCTCTAACAATGACTTAAACAAATGTTTGGCTCTAACAATGTTGACCTGCTGGGCAACTGATAACCTGGACTGGGACTTGACTTGCTTATTTTTTTAAATGACTTGACTTGGACTTAAGTTATTTCACAAAAGACTTGAATGTAAATTAATTCATTTCCAAAGGACTTGTTTACAACATTTGACAAATAAAGTGATTGAAATCAGAAATGAACGTTAAACTATTGAAAGTATAGAAGATATATTCGGCTACAAGCAATATTTCGTATAGCAAACACAAAAAGCGTAACAAATAGCAAGCAATTTTTTTAACGTCCAAAAATTAGGCTATTGACCCCTTTTTTATTAACTAAAACACTAAAGAAAAAATCATTTGCTTCCGAGTTGATTCATTTGTTCAACTTACTTTAGTCACGTCAAGTCAAAAAAGTAACTTTTAAGTGTGCTTAAATCATGCCATTGACTTATGTCATTACAACACTGGATTTTGCGATGCAAAAAACATAAATGTGAAATGTTTGCAACACCTCTCATCCTTTGTTTTTCCTTAGGGATCTAAAACAAGTTTGCTTCGACGTCAGTAAACAACGTTGTTCATTCGAAATTTTTGACGTTATAAAATTGCGTGTGACTCAACGTTAAGCTAGAACGTAAATCAAAGAGGTTTCAAAAGCAGGTCTAAAAAAAGTTAGCTCTCACATCTGTAACAATCGTTGTTTGTACGTCAAGTTTGTTGTTAATAGGTTGCATTAGAGTTTCACACTGTGTTAAAAAATAACTTCAATTAAATGTTTATAATCACGTCCAAAAGAATCTAAAAAAAGTTAGCTTTGCCACCAGTGAACAACGTGTTTTGCAAGTCGATTATGACGTATTAAATTGGTTACATTGTAGTTTGTCTTAACGTTATAACATTACGTGCATAAAACGTTCGAAATGACGTCCAAATTGATCTAAAATATGTTAGGTTCGACGTCTGTAATCAAGGTTGTTTATACGTTAAACATGACGTTAGAAATTGGTGTTGGTCGCAACGTTAAGAAAAAAACAGTGATACAACGTTCGAAAAGGCGTCTTAAGTAATCTGGAACGAGTTAGTTTTGACGTCAGTAATTAACGTTGGTTTTACGTCACGTATGACGTTCCAAAGTTGGTTGCATTGTGGTTTATCCCAACGCAAAAACTTCAGAAAAGATATCTCTTCTACGTTAAAACACAACGTTGTCCTAACGTTATTTATGACGTTTTAAAATTGCTTGCTTTTTGGTGTGACACAACGTTAAGCTAAAATGTAAATTAGAGGGTATAAATGACGTCAAAACCGGTCTAATAAAAGTTAGCCTTGACGTCAGTAACAATCGTTGTTTCTACGTCATGTTTGACGTTGTTAATTGATCGTATTATAGTTTTACGCTACGTTAAAAATTAAATACAGTTTAACGTTAATAAATACGTCCAAAATAGTCTAAAAAAGTTAGCTTTGAATTCAATTGAACAAAGTTTTTTAAAAGTCGATCATGACGTAATAAAACGGTTGTATTGTAGTTTGTCGTAACGTTGTGACATAACGTTAAAAAAGGACTTCCAAATTGATCTAAAACATGTTAATTTCGACGTCTATAATTAACGTTGTTTGTACGTTACAAATGACGTTGAAGTTTGGTCGCATTGCGGTTTTTCCTAACGTTAATTTTGACGTTACAGCTACGTTTTGCATTACGTTTTAATGACACGGCCTCGACGTATTTTCTTAACGTTCGTTTGAACACATTTCCACAACGTTTACTTCTATAAATAAAAAATTCCGAACCTCGAAAAAACGTTGTGTGTTAGCTGGGAAGTTACAAAAAGTTATCCAGGTCCTAAAGCTTTTATTGTAAATGCAGCAACAGACTAATAAAACCAAGCGCACTTTTTACACAAAAGGTATAGTCCTACAAAAATTGTAACGAAAAATATTAAATTGGAATTTCTTGTCGAATCTTTGTGTTTTGATAAATATATATTGAACAGAGAGGCTTCAAGACAGAACAATTCGGAAGTTTTAAAATTTCGTAAATGGTTGGGAAAAATGTCTGAAGGTTTTATTAGAATATTTGGTCAATGTTTTGAAATATGTCAAATTTCACGAAATACGATTGGAAAAGTATCAGAAAGGTTTTAACGTCAACTCGTAGCTTAGGTTATGTTAGGTGTCGATTTCCAGCCTTAATAATCGGGCGGCTGTTCACCGTAGTTCGGGGAGCTATAGATCGAATTGACGAAGGTGCTTTTAAAGCAGATTCTCGCTGATACATCCTTTCGCGTTGGACAGTTTGCCGGGTCGTAACCGTACAGGAGTCCTGCAAAAATAAAATAAACGTAGCAATTCAAAAAAGTAAACTGAAAAGTACTTGTGTTCTAAACAAGTCGTTTTGAAATCATTTCAGTTTCAGTCAAGTCATTGGCATTCCTAGTCAAATTTAAGTCAAGTTGTTTGCATTAAAATAAAAGTTAAATTTACAAAATAGGTGAACGGTTTTCGTTTTGAGCAATGTTTCGCAACAATAGTGGGTTAAGAATTGGCCCAAATAATGCCATTATTAAAATATATTTAATTTAGGCACTTAAGTGTAAGTCAATCATTTGTGTAAGTCAAGTGAAGTAATTATGTCCGAAAAAAATAGTCAACTTAAATAATTTAAAAACTGTGACTGAAGTGCATTAAGTCATTGACTTCAGTTATTATACCACTCAGTTAGGCCTACATGGTTTGTTAACAGTGGCGTGTTTTAGAACACCTCATAAGACTATTAGGCCTATTTACCACTGGCAGTTTATACCTACAACCAGTTTACTGTAAGAGCACCAAGGTAAAAAATGAGTTGTTTATACCTTCTTTGTTTGCACGGTAGAAATAAAATATGTAGGCCTAATCAAACGGACTTAGCAGTAAATCATGTTGTTTACTGTAACTTTTATTTGTAATGTTGGTTTAATTACGTAAAGTTACGAAATACCAAATTGGATAGCTGTCAGCAGTATAAAAACATTGGAATTGTGCAAGACGAAATATATCAGAGTCATCCTACGGTTTCCACAAAAATATAAGTTTAATTAACTGACTACTTAGCATTTAAAATTATAAATTATTTATACGTCTGTTCAGGTCTTTTTTTTTCGAGACATTTTTGTAACTCCTGTCTTTAATAAGACTAAGAAAACAACTAAATCGGCGGTCTTCGATTTACCCTAGCCTCAACCAATGTCTTCTCACCTGGGGTGTTTACGCTCCAGAAGTCTTTGTTCTGGCTGAAATAGACCACGTTGCGCGCTATACCTTGAATGAAAGTGGTGTCTTTTCGTATCATCCCCCAAACGTTCTGCGGCACAAAAGGTCTGATAATTTTGCAATAATGATAGTGACCAGCGGTAGTATACAGTAGGCCAGTGATTTTTAACCGGTGTTCCGTGGAAAATCGTCAGAAGTTCATGAAATATTTATTAGTTTGACTATTGTGCCATGGAGCAATGATTGAAAATGACTGGTTTATACAATATAGGGGTAAGTGGCTTATGTGCTATAAAAGAAGTTCCACCATGGTTTTCTTAATTTATTGTTTGTTAATATTGCAATAAATAGGATAGTACACGGGCCAATTTCTGCATAAATGATATACAGTCAGAATATCCTTTTTTAGCTATCCAAAAAGGCAAATTAAGATATCGCACTTGGAAATAAATAGTATCATTTTTTACTTATCCAACAAGGCCAGGATATCGCATTTGGAAAAAAATGAACGTCGGTAAATTGTTGTTGTCTTGTTTATTTTAAGAAATCATTGCTATAGACTTTTGCTTGGTGTTCCGCAAATTTATTTAAAGCATATAAGTGTTTTTTTTCCTCAAGTAGGTTTAAGAAACACTGGGGTAGGTTAATGTACTTTCCCGAAAAAACGGTGGCATGCGTACCTATCTGATACTAAATAAATGTTTGCATTACAAGATTACAGCCCGGTTTACGCCTTAACGTAAAGTTCCAACCGTTTAAAGGAAATTTTTCGAAAAAAATGCATTGACGGTCGTAACTCACTTATAGTTATTAATGGAAAGATGTCCAATGATTTTATTTCGATTCCGATAACCGATATTTTGGACGAAGAGTATCGCGATCCGATCCAATATCTTATGACGTCATTGCGAAATCAACAAAATTGAAACTCCGAAAGGTATTTTTTCGTGTTTAAGGCAAAATGTGCCTCATAGTTTAGAAGTCTAGTTACCTCCAGTTGATAACTTAATATTTTTGAATAAATTTACCTTTTAACATAGATATCACTGCGTTGGATTCAAAACCATGGCTGAAAGTTATATTTTAATTTGGCACCGGATTGGCACCAATTCCACTCTAGTATCGGACACGTACCGATATTAACACTGGGCATCGGATATCGGCTCCGATCTAATATCATCGGACATCCCTAATTAGGGGTATAGGCTACAAAACACGGGCAAACAACTTGAAAACATTACACATTACTTTCACCTTTTGTTTCTTAATTTATTTTTTTTTTTTAAATAAATGGCGTCATGTGGTATCGGCAGTGTTTTAATAACTTAAGTCCATTACTTGATGACTTGACTTAAGTGCACTTAAGTCTCTGTTTTTAAATGACTTGACTTGACTTAAGTCTTTTGAGCAAAATGACTTGACTTGACTTAAGTCATTTGGACAAATGACTTGACTTGACTTAAGTCATTTGGACAAATGACTTGGGTTAAAATAAATTGTTTTAATTAAGCAATTATTAATAAAATTGCGTTATTTATCCCAATCTTTGCACATAAAAGAATTTGCTTGTAATATGCTGTTTTTATGTTATTTTTTACTTGAGTTGCTCATAATTATAATAATCGGAGGAGTTTGCCGGTTTTCATGATTTAAATTTTTGGGCTGGACTTGAAGTTGACTTGCTCTAATTATGACTTGACTGGGACTTGACTTGGGCAACCGATGACTTGGAATGGGACTTGACTTGCTATTTATTCAAAAAGACTTGGACTTAAGTTATTTTACGAATGACTTGACTGGGACTTGAGTTATTTCAAAATGACTTGTTTACAACACTGGGTATCGGATCGGACCGCCGTACGTTTAGCCAAAATATCGGGTAACGGAACGAAACACGAAGTAATGACATCACTGGTAACTTTATTACAGCAGTAAGCCAAGGGTTTTGTCAGGATCACTACCCAATAATTGACTTTTTACAATAAAATAAATTTTTGAAAAAACGCCACCCCTTGTTTTACTGGAAAGTTTTACTTTAGTGTTTAGCTCATGGAAAAACCCAAATATTTGGCTTTCAGACAAACAGTATGTATATTCCCAAAATATGGATCCGGCCATCAGAATGATATTTGCCGACGAAGACCAAAAAACTGGTAAAAAACATGTAAAGCTGACGATACGCAGCCGTTCAAAACATTAACCATGTAATTAATACGTTTGTTCTTGAAAAGCTGTAGGCCTACAACCGACTTTACTCACGCTTATAATGAGGCCACCCTGGCATCCTTCACCACCACTCAACTCAATGACGTAACCTCCTGGTTCGGGCTTCCTCGAGCTGTTCTCTCCAACTTTGTCGTTCTGTTGCAGTTTTTCGGTTGATTTGTTTACGGTAAAACATTGTTCTTAAGTTATTTCAAATAACCAGTCAAAGGCCAATTAAGCCAAAACAAAAGCCTTTTTTCGATAACTGTAGAGTAGTATATTATCAAAAATTAATATTCTGTTGCTACCAGGCATATTTATACTAAAAATAAGTTCTTCTAGTATATATTTGTCAGAAGAACTCATTTTTAGTGGTATGTTATCAAGATTTTAGAGAAAAAATATGTATTCGTTACAAGAAGCAATACATTTTTTGTGGAAATCAGGTAACATTTATTTTTTTGTATTAAAACCTTGACAAGCTTTCGCACAACTGTGCTTTATCAGGTTATAGTAGAAACCAAAACGACACGGTTGTGCGAAAGCTCGTCATGATTTTAATACCATCAAAAAACCTAACATTGAATGTCACATACTATACCTCATTTTGTTTCTAACTAAAATATAATTGTTAGTCGATCCAAGGTTAAATGTTAACATCAATTCTCTGTTATTCACCCTGAACAAAGGTGACTTGAATAGGTTGCCGAAACGAAGAAATATAAACACTCGAAGATCTGTTTTTCGATTATAAATGTATTTGTTTGACAGATCAAAGAATAGTCTTATGACAAGTAGTATGGTTCTGATGGCGTCCATCATTTTTTAACAAAAGTGGGGCCTGATGCAGATTAGGGAGGTTGTGTAATAAACTTGGTGTTTGGAGTTAACACTTACGATGTTTGTTCCGTGGTACATTTCGTCCATCATAATGCTGATACGTCCTGCATATGGTGCTACGCGATTAACTGTAGTTGTCCACTCGTCGCGTTCCAAAGGTATCTCTAAAAAAACGGTGGCTGGTAACTGAAAAGAGCAATGTTTAAGCCAGTCAGTGCCGTAAAATGGTCCTTTTAGCATCTTAAAAGTATTAAGTCAGATACAAGACAAAATCTTTCAACGGTTAGTGAAGCCATTGTCTTTACTGTATAAATAAATAAAATATTTGAAACCTGGTACCAACAAATTAGTAAAAATTTAGGCTTATGCTTAAAAAAGTTTTAAAATTTGATAAACTAATTAGAGTATGAATCAAGCAAACACAAATATTTAATTGCGCATAGTTTAAGTATGGAAGGGTTGTGCATTGAGGTATTTTACCATTCTTAAGTGTTAGTTTTTTTACCTGAAAAGCTGTTTTTATCCACTCAAACAACTTACCAACACGGGACCATTTAACCTGAAGTCCATTAAACGTTTATCAAATTGCGCAACTATACAGTGCATAGGGAGTTAAATTTAAGTTAATGTTGTCTAATCGAAAGCCAGATTCTCTAGAACGATAATGTTTGTTCATTTTGAAATGCAATGTTTTGTTAATCGCCTGGGTCGTGGGCAACAGGTGATTTTTTTGTGTTATTGCGTGAAACTACAAAAATGCAACATTGATTTTAAATACATAATTAACCTGGTTGTTTTAAAAAAATATTTCTACCTGTTTCGAGGAAGGAAACAATGCAAAATACACAAATAGCCAACGTAAAACTAGCTCACATTATTAGAAAAAAAACTGTGCGTTCATAAAGGAAGTGCAGAAAGTGAGAGGAACTAGAAACAAGGGTCAAGCATCAAGGAAAACACCAGGTTGTCGTCTAACAGCGTTCGAAGTTTCGAAACCTACCTTCGCAGTTGATCTCCATTTTCGGCGCAATGTCGTCGCCGAAATCAACAGTGACGTTTTCGCCGATAGATTCGCACTCCAAGCTTCATTAAAAAGAGAAGATAAAAATAAATTACATTTTAATCACCGAAACTCCTCGAGAGACCAACCGAATCAGTCGATAAATAATGCAAGCAACGCGTGTTAGAAAACCAACTAGCATGTGTTGAGGTTCGAACTCAAGACCTCCGGACATATCGGGACCGTCGATCTACCAACTAAGCTACACAGGCTCAGAGGGTATAGCGAGATACAACAATACACCAATGGTTTCTGTATCCTGTTAGAAGTGTTGTAAAGACTTAAGTGAATGACTTGACTTAATTGCACTCCAGTCACTATTTTCAGGAAACTTGACCTGCCTTAAATCTGTTGGGTAAAATGACTCGAATTGACTAAAGTCTGAGTGGTAAAATGACTCGAATTGACTTAAGTCTGTTGGGTAAAATGACTTGTCTTGACTTGGGGCAAATGACTTTGAGTTATTTTCATTATGTATTTTTTTCAATTGGGTAAGTTTTGCACAAACAACAATTTACTTACTATCTGTTTCATTTTTGTGTGATTCATTCAAAAAGGCTTGACTTAAACTTAATTTCTTTTAAAAATGACTTGATTTGGACTTAATTTCAAAATGATCTGTTTACCACACTGCCTGGAAAAGTACTTTTGCAGAGTTAAAGAACTCTGGCTATTAAATGTTTTTTGACAAGACGGATAGCTGTAAAAAGTCTAAGTAATTGTTTCGAGTTCTGCATAATGCCCAAATCGAGAAGTAGGTTCAAATACCGGTACAGTCTAAATAATCTAGTATACTTTTTAACCAGTTCCAAGATCGGAATAGCCGTACAAATTCTAAGCAATTGTTCCCAGTCCGAGTATTAAAACCGAGTCCGGGTACTAGGAAGTCCGGATAATGGTTTTAATCCCCAGTGCTCGTGCTGAGTTCAAATACCCCCGTATCCTGGCCAAACCCGCGTACTCGGACCCGCATAAAATACTCACGCCGCAACTCCGTAATCAAAGATCACTCCAATCTCGGTCTTGAGCCACATCCACGTCACGTTCTGGTAGATAAGGAAGAATCCGTCTTCGGGACGCGACGCTGTGTCGTTAACGTACGCGTTCCAGAACTAAAGAAATTACAATTAAGTTTTGGGGAATGAGATTAAGTGTTTGAGGAAGTGTGGTTCAAATGTGGGGCGACCATGAATGATTAATCAGTTGTATAAGGATATTGTGGAGGGGATATTGCAGCTATTGAAGGTAACATGGGTTGTGGGATTAGGGTACCATTGTGTGACAAGTGTCATAATTTAAGAGTAAAATAGGCTAATGGGGTTATAGAGGCCGATACGGTCCGTACGATCGTAGGGGCAGATAGGGGCAATATGCGTTGATAATGGGTTTATCAAAGAAAATAGGGCTACAGGAGAACATGAAATAAATTAGGCCAAACTTGATTTCCAAACTTTGGCTTAACTGTATGGCTACTGAAATCAATGTAGAGCAGGGGTCGGCTAACTTTTTCTAGTCGCGGGCCAAAACCAAGCTCAGAAAGGTCTCTGCGGGCCGCACAAAATGTTAACTAAGAATTGTGTTATTTAATGTTAGGACAACTTTTTTAAAAGCGGGCCTCGTATCGTTTTTTTCACTTAAAAGCGTGTTTAATTACATTTGAGGAGGCAGTGAACTGTTCGCGCAAACGCGAAAATGTCGTTTGTTTTGTAAAAAATTCGAGTTCACACGTCGTCATCCACACTAATAATGAAAAATGTAATAAAACTACTTTGAAGAAACGAGATAACCTTAAAAGTTAATGCAGTTCAGTGTTATTTACCTTTTCTGTCCGGGCCCACCTGGCGAGCGAAACGAGCACGATTATTTTTTGGTATACCGGCATTTCATTTAAATTTCTTGCAAATTTTTATTAAAATGCCCAAAATAAAAAAAATGTTAAAATATATATGCCTAATATTTTTAAATAAGTTTTCCGTTTGTCCGCGACATCCTTGGCAGCCTTCAACAGCGTAAAGGTATAGAAGCGCTGATCGATTTTAAAAGACAGCCTCCAAACGTAAACGAACCGGACGTAGAAAGATCATTCGCGCAAAGCGCGAAAAATTTTAGCATTTACGGAGGTCAAATAGTCAACAAGTAGGCCTATTTGAAATAGACTCGTGTCTAGTTTGTCAAAGAGGCAGCGGGCCGCGGGCCGTAAGTTGCCGACCCCAGATGATGGCAGTAAAGGATTTTCGTGATTGTCCATAAAAAAAGTCACCAAACCTGAATAAGGTTTCCTTATATAACGTCGAATCGCGGTTTATAGGAAACTTCTTTCTCTTTTAGTTTATAGAAAAAATATATTTATTGATATTAAGTTGCTTCTCCATCCACTTACCGTATGGTTTACTACTGGACACGGAAATTGAATACGCATTCTGTACAAGCCGACTGGGATCGCTAACGGCCTGCAAAACAGAGGATTAGGGATTAGTGTACTCTTATGTATTAGAAAGTAGCCTATAGGTTTACCTTGAAAAAAAAAAACAAATATGACAGACAAAAGCAGACTGTATTATGTTAAATACACTATTATGTTAAATATTTAAGTGTAGGACCTATTTTGAACTACCCAACTTGGTCGTTTAAACCGCTTCTAAATATTACTTTATTATCTTCGTTTGTGTTTATCGAAAATTAGAATGTAAAGAGACGGCAAAAAAAATTAGAAAATGAATTTACGGTTTAAAGGGATTCTACACGGAGCATTGTGTTACATGTGTAACAATGTTATAGATCAGCAAGAAAACACAATATGCAAATCTTCGTTGATATAAGATAGCTAGAAATATTCCTTCGGTCGCCTATACCGTTCCTTCGTCAAAACATAAGTAAGTCTACAAACGCTAAACCCTGAACTTACCTCATAATCATTCCTCCACCTCTCAGTCCCCCATCTGGATACTCCCACCATGCTATCAGCCGAAATCCGGAACCGCCAGTTCGCGTTCTGTTAAACAAAAAACATTTTCAATTTGTACTTCCGGCAAATTTTTTTTTTTTTTAAGTGGCAACGTCTCCTATTCGGGCAATCTTCTTCAGGGCAATATAATTGCAACT
Source organism: Ascidiella aspersa (assembly GCF_963924565.1). Lineage (NCBI taxonomy): Eukaryota > Metazoa > Chordata > Ascidiacea > Phlebobranchia > Ascidiidae > Ascidiella > Ascidiella aspersa. The sequence goes on along the minus strand of NC_139454.1, from coordinate 9,527,064 downwards.
ATAGGCGAAAAAATATGCATATATATATATACTAGACAAACATTAAGAAAAACAACAATGGACCACGTTCCAAAGTTGTTTGAAACAATGGCGTTTAATTTTTTTAAAACAGACCGATAACAGTCACTTGACGACAAACTTAAAGTAACTATACGAATGCAAAATGACTCAACTAAATAAGTCATATAATTCGCGGTCAGGCCAAATAAAATGTTACGAGTTTTCTTATTAGTATTCCTTTTGATAGATACACAAACGTCTGCCGGAGACAACTTGCCATATTCTAAGAAGTATTGTATAGCCCCCACCCAAATAATTCGCTTGTAAATCAGCTGTTCTTATCAACATACTATGGTGGCCAATCACGTGGTCTGAATGCGGTGATCAAAAAAAGATTTTGGTCAACGCGTTGTTACCAGCGTTGGATAAAAAGACGAACCGGTAAAATAATATTTTTCGTCTTATAAATATTTAGTCTTCAATTCAAAACCAACAAACGAATTTCCTCTTCGCGCAAATGCATTTAAGACAACGATTTTAGTTGCATTAGCGTACGAAGCCGAAGTACAACTTCAGGTTTTCTGAGGTTAATATAGGTGTTGGAGGACGTTCAATACGGCGTAACTTTGTGACGTCATGGTTAAGCATTTCGGTAAAGACATTGTTTAACTTTCACTCCTGGTGCAACCGACAGCAAATCGCGTTTAAGAGTGGTAATCAAACGTAAGTATAAATTCACGTCTGTTTTTCAAACGTTACGAAAACATTAGTTTATATTCTATTGTGAAAATACAGCAACACGAAACAAATTAATAACCAAACTCAGCCCTGTCCTAAAACCAAGGACCTGATTCCAAGTGTACAGCCTTTTGTGTATATATTTTTAATATCGCGACAATGAAATCGATTACCTTGAAACGTTTAAAAGGATATTACTGAGCTAAATTTGTTTAAAAGTTATTCATCTTTTTATTATACCGCTACACTGACAACTAGGAATGTTCAATACTTGTCATTCGTTCCAAGATATTTTGGGCAAATGAACGGCAGATTAGATCCGATGCCCATAAAGTGAGTAAATTCCTTAACTTAAAGCGTTTAAACTGAATGTTTTTAAGGATATCAAGCTAAATTTGCTTTGGTGTTTGCAATCTTTCAATTTTAAATTTATTTTACAAATGTAAAAGTAGAGGAATACATAAGAAGGCTTGAGTGCACAATTTAATTATACGTATATCAATTAGGTACCGATACCACAATAGGGTCGAACGAATACCGATAACACTTTATATAGTATCGGATTCGATCCGATATTATCGGACATCCCTAGTCTCAATTTGCGGTAGAGTCCTATACGGGGTTAGTTGCATTTTGCTTTCAGAAACCCGATTACAATTTCTCGTTTTAACCTGGTCTCAGTCTCGTCGGAATGACTTCCATCCGCCGCCACTGCTCTGATGAAGATCTTGTAGTAAACCATGGACTCCAGGCCTGTAATGAACATCGTGTTTTCGAACTGAGCCATCTCCTCAGGTACTGCATGACAAAAAGATGGTGTTTTTTGTATTGTATTGTGGATAAGCTTAAATCAATTTTGATGAAATACTTAGTGTAGAATTTTTAAACTCACTGTGTTTTTCAAAAGGATTTAGATTTCGACAGCCACGCTTAATCTAAAAATTGACTCGTGCCATCATTTGAGGAATATAATAATGATTTTTTAAGTATATGTTACACAAAAAACATCGTATACGCAATATATTCAATTATTGATCAACATTATTTCTGTAGTATTTTTACATTACAGCACTTATTTTGAAGGTTAATCCCAGATGTTTTTTCTGCTTGTATCTACTTTTACTGTGATTTTTTTTTATTTAGAATACAGACCAAGGTAGAAAAGTCCCAGTCAAGTCATAATTGGACCAAGTCAATTTAATTTCAAGTCCTTGTTAAAAAAGTCAAACGTTAAACTCTTAAAATTGGTAAATGTGTCCTAATATGAGCTGCAACAAGCAAATTGGCTATCTGCAGAAATTAGAATAAATAACCCATTTTTATAATAAAAAATATATGCGAAAAAACAATCCATTTCAACCGAGTGATTTATTTGAAAACATAAGTTTTGAACTGACTTAAGTGATTACAACACTGCTCTCAAGCGGCGAAATGAAAAGTAGCAAAGGTGTAAACTTTCACAGAACGTTTAATGTTTACCGAAGGGCTTGTCGTCGTCGGTGGTCATTCTTGCCTCATACCTCACAGCACCGGGCGTCGGCTCCCACGAGATCTCGATTGTTCCGGAGGTTGCCTCCACCACTTTTACGTCCTTTACCCGGGCTATCCCTGGAAATAAGTCAGTTCAAGTGATTTCGGTTCTGTGGTAAAGCAAAAGAGTCTTACAACTGCAGTGAGCAATATTTATAAAAAAAAATATGGCTGATACCTAACTCGCCTATGGCCGTACCTTATGAAGCTTAAGTACATTGGAATCGGAATAAGAATTATTTGGGATTTACCTCGTGTAAATGCATACATTTAAAAAAAAACAGTTGAAACGAAAGGTTAACCTAATAATACTAGAATTTGCTATTTCTCTTTATCTAAAAGATACCGCTCTAAAAGCACATTGGCCAATTAAATTACTTGCCAAACGTTTATCTGTGGCATGTGGCGTTGCTTTAGGACACAAAACCGGTTTAACAACCTTTTATGCGGTGCTTCCTTGGCCAATTTTGGGCGTAGTATGTGGAAACTCTGGGAATGGCCTTCTTTGCGAAGTACATGAGACGAAACTAGTTGTAATTTACAACGGGAATTTTTAAACCTTGGTTATAATTACCGATTGGCATATATAAACAAAACATTTACCAAGGCAACAGAATAACTTTATGCTTCCATTTACCAGCTGGGATCGTATGTATCTTATTTGTTCATATCTAACACTAATACACGTTTTTTCTTGGCATTAGCCATGCCGCAGGCCAAATAGCGTTTTAAGGAAATCGCTTAAAGCTTTTAACATTTTCGTATTTATTTTAAAGTATTATGTGATTGCATGGTATTATGTTAGTGATTTCACATTCATTTGATTTTATCGGAACAAGTTTGTGCCACCTTCCTATTAATTTCTCTGCGGTGTCAATCTTCACACGTTAACGGAGACTAATTGGCATTTTGCTGCCGTGCCGTGCAACTGTCAAGTTCGTTATGGCTGTCGAAGAGTTTCGCATATCACATTAAAGCAGTGGTGCTAAAACTATTGGTGGGCACCTTTGCTTACGACGATGCAATATTTAACCTGTCATTTACATCAGTATACTCATACAAACTATTTAGACCTACGGCACCCCAACTGTTAAAAAGGTTTATATTGTCAATAAAACTGAATAACAAAGATACGCCATGTTTAATATGTTTGAATAGTGAACAAATCTAAACGACGTGGGAGGATCAATTAAACTTACCGGCCGTCAGTTGTCAGCGGGCCCCTGTTTGAGCCCCACTGATTTATTTCATTTAAGAAGTAAACAAAACAAAAACCGAGGTGCGGCAGGTCTTTAATGTGAAAAGATAGTATCATATGGAACACTATATGCCGATCTGTTCATAAGTTTAATGGTGAAAATAACGACCCAAATAGACGTAAAAAGCGACATGCTTTATTGTTCAAACGTTTCGGCAAATGCTCACGCCATCATCAGTGATATGAAGGCCACATCAGTTACACCCGTTTATATACACTTCATTCGCATAAAGGAATGATAAAAAGGTGCGAAACAACAATAGTATAATATGTCTACTAGTAGCCACTTACAATAACTAATAGGGATGCCTGATAATATTCAGCAAGATCGATACCCGCAAAGTTATAGTAATGGTAGTCGTCAGATAGTTGTGTAGTATCGGTGCAGTTCTGTTGCCAAATTTGCATTCAAGCCATGTTTTGCAATCCAACTTAAAGCTACTTTTAAAGTTAAATTTAGAAAAGTTTTAAAAGAGTATAGGCGTATCCCAACGTCACTGGAAATTGCAGCAAATATCACTAAAATTATTACAACTGTAAATCAATTAATCATTCAATTTTTCACGTTGGCCTGTAGTAACAGATATTAACTATAATAATAACGTCATTGGGAAAAACAGTTCGTATCGCGGTAATCTGTACCTAAAATATCACTTATCGGTATCAGCATAAAATTCCAAATGACGGACTACTCACAAATCAAAATGTGCCAGAACTTACGCGTGGTGAAGGGATGCACGGTCTCGGCGCCCAAGGTCACGTTAAGGTCGCTAGCGCGGATGGATGCGCTGTAGCTAGTCGATGGCCGCAGACCTGCAAAAGCTGCCTCGGGGCTCTTTGAGTTAGTTTGTTGGATTTGCTCTCCGTCCGAAACGTTGGTGAGAGTTATCTGTCAAAAACCGAAAAATAATGTAAACGTAATGTTTCCTTGGTGGGGTTGTGGGAGGGGAGACATATCAGGTCATTCAAAAATAGCGATTAAGTAAAGTCAAGTTATTTCCAAACAGTCCCTTAAGTGGATTTAATGATTTAATGCACTTAAGTCAAACCAAAACGATAGGCTAAGTGTACTCAGGTAAAACTAAGCCAATTCTATTCCAAATAGGGATTAAATTGCACCTAAGTCATGAGCTCATTTTAATATTATGAGTCATTCAAATATAGTGCTCAAACTGCCCTAAAGTTAAATCCATCTTAAGTCAGTCAAATATAGTGCTCAAACTGCCCTTAAGTTAAATCTTTAAAATTAGTCTCTTAAGTCTACTAATGCCCAGTCATATAAAAATAGTAACTTAACCGTACTTTAGTTAAGTTATCTTATTTTCTCATATTTTTTAAACAGAGTTGACTTCAACTTACTTAATTGCAAGTAACATTCAAAAAATATTTTAGGTTATTTCACAATGCTGAGCCTACCTGGTACCCGGCTGCCCCTGGCACATCGTCCCATGTGAGAAACACCGATTGAGACCTTGTATCGCTGACCACATTCTGGGGCGCCGTAAAGTTTCCGCGAGCCAATTGACAAAAAACCAGCAGAAAAAAGGCGCTTAGCTTTAGCATCCTTAAACTGTCAAATTTCCCGTGAAAACCTCGATCTTCACAAAAAGTAATGCACTAGATCAGCGGTGCCCAACCTTTTAGCTGTTGACGGCCGCATTGGCCGTCTTTTTTGATCTCACGGCCGCCAGCGAAATTCTTAGAAATAACGTTAGAACGTTAAGTCATAACGTGACGTCATAGAACAATTATTGTATACTGGATGTTCTCTAATGTTCTCGTGCAAAAATATAGAACTGAAATATAGTCTAATCGCGCTAAAAAATGTGTTTATTGGGTTTTTCAATGTGACATGTGACGCAGCTGAGCGGCTGATCGTCGAAACGGCGCGCATGCGAGGGGTGGTACCAAGTTCCTTGAACTGTCTGTGCTTTATGATTTAATCATTTTTTGGCCTATTAACGAAATACAAATTGTTTTGTGTCTGGACATTTAATCCTTAGTATATTTTATCTCCATATGCTCAATAACAGTTTAAGAAACACTCACACATCTTATTCGTTTAAACAAGGCTTTCTATTAATACCGCTCAACCTGCCCCACAGTTTTGTCATAATACTCGCATAACACATGAGCCGTTATGTATCATCAATTATTATGTATGATCAATTCTTATTTTATCTTTATGTGACATTACCGTCCAGATTGTTACATATCTTCTACACTGATTTCTTTTTGGATTAGTGGTAAACAGTTCCAAGCTGCATTTAGCTTATCAACCATAAACGCATGCCAGCACGGGCACGGCCGCCAGCACATGCTTATTAAAATACGTGTTAACTGCCGCACAATTATTCATCGACGGCCGCAGGTTGGACACCGTTGCACTAGATAGATTTTTGATCTGATCTTATAGTTTTCATCCTGAGCTTTCTTTAAAGCTTCTGTATATCTTTGCTACATTCACTTTTATGTAAGTGTCAAATCTCACTGTTTTTTTTTAATGAGAGACTTGTCTCAATACTAAAAAAAGTATAACGGCGATTGACGTTGTTTTACTCTTTGTGTGTGGTGACTGCTTTGTTAACTTGTAACAAGAAACATGCTACAGATTTGTTCATTTACATGCTGAAACTAAACCTGCCTAACAATTGGTAAAATTCAGTTTTAACAAATATTTGACATCCATCTCTGCCAGTTTAGGCCTTGAAGAAAACACGCTGTTAAAATGCCTCGATTACTTCGCACTGAGGAGTCACAGAACGTTTAGGCAACCAGATTTAAAATCCTTGAGCGTTTTTTGTGCGTCTGTGCGTTTGTAAACGCTCCGAGCTAGTTTTCAGGCTCAATCGTCGCGATCTAGGCGCGATAAGAGTAGGTTGTTTGGTGCTGGTCGTACCAGGTTAAGAGGGCCTAGTAGGCCTCTACGCAGGTTAAACGTGTTAACGGATTACAGTTGACATTTATATGGTAAACTCTACGTTTTTGGCTTTCACAGAATTTTCAAGAAGTGCAACCGCAACAGCTGGAATCCCAAGTCTGACGCATTGGTTGGTTTCCTCGTTTAAGAGATAGGAAAATCCCGCGAAAAGATTTTCGGCTTTACATGTGCAGTACTCATAACAGAAGGACTGTGTTTTAGGCAACCTCGGGTAAGTAAAGGAATTCCTTCTTTCGGGTCAACAACTACAAACTTACAGACGGCAAGTCAAACCAACTGAAATCTTGTTACTGTGGTTTACTCACTACGAAAGAAGAAAAGCGTGTAAACACATTTCAGGTTAGAATTCAAACGGGTAAACGACTGTAGAAAAGTTTTTTTTTAACATACAGTGTTAGCATGAAATTAAGAAAAAACGAATGTTACAATGCGGGCTACACACCAAAAATATAATGGGATTTACAAACTTTTATATATTTTATTACGGTTTCGAAAAGCACAAGGCCCCTTTTTTCATTTTCGAGTTGGGTATTTTTTTCTTCTTGAATTTGCCATATATAGCTGTTGTTTGACACGAATATAAAACAATTGCATGTATAACGGATATTTCAGAGGAATGACTTGAAAAAAAAATAATCAATTTCTAGGACAGCTTTGCTGAGAGCTGTGTTCCATAAAACGGACAAAATAATCCTGTTTGAAAATCAATTAGAATCAATCATACTGAAAACTTGTTTCAAATGTTAACAATAATACAACAGGGATATATATGTAAGGATCGTGGTAGGTTAAATATTTATCTGATATTAGAAACACTTCGTGATCGTTTAACGTGTGAGATAAGCTAATGAGAGCAGTTTCCATTGTAATCCGAAGGCATGTGCTCAAAAGTGACTCAAATTGCCAATTTTGGTTAAACAGTTGTTTAACCATAACACATACTATTTTTGTCAAGCATTATAGAAGAGGAACACAGTTTGCCATTCCTCTTAACCCATTGAAGTTAGCATGTCTTGAGAGTTTTATATTTTCTTTACCGACACGACACGCATACATTAATGTATAACGATCAACAACGACTATATACTACGGTTCCGCGCGAAACAACGCGAAACGCACGGCTAAATTCCGACGGTCGGCAGTTCGAACACCGAGTCGTAATCTTCCAACTGAGGCGGTGGCTGGACCTGGCCGGGAAGAGGAAACTCCCCCCTGCTGACGTAGTTGGGCAGGGGGGCTTCGACGTCCACATTTCGCTGAGGTTGTTGGTTTTGGGTCGATCTTTTAGCCTCGGCCTTTTTTCCACCCAGATCGCTGGACACTTTCCAACGTTTGACCTGTAAGAATTAGAATAGATTGCTCTCTGTGTCCTGGACGCGAAGAACACACGAAAACTGGACTCTGCGTTTTCGACAAACAATAACGTGTCATTTATCATTATATCAACCCAGTCGGTTAAATACACGTATCCAGGCCGTTTATCAGTTTTTTTGTAATTGGTTTATGTTTTAGCATCACGTGCTTCGAACCGAAAGAATCATATTAGCACCTACTCCAAAATCCTTAATTTGTCAACTGACTTCGATTAGCTCTTCTTAAACTCCCGGTGTGCTAGTTGTAAAAGTTCGTCTTTTAAATAATACTTGAGTAATCATTGACACGGAGTCCGTTACGTTTACATGTTTGGTAGGCTTCCTATATTCTTCAAGGACAAAAAGGGGTACCCCAAGGCAAGCGGGTAGCTATAAATGTAAATACCTCCAGCTTTCTAGCCGAGCCATTCTTACCGCCGGCACTATCACGTGGGTCAAGCGCCACCACTGTCGAGTCATTTCTATTACCAACTGGACAAACTCGCTGACCGTCACAAAGCTGATTCCAAGCCAGAGGCCCAACAAACCACCGATATCGCCTGTGAATGACAAAAAATGGCGCTCGTTAATCTGTTGTCATGTTCAAGCAAAATAACGCCTCGATTTCAAAAACTTACTGAGAGCAAGCAAGCACAACTATCTCATTAGTAAATTAATAAACATATTATTTTCGGAAAAAGTAACTGCAGTTTGTTTGCAACGCAATCTTGTATTTGCTTGGGTGCAAGATTATACCAAATTAATTTTTTTTTCAACATGGGTCGCCTTACAACGTGTTGAGAACCACTGGACTAGGCCATTTTTTTGTATTTGAATTACCCCGTTACAACGCTTTCAGTAGTGATGACGCACTTGTCCATAAAATCCGTGTAAATGTTATTAGCCTATAAGTCCTTGACCGCAACTGATTTTTTTCCAATTGAAAAAAAATTGTAAACGATCAATAATGGTATGTGCCAAAATCCAAAAAAAGAGTGTGCAGGCCTACTCGTATATTACACGTTTACCGATTAATATGTATTATTTTGCAGACTTCTTTAGAAATTATTATACTGCGACAGAAGTCATTCCAATTGATGAAAATATATTGGACAAATGCAAGTTATCAAGTTGTTCTGCCAAAAGTTACTTGCGTATGAAAGCTGAGTTATTAATGTTAATTCAATACTATCTGATATCTTTACTTTTAAACGCGGAAAACTTGAACCATAAGGCTTATATGCACAGATAAATTTTAGATCAGTACCGTTACCACCACAGTATCGGATAGGTGGCGATACTACCACTTGAAATGGGGTATCGGCTCCCACCCCATATTTATCGTGAATCGCGAGGCTTACTCATCAGACTGATTTCGCTGACTCGTTTTGTCTGCGTGGTTCGCTGGAAGCTGAGAGAGTCGTAGTAGATGTCGATCATCAGATGGTTCTCGCGATATTTGCGAAGTTTTTGCAAGCCGGGATCGAATTCATCGAAGTCCAACATCTTATGCTTGGCATCTGCATGAAATGAGAAAGTAAGATGTTTCCTTTCATTATTAGTTGTGTTATTTTAGCACTTGTAAGTTGTGCGCATTTATCAAAAACATGCTAGACACAGATGAATAACTTTGGCAAATCACTTTTAAAACCCAATACTCGTGAAAACCAACCCTTGTTCATTTTCAATACGGTGTGAGCAGATTTGGACAGCTCCAAGGTTTTTAGCTTTTCTCAAATTAAATTAGAATAAAAATCGGAGCTTTACAGTTTTTCGTAATTTTATCAGAATTACCAAATTTGGCAAAACTAGAAATTAAACCAAATCTGAACGTTTTTACTTTAACGTAAAGGAATTTACCTTATTACAAAATTTGGCACTTTTAAGCTGTCTATTTTACTTGCATGGCTAAAATTTTGTTCCAAATTAAAAAGTTGAAAAACGTTGTTTGAGAAAAGTTTCCGCTAAATCGGAAATTAGAATAGAACTGCAATTCGAACACAAAGGTACATCTCAAACATGATTACAATTAAAATAAGCAGCAAATCGCTTTAATTCGTCGAAAAGGAAAAAAAAATTATCATCTTGTCCTAGTCTGGTGGATTGATAAGCACTTTCGATCTCAGTTGTTTGTGCGAATCCTTTATACGTCTTACCACAGGGCTACTACCTTACGCTACAACCTATATGAAGTCAAATATCCGATCAAATAGAAAGGGATGTCGCACCTTCGCTAAACGTCGGGTTGCGCAGGTAAGCCTCTCCAACCTCAATGCTGGGGAAGGTTGTATAGCTGGTTGAGGTCGTGTAAACGTCGAAATAGCAGGGCTCACTGCAGCCGCAAGATCGCAGTGTCGCCTTCGTTACAAAGTCGCCTGCAAACAATACGCCCCCAATCAACAAAACATTTATAGGAATTTGGAGACTGATTGATTTTCAGTTGGCCAAGGCCAAGAATGTTTTAAGTACCTTTGGTTGTGCAGTATTGTTGACTACGTTTACAAAGAATAGTTATCTATGTAGATACAGCGCAAAAAAACATAACATAGTAAAAAGGCAATGGCTTTCGGTGTAGTAAAAGAGTTAATAATATTTTGGAATGGAATTTAACTATTCGTGTTAAGTTTCAAAATGATTGCACAATATAGTTTATGCTTTTATCGTTAAAGTTTGTGTAGACCCATAACAGCACACTACTCATCTTTCTAAGATGAAACACGGTTGAGCAAAAGTTTGTCCGCAATACAATGCAATTTGTCAATCAACACTACCACCTGTTATGAACTTTTACGTATTCTCCAATGTATTTCCATTGATGCGTTTGTTTGGGTATCGGAAAATCGCACGGTCTATAACATTACACAAATATCGACTGCGCATAACATATTTTTATTTTTTATTTTAGTGAAGATTTCGTATTATTAAAGAATAAGCTCAGACCTAAATTAAAAACCTGAATGTAGAAAACCTTTGCTTTACTGATCTTAAAACTATTTTGGTCTTGTCCCAACAAAAAAAAAACAGTTTGGTCTTTTGAGATTTACCATTTAATAAAAACAAATTAAAAGAATCTTAACATATAGCCACTTGAGAAATTACATAAAGTAAACCGTGGCCGTTAACGTGTATACAAACTGATTTAAGTTTTATGTTAGCTTGATATTCTAGATGATTTGACCACTCAGCTCTGTCAACTGTTTTTCCTAAAGAAAGCGCAAAGCTGCAACAATGCGCCTGGTTGATGTTGTAGTTACCTTCAGCATCCCCGGCACATTCGAGTATCTGGAAAGCGTCGCACTCCCTCACATCGTGCACTTCCTCTGCCCAGTACGGCTTGCAGTTGCACTCGGACGCTATATGGGTCGCTCTGGATTCAGTAAGATTACAAGTTAATGCCTACTTTGCCATAGGAAATTTGTAAAATCAAAGAAACTACTGTTAAAACCAAAACCTATTTATATTGTCCACTGAAACTACTGGTCTTAATCTGTAAGATTTCGGCCCGAAACATTTTTTCAAATGAATGAATTGATAAAGCTGTACGTTTGCCAACCGTCTTGCATTGATTTAGGTCTTGAGGACAAAGTGTAACGCTTTTAAGTAATATAAACATTTTTTTGTTTCAATGCACACGATACTGTTTACAATCTAAATGTTCGGTTTTGGAGTCTGCACGTTTACAAAATTAGAATATGAAATTGAAACTTTTACAAATTTAACTGTACAGTTCGTTTTTATGAGGAATTTTACAGAAAATGCCTAAACTTTTCCTATACAATCCTTACATGCTTTTTTACCACCGCAAACAAAACAAAATTAGTGACAAAATAGTATTAATATCAGCAGTTTATCATGCTCTTGTCTCAATTACCTGCATTCCCTCATGCAAGCCGCGGTGCTGTAGTGTTTGTGATACTTCAAAACCTTCGTGTTTATCTCGCAAACCCCCCAGGGCGGATACATCAGGTTTCTCTACAAGAACCAAAATAAAGTCGCATTAGATTCTGATTTTCAACTAAATTTGGTTCGATTGTGAGTATAAAGCAGTGGTTCTCAAACTTTTTTTAAAAAAATTACGCAACGGTTCCCTAGAATTTTTTTTTAAAAGCAACGTCCGGAATTTTCAAAATAACACATTGTTTTTAACGGTATCAATAGGACGGGTGCAAGCTGCGTCACATGCTGCCTCGGCTTTTAAGGTAAAAGACCGATCGTGGATTCGTGGTGGAAATCTCTACGAAAAATGTAAAACCTCTAACGAATCACTTTATTTGAGTGAAGCAATCACGCACAGTTTAAAGTGAAATAGCAATACATGGCTGAATATTTTCCAACTATATGTGTTGTGGGACGATAAATAATATAACAATCCTATAATGAGTGGTTTGCTGAATATCTAACTTATTTTAGTCGCGTAAATGGATGAACTACACTACAGCCTATAGAGTCGGATCCGGACTCGAATCTCGACGAAATCTCACATTTTGCCGTAGTCGAACTAGGGACTCTGGTTTTTATCCAAAGTCGGACTCAGGAGACGGACTCTGTTATTTGTAAACGACAAGGCATCCCGTAATTGTAAGACATCGGCACACTTTTTTTGTCGCGGCCCAAAGTACGCTTTTCGGAGCTATTGAAGGCCCAGTACGTAAAACCACTACGAAAAAGTGATTGATTCAGGATATTTGATTTTAAGATGAATTATAACCCAAGGCCACTGTCATATCATAATGTAAAACATACTACAGTTTAAAACGAATAATATACGCGCGAAGCGACAAACTTTTTTGATTTACATACAGTTCGACACGCTCTCAGGACCGCATTGGGCACGTGGGCCTTTCCAAGTTGTACCAATTTAAAAATTCTATGCCACACGAACTTATAAAATAAAGTGAAATGAATGTACGACTATCACGCGGCCCACAACTATATTATAACACTAAGCTGTTCAAAAGTAACTCGCAGCCCACTAAAATTGGCTCTGCGGCTCATATTTGGGCCGCGGCCCACAGTTTGCCGACCACTGTTGTAAGACATACTGCTTGCCATTTAGCCTCTTCTTACCTCAATTTTCCTGAGAACGGTGTGGCCCGCCTGGCCACTCGGAAATCCCTGGCCAAAGTTCTCCACCTCGGGTGGCTCATTGTGGTTGTGCACGTGAACTTTGACCCCGGCGTTCGGGTTTCCAAAGGCTGGATGCTCGGTGTATGTCGTCTGAAGCATGACAAGGGTTTAAACATTAAACGAGTCAGTGCAGGTCTGCGGAGTCGACTTGGGACTCGATACTGAGACTTAGTAAGACTCCGTATGACTCGGTAAGACTACCCGAGTCCCAAGTACCATTGTGCGCATGCGCAGTACCTGATTCGAAACCGATGTTAACACGAACTGTAAATTGTAAAGGTAGATATTATATGTTGTGGGATATTTTCCAACTATAACTACTGTGGGTAGAATAGTTATAGGACACACCTATTATTGGATTGCTGTATATCCGCCCTATTTTAGTTTGAATACAGAATGTAAAGTCGGATCAGGAATCGCGACTTAACGGAATCGGCAAATATGGGCTGGGCTGGGTCGGACTAGGTACTGGGATACAACGGACACATATAAGCCGTATTTAGTGCTCCAATTAGTACACAACCAACATTATACTAAACACTACAAGGGTATCATAGAATGGACGGGCAGGCTTTAGAGCTGTAAATTGTAATGATCTTAAATGCGAAATATTTTCGACTGTAGACACAATAATACATACCCTATATAGTGTTTATTATTCTATGGCGTTTTTTTCAAGATTGTTTTAAATTATAGCCTTACTTTGTGATTAGTTTTTTATATTTAAATGTAGTGAGTGGTGATTCTATCGTACGGATGTACAAATTTAAAACCAAAAAATCTTCTTTTTACTTTTTACCAAGCCTTCGAAGCGTCAGAAGACCAATCAACAATTAATTAAACGATATACAGCTAGTGTTTGGAGCCTATTTCAGCTAGAATTTTACATTCCAACGGTACTGGTTATAGTCGAACGAGTTCAAGTTTGGATGAGATTTCACGTGGTAGGATAGCCTTTTTTAGAGGGGAACACCGAAAATCAAATAATCTGACCCTCCGTTTCAAAGCAAAACTATCCTTTGTTAATCATTGTCGAAGTACACCTTTTGTAAAAACTATTGGAGATGAACTTATATTCCATGGGTCAATATAGCTGAAACCTTTGTATTTGTTTCTACAAGAAAATAATTTTGTCCCGAAAAAAAAAAAACTACCACAAGTAAAATATCAACAAACGAAATTAAAGTCTAAAGCCAAACGAAAAGTTACCTGTGCAATGTCGAACTGCACCACCAGCCCGTGTCCGCTTCCGGGAACGCTCTGTGTGATTTCCGTCTCGGACGTAAAAGTGTAACAGAGGCCCATCGGCGTCAGAATGCGCGTAAAGTTCTGCGCCGTCAAATAAAATGGCACTTATAAGAAGAGTTCGATCAATTACATAAATCCAGTTAAATTTCAATTATAATTACTCCGGTTAATGTTTCAATTACATTAAAATTACAATACATTAAACACTGTAATTATTACATCAAGTACAATTCTTAGCTTTGGAACGATTTTTTCGGAACGACTTTCTCAATATCACTGTATTGAGCCAAAAGTTTGCAAATTACAATTAGAATTACACAGAATGAAAATGCCTCAATTACATTGCAATTAGAATTACATTATACGCTGTAATGGATTACATCAATTGCAATTACAAATTAATCCAACTCTGCTTGTAAGAAGGTTTGTCTATGACGTTTTGATCCGGCACCAACGGAGTCAACACTTGTCCGCACTGTACTGTCCAGATAAGTTCTTCTTAACTTGTGACGCACAAGTTCTACGAGTTGTAGGCAAGATTTTCAGACGGTAAGCGAGCAGCTTTTGAACGTTATACGTCTTTTGCTGGGAGCTAGTTTTTTGTATAATTCATTTATAGGTTGAATAATCATAAGTAAATTTGAGCAAAAATGGTTGTTTTAGGCTGTACGCGGCGACAATGAAAGCCATCGGCAGTACGCCACCAGAAAAAAGTAAGAATCACTCGGCCCTAAGTCATCTTTGACGGCTGTTTGAATAAGTTGTGCACGAGGGATGGTTTATGCCAGGGGCTCTGCATTTGTAAGAGCTGTCAGTTTAAGACAAAATTATATAACGACCACTTTAGGAAGTGTTAGAGCCACCATTTTACGTTTGATCATCTTAAAATGTGCCAGGGCCAGTTTGGAAAAGTACTTTTGTTTCAATTTTAATTCATACAGACGAAAAAGTCGCATTCAAAACACGCCATTTATTTACTCTTATCCACCCGATGGTCATTTTACGCAATGTCAAAATGCCAATGTTGTAAACAAGTCATTTTGTCCCAGTCAAATCATTTGTATAATAACGTGATAAAAAACCGAGTATTTTCCGATAAATAGAAAGTCTCATTCAAGTAACAATCAAAGCAAGTCAACTTTAAGTCAAGCCCTTGTCATAAAATCAAACAGTTAACTATTAAAATTGGCAAACTCGTATGATTATAAGCAATAACTCAAAAAAATAACAACACCGAAAATAGATTACTTTTTATTTGAAAAGTTTGACTTAAGTCATTACAACACTGGAAACTGCAGGATGTTCATCTGAACTCTAATTCGACTTAACGGCGACATACCTATTGTTTTCACCCTGTAACCAAAGCGCAAGTAACACGAATAGAAATAGCACAAAATAAATCCGTCGGCCGTTTTTTGTAATGCAATCAACTGGACTAACCAAAGCGTATTTTCCGAAAAAAACATAGCATTTATCACTATTTAGGTCCATATTTAAATTGATTAAAACGTGCTTTACATACGTTTATACTGCAAGGCTTCTTTTGGAAACTGCAGAAGCGCAAAGTAGTGTCATTGAGCAGCCATCCCTTCGATAAACTCTTGTCGCTCAGCAGAAATCGGTTCATTCCGTGTGAGTTTAGCTCCTTCACATAGTTTTCAACGTATGCTTCCCACTTTCTGTCATTTTCCCTGGAAATTGTGCTGACAGTTTTTTCCAACCGGGCCGCCGCGGCACCCTGTGCCATTTCTAATGCTACAGCATGCCGAGAGATATTTGGCAATCTTTAGGTACTTGATTTTTGCTCAATTGGGACGCCTCATACAACTCTTAGTGTGCGATTATAGTAGAAAGAACCAAATTATTATTCCTACATTGTGTAGAGTTTTAATGTGTATTGTTCAAGTTTTGTTTATTGCGACATTATAGTGAATTACTTCAAGAAAAATTATTTTAAAGGTGCCGTAATAAATCTTTGAATAACATTTTTGATTTACTATATTCAATGTCAACAACCAACGATTTTTATTTGTTTTCTTAGAACTAAGTCTGTCATTAGACTGATCTGAGTCACTATTCTGAAGAAAGTAACTGCATTAAAAAAACAATATTCTTTATTGGTGAAAATAACGGCCCAAATTGACGTTAAAAGCGACATGCTTTATTTTCAAACGTTTCGGCAATTTCTAATGCCATCATCAGTGATCAGAAATTGCCGAAACGTTTGAAAATAAAGCATGTCGCTTTTAACGTCTATTTGGGCCGTTATTTTCACCATTAAACTTTATGAAGATCCGTATATAGTGTTCCAAAATATTCTTTATGTTATGAGTTTAGTACAAAGAGTGCTAAGTTTATTTAATGTGTGCCCGTATAATAAAGTAAAAGTCATCTAACGTACTCAGCCGGTTTACTTTGATGACAATTTACCAACCTTTAGAAACACATAAAACACGAATACCGGTACACTATAGTTTGACGTTAGATAATATACCCGCGGGGTAACAGGCTATAATTGCTATAGATATCTTTATAATTGAACCCGTGCTTATTGTTTCTTTAACTTACTTGTTCCTTGCCGGGGTTGAAGCCCGAATCAAAGCATCCACTGTGGCCAGTTCCTTTTCGTCTTTAACATCAAAGAATCTGTATAAAACTGTTTTGTTTGTACGCACAAATACCACAATACGTTTACCAGTTTAATAATGGACATAAAATCATCACGGGGTATGAATTGCAAGTTTTGCAAGGGTTGCCTTATAGGAACAGCATGAAAACTGAGGGTTATTTGATTCACAAATAGAAATATCACCCAAACAACCATATACAGCAAATACAATTCAGTTTACCTTTGTTCCTTATATAACGACATTATAAAACAGTGGTTCCCAACTATGTTGTTCTCGCGACCCCCTTCAAGTTTTTGACAACTTTCGCGACCCCCAAACTATATAGCATTTAAAACAAAACCAGGGTCAATAATAAACACATTTCAAAATTCAAATTGGTATAACATCTAAATGGATTGTACCAAAATTTGGCTAGCACAACATGCTAAAGTTACGGTTTGATCATCCATTCATTTTTACTAGACATTGTTTGACTATAGAGCTACGCTTGAGTCGTTAAATGAAAATTGTAATATTGATGTCATAAACACGACTGGTCCATTGCAACAGAAGCCACATAAACACAAATGTTAGACTGGCGGTTGGCTTTGCTTCTTTCATACTGCTTAACTTTTAGTTCATATTGCTTATTTCTTTTAAAGATTTTTTTTATTAAACACTACACGGCCACCTCCAGATAACCCCTGTGCCCCCCTTGTGGGTCAAGACCCTCAGGTTAGGAACCACTGGTCTAAAACTATGCTTATATAAATCTGATTTTGCTACCAGACATAGAATATGCTGAGAATAAGTTGGTATTTGTTTTATCCGACGTTTCGGCTGCCTATCCAGAATACCTTCATCAGGGAATGTTGTTGGGCTTAGTGTTGTTACCATTGCTTTACCTGTTGACGTTGCAAATCGTGACGGCCGGAAATTTGATCTGCGATCGATACTCCTCGGACAAATCGGTGCTGGTGTCATACTTGGTGTATTCGAACACGGTCAAGGTGAGATGCCAAATCACCCCACCGACCAATGCAAACACTAGAAAGGTCCAGATAACCCTGTCCAAAACAAGTTATCTTGTTAGCCGTTTTCAAAAACTGTCGTCATAGCCAAAGTTGGGCTGCGAAAGTATGTAGTTTAGGCTTTTCGAAATAGATTAGGATTAACAAAATCGTGAAGCTGAAAATTAAACCAAAAAATTAAACAACTCCTACAATGAATTTTCGTAAGACGGCTAAAATTTGATTTTTATAAAAAAATGTATATTGCAATTTATTTCAGTTATTAAGAATGGCTTGTGATGCACATTACATACTACAAAGTCGTTTTCCCTACACAACAATGCGTATTTTGATACTTGATCTTTCAGCGGCAGACATTATTCAATCGACTATAGACTTCAATGTTTATCATCCTATTATTAGTTTACGCTATACACTGCCCGCGTTTTTATGTTTCAAACATGTTAGAGGGTAACTGAATTAAAAAAGTCAGTGCTTTTTCACTGTGCCGTACTTTGACATTGTATTTAGAGGTATCATGATTGTATTTTTTGCATGTTAAAACAACATTTGCATTCTGAAAAAAGACGAACGTAAGATTTAGTGCGGTTATTTGAAAAGTTTTACTATAAGTTGAGAACGTGAATTTATTTCGTTCTGTATATACTACATTTGTTTTATCCAATCAAAATCTTCCGCTATACTTCTGATTATGACGTCACTTTTTTTAGTGGTAAAAAGGTCATATTGTGTTTTAATGACGTCATGCTTTGTTGCAGGGATAACGCCTTTTATCTTGTTTTGCATGCTTTCATAAAGACGTCATATTTTGCTGTAAAACAGTTTTAGTTAAATGAGCTTGGAAAGCTCTCCTTGGATTTTTTTTATTTATGATCACACGGCACCGATGACGCCATCACCGGATGCAATCTTTGGTCAGCGCCCTCTCGTGGTGGTCTAACCTCAATTTAAGTGACTTACTTGGTAATTAGTCTTCTACCCGGCACCAGGATTTGAGATAAACCATGGCAGGTTGTTTTGCTGGCGAAGTCTTCGAGAATGTTCCACATCGACTTAAATATGACTCGAAGCATGATGCGCGATGCGGTACCTATAAACGATCAACTGATTAGTACGGGTTTAACACGTATTGTAAGCGAGATAACAGGTTTGTTAAGCGGATTGCTAGAGATGTACCGGTATGTGTGAAACCGCTCTTCTATCTAGTCTTTCGTAAGTTGTTTTTTATCAACCAATACGGCTTACCTATCATAGTCAACCGGGGGCCTTACTACTAACCGAGTCTATCGACAAATGATGCAAGAAAAGCCAGTCTAGAAAAATTGCAGAGGTCTTGAGTTCGAAGTAAGTTCGAACCTCACCGCAAGCTAGCTGTTTGTCTATCCTGGCCTTTGCTAGAATCATTAATCGACTGGTTCGGTTAGTCCAGTGATTCTCAACCTTTTATGGCTTACGGCACCCCTCAAAAGTAATAAAAGAGCAAAAAACAGATTCTTAAAATTCCCAAATACATATCGGCACCCTTAAGCATTAGAAACGGCTCACCAGGGCGCCGCGGCACCCCGGTTGAGAACCACTGGGTTAGTCCAATGAGACTCCCGGTGTACAGTGATTATGCGTTAATGAAAGTTTGCTATGTATCAATACAAAACTTTCGCTTGTTTTAACTATTAAGCTGCTTGGTCAGCACTTTTAACTAACATTTACTTTACAAACGGAAACATGCTTTTTATGAGAGATAACCTTTCTATGAAGTGGATTAATTCAGATGCATTAAACTTCAACCTTAAAATCCACTGAACGCTTCAAGCTTCACCAAGTCTACGTTAAAAATAGTTTGTTCTGTTCCCCGCACATTAGCAATATGCTGTTCTTGGAATACTTTCTTGTCGAATGGTAGCCACATAAATGCCAAGACCTTATTAATTAGGAATCCCGTGTTAATGTGCTTTAGTGGCATTGTCGAATTCCTTCTTCGAATGTCCATCACAAAAGAGGCACTTTTATGCTTTATGCTAGATGCAATAAAATATTGATTGCATTTAACTTCTTAATTGTGATCGTGTGCTTGAACTGTTGAATGAAAGAGTAACCTCTACAAGCAGTATCAATGCTCTTTTGTAGATAGCTCTATTGTCTGGTGTAATCCAATAATGGGAATTAACTCAAAGGGAATTAATTAGACTTTCGCTTTCTCCGAAAGTGTAAACCGACTCATGGTTGTTTGGCGAATAGTTAATCCGATTACCGTTAATAACGTTTAGCGGCAAGAGTAACTCAGTAAAAAACTTGATCAACATTTAGTAATGTCCGATAAAAAATGACAGCGTTAACTATATTTAAATACAGATATTTTATCCTCCTCTGTTTTTTTTTCAAATCACTTTTTCAAAGATTTGTAAACCAAACAATTTTTTTTTAATTCCTCTTTACGATTGAAGCCTGTACAGTCTAGTCGTAAAGAAGAAATGCCACTTTTACCAAATTTGTCAGTTCAAGTCTCATGCGTAGGCTGTTTTTTACAAGCATTTAAGCCTTGCACACATTCTATTGGGCTCCAAATGTTTCCGTTATCTATGACCTCGTATAGGGGTTTACAGGATAAACAATCGCGTGGTTGTGTAATTGCGTCCAACCTCGATTCGCGTGCTGGCCCTTAATAATTAATGCAGGTGACGCGCGGCCGTAATACGTACTATTTTCGGGCAATTAAATATTAACCGCCACCGCGTAGTGGCGCTAGATTGCGCGCCGTTATAACGCCTTTAAGCTGCACAGATTGCGGTCTCTGGGGGAAAGCTAATCACGCTAATGCGAAGCAATGACCGGTGCCAATTTGTCAGCGCGTGGACAACTTTGTCCTTTTTCTAGTAGTGGGTGTCATCAGGCACAGGTGCTGACCCGCGTGTGTTTTTCCTATCGACCGTTACATCTCTGCCCAGCGAAGCTAATGCGATTTATTCCTCGGGCCGCTACAAATGGATGAATGTAGGGTTGGGAGAAGCGCACGGCGGCTAATTGATGCTGGGCCAGCAGTGGTGGCTGGGCAGATGTCGGGTGATGAGTGATGTATGGCGTGACCTGTTATGTCGGAGGGTATTGGCGCCTCCAGCCTATAGGGTGAAACCTAGAAGGCAGAGGCTTCGGGTTGAAAGATGAACGCGCCTTATGCCAGTTTAGGTGTGGTTTTCGCGGGAACTCATTTGAGTCGTATATTATCGATTGAGTGGGCCCAGTTCGTAGTCCAATCGTTGACGCATTGCATGTCAGAATTTTTACTTAAATCCTGCGGCTATACGATAGCTATACGGGCGGATCGCAGTAATTCAATAGTCGCTTTGAGAAACATGTAAGCCCTTAAAATTTAGACTTATGGCAAGTTGTAACTCGTCTACTAATGTAAAATTAGTTTTCATATATTTTCGCGAGCCACTTGAGGGGATGAGTTAGGTATATATTGGAGTCTTGTGAATGCTTTGCAATCTTCAGGTATAAGTATGCTCATTGCATTTCGAACTTCGGTGTGTTGCTGCGTTAGTTTGTTTTTTATTAACAGACAGTGATCTTAGCTCTGGCCATTATTTCATATTGAAATCGGAAAATGTACAAATATTATTAAAAAAAAAAAAAGCCACATTGCTAAATCTGACATAGGCTATATATTGTAATTTTAGTAGTTTACCCTTAAGAAATGTTGTAAGGTAATGGTGATTTAATTTTACAAAACACATTTTACTATGTAAACCGGCAATAAGGATGTCCTATTGTCCTATCTTTATCTTTCAAACTAATATCAATACCTGATATTTTTATGAGGTAAAAAGCGCACACAACAAATGTAATTTAGCCCTATAGAGTTAACCTAAACATAGCTCAAATTGAAAACATATTATTGTTGGAACACGTGTACGTGATATGTCAAACATTGGGCATGTTTTATTCGGATTAATTTATTCTATAGGCTTTAATTAAAAACACTTAGACTGGAATAGGTTATTCGGTTCCGAAATTATGTAATTGTTTTTTCGAATCAACCTTAGTACAAATCGAAACAACAAGATTTATGAGAATGTCAAAAAATGGATTTAAATGGTTCATAAAGTTACCACCAAACGGCGCAAAATGTAAAATCAAGAGTATATAGAGCAAATATTAGGGTAAAAAGTTGACAGCTTTATAACCTCTGTAATGTACCCCTAGGGCAGGGGTTCTCAAACTGGAGTACGCCAGAGATAGTTCGGGAGCACGCAAGCAAGTTTAGTTTACTGACAATTTAATAATTTTTCGTAATGTTATTTAATGAAATCGTTACCAACGTTTAACTGACGAGAACAGTTATTTAATGAAATCGTTACTAGTGTTTTGCTGACGAGCAAGAAAAAAAGTTTGGAAAAATCCACGCGCGCCACTGGGTCGCAAATGTCTTATGTCTAATGTTTACCCTTAAAAAAATTTTTTTTCCTACATGCAGATAAATCGAAAGGATTCACCGCTTAAAGTTTGAGAACTTCTGTCCTATGGTTGTATTTACAGGTTAAAAATTCAGATGACAATATAGTTTCTGATTTTTTTAGCATTTTGAAATTTTTTAGGGTAAATTTTGTATTTCTTTCCTGAATTATTTATTTTCTACACTGGGTCACACAAAATGTGACGGTGTGGTTTTTTCCTAATTCTGTGCGAAACCGCACAATATCCCGTTTCCCTTTAAAATGAACGGTCGCATTCGATACTTAATATAGCATTTCGTATCTTGTTACGCACTTACTATTGTGGAGACAGATGGTGACATTTAACAGCAAAATGATGCATCAGGAAACCCTAAACAATTAGCGTTGCTTTGAAACCTAAACATTTTGTGCCGTTTCACAGAATCGTTGTTTTCCAAGATGAAATATATTGGCCACAGGCAGGGTGGAAAATAGTAACAGGCAAACTTAATTGCGGTATAGGTCAGTGGTTGCTCGCCGCCATGTTTTTTTGGGCTCCCAAAGAATTGTCAAGGCTGCCAAGATATCGTTTATGAACGTTTCTCTCTTTTTCTTTTCTTTATTTAGGCCAGCATTTCGTTTATGCGTAACACTAGACATAGAATCCGAAGAGTAAGTTAACAAAAGACGGATATTGATAAAAATTGTGCGTGTTATTTTGTTATTACGGTTGTTATTATTATTGTGTAAATTATTGCTGTTTTGGTATACTACAATTCTGTTATTGTTGCTGAACTTACATTATTTACCGTTTTTGTATTGAAATAATTTTGAAGCTTTCTGGTAATTTTATTTTCTGACAATGGCTCTTCCATTGAATACATTTGCCCACCCCCTGCTATAGGTGATGTTAACTAGAATATTTTACAGAAAAGCCCATGGCCGCAGAAAGTATGGTTAAAAAAAGTATTTTGCATTTTGGGGTGATATTGTAAATTAGCACCGCCTAATGACTTTATTAAAAAAATAAAAATACGGTAAAATAGTCAATAAAAGGTTTAGAAGGCATCAACTAAGTTAATAAACCAGGGTGCTATTTAACTAAAACTCTGTCTGTACAATTCTGTAGGAAATAAATCTTAAGGGTAAATTAATTGCCAACAGATAACATGCAATCAGTTCAAAAGGTTTTTTTTTAAACAATTAAACTCTACCTGAAAACAATAACGCAGTGTGCAGCAAAATACCTAAATAAAGTTGTGTGAATTCCAAAAAAAGGGTTTGTTTAAATTTTTAGGTTTAGTCGTTATCAAATATGGACCATCAGCAATGTAGGGAAGGTCTCATGTTTTATTTTTTCGTTAATCCATTTTTCAGAAAACTCAAGAAGTCTGTTTTTTGCTTCAGAAGTCTTTTATTTAAAACATCTATACCTGCCGTTGTCGGAACGCCAACGGGCGAGTATAATGGCAACGACAAAGCAAGTCGTGCTGGACTTTGCAAATGACACGACCTGTCACGGACTCTCGCAAATCTTCGCGCCCGACAGAAGACGATTACACAGGTGAGCATCCAATCATATCGGATCGAAATCGATATCCGTTTTTAAATGGTAGTATTGGTAGCGGTCCAGTTGTAAAGAAAGAAAATTATTTAGAAAAAACAGGAAATTTGGCTAGCGGGAAAACCCTGGGATTATTATTGTCAAAGTAGGTTTTGTCTCATCTTTGAAACACGTTTAATTTTGTCACTTTTCGACAAAAATATTGGGTAGTGGTATCGGAATAAAACGCAACGAATAACTTGGTTTGTTTCAATTTGCAAGTACGTTTTCACCGTTAAATACGAAACTAGAGATGTACCCCAAGACTCTTTACTAACGCGTCGTGCGCTATAACTGCCTTTCAAGTACAAAAGCATATGTCGCTGTTCTCTAACTCATTCGGTGGTTAGTAATGCCCGAAGAGTGAAACTTAAGCGACACCGGTATCTATACCAGGGGTAGCCAATCAGTAAGAGGCCAAGAGCCGCATTTGCTACTTGGTTAACCGCAAAGAGCCATACCTTTCACATGGACAGAGATGAATATCACCCATCAGTTTTTTTCTTACCACCTTTCCTAGCTAGATTTATTATAAATGTTACACACTAACAACAGTGTTGTAATGACTTAAGTCAATGACTTGACTTAAGTGCACTTAAATCACTGTTTTTAAATGACTTGACTTGACTCAAGTCTTTTGGGCAAAATGACTTGACTTGATTTAAGTCATTTGGACAAATGACTTGGGTTAAAATAAATTGTTTTAATTAAGCAATTATTTATAAAATTGCGTTATTTATCCCGATCGTTGCACATGAAACAATTTGCTTGTAATATGTTGCTTTTATGTTGGTTTTTACTTGAGTTGCTCATAATTATAATAATCGGAGGAGTTTGCCGGTTTTCATAATTTAAAGTTTTATTTTTTTGACAATGGTTGGACTTGAAGTTGACTTGCTCTAATTATGACTTGACTGGGACTTGACTTGGGCAACCGATGACTTGGACTGGGACTTGACTTGTTATTTATTCAAAAAGACTTGACTTGGACTTAAGTTATTTTACGAATGACTTGACTGGGACTTAAGTAATTTCAAAATGACTTGTTTACATCACTGACTAACAATATTATATGGGCTAAAAACTTAGCGACTTTTTCAGCACTGCAGGACTTTAATAAATGCCATCAGGCTGTCTAAGTTTTTAAACGATAAAAATGTTTAAAAAAATGAGCTAGATAAATAGATAGATAGATTTTATTTTTTTGGAACCGAAACAACTAGAACGCAATACAAATTTACCAAAAAAATTACAGTTGTTTGTTCCAGGATGCAGCGAAAGACCGTAAGGTACATCGAGTCAACTGCTAACTAAGTGTCTTACCGCTAAAGGAAGTTGTAGCCCAATACCCTGGATAAATTACCTTCAAATGTCCCAATTTCATCAATTTTCCTCTGTGTCCATAGAAATGACGTTTCGTATCGGATCGCACGTCTTTGCTTTTTGCCAAAATCGCGGTTAGCGGTATCTGAGCGTTATACCTCAACTTTACTTACAAGAATGTTGCGTGATGCATTTTACATCAGGGCCGTTTGGGCTGTGTGGATTCTCTCGCTGACCGCCGGCGCAGTTTGGCAGGTGACTGGCAAGATTGCGGAGTACGTGTCGTTCCGCACTAGCACGGAAATCCACGAGGAGTACCAGACCGACATGCACTTTCCCGCCGTCACCATATGCAACTTTAACAGGTAGATTGCAATGTGTAGACTTCTTGCATTCAGTTTCGCCTTGAGTGTTTTAAAACAGTTTAAAGACCTTAACCTGGTGTTTCTCCAACCTATGGTTCGTGATCTAAAATTGGTCTTCGTTTGATTTGGTTGGGTCGCCGTCTGCAGTATAACATGGTTAAATTTATTGATATTATAGCAAGATTGTCCCACAACATTGCGTTCATTGGAAGATTTACCCAATGCAAAAAAACATTGCGGATCCAATGTGAAGACATGAGTGATATTAATTATTGTCGGAGCTAAGTATGCCATTTGGATTGTGCTTTGTTCACTTACTAAAAGTCCATTTAAGGGAATTAGATCGCAAAAGCTTCGCTATTTTATTATATACTTATAGGCCTTGGCATTTGGGTAAAACAGTTGAGAAACACTGTTTTACCAAATGGTTTTAAACTGTGCGCCTCGATAGATTGTAAAATAATTCAAAACTTTCGGATGTTTGAAAAAAACCTTTTTAATGTTCCGATCGAATGGCTTGGAGACAAGCATGCGAGACTATTCGCCCACTATCCATTACAAAACAGATGATATCATAGTTTCCTGTTGCCTTAGTTAAGGCTGACTGTCAAGTTATTATCGGAAGTGTGTCGTGAATATATTGTGGTTTTGTAATGTGCCGCTAGCCATCTAGTTTTAATAACCACTGGCCCTGTATTGAATTTGACCATTTAAACCACAACTTTAGCACATAATTTACGTGCGAGTAGCATTGTTGATATAAATAACATAGGATGGATGTAATTTCATGCAGAAAATTAATCAGCGTTGCCTGGGTTGTATTGAGTTACAGTTTTTTATGGTTTGTTTGCAGTTTGTTTGACATCAAGTCGGAGCTTGAGCTTGCAACGGTTGAAGCGCTAATCAGGGCCCCTTCTCCTTATCGCAGAAGGTAAGCTTTTTTATTTACCTTTGCATAGGGTTACCGTAGGCCTAATTAATTCTAAAATATTCGTAACTGAATTGGTTGATATTTGTAATTCAAATTATGAAGTATGTCGTCAAACAATCCTTCCGAAACAACTTTAAATCATTTAAAACGCAATCCTGAAACTATTTTAATAGGGTTTTATTATTTTCATTAAAGACAGATATGACAGATAAAAAAAACGTTGATCACGTCATGAGTAGGGCGAATATATTTTGATCTAAAAATTGAAGAAGAGGTTGACCATTATTTTCACAAAATTTTGATCTATTTTGAATACAGTGAATTAAACAACGCATTGTTGTAAAGAGTATCGCATTAGTGTCTTGGCGTCGCCAGTCACTTGTTTTTAATGTTTTACTGAAAACAAGTGAAACAAAAATCGGTTATTTTTCCGGTTCATGCAAATCTTTTGAAAATGCTTAGTTAATATGTTTAGCATATCAAAACAACGAACAACTTTGACAAATGCCCAAAAAGTTGCTGACTGTTCTAGAAAATTGTTTAGTAAACAGTTACTCAGCAGTCGCCTTGTTAAAATACAACGTAAAATGAATTGCGAAAAACTAGCACGACATGTGAAGTAATAAAGTGCAAATAGCACTGAAATTAGATATTCGGTTAATTTTAACCAAATTACCTATGTTTGTCAATCATTCGTGTATTGAAAAAGGGTGTTCCTTTTCGTTATGATAAGTGCCTTGTTATGCTCATGTAGGGCTTTCACGCGGGGTTATAAACCTTTTTCAAACCTGTTTATCCGTTTGTGTTTTAGCTTTTAAGCCAGCTTAAAAAAAACACGAACCGCTAGTTCACTTTTCGTACAAAAGGCTGCGAAACGTGCGGGTTACTCAATGTTAAGGGAGGTTCTTCTAGGTGAAGACTACATTGATCCAGAAACCGGATTCAAACCAGATTTACAGCTATCTACAATTCATACTTCGTGCCAGTTGGTGTACAAAAAGGTCGCGTCCAACAGCGAATCGTCAGTCACAATAAACAAGTAAAAAGGACACAATTTGAACCAAAGACAAGTAGCATATTAGACAAATAGTAAATAGGACAATTGCAAACTACCACTGGAAAAGTACACACTAATTACTGTTTGATACGTTTGTCGAAATCATACGTTGGTCGAAAGAAATACACAATTATTTAAGCTAAAACGAAGTTCGAGCTTAACCTAATATGCTTTACCTGCACCGTGTGTGATTAATTCTTCCGGATTGCGTATTACAGTATATTGCTCTAATAAATATATAATACAGTTCAAGTGTTTTTACATGCAATTAAAAACAAAATTCTGATAACAATTTAAGCTGAATCTTAAAGCTCATTGCCGGTTTTATGCTTTTTGTAAACGATTTTGACTTGAAATAGTGTTTTACGATTTTTGACCTAACGCGTAAATTTTGACAAAATTTTGAGTCAAAAAATAATGAGGTATTAGACATAGACTACAGAAGTCAAATCACAAAAACACGTGTTTGAATGTGCCAGTTGCAATAATTTGATCGCGTTAAAAAACAATAAAGTTGCACATTTACCTCGATTGCTTTTAAAGATTAAGACAGGGTATCTCAAATGTTATAGGCTCCCCCCCCCCTCAACATAGTTTAACTGTACTCAGTCTGTAATATTTGTCCCTTTTGGAAACGCAGTTTGCTGTGCATATAATAATGCTTGTAGACATTTTTACAGAGTGATTATAATCTGACACATCTTGCAGGCCGGTCGGTGATAATAATGCGTCATTACTTAGATGCACTTGGGTCACTGTTGTTAAATGACTTGGACTTTAGTCTTTTTGACAACTGAATTGATTGACTTGAGTCTTTTGACAAATGAGTTAAGCTTTTTTGTCATAAAATTCGGTTGTTTATTTTATTTTTTCACATACCGGTACAGTAAATCAATTTACTTCTGTTTGTGCGTTTTTGTTATTTTTTAGTTGAGATATTACTCATAATCGGACGTGTTTATCAATCTTAATATGTTAACGTTTAATTATGACTTGACTAGGACTTAACTTGAGATGAGTTGTATTTGATTATCAAAGACTTGACTCAGGCTTAAGTCATTTTAAAATAATTTATTGTTTACTACACTTGTATTGTCAACCTCAACCTAACATCCCAGATATCCGTAATAGTTCAAATGTAGACTTTTGAGCTATTTACTCACGTTTGTATCAAACGAAGCGCACTGGACTTTCTAATATTGTCTCGAATTTGTTTTTCCATCGTTACAGGAAACCCGATGGATCTCCGCTTTCCCCAAACCAGTACAAGTAACTTTAACATTGCATGCTGACTGACGCACTTAGCTTAAAAGTCACACGATCATTCTACATATCCAGTTATACATTAGGACAGTCTTTCCAAACCTCTTTATGTCAGGGCGCTTCCGTGTATCTTTAAGTTTAAATAGAGCAAAGGCGCGCCAGGTAAGCGCGATTGTTTTAGGGTTGACTTAAAATTGCTTGCAATCTGTTATTAGACTTCAAATGGTTGCATTATTGTTGAAGTAATGAGGACGCAGGGACGCAAGCCGATATAGAAAGTACAAACATAATAAGAAATGTATGTAGAATATATTTTGTTGGCCAGAGGATCACCAGTACATGGCAGTGGTTAGTAAACGCTGCATTATAAACGTTGGTTTAAATGAACCCAATTTTAAACGACTTTATCAATCTTTGGTAACTTTAGCTGATTCTGAACTTTTGCAGGTTGTCGGCTTGTAATTACACCTGTTGATAGGTTGCACTAACAACATGTTAAATTGTGTGTAATGTCACGTTAAATTAAATAGCCGATTCGGCGATCTTATTCGCAGTAAAATCAACATTGGACAATAGTCAGTTTCTCGTAAAGTTTACATTTTAAACGTTTTAAAGAATCCGTTTTTGTTTTCAGTTAAAAGAAAAAATCGTGCTTTTCTTTCTTTGACACCACTTCCATAACTTGTCGTGTTTATGTTTACTTTCATCCATTCGCATGTTTCAAAATTTAATTTTTATATCCTTTGCATTTTCATTTCATGCAATGCCTATCGATCTTTGTTGTACCCTAACAAAAAATTGTTGATTTACGTCCAAGGAATTGTTCGCTATCGTAGTGTAGTAGGACTAAAAACCTATATTCTAGTAGAACTAATAATGTATATCTTTATTTTATTGACGAAATATTAACTAAACTACATATTTCCAAATTTTACTGGAAAAATCAGTCCTGAAATCTCCATACCGGTACACTTATAAATGTTTGGTTTTCCTAAAAATGCGACCAGTCTTGCTTCCGCAGTGTAAAAAAGTGTTATTTGTATATGACCATCAAATCACTAGAACAGGGGTCGGCAACCCACGGCCCGCCAATGTAATTCATCCGGCCCGCAGCCTCTTTGACAAATTAATTGGGCACGAGTCCATTTCACATACGTTTTGAACATTTTAACTATGTAATTGCGAAAATTTTTTATCGTTCTGCGTCCGGTTTATTTACGTTTCATGCGCAGTGGAAGGCTGTCAAAAGTGCGCCGCGAAAGAACGGAAAGCCTATTCAAAAATATTGGACATCTTTTTTTAACATTTTTTATTTTCGGCAATGTGATAAAAACTTGCAAGAAATTTTCAAAAAATACCGGTATACCCCCCAAAAAAATCGCGCTCGCTTCGCTCACCAGATTTACGTAGTTTTATTACACTTTTCAGTATAGTATGGATGACGACGTGTGGACTCACTAACGCCTTTTTTCGCGCTTTGCGTTAAGACTTTACTGTCACTGTAAATGTAATTAAACACGTTTTTAAGTGCCAAAAATATCCGAGGCCCGCCTAATTTACAGTTGTTTTAACATTTCAATAACACAATTCTTACAGTTATCATTTTGTGCGGCCCGCAGAGACCTTTCTGAGTTTGGTTTTGGCCCGCGACTAGGAAAAGGTTGCCGACCCCTACACTAGAATATGCAAGTTT
Source organism: Ascidiella aspersa (assembly GCF_963924565.1). Taxonomy (NCBI): domain Eukaryota; kingdom Metazoa; phylum Chordata; class Ascidiacea; order Phlebobranchia; family Ascidiidae; genus Ascidiella; species Ascidiella aspersa. The sequence goes on along the minus strand of NC_139454.1, from coordinate 9,496,565 downwards.
TCGGTTAAATTTCCCCTTTTTGGTTACTTTTTGGCAAAGCTTGGTATTTAAAAGCAGTGTTTCTTAACCCATGGGTAGTAGTTCACTTGGTTAGATTTACTGGGATTTCAGAGCAAGATTGCTTCCGAAATTGCTGAAGCAATAGGCTACAAAGAATTGGCCCGTCATAATTTAATTCGAATTTATTTGTGTTATTTCTCTTATTTGTGGTTTACTCACTTTAAGTTTACAAAAAGTCCAATAAAGATATCCGAGTCGATAAGATCAAACGCTTCACTGTTATGCTTACGCTTATAGTATTTAAGTCGGCGTAAAAGAGTTCACTGACTTAAAACGACCGAGATACGTCCAACACTGACTTAAAGCGACCGAAATACGTCTCTCAAACATTAAAAAACCTTCCTGGGTGACATTTATTTGGCAGGAGTTACGACGCTTGGTGGGAACATGAGGTGACAAAGTACACGGAAAGGTTGAAGGAAATGGGAAGGGATAGGTTCCTTCTGAGCGACGAGATGTACGACAAGGGCTGGCAGCTGAACGACAACACACTCAAACACTGCCTTTTTCAACAGCGACCGTGCAGCATTCAGGTGCTTTTGTAAAAACAGCGCTTTGTAAAGTAAAAATTATGTTCCAGTGTCTTAGACTTATAGATCTATCTATTAGTTCACGTATATCGCTGTTTTAATGTAACTTAACTTGACGTAAGACAAATGTAATTTTGTTGGTTCCGTTCTGTTTTATATGTCAAGCGTTTTAGGATTCAAATGACGTTTCTGTTATAAACTTCTACATTTATATTTAAAAGAAAAATTTAACTTTATACTAAACGTTCAATTATAACAATAATATAGTTGAACCTAAAAATGCGAAGACTATGACCATGACAATAAGCCATGGGAATTAAAAAAAAAAAGTTGCACATTTAAAAATTAAAATGTATTTTTTTTTCGATAAAACAAAAATGGTTCACGTCCTCAGATGAAATAATTATAATGGCTGAAAATTGGTAACGGATTTTTTGTACTCTACGACCAGTCATGAGTATCTGCACCGATTCGATATTTATAGACATGAACTCATGGCATTAGCAATACACGAAATCGTCAGAATGCTTAACACGAACGTGTGTAGATACATACATATTTCAAAGTCCATTTAATACAACGGTTTTGTCGCAGAACTTCACTAGAAGGCTTACGCCGATGGGGCTCTGCTACACTTTCACGTCGGCAGACCGCATTATCCAGAATATTCCTGGCAGTCGGCACGGCCTGGTCTTGTACCTCGACATTAACCAGGTGATTTCCAGTGTTGTAAAATTGTCACTCTGGATATACAAGTTTAATATGTGTTGTTTGCAAATGATTTTGGATATGATAAAAGTGGTCATTTACAAAATATAGTAAGTTAAAAACGCAATGCAGGTCATTGGCGTCGCAAATAAATGTCAAACTTTTCGTTATAGGGTGTAATTTTACTTATAGTATTGATGGAAGGTATTAATTATTTCCCACAATACCTCGGTGAATTTTAATCAAAACGTCTTTCCCAGACAGCAAATACTCCGTTTTAATAACATCTGCTTGTTTGTTGCTCACGATGCGAAATCCACACTTCGTCAAAGTAAGGCAACCCACGCTTACAATATATTTGAGTCATGACAACCCTTTGAAATCGGAATAACTCTGGGCATTATTTTGCATTTATTAGCATGCGAAACCAAGCAAGGGCAAACCGGGAGTTTTTAGCAAACTAAATAGGGGTGAATAGGCCTCTTTTATCCAAGCTTCGTTCAACAAAACCATTTAGGTCATCATTTTGCCAAACTTTAGTATATGTGTTTAGGCTTCAACAAGAAGGTGGCATTTTAGTTTCGTTTAATAGGGAAACTTGAATAGTAATCCTTTACATACCGGCTTCGATTTTTTGCTTTAATATTCTAAACTTGGATATCTTGACCCTCATAAAGTTTTAAAAGGGATTATAGAGCACACATAGCTAGCTTTCCAAAAGTATGTTTGTGCAAACAAATTACAAAAATAAGCAATAGTTTTCAAAATAATAAACAATCCTAATAATTTATTTGCCCAGATTCCTGTATTAACAGACTCAAGATAGGCCTTAATATCGTTCTTTACTTTTATTTAATCGCTTTTTGCCATGATTTTGGAGAAACTATCATAAAATATGTTCAGGGAATTTGTAAATGGCTAAACAGTCACCTAAAATAGCTCTTCTTCTAATTGATAAAAGTAATACATAGTAGATTTTACTTATCACTGTGACACAAAGGCATAATGAAAGCGTTTCACCTTGGTCAGTGTTGTAGACAGCTCATTTTAAAACGAGTCCCAGTCAAGTAATTTGCAAACAAGTTAAAGTTCAAGTCAAGTCATAAGCGAAAATATCAAGTTGCTTGCGTGTCCAGTCATTATAACACTGCCGTTTTTAAGCTGCAGCTGTCAAACTTTTACAATCTTATATAGCGGCGAAAACAACGATGTGCAAAGTGTCGAAATACTATGAACACGCCAAGCTAGAAATAAGATTTTATTCAGTTTAATCTATTCGTTTTTTAAAAATTATTCCGGGCATGAAACAAAACGCTTCCATTGAGTCTTTAGGCCTATACATGAACCTCATAATTATAGGCCGCGTTTTCCCTAGGGCCGATCAACTTATGAACTCCTGGTCTAAGCCAGTCAAATTAAAAACAGTAACTTAAATCAGGTCAAAGTAAGTACAACACTTGTGTCACCAGTTCTCCCTCATTTAAAACACCCTTGGGAAATTTCATTCACATTTATACACATGTTTATTATAGACTGATAGCATTTGCCAAGCACGCGAAGCCAACTCGTGACTATAGGCTCCGAGTATTACCCTCATTGTAATAACGTGATGTGTTTTAAACTTTTCTTCATATTCTGACTTTACAAACTCGAATCCCTATGGCGACATTTTTATTGTTTTTTGATTCGACAGTGTTTCTCAATCCGTGGTCTGTTACCCAAATTTGGGTTGCCCTTTGACTTGGTCAGGTCGCCGACTGTTCTAGTTGATATGATTAGATTTATTAAGTTAAGTTCCGAGCAAAATTTCCCGATGCTTGAGTAAAATTCGAACACTGTACAACGAAATGGCTCATTAAATTGGAAACTTATTTTTGCAAAAATGGTATATTTCATTTTCGTAAATAAAAAGCTTGAGAAACACTGATTTACGAGGTCATTTTTTGCCGTCACCTACGGAATAAGTATAGGTGACATCGCTAAAGTAATGTCGCAGTTTATCTTACGTTATGTTACGTTTTACATCTGGCTTACTTAGGTCAGTTCTTATGACAATTGCGCCTCTTATTTGATTTTCGGCCAGTATTGGCGCCAATATTAGAAGACATTAATAAAGAATTTTGGCCATTCGTAAACAAACCAACGATATCTCGTTTTAATATTCTTATAAAAAATAATTTGCAGGAAAAATTAAACCAACCCTTGTCGTTTAAGAAAATTATTACTCGATATAAGTAGTTCGTATCGGCAGTTGCGAGTCCTAATTAACTCACGTTGTTTAATTAGCCGAACGAAACATCAGAGCGACCGGCTGTACTTTAAACCTCAACTTTTGGTTTAGGCGGGGTACAAAATACAAATTGTCGATGTTCTAAACAAGACATTTAAATTGACTTAAGTCTCTGTCGAGTAATATATAAAAAAAGTCCCAGTCCAAACCATTTGTTGACCAAGTCAAGTCCCAATCAATGTCAGTTAGAGAAAGTTAACCCCAAGTCAAGTCATTGATATAAAGCAAAACGGTACACTACAAAAATTGAAAAACTTTTCGATTATTGGCAATACCCCCATCGAAAAAAATGCGAAAACCCTACATAAAGCAAGCAAAATGTTCTACGTAAAAAAATGAAAACCCAATTTTCTAAAAATTTAACTTTAGTGCAAGTCAAGTCATTTGTCCAAACGACTTAAGTCAATTCAAGTCATTTAAAAATAGTGTCTTAATTACAAAAAACTGAAAATTGTTACACAGGACAACTACACTTCACACCCCGAATACGGGAACCCAGAAGCAGGGGTGAAGGTGCACGTTCACAACCACGACAACCCACCCCAAGTTGATAGGTTCGGGTCTTCAGTGCCCGCCGGCATGGCAGGACATATGGTGCTCAAGAAAATAGAGGTAAATTCAGCCGTATGCTTATAATACGGCCCGCTATAGTTAAATGACTATATGGTCGCACTGTAACAGCATAGCCTAGAGAAAATTTTCAGAGATGTCGTGACAACGCTATGATATAACGGACATCACATATAGTTACGTCGAAAGGTTACGTCAAAATGTGAGACGTCGCAAAGTTATATCTACACGTTACGTCATAAAAACCTAACCTTATGAAGCTTTAGATTGCACAGGTTTTACTTTTAATAAAAAAGCTATAACGATGTGATCAATTCGCGAAAAGCGCAAAACGCCTTTTTATCGTTTAAATTGACCAAACGTTGATTTTCTATTTTCATAAGGACGTAGGCCTTAGGGTTAAAACCATTTTATCACAATAGGCTAAGACATTTTAACACCTTAAATATTAGGTAGTTTGCACGTCGGACTCGTGTAGTCGTATTTAGTCCGAGTACCGGAGAGTTGGGTTTTGACTCCACCGGCCTGTTCCCCTATACCTGGTAAAACCTAAACAAAGCGTGTATCACGCTGATGAACGGTGTTTGTTTTTGAATGTTGTTTCATTGTGACGTCAGAGAGAGCTCATGTACAAGCCGTGGGGCGTTTGCACGTTGAAGAGCAAGGAGCTTCGTCATCACACGTACAGCACAGCCGCCTGCATGCTGGAATGCAGGTATAATATATTTCCTTTTCAATTTACAAAGCTATCTCCACATTTTACAAGAAAGGCTAACTGATGAAAATCCTAAATGAAAAGTGTTTATGTTCCTGATAAACACAATAAGTACTTTCCCTGATAAGTACGCGGTTTCTATAGCGACTTTAAAATACAAGAAAATGAATGATTTAAGGCTGTACGGTGTATCATGCAATTTCACTGTAATGACAGGCTTTAATATAAAATGGCACCTACAGCTTAAACCACCTGGTCACACAAAATTATCTCTAGTATTAGATTAAACTAACTTGATATTCAGAAGTCGGTGAACTGTGGGCTGCGGCACAAATCTGAAATACTGTGGGCTGCGACCTAAATGTGGACATTTTAACAAGTTTTAGTGGACCGTCAATTAATTATTCATTCATACTTTTAGCCAAGTTTTATTATGCAAATACAATTTTGTTTTGCGCTTAGCGCGAAGTTGAATCTCTTTTAATTATAAATATATTCGACTCAAATGCCCGGTGTTTCTAATTACAACAGCGGTGAATTATGGGGCCGTGAATGGGACTTAAATGTTTGCTAACGTACAACATATGCAGTCTGTTGGGAACACAGAATAATAACTGCAAGGCAACAATGTCTAAAGCAGAGTAGCCTAATCTATAATATTAAGATCTACGACATAATAACGCCAAATAGGCTACACAGTAATATTCCCTAAATAATAGAATTTAAATTGTCTGAATAAGACTCAAACCTGTCGAAATACATCCTAAATTCGATTAAGCCTAATGGCCAATATAACGCATGGAAATGTAGGTAGAGGGTATGGGGTGATCGGGGGCCGTCGGTCTGTCATCAGCCGTTTGGATGTGGACCTTTGGACGCCCTAGTTTGACCGGCGTCGTCACGGCGCCGCTGTTTTGGAAGCAGATTTTTCCCCTGTTTGGGGTTATTGGGGGGTAATGGTAGGTGGTTATAAATTGGATTAGGGTTAAAATTATTAGGGGAGTTAGTGATGTACTTATAAGTGAGGTTTAGGTTTCTCACCATTTAGATCTTATTCCTTAGGACTTCGATTTGGACATTATTACGACTATTAAGTAGTAGCCTAGTTCTATTTTGGTCTTATTCCTAACTGTGTTTTTTGACATCGACGTTGGTCTTATATATGTCTTATGGCTGGAGCCCCAATCTGTAGTCATTCTGTGGGATGTAATGAGAAAATAGGCATTCCAGTTCGAGTTTCCTGAGAAATATTAAAGCGAGAAAAGGCTTATGAGCTATAGAGTTGATGTTCATAGCGGAACTATGATGTTGTTTTTTCACAGTGCTTTTGGATATATTTTAGTGCGATATTTGTATTAGATAATGGAAAAATATATGCAGGCCTATACTATTATATGGATGGTTTACCATATCACGTGGCGAATCAAAAATAACCAGACGAAAAAGCAAATCTAGTCTTGTTTTATTAATGAGCAAGGGTCACGATGTACACGGTCTCTGTAATTGGTCCCGATTGCACAAAAACCACTACTTCAGGCAAGAATTTCCAACCAACCAATTGCCTTGAAGCGCAACGTGAAACCATATTTCGTTGTTTTCGCAGAGTTGATTACATCTCTTCATTGTGCAACTGTCGGCCTTACTGGGCCGAAGTTTATCAAGAAATCGAGGAATGTGACGCTTTTCAGATCTTACGCTGCGCTGGTGATGCTGAAGGCAAGTAGCAATACATTATGGAGCGCTCGCTTAGAATATTCCCAAACTTTATGTTAAATAATAAGGTAAAACACGTTTATATTTTATACCTAAAATGTTTGTTGGATAAAAATCCGGCGGCTTTGCCCTTATTTGTTATTAATTTAAAAAGACTTGACTGTGACTTGAGTAATTTCTAAATGACTTGCTTGCAACACTGCTAAAGTGTCGTTTAGCCTTCTTAGGTCAGATCTTCTGATGAATCCTAAATAAAAATTTACCTTAAACATATTAGAATATGTAAAATCACATAAGAATGGAAATTTAGCTGGATTTTCGTTACTGCAGTAAATGTGTGACTAAATTTGCACTCATAGTGAAAATTCGATAATTGAGATTTAAATAGGTTAGGAATTCATTGGATAAAAACGACAGGGCTAAATCCATATTTAGTCGACTTTTTTTTTATATGAAATCAAAATTGACATAGAAAATATTAGTAGTATATTGTGCGATAAGCCTATAGCCTATCTAGTTTTGTAGGACATTTAAAAAATCTATAACCGGGAAATTGACCAGAATAGTATCAGTATTTTCCTGTACGAGTCAGCATCCACTTTTAGTCGGCAGTTTTTCAAGAATCTAAAGTAATTCCCAAACGAACCAGTAGCCCTGTATTTTTGGCATTATGCCAACAGGAAGCAGTAGCTTCGTTTAACCGATTTTTGCATTTTATACAATCACGTTTGTTACGTATCCCAACGTCGTTTTATGCCGGTAGCATTATTATCGTGGAAGGAGAACATTGTGTTAAATTAAGTCCTAACGTATTTTTTTTTCAGGTAATTGATTTGAAAGTTGCTTTAGCCTTTGGGATTTTTAATATAATAGTTTTAAACAAACTAAGCACTGAGAGAAAAAAATATACTTTAGGTCGCCAAAAGATGGCTGAAATGCACAATTTCATTTAATATCTTCACTGATAAAACGGGGATGCGATCGTTTTTTAAACAATGTGCGCTAAGATGACTCCAAAAAAGCACATTTTTGTTCCTCTTACTTCTATCGACTTGACTCATCTAACTCTTCTTCTTCTCTGATAAAGACTCTTCAACCAACTCTTACTCAGACTCTTCCTTCGCCTGTTCCTCTAATTCTTCCTCCAACTCGTGCACCAAATCTTTCCGCCACCTCTTTTCCGAATCGTCCTTGAATGTGTCTCTACTCTTCTTACACCTCTTCGTCCAAGTCTAACTCAGACTCTTCCTCCAACTCTTTCTCTAACTATTCCTCCGACTCTTTCTTCGCCTGTTCCTCCAACTCTTTCTCCAACTATGCCAGCAACACTTCACTTTATCCAAGTCTTTCCTCCTACTTTTCTCCCAACTCTTCCAACAACTATTCTTCTAACTCTTTCAAACTCAACGCAACGTCCCCTTGTTTAAACTCAAAGCAACGTTCCCCCCAGTAGTGAACGAGTTTCGACACTAATGCTTTGTATTGGAATCGGCTGAGATCCTATATGATCTATGAACGCTTATAGTCAATAACTTACAACGCTATTAGTATTGTCAAACTTTTAAGTTAAGTTTCCATTGACGCCGAAATTCCGACCTGTCCAATAGCAAAATACAGCAAAAGTAACGCTTGGGGTATTTTTTGTCCCGCAGCTAACTTCTCAGCTTCAAGCAGCCTCGAATCATGTGGGTGCACTGAAGCGTGCAGCTTTTCGACGTACGATATCACAGCTTCCTATTCTACTTTCCCGAGCATAACGGTAGGAGAAGCGATGGCGGTGGGAGGCTACGAGAATGAAAGTACGGCACGTTATCATCTTGGTATTTGTTATAATAGTGCTTAGGATTGCAGAACTGCTGCAACAGTTTTGCAATCCGCTATAACCGCGGTAATTTTGGTCCTACATGTGTTGTACTAATATCGGAATAAAATATCAAGTTTCTGACATCCTTACAATTATTTTTTGTCCCAACCCAACAGCCGCAGTCATCAAGTTAACCAAAGAGAAGCTACAACTTAACGACCCGGACTTGAAGTTGCTCAAAAACTACCGTGACAACCATCTTATGCTCGACATATTTTACGACTCACTCAGCATCCAGCACATGGAGCAGTCCAAGGCAACCAGCGAGATTAGCTTAATGAGTAAGTCCGCGTGATCAGCAGTGTTGTATACTAGTCGTTTTGAAATGATCTAACTGTCAGTCGTTTGCAAAAATTAGGCATTCTATAATCTATAGGGTTTATTGGTCACACGGCGTAAAATACCATACACTTACAGCACCTTTTTAGTTGAATTAATTTATCTTAAATGGATATTAAAAATAGACAAAGTTTAAAAAATGCGAACAATATTGAATGCGAAAATATTTTGTAGTTATATAGCTGCACCAGGGCTGCGAAGTCGGTTAAACATAACCTGAGTCCGACTCCGGCCAAAAAATGAACCCGAGTCCGACACCCGAGTCTCGAGCCAGGCTTCGACTCTACAATCTTTACTTCACCATCCAAGCTAAAATAAGGTGGATATTCAGCAATCCACTTATGGTGGTATCATATTTTATCTACCCAAAATATGATACATGGTTTAAAAATATTCCACCATATGCTATTCCACCGTAACAACTAACAGTTTGCGGATCAGTGTCGAACATTGGTGCTGCGCATGCGCATATCGGACTCGGGACTCGGGTAGTCTTATGTTGTCTTCGAGTCCCCATACCCGAATCCATCTCCAGCAAATCAACAGACTCTGTCGAGTCCTGTGTCCGACTACGACTCTGACGCCCTGAGTTAAACTTCGCAAAATGTATAGTTTTACAAGCATGGGCTAATTTTGCTCTCTGCCCTGATTTCCCTTGTTCTTCATTTTTGCTATAATATTAAACCTCTTTTTTAAAGAAAAATAAAATTTTCCTTCATAATATATTAACATATATATACTCATCACATTTTTATATGTAGCCCCATATTTGTCAACAAATAAACTTTTAAGTCCAGCCCAAAAAAACATATTAGGCCTTAAGTCAAGTTCAAGTTTTTGCATAACAGTTGTAAGTTAAGCCACCAGCGTTTATAACCAAGGTTATACTTGTTTACTCGTAAGCAGAACGGCAGTAACCACACGTTGTCCTTTTTGACTTTTAGAAACTAAATAGAATTTTTAAAGATGACGTTAACAAGTTACCACCTCGGACATCATAAAACTAGTAACAATAAGAAACCTGAGGTTATATCAACCTTCTACAAATATGCAACTGAAACCTATAATCTAAAACATTTCAGGAGATGGCGACATTGCAATTGAAAACAATAATTAGTAGACGTAAAATAAACATAAATTTCTATCAGCATGATGTGCCGGCAAAAATTATTACCGGTACTTCACGAAAACGCCGTTTCCGACCGTTCTGCTTTATTATGTCCTTTAAGTGGGATTAACGTGCTTTTTAAATGAAGGCGATTTTGGCGGTCTTCTTGGCCTCTGGCTTGGAATGAGCTTCGTCACAATCAGTGAGTTCATTCAGTTTTTCCTGCGGCTTTTCGGTCGCCTCTACACGCACGACACCCCCACCCCGCAACCCCAGCGATACAACCCAGGGGGCAATCGGTCCAGCTCCTGGAACTACCGGCCGCCCGACCCTGAACGACCCAAGCCGGTTTGGCACAACAGCTGGGAATTACCCACGTACGAAACCGTGAACGAAGTTCAGAAAGCAGAAATTGCAAGGACCCGTTCGAAGTAAATTTCAGTCTCCTCGTTTTTTGTTCGATACTATTTGCAGTTAATATTTGAAACTGGTCGGATCGTGTTTGTTACCTCTGTCGCACTGTTGTTTATTCGTGTTTGCTTTACCGCACCCGTACACTATGAAAACAGTTGATTTTCAGGTATGAAATTGAATGCCGAACAACGTTTTGCATATACGTGTGTGACGTTTCCTGAAAAGAATTCCTATAAACTATATATTGAAAAAAGTATAGCTTTATAGGGAACTATACAAGTTATTCTACCTGTTGGTACCGTAACAGTAAAGCCTATACCTCTTCTTAAAAGAAACACTCTGTCACAAAAGAAAACGTATTTTAGAGGAATTGCAGGGCTAGTACTGAATTAGTCTGGAGCTGATGCAGGTTTCTGCTATGATTTGAATTCGAGTTCGTTTGTTAAAAGGTTGTTTGAAGGTTGCGTGTTCTAACAGCTTAGCCATAGCAAGGTATTGAACGTATCGAGTTTATTGAATAACATCAGAGCGGCAATCAACTTACAGTAATAGCTTAAGGTCCATGCACAGTACAAACAGTCCAGCATAATAACTTCTCTCCGTTACATTATTTTAGTAGAGTGAGTTGAGCCATTGTCCAGTTGCATTCAGTTCATTTGGGTTAAGATAAGTTTCGTTAAGTTGCTTTACGCAAACGGCTTTTGTATGCATCGCCTGGTCATGGAATTTTATAACAGAGGCGTGTTAACGGAATGGAAAAAACATCTTCGTGTTACTTAACGCGGTCATTGTTTTATGGTAACAGGACTGCGTTTGGGTCACGTCATAAAGTTGATTATAAAACTTAGTTTCGGAAAATAAGAACAAATAATAAGACGTCCCCTTCAGAATATTTTTTGTAACTTTACGCCAGGTGACGTAAGTTAAGTCAAATGACTTTTCATTGATAGAATAAGTGTTCATAATTATTCTTAGCAACGTTTCCTCTTGAAATTTTAAAGGTAACACCAAACATTAGTGCAGTTAATCTGCCAAATAAATTCCTAATTCTAGAAAACGAGAAGATTTTGCCAATTTGAATTGAACTTTTATGTAATTATCATTACACCACTGCGGGCGTATAGGTTTTTGTAAACTTATAGGGAGTTGCGAAAACAAAATATTTTGGGTTAAAACCCGAAACATTAGACACCTGCAGCCAGGCTGAAAAAGTCTACTGTAGTTATAACGTTCGTTATATGCGCCCCGGTCTATGCGCAGAACGCTATATGAGGCTAAATTCTTTAAGCGAAACGCGTCTCCTATTTCAGCCTCTTAAACAACCACACACAGTTTGAATTTGAAACTTGTTGTTGAACTGAAAAAGAATCAAAGAAGCTGGCACAATACGGGAAGGAGACGGTTTCTACACAAAGGCAACGTGTCAAAAACAATTAACTCGTGGTACAATTTCAAATATTATGCTCACCAACTATTTGGGTAACCGGGAGAATGTGAAGCAAACAGCGTCAGTACATAACATTTCAAACGCCTAAATAAAATAAGCAATTTAACAAACAATGCTTCATTATGACGTCACACGCATAAACATAAACTTACCAAGAGTTAAGGCAAATGCAGTCAACAAAGAGCAAATTTACACTCTTTTAAAGTTCACAAGAAAAGGCACTGCAAAACAGGGAGTCGAACCGTTTGACTTTTCCGGTTCAGGTTCGGTTCGGGTTCAAGGATTTTTTCGGAATCCGGTTCAGTTCCGGTTTCGGTTCGGAGGAATTTAAAAGTTCCGGTTCAGCTCCGGTTCAACCATCTTTATTTCAAAACCGGTTTATAAAGTTCCGGTTCAGATACAATATAATTTGCGTTAAATTTCAAAATGTGGGTCGATAAATGTAGAGAATAATCTTTGAATTGGAAGTCATTTAAACTAAGTTACGTGACTTATTAAAAAAAAACAGCAACTCATTATTTAAATATCTAAAAAATAAACAATCAACAATTTTTTCATTCAATATTCGTATTTTTTTTCATAAAATTTCGAACATGGCGTAACTTGACTCTCTAAAATAGAAGTTGTGACATCATGCTGGAGCGAACCGCTTTTGTTTACAGGTTCGGGTTCGGTTAAGGTTCGTACTTTCAAATTATTCGGTTCAGTTCCGGTTCGGCTCCTTAAAATCCTATAAAAAACGGTTCAGGTTCGGTTACGGTTCGGAAAAAATTGACCCAAAACCGGTTCATAAAGTTCCGGTTCGGTTCCGGTTCGACTCCCTGCTGCAAAACAAGAGCAGCGTAAATACTACATAAAGGATGTTAGGCGCTCTTTCACTATTGTACGTAAAAATCGATAAAAAAAAATTTTTCTTCAAATGCCGCTTACCACAACACATATTGTTTGGGTTAGGGTGCGGGTTAGCGTTTGGTTGAGGGTGGGTCAAGTTATTATTAATAATAAACATAATATTACTTGACCCACCCCCACCCAAACCCTCACCCTAACCCAAACAATATGCGTTGTGGTATGCGGTATTATTATTATTTTTTTTTTTTTGCATAACTTTTCACGTACAATAGTGAAAGAGCGCCGGATGTTATTATATACACAAGGCAAATAATGCTGGGCAAGCTGACTACTTGTGTCATCGTAGAAACTTTAGCAAAGGTTACATTTACATAATATTGATATATTACCAGGGCTGCAAACCCATATTATTCACAACGAAACTCACCAAGAATAATCTTCCGAGTGACAAATTCGTCCTGTTACACAAAAAACAGCAATACAAACTTGCGCCACGACAGTCAGGCGAAAATGAAAAGACCGCGTCCGCATGTATCAAAAAGTTAATTCACAACGGTACAGCACCAATGTCTCATAGAAATCGGTAATTACTGGCAAATACTATGTAACAGTAGTTGTCCGGCGCACAAGTTGCAAGTATAACGTTGTACGGAAATGTTATATGAACGTAAATCTGTAGACTATACCAGACGCGTACTCGCAACGTTGTCTTGCTTTAAAATTTTATTAAAAATCAAATTTGACAAAAGAAACGCAACAGTGGAATCCGGGGTATTATTCGTGTTTGGATGGCGTGCTTATTAGGTGACGTAAAACTGAAAAAAAAAAGATTTTCCCTCAACTGCAGCTTGTATTTTAGCTGACTTGGAACGCAGTTCACATTGATGTTGCGCCAATCATGGCATAATAACACGCGGGAAAACAATATTTTAGTAGTCCCGTACATGGAACTTGGGTAACTGCGCTGCTGACAGTCTGAAAATGATTCTACCAAACCAATCACACATGGTTTACGGTTTTGGTTTATTTTGTCGCCGGAAGTTAACGATTGCACACTAAGCGGTTTCCCAGCTGGCGCATGGAAGGAGTGTTGAGGACGCACGTGTTCGCTCTGCGTCTAAAGATTCGGTATTTTATTCACAACTTAAACGTTGAAATACCTCCGTTGAATAGGTACAGATGTTTAACGTTGTCCATGATTAAATCACGCTAGTTATTTAACGGATACGTTTTTTTTTTAATAACATTAACGTCTAATCACAAACGTTAAATAGGGTCATACGTAAAACCTTTAGTATGTTACGTGTATTAAACGTTATAAAATAAAATAAAAACTTCTGTTTAATCGTTGGCGTATGATTAAATAACTTTAAAACGTACGACTTTTAAACGTCATGGGAAAAAAATTTAAACTTTTTATTTTAAATGTTGCCTATTAATGTAAAACTAACGTTATAAAAAACGCAACGTTAACGTCCTAACAAATTTCAAGACTTACGATTCCTAAACGCTTGTTTTAACGCTAAATAACCGATAGGTTATTTTAAAACTTCACGGTTACGTTATAAAAAAACGTTTGAACTTTAGTTTAAGTTTGGTAAACAACATAACATCAAAACTTTTAGTCTGTAGTGTTTCGGTGTACCGGTATTAACAATTTAAAACCAATTGGTAACGTTGTAAAATGGTTGTATAACGTTTTGTGTTTGTTAAGGACGGGGTATATTGTCTGGGCTGCGTTCAGACGTTCATTTCCATGAACCACTACTGACTGTTTAAAAAAAAAAAAAAAAAAAAAACCGAATGCACATGGTAATGGAAGGCAGCCTACCCGGCGCGGCAGCAAACAAAGAAACTAACATATAGGCGCAAAGCTGGTGGAGATCTGGCATAACCGCACGCAGTATGTGGCCGCATAGCTTACTGCGCAATATTGTGCTATGAAACGCAAATCACCATTTAGCGGTTTTCTCATCAATTTTTCAGGACAACTAATGCTTTGTGGCTGTTGCACGGTGTGGCTGGCTAGATTTTAACTCATTTTACTCTTTGCGCCCTTTCGCGCTCTTATAACGTGCTTTTAATTGCTACTATCTTACTTGGAATTGATGAATCACAGTTGAGAAAGCTTGGCAATGTTATAATTTAATTTGTCGTCAAACAGTGACTTCTGTGTTTGGATATTTCTAATCTCTCATTGACTACAGCAAACGACGTATATCGGAGTGACAAGAAATTTCGTAAACTATGCTGGAAACATTAGATAATGAACAACTAGTGAAATTAGGACAACACGCAAACGCACACGAATTGTTTTTTTTACAACTGATTTGAACCCTTTTGGTAAAGTCACATTATAGTATATTAACTATAGTCACATCCACTGATGGTCATATCCAAAGTCTCTATAGAAATCAGAAAAAGTTTAAGAAACGTCAAATTTACTTTTTGAGTAACGCTTCAATGAGCAAAAAGTGGCCCTGCGAAAATCTCCCGATATAGAAGGCATTTGAGTATAATAAACATGTCATTTTTCTCAGGAACCCTTGTTTGACGCAACTTTATAACAATTTTCAAGAATCTGAATCCATGGGTTACATGGCCTAGTGTATCCACCAAAAAAATGGCCCTGACGGCCTTATTGGTTATTTATTGGAATTGAAGGCATTTCACAGGCCAGATAAGCTGCAACTTTTTTCGGTTGATATATAGACCCTAAATAACGTAAATTAGTTCAAAGCACTTTTGACATTTTTTTGCAGATGACCCATACTGTCCCATGCAGTTGCAACAACAAAAAATACAAATGGTAAAACAGGCGCAACACTTCTATAAAAATAACATTAAACTTACAAAACCATGTTCCAGAGTGAAATAAATTTCACGGTGTTTATTTCGTAATAAAATACACTTGGCTTCAATTTTACATGTCGCTCAAAAATTGTGGCTAATAAACTTTTTATGACTGTTCTAAATTTAGTTATTTTGAGTTTACCATCCTGTAATCTTGTCGTTCTATACCTGTTTGTATTGCAAATCGCAAAGTCCATAGAAATTTGTTGGTTTTATGGTTTGCAATCGTAAAGGTTGCGCAATGTTTGATAAAATAAATAAAAATGTGAAGTTTAACCGCCTTAGTGTTTATTATTTAAATTTCATGTTGTTATGACTGATTTTCTAACAGCTTTCACTTTACAGTCCGATCCTGGTTAAGCTAAATGTATTCTTTAAAAAGAACTTAATGCATGACGAGGATAGTTCATGACGGGGTGTTTGCCTAATATTATGGTAGGTAGTTCTTTTTAGTAGTAATATTATTTTATAAATTTAAATTGCTTCGTAGCGGATAGCAGTTTGCTTAAGTATGTTATAAAACTATAAAAGGTTTTATATTTTATTCCGCCCTGTTGGTCTAGAATCCGACCACAGCATTGAAACAAATATTAAAGCAACGCACAATTTTTGGGTTAGGGTGTTGGTTAGTCTTTTGGGTTTGGACAATTGTTGTTATATTTATTATTTGGTAATATTGCTTAACCCACCCAAACCCAAATAATGCTTGTTGTGGTAGGATTCTAGAATCTGCGCCTTTTATTCCCATGACTGGTTGCCTTGTGTCCAAAAATTGGGCGCTCTTTTAGTTATGTGCATGAAAAGTTATGCAAAAAACAAAACAAAATAATACCGCATACCACAATGCATATTGTTTGGGTTAGGGTGAGGGTTAGCGCTTGGGTGAGGGTGGGTCAAGTATTATTATTAATAACTTGACCCACCCTCAACCAAACGCTAACCTGCACCCTAACCCAAACAATATGCGTTGTGGTATGCCGCATTTAAAGAAATTTTTTTTTATTAATTTTTACGTACATAAGTAAAAGAGTGCCAAAAATTGTTTCATCAGAAAACTAGTGGCATGTTAAGTGTGAACTCAGTAAATCGACAACAAGCTTTTCGTTATGTTGGCCAGACTGTATTAATTAGAACTTCACATCCATATTGTAAACTGTTAATATTGTGCGGGGCATACGTTTATGCATATTAAATATGCGCGATTGGAATGAAGTTTTTGCTGTAATTTGCGCAAATAAAAACAATGTTATTTCTGAAATTTGCATAACTAAAAATGAAGTACTATACTAAAACCATTAGCACGACGTAAGCATTTGAGTGACTTTTCATGGTGGAGTGAGCAACTGGGAAAGCCTAGTTTCCAAACTGAATTCACACCGAGATCTCAGCTGTGCTGAACTAAATTTTTAGGATGTGCTGTTGTGCACTTATGTTGTTTTCCACACCGAGATGAGTGTGCAATATACTAATTCAATTTACAACTCAGAGCTTCAATAGCATGTAGTGTTTATGGTGTGTTTATGAAAACAATATAATGTCACCTCAAAAATGTTTCTTGTATGGTTTATTTTGTGAGTAAATTGTACAAGAAATTAACGTTGTGTGCCATCAGGATTGGCTAAATTTCCTTTTGTAAGTTTAATTGTTGCATACAGCAATAATGTTAAACAAAACAGGTATATCTCTCAAATATTAAACAGTAAAACTTTAAAGCCTGTAGAACTTCGAAGATAAGGCTTTAAAAAATATTTTCTGTACTTAATATTTGGTATTGTTTTATTTCTGTTATGTTTGAATGTCATTTTTCTTTTTTAGGGAGCAAATGCTTCAGCAACACTCATGAAAGAAATCGGCTCAGATCAGTTTCCTCCGAATGAGAGATACTATGGCTTGCACAATGTAAGTTTGTTTAAGTTTTTAGTTGCTAATAAGTTCTAATAATGGCGAAGTGAAGCCAAAGTCATCCTTACACTTTATAATTTTTTTAGAAGCAAACAGCCTTTCAGCAGAAATTTCACCGAAACGAAATTTTGCAAAATCTTGAAAACCTGCATGTGGCAGACAATTTAGTACCTTTCACAAACCTATTTGAATAAGTTTTTTGCAAAATGCTGTTATGTTATGGATAACACATATATTTTTATTCTGAGATATTTTTTATATCTCAGAGTACGGTAACCCATTCAGCTTTAAAGCATAAATTTTATTGTTTGCGATGTGATACTACATTCAAAATAACACTATTGTTTCTTCATGGCATATTTATTTAAAACATTACAATGTAACTGCTTAATAATAACCACAACAGAACAATTTTTAAATGTTCCAATTGTTTTTTAAAAGCACATTAACTCTATAATATTATCCAACATTTGTAACCGTGTTTAGCTTTGGGCGTGGTCATAAACTCTAATAAGTAGGAGTTTGAATATCTTTCTTGTTTTATGGCAACGTTATGAAGGACAAAATACCAATGTAGATACTGTGCTGTACCTTAAATAGGCGCCAGACTTTGGTGTACAAAGCGTTTTTAGAGGTCCTGAATTTTTTGTCGGCTGTTAAAACGCCCTTGAATTTACCAAGTTTCACTCAGCATTAGTGTGTCAACTTCATATTGGAAACAATAAATTAAAGATACACCGTCATTTGCATATTTTAGGTTCATTAGTCTAATTTGCTTTAATTAAAATAAAACTTACATCATGTGGAAGTTCGCTTCTGCAGATATATAATCCAAGTGCTGATATTGAAAAATACAGACAAATAGTGTAAATCGTCCGACCTGTAATCTTTTTACAAGCTGGACACGCTGCCGTTCCATATATTTTTTTGTTATTTTACTACATAAATTCATTTTTTCGCTCTTCATGAGAATCTTATTTATGCATCTGGTATCAAAGTTTTGCCAACCTTGAATATCCTAATGCTTTTAAGTGATTTCTTATTATTTTAATTAAACCCATTTTCAATTTGTAATTGTTAGTTATTACTGGCGTGCCAAGACATTTAGGTTCTGCTTTGGCACATGTAAAGAAAAAGTTTGCTAAACCCTGATGTAGGTCAAACTTATAGACTGATGACAATTCTGTGTTTAGGGTTAAACCTCTTCTGGTTGAATTTTCTTCAACCCATTAATTAAGCCTGAAATAGATTGAAATGTCAACTGCCTTAACAATTCCAAAATCCTCAAACTTTTTTGCTGTTAGGTCACAAAATATAATATTAAAATGTAAATCCTCAACTTTAAACCGAAACCAACATAAAACAAATTTGTTATACATTACTTTAAAGATAATGCAATGTTGAGGCTTACAGAAGTACTGTTATGCATAAAAATAGGTTTCCCAAGTAGGCCCAGTGTTACGTTTGATGGCGATAGTGATAAGCAAGCATTTTGTGTTAAATAAGAAAATCTCTCTGGATTGTACCAAATGAGATATATACACAAAAGTTTTTTTTTAATTTTTAAATATTCTGCTTGGAAATTTTGCATCAAACCTTATATTGTTTTTGAATTTCATGGCCAAGCCCTCAATTGCTTACCCAACTCATGCTTTTACACATAATCTAATTTGAAACATTGTGGCATAAGAAATGGAAAGGAGGAAGGGTACCTTTGTTCTTAAAATACATCTTCACTTATATAATTGTGTTTTAAAGATAGTAATTGAAAGTGTCATCTTACTTTGTTTTTACTATAGTCAATGTGTTTCTGTTGTGTATATTTTTGAACACTATTATAGCATATAAATAGTCTTCATTTAAAAAAAAAAATGAGGTTAAAAAATGCATGACTTTTATCTGTTGAGTAAAGTGGATTTATTTACTTAAATTTATATTTCACTGGGCACCGCTGGAACTTTAGCACATACTGATTTCCTCTATGGGCCAATAAATTAACTGCTATGTACTTCTTTTGATTAAACCTAAACATTATGATGGCATAAAATTTTACTACTTTTTTGTAGCAGCAGAATGCATAAAAACACTCGGGGGTGTTAGAATTTTCTTAAAGTGTACACAATTTTTCCCTGGTCTTGTTACAGTTTGGCAACACATGCTACTGCAACTCCGTCTTGCAAGCACTATTCTTCTGCAAGCCTTTCCGCAACCGTGTGCTGCAGTATCGAAGCACCAAGCGTGGCGACAGCAACGGCAAGAAGGACACACTTCTCGGCTGCCTATGCGAGCTCTTTCATCTCATCATGAGCCAAAAGAAAAAGTGTGGCGTTCTTCAGCCCAAAAAGTTTGTGGCCAGGTTGCGGAAGGAATACGGTTAGTGGCAATGCAGTATTGATTGTTTTTTCCAGGGCATTATAGATTTTTTAATTTGTAACTTGCTATGTGTCTTGGGTAATTTGCAACTCCTTTAAGTAATGTGTAAGTTATGGATGTAAAATAATGTGCATTTAGGTATAACACTTTAAATTGATGAGCGATCTGCTTTTAGGATTGGTTATCCTGTCAAGATTCTCCAGAATTTGTTTTAGTACCAGTCTGTTTTTAGGATTTCTGCTATATAAGTTTGCTCCAAGTCCATCTGACTTGAGATTTTGCACTTACCCGATCACTAAAGCTAGTCTAATTTGTTCTGGGTATGTGCTGATTGACACCCACTTACCCAGCGGCAAGTGCTTTAAGCAAACCTTGTTTGTTGTCAGACTTACTGGCTGCGATAGCTGTGACTGCGACAAACCATGTTAAACACCAATGGCTGAAGGCGAATTATTGCAGAAATTGTTTAACAATATATGTTTGCTCTACTACAAAATGTAACAAACATGTTCCATATGATAAACTTTAACTTGTTTCTATAATTCAGTAAACAGTCGAGGTAGGCCATATGAAAAACTTGTTTAAGCGCAATAACATTGAAAACATTAAAATGTTACCCTAGTGATGATCTGTGGTCTACTTACCTTTCTGGTGATTGCAAATTTCAATTTACTATCAACCCTGTATGTGTAATCATCAACAGGAAACACAGACAGTTCAGTGCAAAATTTGACAGGACTGTTAGTTTTTAATAATGTTTTCATGTACTTCTATTTTTCAGATTCTTTTGACAATTACATGCAGCATGATGCCCACGAACTCTTCAATTGTCTGCTCAACTCGATTCACCACGTCCTTATCGAGGAAAAAAAGGCAGAACGTGAGCGCAAACGACTCGAGCTGCAAATGGCCACCAGCAACGCTACGGTCGGAATAAAGCGTGAGCGTTTGAGCTTCTTTCGATCTCGGAAAGACAAAAGCCCGCACAACTTTTCTTCAAAGGTCGGAGCCAGCTCTTTTGCTACGATAGAGGCTGGAGGCAGCTCTGGAACGGATGGTGGCCCGGTTGCTGAGATTCAAAACTCTGCCAACAACAACGATTCAACCTCCTCACTGGCTACTTCTGATTCTCCCGCTTCTACCGCTGAGTGCTCCGTCCCTGAAGTGCAATCTCTCAAAGAGGGCGAGAACAGCGACGAATGCAAACCCCCCAACGGCCACATCAACGATAAGGAAACGACCCCTTCGAAAATCTTCACCAATTTCTTTAAGAGCAAAGCTTCGAAAAAGAATAATTTAAAGTCGTCTGATAGCACGACGACCAGCAGCAGTTTCAGCAATGCGCAACATGTGGAAGACGATGAGGAAAGCGACAATGACACCTGGATCAACGATATCTTCCAAGGCACCTATACCACCATAACACGATGCCTAACATGTGAAACAGTAAGTTTTAAGCATTGATCAGCCGCAAAATAGTCTGTGAAAGTTTTGTGTTTTATTAAACAGTACAGAAATTCTACGGTTTCCACTCCCATTTTAACCTAAATTTTTAAAAGAATGAATGCGATAAAAGTACTCATTTTTTTGCAGTATATATTCAACTTTTTGTTCCTATACGTGTCTGACACTGTCTGTTCTGAGCAGCATAGCACACATAGTAAATTAATTAATACTAAGAGTCTATTTTACAACAATAAACTGTTAATATTTCCCATACCTGATTATTGTTCCTTATTCAAATGGCCTTTCTCAAACCTCTTTCATTCTGGTATTATTTTGTGTTGTATCAATATGTCCCCTAAAAATACATCTAATTGTATTGATCAGAAACTTTGGTCTCTAGGTTTTTGCTGTTGACATTTTAATGCTGAGCAATCTAATGGACTACAATGTTGTTCACTTTCTATTGCCTACTATGTATACTGTATAGAATACAACAATGACTGACTGACACTGTTCAGGGAGGTCTGGCCTGTTTACCAGTGCATGAATTTATTTAGTGAAATAAAAAAAACAAATATTTCTTTTGATAAAGAAAACCATTCATTCTGCTTTAAATTTCAGGTCAAAAACAAAGATGAGAACTTCTTGGACCTCTCTGTGGACATTGAGCAAAACACTTCCATTACCCATTGTTTAAGGTAGGTTTTATCGAATTTACTGTTGAGTGTTAAAAAAGATGCAAAGTTGTGTTTTTATGGTCTAGACTCAGTTGTTTTGGTAAGGTTTATCATGCTTTTGTAGATAGTATCTGCTAGCCAGTTAATTTGGTAGAAAATAATAGTAAACCATCCTAAATGCACCCAAATAATTTATGTACAAAATTCCATTTTTTATGTGGCGGAACCAGGCTGGCAGAATCTTGCCAACCTTCTGGTGACAAGCATTTCGGGCTCACATTCTACAGGTTTTTTGGCCTGTCTTTAAAGTTAACTGGCTGTTTTACTTACTTAATGTATAAACCGTGCCATGGTTGGGCAATAAAGAAGGTTATTAACAACAAAAATAGTGGACCAAGAGTTGTGCCAAAACGAACTCACATGCAAACATGCAGCTCAAAACCAGTTTAAATGCACACAATAGATAATAGCATTTATATATGTGGTTAAATTGACAGAAATTTTTAAGTGACACAGTACTCACATAACAGCGATTCGCATATTGCTCGAAATAAAGGCATTTATAGTCCAATTTAATGGAAATTGTTTGCCAAGGTTAAAATTCACACAGCGCAACATGCCATTGTATGCATAACACTTTTGTGCTGATTAGATTTATGCATTGTGCAACACAGAGGCAAGAACATAGAAAAACTTTAAGAAAGCTAAAGGAAGAGATTTTTTGCATCTATGTAATTAAAACTGACATTAAATATAGTTTATGTTGAGAAGCGTGGCCTGGTACACCCTGGATCCGCCCATGTGAATATCTTATTCTTACCTTTCTGCTTAACTGAAGTAACAACAATCTTGATTGCTTTTTTAAGTCAATATAGAAGCGATGCCAGTCAAGGTAAAATACAAACACACAACAATTGTATGACAGAAATTGGGTACTGTTTAAAGTAATAAACAATCTATCTGCTAGCACTGCCTTTTCCCCACTAAACAACAAGCTTGGCATTTCAGTTACTTTTTTTCAGAATGGCACAACAAAATTAATTCCTGTCAACTGTAGTGCAGAGTGTTCCTTCCTATTCGTGCTTTAAGAAAATATATTAGTTTATATTATGTGAAAACAACAACAAATTTTTTCTAAATAACGTTATTCGTTTGCACCAATTTCTTCTGTTTTCTGGCTGATTGCCAACGCTCTACCAACTGAGCTACGCAAGCATAACATCATAACAATTTTGGTGCAAAGCACAAAAGTATTTCTTTAACAACATTATTTAAGGCGCTTTTGACAATAAAACATTTTTGAATGCAGGGTTTTCAGCAATCAGCAAACTCTTAGTGGTGAGCACAAGTACTTTTGTGAAGCCTGCAGAAGCAAGCAAGAAGCTCAAATTCAGTGAGTGCCATTTAACAATCATACTTATTTTGAATTAATTTTGCAGATTCCAAGAAAAATCAGAATTCACACCTTGAGCATTAGAAATGGCACACCAGGGCGCTGCGGCACCCCGGTTGAGAACCACTGGTTTAATGGTTGGAAATTCGATTCAGAGATCCTACAATTAACGTGATCTGGCGATTGATTTAAACACTGCTTATTTTGGCAGTCCACCTGTGTAATACATGTGGCACTATTATTAATATTTTTTTTAATATTTTGTTGCCCATCTCCGCCGCCGACTGTTCTATCTGCAAACATATATAGCGTTTTGTTTTTTATTTGTTCACCACGCTTAAATACAAAAAACAATTCCCATTTAGACTGACTAAGCAAATTAATCATGGCGTTTCAAAAAAAACAATTTTGGCATTTAAAAGTGTCTGTATTTTTCCGTTTCAACAAAGGCCTAGCATTCCCGTTGAAGTGATTTTATGCTGTCAATT
The DNA here is from genome assembly GCF_963924565.1 of Ascidiella aspersa. Classification (NCBI taxonomy): domain Eukaryota; kingdom Metazoa; phylum Chordata; class Ascidiacea; order Phlebobranchia; family Ascidiidae; genus Ascidiella; species Ascidiella aspersa. The sequence goes on along the minus strand of NC_139454.1, from coordinate 9,472,823 downwards.
AGTCTGCTTCATTTCTTGGAAAAGCCGTAATTTCCGAAGTTAACCACGTGTACGTGAAGCTTGAAATTTGAAAGTGCATATAGTTGTTCAAACGGTTGAAGAAATTGCCTTGTCAAGTGAACGATGTAAATACCATTTTCTCCGTGAAGTGTAGCGCATGTGTTATCGTGTATCCACCAAGTCGGGCGTTCCGGTTCGATTCCAAATTAGGTCATCATGATAATACGTAACCAAATTTGATTAACGTGCAATGGCAATGTTTACCAAGTTATTTTGCCTAAATTAGTTTTCTGTTAGGAACTCAATTTATCTTTAGCTTTTAATTTTTTTTTAATTTAAATTTTTTATTAGTAGAAAAAATAACTATACGTTGGACACATAAACAAAGCTAAAATACACAAATTGTTTCTTGCCTAATCGGTATTGAAAACATCAAAGTAACAGAAGTGTATCAATACTTAGTACCCAATACTGGCTCCAATCCGCTATTATTAGATATCTTTTTTGATAATGAACACCCTCCTCTTACTTTAATCCAGCCCGCGGCTATTTTTAACACTTTTTTATAGAAGAAATAAGCAATTCTTGGTTTACCTAATTTAATATTGATTTATTGAATAAATTAGTATTACACTTGGAAGGCATTGTAAACTTTTGTACAATTGGCAGCTTGTCAACACAGAGCTATTTACAGCTCTTTTAAGACAGGACTATATACAGCCTTTGTTGGAAGTGAGTCGTTCCTTATATTCTGTGTATTTTAGATCCCCGTTTTGATTGGCCTTCCAAAACATTTTAAGTTTCTCATGTGGCCTCCCTGTCAAACATTGTTGTTCACCCCTTCTCTACGATGAGGTCATAGATTATATTATGAATATAACTCATCTTAAATTTAAATTAAGTCGTGACAACACTGCGTGTTTGCACGAAAGTACAATTAGGTCTAAAATGCGATGTTTGAAAAAACAATAAAAAACAAGTGTTTTTCACACATTATGTGGCCCTATTAGCAATATTGCTAAAGCCGCACATAAGTAGCAATTTAGAAATGAAGTTGGCTCCACCAGGCAACATATCACCAAATAGAAATCGCTCTTCTTGGTGTAAACGAAGAATAAACTGACGTTTCGGAAAAGTTTCGTTTACACAAGAAGAGCGATTCCTATCAATTAATTAGTAGCAATTGCTGCAGTTTTTTCTATGATATACACTCTCTATTACCATCACTAATAACGACCCCGTGTGAAAAAAACGGCCGCGCTAAACGCTTCTTCCGTCTTTTTGTTTTGCATCGCAAAATAGAATGCGCATCAAGAAGCTGCCCTGCATCCTGGCCCTGCACCTGAAACGCTTCAAGTATTGCGACACGCTCAACAAGTACACCAAGCTCACCTACCGAGTGGTTTTCCCCTTCGACCTGCGTCTCTTCAACACAACCGACGACGCTTCGGACCCTGAGCGTCTTTATGACCTCATAGCCGTCGTGGTTCACTGCGGATCGTGAGTGTTTCTTTTTTTACGGTCGTATTTGTCTAATTCTATAAATCTAGGATTCAGGTGGCACTGTAAAATGAGAAATTGTTTTGAATTCTCGACAAGCTTTCGCACCAACGTGCTTCATCATGTCAGAAAAGGCTTTTAATACAATTTGTCTTTATACACCATACAGTGCCACCTGATTCCTTTTTTTAGATTCCTAACTAGGTATCGAATCGATCGGTACCACAATAGTATCGCACACTTGGCATCGAGTATCGGCTCCGATCCAATATTATCGGTCTTCCCGAGTCCCAACAACTCGTACTCTGATATTTGAAATCGTATTTATTTTCAGATGTGATTCCGGCCGAGTTCTTATATTTTTAGAAATAATATACTGCAGCTTGCAAATTTTTTTTAGACTAGATTTTTTTTTAATATTTTAATATTTTTTAATAATTTTTGTCATTCTCTCGCAATTACACGCAGAGTTTTTATTTTTACTGATTAGTTACAAATTTAAATTTTGATGTAGAGTAACAGAGTCTGCTTGACATGTAACAAGTCCAATGTAATGGTTGGTCAAGTGTTCCAACCAGGGCCGGGGAACCACCGTAAAATAGCATTAGCTCCGGCTCCAGCTCCAGCTCCAGCTCCGGAGTCGTAAAACTCATATCCTTTGGCTCCGGCTCCAGCTCCGGAGCCATCAAACACACACCCAATGACTCCGGCTCCAGCTCCGGTGCCACCAGTCACTTATTCAATGGCAAGTTTCAAAAATTGCTTTTGGCTAACTAACGTTGGAGATGGAACAAAATATAATTTCTTAGCTTTAGCACCACAAATTGAAAAATGGCTTCAGCTCCACAAAAATAATAAAAAGGGCTCCGGCTCCAGCTCCACAAAAATAATAAAAATGGCTCCGGCTCCGGCTCCGGCTCCAGTTCCACAAAAATAATAAAAATGGCTCCGGCTCTGGCTCCAGAGAAATTGCTTAGCTCCAGCTCCGGCTCCCCAGCCCTGGTTCCAACTAGGTTTTGAGACTACTCAATTCGGCCAAGTAAACTAGCGTTTACTCGCCCTGTTATCGGATTCTTTAAGTAACTATCCACTCGCGTTCTCCAAATTCGAAGCGCAATTTGTGGACTACGGGAGTTTTTTTTCTAATTCCTTTAATGGCCGAATACCGAGTGTGGATAAATTACTCGCCGAGTTTTTCTTTAGTTGCGAATAAAATATTTAGCTACTTAATTAGGTTCTGGCGTTTAACAATCCACCCAAATATATTAAAAAAATGAAAATTTATTCAAACTACCCTGTAATAGGAGATAGTTTGCTACATATAGGCTTAAGATTTTTTAAAGGTATGTATAACGATTTCGATGAAATTTTCCAACCTCAATTTCGCGATTGAATAAGGAACGATGCTTTTGTAATTTACTTATAAGTGATAACAAATGCCTTCACGCTCAAAATCCGAATTAATGTTTTTAATGCAGTTATTTTTTTGGTCGGTTTAAATACGCCTTGTCGTGTTAACCAACCTATACCTGGAACCTAGATAGAGTTGTGCAATGTGCATCACTAATGGATTAAAAGCGCTACTATTGATTAACTGGGGACTAATCTGATTGCGTTTGAAATTACCGTTCTACTATGCGGTATGTTTTTACGTCAGATAGTGAGCAACAAAGACCAAATTAATCAGACCAAAATTTTTTCTGACGTAGATAGGGATGTTCAAAGTAGAATATCGAATCCAATTCTGCCGTTTATTTCGGGTAATTGGAACCGATATAATTTAATGTTTTACCGCGGATTGTTGCGCCTAATTGTACAAACGCGTGTAGTAAGTTGGCCTGTCGCTGCGGCGACCTATTTACAGTGCTTGCTTTAAATGTAACCTGGTAGTGCAGTGTCAGCGTTTTTTCGGGCGACCAATTACCGCGTCTCGCGATAACGTTCGTCTAATAATTAAGTGTCAATCAAGCGTTATTGGGCGAGCGACTAACGTGCAATGTCTGGTGTGGAGTTCGCAATTGCCCTAAATGCGTTGCAAAAGTAATATTACGTTGTAAAACGTGCTGGCCGTCTACAAAATGCGCTATAGGGTTACTTAAGGTCAACTTTAGGCCAATATTCAGCGAGGCTATGCAGTTATGCACAGCGTAATTGTCAAGAATTCGTTATGTCAATAGTAACTTTGTATTCTTTGCAGTACATTATTTGACTGCATAACAGATCATGTTGGTCAAAAAAGAAGCACTAAAACCCAACAACGCTTTAAAAAACAGGACCGAATTGCTTAAGACTTCTTTGTGCAGTGTTTCATTGTACTCACTATTGGCAAAAATGTAAGTTTAGGCAACAACCTGGACAGTTGACATAATACAGTTTACAGAACTGCTTCAAAATGACAGTTGTTAAGAATGTTAAACATATGGGAGATATTTTTATTATAATGTACACATGTTAGCAAATTGTTTGGGCGATTTATTGCTGTGATTGTAGGCCCTGTGGGGTAGATTAAGATTAATCCCTTCCCCAAACAAAACCAAGGTTAGATAATTTAATAAAAATATACTAGGATTCGCTATTCTGGATTCGTTATTCTAGATTCGAAACCTATTATTCTAGAATACCTTGGAATTCTACTTTGAACATCCCTAGACGTAGACATTTTTTACTTACCTAATTGTGCCTTATAGTCGTTATGAGTACCCTACTAGCGTTTCTACAGATTTGCAATGAAATGCCCGTCACATGTTTCTTTCACTCGCGCCCGACAATTTTTTTAAAGCTGGTGCCAATACGGAGCAATAAGACTGTGATTGGAATAACCAAATTCTCGGAATAAATCACAGGAATAAGACCTAATTTGGACTCACAACTAAAAAGATCTTAAATGCAAAATGTTTAGGTTTTGTTCCGTTGTAGCAACAACGTATTAGGTTTTAGTATGTTTTTTGTCTACACACTTTTTTGCAATGAAATGCCCGTCGCATGTTTTTTTTTCATTCGCGACATTAAATGTCCCATTGTGCGCTGCTGTCAAAAACTAACCTTTCTGAGAGTTTCAATCCCAGTAATACGGTTAAAATGATGATATGTTCAAATTTGACGGTTCGAGCTTCGAATCGTTAACCCATTGGCATTTTCAAATCCACGTGGACCGTGGCGACATTTAACGACCTTGGTGAAGGGCAGTGGACCGTAACAAAATTTTGTTTTTCTAAGAGTTAAGCGTATGTATGTTATACAGCTAGTGCAAGCGTTTTACTTCATATATTTGCAAACAACGTCCAGTCTGTTTGCATTAAATATGCCATGAATATTATTTACCTCACTATACTATCGTCTGGCATCGCGAACCGCACATAGGGTTCTAATAGATATTATCGGGAATCCTGCTTTTTAAAGCTGCTTTTTTAAAAAAAAACTAAATCATTTTAAAAATTTCATACTAAAACATCGGCAAAAATATTGGCCTTAATTTATCGATACTGATATAAACGCAGTAGTGTAACATCGGCAAATCGCTATATCAGTCTACCTCTACTTACCCCGACACTGTCTGACCTCCAGTAACCTTTTGCTTGCGCAGCGGGCCGTACCGGGGTCACTACGTGTCAATCGTGAAGAGCCACGGCATGTGGTTGCTGTTTGACGACGACAGCGTTGAAAAGATGGAGCCGAACGGCATGGAGGACTTCTACGGGGTGACCGCTGACAAGAACTCTGAAAGTGGCTACATTCTCTTTTACCAGTCGCGCGACGCCGCCGAAGGCCCCGGTTAAGAGGGGCCTTGGGAAATTCCCACCTTTTACCCCTTCCCCCTGAACACATGGTGCTCCCGATAAAGCAACTCAAACTTTCTCGTATCTCACCACTGGTTCTCAAACACGGGTTCCAGTAACAGGTTTTAGGGGTCTACGAAACATCTTCATATTTCGTTAACTGAGTTTTTATGTCAGCCGGAGCGCATCATTTTCTTTTTTTAATAATAAGAATAAAATCAATTATTTTACAGCTTGTGTAGGCTACAGTTAAAAGTTTGTAATTTTTTTCCTGATTTTTTTTTATTTTGATTGTTTGAAAAAATGATGGAGGAGTGATTTAAACAAACCTGGAAAATAATGTGAAAAAGTTTGAGAACCACTTTCCCAGACCATCAAGTCGGCTGACCGCTTAGTTTTCTGATTTACGCTGTTTTTGTCGGGCGAATTTGTGCATTTTATTTAGCGATTTTGATGTGAAGCGCAATTTTTTTAAGGATTGCGTGTATTCAATCTACAACAAAAGATTCAAGCGTTACTATTTATTTTGTGTACTTCCTGGAAATAAGCGGCACAGTTCGATTTACGTGTTTGCTGTGTTATAAACAAGTAATTTTAAAATAAACTTCAAGTCATCAAAATTGGTAAACATGTCCGATTATGAGCATAACTCAACTTAAAATTAATTCAGTTAAGGGATTTTAAATCTAAAAACTCAATGGTTTAAAATAAATTTTAACAAACGACCTTTTTTAACAAAACAATTTTTTCACATACAATCCAACACGTTAACATTGAAAATGCTGTACATTACGTAACATTAGTAGCAATTTTTTATGAAAGACCAAGAGTATTTCAACCCTATAATAGTTTCAACAATGCTTTACCATTTTTTGTCTAATTATTGCTTTATGTCGATCTTACATCGCCAAAAAGCTTACCTGCTTAGTTATACCCCTATTTTGTCGTTCTTCTATATACTGCTTAAGAGCAGGACCCATATACGAAATATATTTAAAACCTCTTGGACCTCTCCATACGGTAATTAAATAGACAGATCTAAAAACTGTCTTTTGATTCATAAAAATCACGATTTTAGTTGTTTTCGCCATTGTGATGCTTTCTCGTTCCGCCAATTGGGCATTCACGCCTGTTTGGCCGGTTGCAACGTGTTTCCCAGTAAATTAATGTCACCTGAACAATCTAAGCTATGAGGCATGAATTATTGCTTCAATATGAAAACGTTTTACTTGTACCGCAATGAAATATGTCTTCTTAAAAAAATTGTTGTCTGAAAGAAACTTTATTTCGTGCCCATAGTTTTGTCCTTCTTATTGTATTTCTTGTTCTGCTTTTGCTCTAATTCACCTGATCGAACGTTCGCACTCAGATAAATATAATTTGACGTGAAATTATTTCACCAAAATTGTACAAAATAGTTTTTCAGTTGTCAGTAAATGGATAGATAAAATATCACTTAAAGCGAGAAATTACAAAAAGGATAATTGAATTGACGTGTGCTCTTTGAGAAGCATAGGCCTACTTCAAAAAAAGTTTTACAAGGACGCAAAATGTTTGCGAAATTAAGTGGTCTGCTAATTTTCGAATCCACTGTAATTGATGTTGGTTTCTAGAAGCAATGGTTATCCCAGTTTTTCAATTACCGCGTTGACGTTAAACTTTACCCGTTATTGTTATACGAAACAAAAAACAAACAAAAACGAGTCACGATCGAATCGCAACCAAAAACATCAGTCGCCAACGGGCAGCTTGTATTTGCGAAGAACGTACGACTGAACGATTAACAACACAAAACAAAAACGCTGACGGCGACGTGGTAAATTGGCTTGCGATTCGATTTTTAGTCAACTGACATGTCTTCGTCCTTTTTCTCCCCTTCTTGCATCGCTTTGGCAAATCCTTCGACGTCTAAACAACGGAGGAATTTAAGCTATTAGTTAACTTGGACTCAAGTAGTTTTCTTCAAGGTTTTAGACGCCGTATCGCAATGTGTTTCCAATCGAGAAGTAACCAAAAAAGAAAAGATCCCACCTCCTTTGTTGGCAGCAGCTTGCGCGGCCTCAGGCAAACCGAACTGCGCCAGAAGAGAGCCGAGCTGTCCTGAAGCAAGAGCTGAGCTGAAAGAGCTCATTGCCTGTCTGAAGTGAGGCGAGCGTGCTGTGCTTCGTAGCTCTTCCTCGGTAGAGCTGAGAGTTTCTCCTTGAGGAAGGAACGGCTTTAGTCGCTCCTGAATCTGGGATACAAAATAGGGGTTATTTTTTCACGTGTCCTCTCTTCGAGGGGTTTAGTTTTATTTTCAAAAAAAATAAATGGTCCTCCCAAGGACAATGCAAAATGCACAAATGTCCTTTTCATTAACGCGACTTGAATTTTTTCGTGACTTTTGCTCGACAGAATGGGTTCTGCATTTTTATTAATTTTACCTATACCTATTGAAAAATTAAGGTGAAACACCATATATTTACGTTTAGAATTTGTTTTATGTTATTGTACGAAATGCGTACTGCGTAGCCTATACCTATTCAAAAAAGGTGATTAGGTTCATTATAGGTAATACTACAAAAGAAACTTTACCTTCGGGTCTGCCAGAATTGGAATCATGGCCTCTGGGGTTATCGCGTCAGCCAGGTCAATTGCTATGAACATGTAATATTTTCGGTAAGTAAAGATAAAATAATCCAGACTATTAATTTATCATACGTTTTATTTTTTCAATCCATATAGTTATAAAAAATGTAATAAGTGTAGTATAATTTTACAGTTGTTTAGGAAGTGATCAGAAGGTGATGTGACTTACTTTCCTTGGGCTTTGGTGTGCCCATCTGTGACAAGATGTCCTGCAGCTGACTCAACTGAACGGTAGAATTTGGTGCTGTACTGGCGGGGGTTGTGACAGTAGAAGCACTTTTAAATACAAAAATATGGCATATATATAAAATTTGGTAAGAAACTAAACAAAACTTATTTGTTTGAAGCGCTTTTGGCAGTACTAAGTAGATAGTGAAAGTTTTTGGTGACAATAAGGTATGGGAAACATCCATTTAAATGTGTCCTACCTCAGCAAGGTTATATTTATATGATTGGAGATATTTAGGCCTTCAACACTTTTATTATGGATATTAACTTTGCAAGATACTTAAACACCATCAACCAAAATCAGTATGAACTAATTTAAAAAGCGTCGTAATGGACAGTGACTAAAATTTACAAAAAGCTAGTAGCAAATTTTAAAGTTTAAAGATTGGGTTGTTTGTTATAAAAAGGAATGCTAAAATTAATTTTTTTTAGTAAAATATTGTGCAAAATTTACCAGTAGTCCGGTAAATATGTTGCAAAACACCAGCCAATAAATATTCTTCTTTCTCCATTCAAACTATTATCTTAACTACTTCCTTGAGTAATACAAGTTGTGTTTGCTGGTATTTGAATGTGGCTAAAAAATAACTGCTGGCAAAAAAATAATTTAATTTAATTACATAACTCAGACCTTGTCGTTGTGGAGGCAGCGGTCCGTTGCGGAGTTGTGGTGGTGCTCGGTGTCCGAGGAGCACTGCTCTGCTGACTTCTGCTGCGCTGGGGGGTTCTCCCCTGACCCAGAATGTTGCTCAAACCACCCCCTGCTGCCACTAGTTGTAAGAGCTGCTGTTGGTCCATGTTTTGAAACAAATCCTATGAAGAAAATTTTGTTTCCAGGGTTGCAACAAACACAAACAAACATAACTTTGAGACAAGTGAGTAAAGAGATTTGTGCAATGTGGAAGTTTTGGGGCATTAACAATTTAGCAATGGCGGTATGCTTCACCATGCTTATGATTACAAGTAGGTTTCTTAACACACATCGGTTTACAATGCCAATAATTGTCGTGTATGAACCTGACACTTTTCATACAAAGTCATTAAAAGGCACTCTAATCTTGTTCATATTAAAACAATCTCCGTAGTATCACATTATCTGGAATCTGATTTATTTTACACTCAGTATTATGTAACAACAGATTTAATACCAAGCACCACATTTAATTTAACCCTTTTAAACACAATTATCACTAGCTCCAATCTGGTTAGACTTGAATTAATTGTACAATATATAAACCTGGAAGTTGGCTCCCTGAGTAAGGGCATCGAGGCCCCCAAGATCAGCCGCTGATGGATTTCCAGATCCAGGCTGAGGCGGATTGTTAAGAGCATCGTTGACCTTTTTGCACAACTCCTCGTCTTTGTCCGATTTGGGCTCCTATTTAAAAAAAAAACTTGCACATTCTTTTTGATTTCAGACAACTAAATCTTTTTGATTTCAGACAACTAAATCTTTTTGATTTCAGACAACTAAAATTTTTTTTAAAAAGAGTGAATCAAGTAAATTTACAAGCATCTAAGGCAGTGCTTCTAAACCTGTGTTACACAAAACCTTAAGGAAATAGTCGAGCGATAGTCATCTGAGAGTTCAATTATTTGAATAAACAAGACAATTAAGAAGAAAGAGATCTCATTAAGAGTGAAAATAACGACCCTTTTATGACATTAACAAATACATGAGGGGATTTAAAAGTTCAACCTGTGGGCACATGTCTGCTTTTCTTATGTGTGTGTTTCTTTCTTTTTTGTTCTTTTAAAAACTTTTTTTGCAAAAATTTCTTCAATTTTCTGGCTGATTCTAATCTAGTCCTACAGCCAACAGTGGGGATTAGTTTAATTGATTTCTTGCCGTCATTTATTTAGGCAAATTACCAGGTGGTAAGAAGTAACACACTAAGTGATATTCAACTGGAAAAAGTTGATTTGTTGAGAACCACTGATCTAAATTTAAAGAAAAAAAATACCTGCATCCAGAAAAACATTTTACGACTGGACGATTTAAACCGCAGTAGGTATACACGACCAGTGGTACATTGTGGCACCCTTTTCAGTTCACAATCATCTGCAAAATAATTGGTTGTTTACCATTTAGCATTTTACCGATTTGTATGTATTACCGATTTCTCTTTGCAGCTCTTTGCATGACATTACTTGATTAAAAAACAAAGGTGAATTGGGAAAGGAATATAACCTTAAACCCCACTTAAGTGAAAATTGCTGCTCCATGTACAAAATGTGTCATGCAAAAAGTGTATATACTAGAAGAAAAGTTTTCGTTATAATACCTGCAAATATGAGCAAATCGTCCTCTACATTTCCATTTTCTCTATTCTTCCAGCAGAAATGCATGAGAGAGTCTTCTGTTTGATAAACATAAACAAGACCCTTCCTTTTGTCTGGTGTTACAGTGGTGCCCTGCAAAGTATGAATATACAATTATTGTTAAATTCACTTTAAACATCCCAAATGGTTGTTATAGGTTTAGCAATGGTAAAAAAACTTTCTCAATCAAACATGTATTATTGTATTTTGATAAATTAATATTTCAGTTCACCAAAACCATTCCAGTATTTTAATATGATTATTGCATATCTTTGGAAATTATCCGACAACGCTAATGGAAATAGTTGTTATTGCTATAAGTATGAATTTATCATTTTTGTCAGTTGGTCAGAAAACCCTTTTTACAAAACTAAAGGACGATTCACCTTTAAGTGCATTTTTCCTGCACGAAATTCCACCAAGTTTTTGGGAGCATTCCTTGTTGAACCTCCGAATAATGACATATTGTTTGGTCTTAGGTTGATTAGTTTGACAAAAAATGACTTTACATAAACTTCACGAAACAAATAAGACCAAAATAATGTTTATATACAAAAGTCGTTTTTCAAAGTTCAATTACAGAGTGCACATTTATTTTTAGCTTATATATTGTCCGCACTGTGCAAAGCGAACAGTTAAACGGGCTTCAAAAGTCTAGCGTTGAAAATGTTTTAAGATTTTTTATTTTTTTTACGTTTACGAGCGATTTAGCCAATAATGCAATATCACGGACCGGAAGATAACAGCACATGAGGCTACCGTTTTTGAAATGTAAATGTCCCAATTTCGCCAATGTTAATCTTATTCATACTGCAGAAGGCCTTCAAAACAAAATACACTATAAGCTATGGCTATTTATAAATGAAATACAAAAGTAATACAAAATAAATCTATTTAATTTTTTTAATTCAGCCAATCTCTCATCCAAATTTTAGTGAGTATTGACTTGGGGATTTTTAGAATCACACATTCGAAGCTCAGTTTTTTAAAAGACAGACCGGCAACGTATTTTTTTATTTTCTTAAGTGGATTTTGGAACTGCACATTTTTTTTAAAGAATTACACTTTGTTTTTGTCATTGCCTTTTGTAGTTTCAAGTTTCAAGCTATCAGTAACTGCAGTGTGTAATATTTACGGGGTAACACTAATTTACGGAATGATGAATGGTCGGAACGCTCACTGTATTATTATTAAATATAAGGCGCTCTTTCACTATTGTACGTGAAAAGTTATGCCAAAAAAAATAATAATAATACTGCATACCATAACGCATATTGTTTGGGTTAGGGTGCGGGTTAGCGTTTGGGTGTGGGTGCACTGGTCAAGTAATATTATGTTTATTATTAATAATAACTTGACCCACCCTCAACCAAACGCTAACCCAAACAATATGTGTTGTGGTATGCGGCATTTAAAGAAATTTTTTTTTTTATTAATTTTTACGTACAATAGTGAAAGAGCGCCAAATATAATAACACTTGACCCACCTTCACCCAAACGCTAACCCCCACCCTAACCCAAATATTGTGCGTTGGTTTAATAATTGTTTTAATGGCGTAACACTTAAATTAGTGAGCGTTCCGGCCATTCCGACCATTCATTTGTTTAGTTACCCTAACTGATAAAACATTATAGTAAAAAAGTGTCCGCTTGCAGTTTAGGAGTAAAAGCGTTTTACGTATTACCACTCTCAGCCTAGGCCGTAGCCGTGCATTTTGTGTACAACCACGCAATTTTAGGCTGCCTATAAATATATGGAAAGTTTTCAATCTAAAACTTTACATAATTAAGCTTTCGATAGTTGAATGTTTCATGGGCGTAGGACACACAAACGTTAAATAGTGTTCACATTATATAATGTTTTATATTCATTAAGGAAGTAATTTATTATTAGAGTACAGTTAAGTTCAAGATGCCAAACGCTGCTGAGTTTTCAAAAGAGTTTCAAGCCAAGTGTCCTCCAGAATTGAAGCAAGAATGGGAGACAATAGACAACCTATACACAAACAAGTATTGATTTATTTGTATACAGTTACTTCATAAGCTTTTCTTTGATGAGTTTGTTTAAATTTTATACATGTCCTTATTACTTCTTGAGAAGTAGAGAGAGTAATTTTACTTCTGAAGTTGATATGCTCATTGTGTATATGCACGAATCCCAAATTGGAAAGGCCTGCTCATTTTAATTGCCTGTTCAGCTGCGGCCATATTTTTTATAATTGCATTGCGACTTTTACACAAATGCAAAATCATCTGTCTTTGCAAAATCCAAGCAATTTTCCAATCTGGTTTTGCAATTTTCCAATCTGGTACTCAGTGGGGCAAAGATAGCTTCCTGTCACTACAGTCATATATATGGCTAAACATTTTGTTAAAAATAGGCGTGAAATGCGTGCGCCGTACAGCGACTCGTCAGATTTTTCAATCGGTGGTCTAGATGTGGCCCCGATTATAAAATTGTGCACCCAAAAGATCTTGTTGAAAATTGTCAAACTTTTCATACTGGCTATTGATGTTGGTGTTAAGTATCTATCATTTAATTTAAGTGGTGTTTTATATTTTGAATTAATTTAAACTGGAAATTTTGTACCAAATACACTTATTTTCAGATTATGGCATCAACTTACATCTGTGCTTCAGAACTTTGTCCAGCATGAGCAGTTTAAAAAGGTATATTTTCTATGTTAGCAATTAATTTTGATGACGGTTTAATCTAAAATTATAATAATATTAGTTTTAGCTTAAACTAGTCTTTGAGAAGTTAAAGTTTTGCTTTAAGTTTAAGTTAATATTAAACTTGGTTGGTATACTTTTAATTTACAAGACTTTTTTATTTGACAATATAATTTTTCTTCTGTTTCATAAGGGGACAGACCTCATTGAAATGTACACTAACTTCATTTCTGACTTCGAAAACAAGATCAACGCTTTAAACCTTGTTGAAATCCTTTGTCCATTTGTAATAAGACAACTTTCAGGTGATATTTTGTTATCTATTTCTGCTTACGTTCTAAATTTTATTTCTAGGCATGTTGCAAAACCATTATGACTTGTAGGTGATGCAGTAAAACAAACAAAAATTACTGAACCGCATATTTCACATGCTTTGTAAGCTACTTATAATGCACGATGTCTTAATACGATTATTACAGCATTTGGCTTCTGTCAAATTTAGCTAATATCGTAACAAATATTTGCTGTAGCTTTGTTACCTTGGTTCTTAATTTTGATGCAAATCTTATGTTTGTGACTGTATTTCAGTCTTCCCCCATATACATATAGATTGCCATCCAAGAATAATATTATTTGTGATGCATACTCAGGTTTAGCATTATTATTACCAACTTACTTATATCATAACCCACTTGTGTCCTTTTTTATGGATTGTGACCTCAATTGTGATAAAAAAAGATTGGCCACTGCTGCCATTGACCATGTATTACAGATTTTCTTATATCACCTGCATCACTTAATGAAGGTAAAGAAATTATTTTTTAGATCCTCAGGAGGCCCTTCAGTTCTTGGAAAAGATAAAGGAAAAAACGAAAGCAAACCAAGAAGCTGGTGTGCTCTGCTCCACTGCTATGGGAAACATTCACCTTTTGGCTAATAACTACACTGAAACAAAGGTAGATAATGTAACCACTGGTAAAAGTATCTGCCTTTCTGAGACAGAAAATGACAAAATTTTCCCAGTTAATATCCAGCCTTTAGGCAAAATACTGAGTCCCACATCCCTGTCAAGTGTGATGATTTAAGCCTACATTTCAATTATTGTCAGGTTTTTTTGTTTTGAACTTTTTTTTTTTTTTTTTTAATCTTGAATACTTTTAGCGAGCCGAGCTGTGCATTTTGTTGATAGTGCAGTTAAACGAATTCAGGAGACCAATCTTCACTCAGAAAACGCACACTGACTATTTTCTTTAATAATTAATTTACTAATTTTTGATCTTTTGTGCACTGGACACTTAAAAAAAACTTGCACAAAACGTTGAATTCCTATTGTAGAAAGTAATGGAGGAATGCGAAAAGGTGTTGGGTGACTTGTCAGGGGTGACGACCATCCACAGCCGGTTCTACGAATTGTGCAGCAACTACCACCAAGTGCTCTGCCACCATAACGAATACTACAAGGACGCACTGCGCTATCTCGGATGCATGGAACTGGCAAACATTCCAGGTTTATAATTTTTGGTGGTTATTTAAAGGCATTTTTTTACTGATTGGTTTAATGCCCGTTTCGGCAACTTTAGGCATTGAAATCTTAGATGGTCTTGTTTTTAACAAAAATGGACAAACTTTGATAAAAATGCCAACTTGATTTTTTTTTAATTTTTAAAATAGCAGTCTTTTAGTGATTGTTTTACTAGTAATGCCTTGCCCCTGAAATTTACTACACTGTGTTTCCCTGTCAGGTATGTAAGATAACACTATTAGTTTCCCTAAACAAACAATCCTTTAATTTTTGGCTTACAGAAGCTAAATAAAAAAAGACCACGATTTGCCAATGCATGGTTTATTGTATTCAAAGTCCAAGCCAGTTTTGCCCAAATTTTACTGAATCTGTATGGCTGTAGACTAGTAGAATTTGCTTATAATCTAGGCTGGTCTTTACTTGGCCGATATTTCTTGATTGCCAAAACTTCTTAGTCAGCTAAAATAATTTGCTTCTTAGTCAGCTAAATAATTAAAATTGTTATTGTTTAACTTTGTGACTTTAGAAGAGTCGATTAAGCCTCTAGTACAGCGGTTCTCAACCAGTGGGTCATGGCTGACTGGTGGGCCATAAGAATATTTGAAGTGGGCCACAGACCAATTTAAAACAGCTAGATTTACTAAAGCATTTAGTTTTATTTATGTCACTATACTTAATTTTACAGGAATAATGGCTTGGGGAGGAATTCAGAAGGAATTTAAATTTATCGTTCAGCAGATAGTATCTCACTTATGCGCAGTTAAAGAAATAATCTATTTTAAAACATGGTCTGCTGTTGTTTGTTCCAAACCTAGTTTACATTTTTTTTTTTCATAAACATTATGGGCCACAGACTTTTTGTGCAACGAAAATGGGCCACGGAAAAAAAAAGGTTGAGAACCACTGCTCTAGTGTATTATATATATGAGAGCTGATACATAATAGCTCAGTAGGGATGTATGATAACATCAGATCGGAGCGGATACCAGATACCATGTGGTAGTATTGGTACTCTGTTACTGGCTGACAATCCGATTACAATTTAATATCGAAATTTCAGCAATCATTGGGAGCATAGTAGTGACGTCATTTTGGTGGATCGTCTATAATAAAAAGTATCTGACATCCCTACCACTTATTGTGTTTATTATATTGTATCAGAAACAATGTTTTTTTGTGTTTGTTGTTAACCTGTTGTTAATTACAGTTGCTGAGCAACAGGAGCGTGCATTCAATCTTGGACTCGCTGGACTTATGGGAGACAAAGTGTACAACTTTGGAGAGCTGGTAAGCATCCATTTGGCCCTTCTTATTTGATTTGGTGTGTATGTAAATCAAACAAGAAAATCAAAGCAACGAATGAACTCAAACCAGCACTGCGCAAATTGGTTTGAAGGGTACAAAGTTAGTTCACGAAATATGATTTTTTAAAAGAGCTAATATTTAGAAAATTAATTTTCATTAATTTAGCAAACTCATGAAAAAAAAATCACTTTATAATTGGCGCCACAATCGAAAAAATGCTCTATATTTTCATCTTGAAAAAACGTACACCCCAAATCAGGTTTAAATTGCATTTTTGTTATATTTGAAATAGTTGGTTTTAAGTAATTAAATACTGTAGTTACATACGTTCTTGTTATTTAGATTAGCATTTTTAATTAATAATCTATTTTTTAATCCAACTGTGTACCCACCTAAATTGCCTTATCGCCATTCACGAACGAGTGTCATTTACCCGTTTATGACGTCACAGCTACAGCACCCAGTCCTTGATTCACTGAGGGAAACCCCCCGACAGTGGCTGGTGGATTTACTGTACGCGTTCAACAGCGGGAACATCGAGCAAATGAACCAGCTGAAGCCACACTGGGGCGCCCAGGTGCGTTAATGCCTGTCTACTTAAAAAATATGACCGACTATTAGGAACGTTCAAAGTAATTTAATGTTTTAACGCCGATGGTTGTGCCTAATTGTACATACGCGAGTGGCAAGTTTAGATAAAGGCCTGTCGCTACGGCGAACAATTTATAGTGCTTGCTTTAAATGTAGCCTTGTAGTGCAGTGTCATCGTTTTTTCGGGCGACCAATTACGCGTCGCGCGATAACCTTCGTATAATAATTAAGTGTCAATCAAGCGTTATTTGATATTTTGCGCCTAACGTATTATACCAGGTGCGTAGTTGGCAATTTCCCTAAATGCGTTAAGTTGCAAGAGTTCATTATGCAGTGACAGTGTTGTATTGTACTTACTATAATATTGGCATTTGGCATAATATAAAGTTTTTAACAACCTGGACATGTATTACAGTTTACACAACTGCTTCAAGTAGGGTATATTAATATTAGTTCCTCACCCAAAGAAATCGAGGTTAAATAATTTAATAAAAATATACTAGGATTCGCTGTTCTGGATTCGTTATTCTAGATTCCAAATCTATTATTCTAGAATACATTGGTATTCTACTTTAAACATCCCTACCGACTATGCTGAATTGCTGCAGTCCTACTAAGTCTGAAGACGACAAACTATCTGTAAATGTCGCAAAATTATTAATTTGTAATAAATACAATGAAACATATGTACACACATATATGTGTGCTTACAACTGAGATCTAGCCCTTCTGAAGCTGCTTTTTGACCAACGATAACGGCTTACGTATTATTAGTACACCGAAAAGCCATTGCAGACTCACCGAATCTGTCGATCAATGATGCAAGCAGAGCAGACTAGAAAAACAACTAGCCTGCAGTGAGGTTCGAACTCACGACCTCCGGTCAAGCCGGGACCGTCGCTCTACCAACTGAGCTATGCAGGCTACTAACAGATTGAGCAAGCATTGGCGTATGGTTGTTTCTCGACTCGTTCCCTTCTGAGCCTGCATAGCTCAGTTGGTAGAGCGACGGTCCCGGCTTGACCGGAGGTCGTGAGTTCGAACCTCACTGCAGGCTAGTTGTTTTTCTAGTCTGCTCTGCTTGCATCATTGATCGACAGATTCGGTGAGTCTGCAATGGCTTTTCGGTGTATTTGTAATAAATAGTGCGTATTTAAGTCTAAACTGCTTGTGTTTATGCCATCGGTAATTCAAATACTTTCTTTTCCGAAATTACAAAAAAGTTTCGCGGCAAACTTTCCAATCTCTCGATGCACACTAATGTGCCATGGCACACAGATGTGAATAACTGCTATAGTCAAACAGGCGAAATTGTGCAAAGGTTGGCATTTTCAGGGTATTATGTCAAAAGTTATCATATTTTTTTTGATTTTATGTATTATTTGGGATAGCTTTTGAAGTACTAAGATCAAAGTTGGTCAATTACCGAAACTTAAATTTACATTGTTTATTGGACCCGATTCGATATTATTGGACATTCCTTTTCTTTTTATCGAGTTTTAAAATATATTTTCTGTCTCTCTTTTTCACAGCCGGATCTTATTGCGAACGAACTAAAGCTTCGGCAGAAAATTATGCTGCTTTGTCTGATGGAGGTAAAAAAAACATTACTGGTCGTTTTATTAATAAGTTAATGTGTATTTGTAGTTGGTAATTATGCTATTGATTCTATATAGTTTACGGTAAACCTTACTACTAGGTTAAGATATCGCGAGCTTTTAACACATCGTTTTTGTTTACCGAGAATAATGTAAACACTGCGAAAATAGTTAGGTTTAGACCAGGGTTTCCCAATCTTTTTTGGACCACGGACCACTATTTGTGAATCTGTTTTTTCGCGGACCGCAATACAAAGCAAAAAATAAATAAAACCAAATTTTATAAATTTACAAAACTGACAACATCAATGGGACGGAGAAGATTGCCTCCCTCTGCTTAAATCATTAATTCATCATAAATTCAAAACTCAACAATTAAGATTTACGATACTGGATAGCAAAAGCTTTCGAAATCACTAAGTTGTGAATAACTGCGGCAATTTGATTATCTTTAAAAGAGTACACATACTGTACAACAGGGGTCGGCAAACTTTTTCTAGTCGCGGGCTAAACCAATATGAGAAAGGTCTCTGCGGGCCGCACAAAATGTTAACTACGAATTATGTTATTAAAATGTTAGAACAACTGTTAATCAGGCGGGCTTCGGATATGTTTTCGCACTTAAAATCGTGTTTAATCACTTTTAAGGGGGCAGTAAAGTGTTGGCGCAAAGCTGGACAAAAAGCGTATGTTAGGTTCAAAATCCGAGTCAACACGTCGTTATTCACATTGAAAAGCGTAGTAAATCCACTGCAAGAAAACGCGATTACCGTAATGGTTAATCTATTTCAGCGTTTCTTAACGTACTGTATTTAAGTCCGGGCGCACCTGGCGAGCGTAGCGAGCGCGATTTTTTGGGGGATATACCGGAATTTCTTTCAAATTTCTTCCAAGTTTTTATTAAATAAAAATTAAAAATGTATGTCCAATATTTTTTAACACGTTTTCCGTTTGTACGCGACGCACTTTGGCACTTGGCAGTCAGTCTTCCACAGTGCAAGAAGCTAATCTAGTTTCATCATAACGTAAACAAACCTAATGTGTATAAAGATCGTTAACGCAAAGCGCGAAAATTTTCGCACTTACATCGTTAAAGTAGTAAAAAATATAAGAAATGGATTCGTGTATAGTTTGTCAAAGGATAAATTACATTCGCGGGCCGTAGGTTGTCGACCCCTGCTGTACAACATATATGTGTAACTTTTCAATTTCTTGTCATATCGCCACGGACCACCTGTGGTCCGCGGACCACAGTTTGGGAAACCCTGATTTAGACTTTTCTTTAGCGTTGTAATTGAGTTAATGCTGAGGTTATTTGTGGGTTTAGGGTTAGGCAAGATGTTGTTTGAATCTGTTTTGACGGTTCAAGTCTCATTCTTATTTATATCCTATTCCGTCATTAGCCCAAATTTGATTATATTCCGAACAGTGTTTTACTTCGACAATGAGTTAAATTTCACAGCCTTGTTTTAGATTTGAACTTAGAACAGTCTTTCTTGACCTATGAATCTCGGCCCGAAATTGGGTCGCCACCGTGTAATTTGTTTGGGTAGCCGACTGCAGTAGTTTCCTATCGTTATATTTATGGAGATGATTCTGAGCAAGATGTTTACAAAATGTAATTAAAAAAATTCGTGGCTCAGATTATGTAAATTCGAAATGTTTTTCGTATGTCTTATATTTTGTTTGCTTATAAAAAGTTCAGTGAAGGGAATTGGCTTGCCGCGAAAAAAAAGGTTAAGGAACGCTGACCTAGGACGATTAGGCCCAAACAGTTAGCTTACCGAACAAAGCGAGTTAGGCTTAAAAAATTCGCTTCTAACTTGCGCTTTCTCTCCAGATGACGTTTGCTCGGCCGGCCAACAACCGACACATTGACTTCGAAGAAATCGCCTCCAAAACGGGAATTCCTCTAAGTGAGGTCGAGATTCTTTCGATGAAGGCCATGTCTCTAGGCCTCGTTCGTGGCACCATTGACCAGGTACAACAAACTACGTAAAAGTTAAATCCGACCTAGTAGAATTTAATCTGATACGTGAAAAATGGATAAACTGGGAAACCTGCCCTTTGAACAGTGCGCGATCAAATCTTGTCGCATATACGCTTTTTCAACATTATTGTTAATAATGAAATTGGTCTATTTATGTTATTTTGAAATATTTATGACAAAAGCCCATTTTTTCCAATAAAAATAATAAAATGATGGTGCGCCGCTGTCGTGTTATCCTTAATTATTTTTGTAAATTTTCAGGGATGAATAAAAGTAGGTTCAGCAGTAACGCCACAAAATCCGGTATCGCCGATCAGTTTTGCCAAAACCCAGTTGCCTTTAAGGAGTAACAAAAAACTTGGTAATGGCAAATCGCCTTATTCTCTGTCAGATCGGTCAACGGTATTATAAAGCTTAGATCCGCCTGACCATCAGAAAAACACTTTTCTCGTCCTAGATAGGGTTGCCCGATATTAAGTGCCGACAGCCGATGCCAATGGTTAGTATTGATAATCCTCCGATACTAGGGGTTATTGGTGCGAATATTTAAACTGACATGATCGGACGCCGTACATTTCTTGTTTTACAGGTTGAACAGAAAGTTCACATGACTTGGGTACAGCCAAGGGTTCTCGACAAAGAACAGGTGAACGAAATAGTATTCGATAAACTATAACGACGAGTGTACACAGATAACTTTTTTTCATGTTTTTAAGTTCAGGGCACTGTTTTTTGTGGCAGATTTCTCAATAACCGCTAGACTAGGGATGCCAAACCTGCGGCCCGCCTGATGTTTACGTGCAGCCCACCACTTATTTCTCAGTAGCCTTTATGTAAATCGATCAATTCGACTATCATCAAAACGTGTCGAACGCGCAGTGCTTGATAGAGGCCTAATCTTATATTTTTCTGAGACTATTATCGAGTCTAATGTCGCATTTCAACATCCATTGAACACTGTAGCATCACTTTTAAGCAAATTGTGTATTTTACGAACCGTTTTAAGGAAATGTATTAGCCCAAAGGTGTCGTACCATGGCATGCTACGGCATGCAGATTAAATTTTTTGAATTTTGCGCGATAGGACCGAATTTACTTTCATATTTGCGCACGCGTTCACTCAAGAAGAGCGGGTGTTTATAAGTTCAGTTGTTTGTGACGTCACTATATGACGTAAATTATGACGCCACCACTTTAATTTAATAGGTTTTGCGGCCCATCAAAAATATTAAAATGGCAAAGCGACCAATTCTGCTAAAAGGTTGGTGATCCCTGCGCTAGACTATAGCAGGGTTGTAACCAAGTCATTTTTAATTTTTAATTGACTCAAGTCCCGGTCAAGTCAATTGTAAAATAATACCAATTCAAGTTGTATGCAACATAAAGTCCAAATCAAGTCTTTTCGACTAAATACCAAGTCCCAGTAAAGTTATATTAATTACACGTTAAGCTAACAAAAATAAAAAATAAATTGCACGGTAAGCTAACAAAAATACCCAGAACGCCGTATACAGCAAGCAATTTGTTTTATACGCAAATATTAAGAGAAATACCCCATTTGATTATAAAAAAATTTGCTTAATGAAAACACTTTCTTTCAACCCAAGTCAATTGTTTACTTTACCTAAGTCAAATCAAGTCATTTTGCCCAAAAGACTTAAGTCAAGTCAAGTTATTTGGAAACAGAGTCAATGAGTTCAGTCATTAGAACACTGGACTATAGTTGGGGGAAAATGTGGTAAATTGATGTAAAGCCAGTAAAAGTTACATCGCAACGGTGCAGTTAAAACCCGTTGATTTGGTTTGACAAGCAACTTGTTCACATAAAAGCGTGAATACTCCGCCACAAGTCGCTTGACTCGAGCCTTCTATAACCTGGAATGTGAAGTTTATTCTTTCCTTTAATACATAAAGGGTGTGCGTAAATAACTGGCTCTTGGTCCCTTTTATAATGCGTTTCTTCCTCAAACTTTTCTTTATTTTTGCTTTGAACGCCAAAAGAGTAATATTCCATAGATTGAACTGTATATTTTACTAAGTTATAAGCCACCTTTTCCGAGAAACTGTATTAAAAGATGCTTTCAATTTTTTATAAGATTATTTGCTTCGTTTGGCTAAAATGTTTTATACCCAGCAACATATTTCAAAAAAAATTATCGACCCTTCGTCTGTTATCCGCTTATTTGTTTCCAGGTCTCTAAGATGAAAGACAAGCTTGAGATTTGGTGCAATGACGTATCGTCAATGGAGGGCATGATTGCCAAGAAGGCCAACGACATTCTCACATGAGCACTTCGGCTCAAAAGTTCCAGCAGCGTTGATTTTTCTCTTTAGGCCCATTTTGCTCGCAGTTCCACACATTGTTTGGTTGCTAATATATAGGAATGCTGCGTATATATTTGTATGCGCGTTTTTTCGGGCTAAAAGCGATTCTTTACGGCACCCGCCCCCAATAAAATTTGTTAAGACGTTGCTTGTGTTTATTGACGCTCTATTGGTCTTTCCTAAACAATCCACGCCAAAAAACAGGTAGTACTTTTGACACTAGAGATGACGTCACAAAGTTACGTCATAACGGTACGTCGCATAGTTACGTCAAAATGTGACGTCACAAAGTTACATCTAAACGTTGCGTTATAAAAAGTAGCCTTATGAAACCACACAGGTTCGTTAATTTGGAAGAAGTCTTATGTAGCGCATTAAATAAAAAGCTATATAACGATATAATCGACTCGCGTAAACTGCTAAACGCCTTTACATCGTTTATGTTGCCCAAGACTTTTTCGATGTTTCGACGACTTCATGGCCACGTTTAGTTACTAGAAGTTTACTTACCTCCAGTTGTTAAAACTGCTATTTTTTATCATTTTATCTTGTTATGGTTGAATATTTGCGGTTTGTCGGAATCCATGTCTAAAACGTAGAAGCGTACAGTGGCAACTGGTATAGACTCGCTGTTTTGTTTTGGGTATAAACTTTTTTATTAAGATAACTACAGCAAAAATAACGTTTTCAGTAAAAAACTAAAAATATTTAAAAAATAGTACTTGTAAAGAATAAATGTTTAAACCAGTGGATCCTTAACTGTGGCCCATGGCCCAGGAGTGGGCCACAAGACTACTTTTCATTGGGCCATAGAGCTATTTAAAAATATTGCAACTAAATATGTTATTTTTTACGAAAATAGCTGTTAGCATATTTAAAACTATGATAGGAACGAGATCATTTTTTCGCTATTTGTAAACGCAAAATCTCACGACCACATATGTTTGTTTCACTGCGTACCTAGTTAGCACGGCAGTTTACTTTAAATTCAGTTTGTTGTCATCGAGATATTTAGTTTTAATCTAAAAATGAGCCGGGACTGAAAAAGGATTATTTGGATGTTGTTAGAATCAATAGGTATATTTATTGGGAAATTGTCCGACTATGTAGGCGTAAATTGGGATTACAAAAAGTTACGGCATATGGTGGGCCACAAAATGTCTTATGAAAAAATGAGGACACGGAATAAAAATGTTTGGGAACCACTGGTTTAAACAAACAGCAAGAGAGGGACTTACACCATTGTTATGTAACACTTTTCATCAGTTAAACTTGCGAAACGATCATTTGGTTTAGTCTGGGGTTGGTTACTTTTGTTTTTAGGGAACGGTTTTTCATTTGAAAATCGGTCACTTTTCTTGTTAGAAAAAGGCAATTTTTTTTCTGATGGGCGATACTTTCTGCGGCAAAACGTAAAAACACAATCGGAAAACTTTATTTTTTCGTAATACTAAATTCAGTTACGTTTTCCAAAACTCCGCAATGCTAACGAAGGCTTCCAAGCAAGTAAAAGCGACCTGCAAAAAAGTTATTGGTACAACAAATTTGATGGTGCAAAATAAACATTGTCTCGTTATCAATATTCAATACTGGAAGACGATAAACTGAAAGTTTAAAAGTTGCGCCGCCAAAGAGTGTTTTAAACCTTAAATACAAACAACACATTTATTAATATACTAGTTCCTAAATTCTAGGCGAAATAGAGGGATTCAGATGTCAAAGTAACACGCAAGGCTTGGGCCTGGTAGCGCTCAGACGTTTTGTTTCTATTTTGAAATTTCGTAAATGGGCGACTTGGGTTAAAAAAACATGTCAAAATTCTTTCAAAATCGTTTACAAAATGCACAAAGGTCATATATAAAACTCACAAAAATGTGATTTTTTTTAGTGAGAGCTTCATAGTTGTTTAGTTTAAAGCAATTTAATCCGGGCAATGGAATTAAAACAAGCGAGACTTTCTATTTGTTTGGCTGTAACAATTTGTGTACACAACTCTTTTAGGGAGTGATTGTCCCGCTAAATTCTATTTTTAGCCCGTTTTAAATACTAAACCAAAAATGGTTTTCTTTATCTTTACAAAAAATCGTCCTCACTGCACTGTGCCAGTCTTTTAAATTAAATTTTGCAAATACTGGCCTAATATTGGTAAATTTGTGAATGGCGCTTCGATGGAATGCTTTCCGTTTTTAAAATGTTAACAAAAAACGTTTCTTTCAATCTTTGAAACATTCCGATTCACAGTTTTTGAAACCTAATTAAGTTAATGCCATTTTAGTGTTTCGCCCGATTGATACCGTCTTTGTAATATGAACTTTGTAACGCAGTTAACACGTTGGTAACTTAAAGCGTTAAAAAGTTAAACGCGTTCTAAGTTTTTTTGATTTGGAACGTTCGGTTAACGGTCTCATAGCTTGATGAATGCCAATATTTTCGACCAATGTACAATTTGTATTTGTGCTCAATGCGCCACGACCCCTCTAAACCTAACATAAATATTCGCGCTTCGCGCGACGCTTATGCCTGCAATTGGACTTCTTCAGTGGCACACAACTTCCAATGTAATAAAACGTTCTTTACTTGTTTTATAGCGCCACAATATGACGTCATATTGTTTGTATTTGAGATCCAATTTTTGACCTGGCACGCCACGACAGATAAATGTTCCCAATCGTCCCATACCCTCTCCCTACAGTTTAAAAGCGTTATTTTGTCAATTAGGACTTATTCCGACAGGTTTAGGTATCCTTCAGACAATTTTAGATCTTATTTTGTCGTGGTCTTTGCTGCGTATTTGGCTGTATTATGTCTGGCATATAGAAAAACAAAGTTTGGAGATATTGCGATATTTTAGAAAATAAAAAATAAATGGGATTTACAGTACTTGAAACCGGTACGGTAACAGAAAGGTGGCAAATTCTTAATTAAACTACTGTTTTTCTCCTATTGTCTTTATTTAAATATATTATGACGTCAAAATACACCAATTGTTTAACGCAAGGAAAAGTTGTAGATGCTTATTTTATAAATTCATTAATAAATACGTTTCTAGTTTCATTTTATCGTTATTGGTTTAACCATGGACGACCGGAATCTAGAAGGAAAGTCGTCTTACCGTCGAAGGGCAAGTGATGGCAGCATATTATCCGTCAGTCAGGCTGCTCTCAATCGCGGCAGAAGGCATTCAATTGCGGTAAGCAACTTTCTTTTTAATGAAGTATGTTTGTAATCTTGTGAAAAATTTCACAAAAGGAGGTCTGAATTTCACCAAAAGTAGTAGTTTTAAGGGCGAAGAAATAAAATCGTGGTAAGTTATGGAAGGTAGTGAACTAAGCAGGGCTGCACAGTCGGAGTCGGACTTGTGTATCGACGGGGTTGGAGTCTGTTTATTTCCCCGAGTATAGACTTACTTAAGTCCCGAGTTCGACGTGCGTACGCGCAGTAACAAATTTGGAACCGATAAGACTGCACATTACACATCGTATAAATATGGAATAGGGTTGGATATTGATTATTATTTATAGTGTTGAATATTTAGGCAAAGGGTTAAATATAGGTCCGACACTCCGACTCTGCAGTTCTGGAAACAAGTGAAACGATCTAAATTCTAAATAAACTTTATTTAGTTACTTTTTACACGAATTTTCGGTAAAACTTTTCACGGCTCCCCAGCGTAAATATTCTTAAAAGTTTGAAAACTATATTAATGTGCTAGGCTTTATATCGCGTGATTTTAATAAAAATATCCAAAATCAGTGTAATTTTTACCGTACTTTATTTAAAGACAAATTTTTGTGATCTTTAGCTTAAAAAGCGTATTTGTATTTTTTGAAATCATATCTCTTTAATATTTCCCCTAAAAGGAGATTTATTTTCATTTGATATGTGAGCTTTGCATCAGTTCAAGCACTGAAGTTTTTGCATTTGTTCTTTGGTATAATTTGGCTGGCTTATTGCACAGGCTCAGCCAGTAAAAAATGTGGAGCAAGATCGAAAATTGCACCGCAGTTCAGCAAGCATCAACATTATGCAGGAGTTTTCGCAGCCTAAGATAGTCAGGCAGCACCACGACAGTCACCATCAGAACTCGGTTGTACGATTAAACCTAGACCCGTAAGTCGGACTTATTTTAACGCACTTTTCTAACAATTCGATGCGTTGTGACAGTGTTGTAAACAAGTTATTTCGAAAATGCTTAATTCATATAGTCAAGTCATTTTGTAAATCCAAGTCAGGTCATTCTCAATAAATATCAAGTCAAGCCCCCCGCGGTCTTTATAAGTTACCCAAGTAAAGTCTCGAAGACATTATAGTTCAGTTAAGTAATGAGAATCAAAACTAAGTGTCATAACTATTCCAATTATTAAATTGAAATTCATTATAAAACATCAAGTTAGGCGCAGTATGTTGATGTTCCTCGCTGTCCGGTCTCTGCTCTAATATTCGATGCATCGACAATTGTTTAACTGAAGCAGATTTTTAAAAGGAGGTATAATGATGACTGTCGTGCGCGTTTCAAAGTCTCCACTTTTATGTAATGATGGTTAACGCAAAATTATGCTCTTTAAGCATATTTTGAGACCACGTGCTAAGTGTGCAATGGACACAACTTTTTTCCCCTCAACCACAGCTTGTAATTTAGCTGGCTTGGCACACAGCTCGTCGTAATTGTTGCGCTAAACGTGTCATGATAACACCGGGAAAACCGATCTTCGTTTAGTATTGCACGTGGTGAAAGGCGTGCTTGTAGTTCCGTTCATGGAACTTGAAAAGTGCGCTGCTGATAGTCGAATTATGTACAATTCTAACACAATTAATCACACATATTTCACGGTCTTGGTTTATGTTTTTGCCTGAAGTTAACGATTGCACACTGTGGTTTCGCAGCTGGCGCCTGACAGGATTGTTAACGACGCACGTGCTCGCTTTTGCTGGACGTATTTAGCTGTTTCTGATTAGTTTTTTTATGACGTCTTACAATCACCGTTCTATGACGTCATACTGTCACTGTTTATGACGTCATTATTCATTTACGTCAGACGAAAAATAGGGGAATTCCCTAAGTTGAAATTCATGTTCTGGTTACGCCCCTGATTCCCCCCCTGGAAAATTTCCTGCGGGCGCCCCTGCTCTAGACCATGAATGTATGTCATTTAACTAAACCTTTTTATCCTAAAAAAGGTGAAGTTAATTGAAAATAATGATAAATCCAATGATGTACTGTGTGATACGTACAGGGTGAATCCAAGGTGTGCACTTGGCCATGTCTCACCCAAAATATGTTTTTCCCTATTTTAACTACTCTAAAATGTTCTTAATAAAAAATATCAATTATGTTTTATGCATGTCTTAGCGGTTAGCCCATAGCTAAAATGTTTTGTAGCCTAACTTTTGTAATCCAAGTAACACCTCTTTAACCGAAAGATTTAAACAAAACAAACAAATTGTGGTTCTATTAAGGTTACTTCTTTATGACGTCACGTCATATTGTAGGCTAACTATGTGACGTCATCTATAAAAATTGCCATGTCCCCAAAATTCTTGATCGCACCTGATCACGGATTTGTTATGTAATATTAAACATATCACTTTTAATAACCGGTTAAGATATAGGCCTACGTCTGTCTTTCCAGGTTTTATAAAATTGAAAAATCCAGGCTGAAAACGACGTTCTTACATTTCAATAGTTTGTTCAGCTAAGGAATCCTACAAATAAATGGTCGTGGACACACAACAATAGTGTTAGCACAACCCTTTGCCGCTTTATAATTGTTATTATACAGAAACGTTGCAATTTTAGGCAAATACAACAAGCTTTGAACCAGCATAACCTTCACGACACCGCTGAAGGTCAAGAGGGCGAGATCGATTTGGCCAGGACTTCATCAGTCGAAAACTTGTAGGGAATTTTTTATTACAATTTTCAAGCTATTCTAATTTAAAAAAATACTAAGAACAATATTTTTTGCGTCGATAAGAATAAAAAAAGTGCTGGCCTATAAGCAAGGTTACCATACCGTGCTTATTTCTAAGATTCATGCTTATTTTTGGGCGCAGTGTCTTAGAAAACGCAAATGTTCTTATTTCTAAGAAACGTGCTTATTTTAGAGTTGTGTGCTTAGTTTGTCTTATTTTAGTTTCTAAAAGCGTTCTTTATCAATTTTTTGTTTATATTTACCAAGTTATTTAACCCAGAATAATTTTATTATAAGCATAACTCCGCCAAGTGAACCAAACTTAACTACTAGGCAGGGTCAGAATTAGGCGTTTCATGCTGCCATGCACCACGGTTTAAAAGGTGTCTGGTGCGATCTGACGCGAAAAAATTGTCAAAGCTTGCATTAAATAAGGGTGGTTAACTTGCCAATTTTAACCTAATAAACGCATTTTTTTGCGCTTCGCTCGATTAAGCTACGTTTTGCGCATAAAAATAGCTGTTTTTTAAGTTTTTTTTTTATTTTATAACGTAATTTCTGAAACCTTGGATTTCAACCCCGGAGTCCTGGATCTGTCCCTGATCTTTAGTAACGTGCTTATTTTTTTGGAATAGTGTGCTTATTTTTTGGTCTGAGCAGATGGTAACCCTGCCTATAAGTATGCCATTAAATGTTCTACCGATACCGCTCATAATAAAGAATTTTTTTGACGCATCAAACAGTCACAATACAATTATATCATGTTTCTTAACGAATCATAGTTGGTAGGCATTTTGGTATTTTAAGAGGCAAATTTCGAAGTGCATTATCGAGAGTATAGATCTTTGATAGGCTACCAGGTCTTTTATTGTGATATCCCATATTTTGGCCAAAAGTAATGGTCATATAAGCAAAATGGATCACGTTAAAAAGAGCAGAGAATTTTCAGGTTATCAGGCCGAAATTTATTTTTCTTTTTTCTTTTTTTTAGGTGACTTACGTTAGATCGAATAGGATGGCTATAGCACACGAATTAATTTGATATCAGATAGGCATGTAGCAATAAGCTCAAAATATCGGTTTCGATTCTATTTTATCGACACCCCAACCTGAGATCCCGAGAACAACAAAAACATCTCCTGAAGATGTTAAAATATTTCTTTGCCATAATGTATTGTCAGGTTGCCATAAAATTAAAATATGATACGCATGTAGGATTTTTGGAAACTCTGAAGATCCGCGTGCTTCAACTTCAGACACAAATCTTCTTGAATGTAGTATTTTAGAGCGTAAAGAGAAGCTCTAGTTTGCCATTCAAGCCGAGCGCAGCCTATATTGTTGTATTTTTATAGAGTCTGTTTCCTTTTTACGAATAAATTTCTTCACGCATCGTTGACTCGTTTTTTGTTTTTATTTTCCACATGCTTTAGTTGCCGCTTGCCGGTCACTTTTGATTTATTTATTAAAGCAAAATACGACTTGGATTGAATACGAGCTATTCAATAATTTCTCCACATTTTCAAGTTAAACGCAACTCGCATTGCATTCGGACCAAAACTTTATAAACCAGTTTTGAAAATAAATTTAGTCCAACACCGGCGTAAGGAGTTGAACCGGAACTTTTAAATTGATGCAACCGAAGCTCAACCGTATTCCAAAAAAGTCAAATGGTTCGACTCCCTTGGACTTGTTATTTTTTAATTTTCTGCAAAAGTATGTGTTGAGCATATAGTATAATGTGTGCTTTACTTGCTTGGTCTGTGAATTCCCTTCTGGCATTTATATTAAGGGTGCAAGTTTAGTCTGTTGAAAAAAATGACGGCTGCGCTATACTAGCTATAGTCATACTTTCCGTTTTTTTATGGAATGTATATATGTTTTCAATTACGTATATTTTTTTCTTTTCAGATGATGTAACTTTTTTCGTCTTTCTTTATTTAGTTACAGTGACCGAAATGTGGCCCACTGTGAAAGTATGGCAAGTGCACCTGCGTTTTTTTAACAAAACCAACCTGCACCCAAAAATATCAAATATGCACCTGGTTTTCCTATTTTACACACTAGCGGGTCAGTCTGCATTTCATGGCACTTCATGCCAAGATCTCAGGTGTGCAATTAGATGATTTGGTCGGATTTCCAACCTTAGGTGAGCTAAAAAACATAATTGCACATCTCAAAATTAGGTTCTATACACCGATATCTCGGCATGAACTGGCATGAAATGCAAACTAGCCAGCTAATGTGTAATATAGAAAAACCAGGTGCATATTTAATGTTTTCGTGTGCAGGTTGGTTTTATCAATAAAGCCGGTAAATCAAACACGCACACGGTTTTCCAATGCGTTACACTACCAGGATGCACTTTTGACACCAGAAGCTACACAGCACCAAAGCGCTAGCACAAAAACGATAAAGTAAAAATAAACGTATTTACGACCAAAATTTAAAAAAAAAAATTATACCACAATACTAATACTGGGCTATACTTTCTGAATATAAAAAAAAAATATAAAAATTATGAAAAATATTAATATTCAATATT
Source organism: Ascidiella aspersa (assembly GCF_963924565.1). NCBI lineage: Eukaryota > Metazoa > Chordata > Ascidiacea > Phlebobranchia > Ascidiidae > Ascidiella > Ascidiella aspersa. Next base: position 9,441,911 of record NC_139454.1, on the reverse strand, counting down.
AATATTCGTCATAAATGACAAGATGAAAAAAATTCCGCACCGTTTAATTAACAAATTGTTGTAGACCTTGATTGCACCTTTCCAGTGATACCACACTCGATGCCACTAGTATGGGGCATAAGGGTTTAAATCGACGATAACCGATATTAATATTCATAACATATCGCGATAATTTTTAAACGTCTGTAGCATCCTCAATTCGAGATGGAATCGAACGAAATTTCGCCATGGCGCTTTAGACTATCCTACCTGGCCAAAGAAAGAAAAATTTTCAAAAAATTCAAAGATTAAAAAATTCCATATTTATCACTGAATATGAACAATATCGCGATTTTTGCTCCCAGCAAAGCACCCCCCAAAAAAGATTAAATTTTCAATTCCGCACCGTTTAATTAACAAATTGTTGTAGACCTTGATCGCACCTTTCCAGTGATACCACACTCGATGCCACTAGTATGGGGCATAAGGGTTTAAATCGACGATAACCGATATTAATATTCATAACATATCGCGATAATTTTTAAACGTCTGTAGCATCCTCAATTCGAGATGGAATCGAACGAAATTTCGCCATGGCGCTTTAGACTATCCTACCTGGCCAAAGAAAGAAAAATTTTCAAAAAATTCAAAGATTAAAAAATTCCATATTTATCACTGAATATGAACAATATCGCGATTTTTGCTCCCAGCAAAGCACCCCCCAAAAAAGATTAAATTTTCAATTCCGCACCGTTTAATTAACAAATTGTTGTAGACCTTGATCGCACCTTTCCAGTGATACCACACTCGATGCCACTAGTATGGGGCATAAGGGTTTAAATCGACGATAACCGATATTAATATTCATAACATATCGCGATAATTTTTAAACGTCTGTAGCATCCTCAATTCGAGATGGAATCGAACGAAATTTCGCCATGGCGCTTTAGACTATCCTACCTGCCCAAAGAAAGAAAAATTTTCAAAAAATTCAAAGATTAAAAAATTCCATATTTATCACTGAATATGAACAATATCGCGATTTTTGCTCCCAGCAAAGCACCCCCCAAAAAAGATTAAATTTTCAATTCCGCACCGTTTAATTAACAAATTGTTGTAGACCTTGATCGCACCTTTCCAGTGATACCACACTCGATGCCACTAGTATGGGGCATAAGGGTTTAAATCGACGATAACCGATATTAATATTCATAACATATCGCGATAATTTTTAAACGTCTGTAGCATCCTCAATTCGAGATGGAATCGAACGAAATTTCGCCATGGCGCTTTAGACTATCCTACCTGCCCAAAGAAAGAAAAATTTTCAAAAAATTCAAAGATTAAAAAATTCCATATTTATCACTGAATATGAACAATATCGCGATTTTTGCTCCCAGCAAAGCACCCCCCAAAAAAGATTAAATTTTCAATTCCGCACCGTTTAATTAACAAATTGTTGTAGACCTTGATCGCACCTTTCCAGTGATACCACACTCGATGCCACTAGTATGGGGCATAAGGGTTTAAATCGACGATAACCGATATTAATATTCATAACATATCGCGATAATTTTTAAACGTCTGTAGCATCCTCAATTCGAGATGGAATCGAACGAAATTTCGCCATGGCGCTTTAGACTATCCTACCTGCCCAAAGAAAGAAAAATTTTCAAAAAATTCAAAGATTAAAAAATTCCATATTTATCACTGAATATGAACAATATCGCGATTTTTGCTCCCAGCAAAGCACCCCCCAAAAAAGATTAAATTTTCAATTCCGCACCGTTTAATTAACAAATTGTTGTAGACCTTGATCGCACCTTTCCAGTGATACCACACTCGATGCCACTAGTATGGGGCATAAGGGTTTAAATCGACGATAACCGATATTAATATTCATAACATATCGCGATAATTTTTAAACGTCTGTAGCATCCTCAATTCGAGATGGAATCGAACGAAATTTCGCCATGGCGCTTTAGACTATCCTACCTGCCCAAAGAAAGAAAAATTTTCAAAAAATTCAAAGATGAAAAAATTCCATATTTATCACTGAATATGAACAATATCGCGATTTTTGCTCCCAGCAAAGCACCCCCCAAAAAAGATTAAATTTTCAATTCCGCACCGTTTAATTAACAAATTGTTGTAGACCTTGATCGCACCTTTCCAGTGATACCACACTCGATGCCACTAGTATGGGGCATAAGGGTTTAAATCGACGATAACCGATATTAATATTCATAACATATCGCGATAATTTTTAAACGTCTGTAGCATCCTCAATTCGAGATGGAATCGAACGAAATTTCGCCATGGCGCTTTAGACTATCCTACCTGCCCAAAGAAAGAAAAATTTTCAAAAAATTCAAAGATTAAAAAATTCCATATTTATCACTGAATATGAACAATATCGCGATTTTTGCTCCCAGCAAAGCACCCCCCAAAAAAGATTAAATTTTCAATTCCGCACCGTTTAATTAACAAATTGTTGTAGACCTTGATCGCACCTTTCCAGTGATACCACACTCGATGCCACTAGTATGGGGCATAAGGGTTTAAATCGACGATAACCGATATTAATATTCATAACATATCGCGATAATTTTTAAACGTCTGTAGCATCCTCAATTCGAGATGGAATCGAACGAAATTTCGCCATGGCGCTTTAGACTATCCTACCTGCCCAAAGAAAGAAAAATTTTCAAAAAATTCAAAGATTAAAAAATTCCATATTTATCACTCAATATGAACAATATCGCGATTTTTGCTCCCAGCAAAGCACCCCCCAAAAAAGATTAAATTTTCAATTCTGCACCGTTTAATTAACAAATTGTTGTAGACCTTGATCGCACCTTTCCAGTGATACCACACTCGATGCCACTAGTATGGGGCATAAGGGTTTAAATCGACGATAACCGATATTAATATTCATAACATATCGCGATAATTTTTTAAACTTCTACACGGCGCTTTATTCTAAAACCTTCATCCGTGAATGTAGTGTCAAACAAACATGGCTTTGTTCGAACCACATCCTCGCATTCATTGTCTTTCGTGACGCTTTTAGAAGTCTCTGTGTCAGACCATTGTTCTCGTGTTAAAGGATCTATTATCTTTTCGCACCAACTGCTCGTGCCAACCATGTAAACCGAAAAAAGGTCCTAGAATGTTACTCTCTTTAAACCCTGTTTCGCTGTCAATTTGTTTCAGTATTAAAAAACTAATGCGCAGTTATTTTATAAAACAAGATCGACATGAGCAGAAATTGTTTTGGTGAAAACACTTCAATGATAGCTGTTGCTTTAACTCTTAGTATTCTAGGTTAATGTGCGCTAGATGGCATATTCCGCAATTTTTTTGTCAAGTTAAACGTGCATTATAGTTGTAATTTAATAATTCAAACTTGCTTACTCCACTGTAGCTTACTAACAGGTTTTGGCAGGAATACGACATCTCTGCCATCTCCTAAAATGTAAAAAATCATATTTTTAAATAACATTTTGGACTTTTCTATACATCCAAAACAGTTCAGTATATCCCACCAAAGGAAATTTATGTTAATCTTTGAATTGTATTACACATCTTCTAAATGTATTTCATGGTTTGAGAGTTGTAAATAGTTGTTTACCAGAAACTTGTTTACCAAAAAGTTGTTTACTCCGAAGTTGTTTACCAGTTTTTAATTTGTTTGTTAGAATTGTCGGCATAAACTACTGATCGGCCCGCTCGGGCTCAAGCGCCTGTAATCAATGGCTCAAGCAATAAACGAGACGCCTTCCATATAACGCGTGTGTAAGCACGTTCTAATTCTAGTCTTCAAGACATCTCTACAGTACAACTATTCTGTCAAAATATTCAAAGTCCTTATTTACAGTACAAAAAATGTATTTTCAAACCGACGAAGGTACTTTCCGCTGGAGCAAGGTAAGAGTAAATTAAAATTTGTATTATTTTTTTCTTAAAGTAATTTACATTTTAAAAGTAGCTTACATCCTGTTATTTATCACAGGTTAGAGCCTTAGTTAAAGGTATTCGGCCTCCAGTGAAGTCCTATGGCAGAGGAATTTGCGGGAAGCAAGTGAGCTGGAAGGTTCCTTTACCGAGCTCCCGCAAACGGCTCCTCTATGTTTCCGACAGCAATGCTCGGAACTTGGTTGAGCCCTGCCTCGTAAGGCCTTCGCCGAACTTTGCATTCGACGTGTGTGGCCTCAGTATTCCGGGTGGTACCACCAGGCATGGTATTACCGAGCTGTCAAACAGCAGGATACTGGATCGAGTTGCTGTCGTCGTTATTGGCCTTGGCACTAACGACGTGGTCAACAGCAGCCCGGAGGAAGCATCAGCCTATCCTTCGAGGTATTGTTTCATAATGTTTTATAAGTTTACCCTATACACTTATTTATTTTCACTATATTTCCTTTTAGACTTATTTCTAAGATCTTGGAGGATACAAGAGCGCTAATCCGCCTCACTAAAGTGTTGTATCCAGGAGCGAAGGTTGTTATATGTCCATTAGTGCGTAGTTTTAGTGTGTAGACAGTTTCATATACAACTTATCATTGTAATTTGTTGCACTTAGATCTTTCACACCGGAGTGCTGCCCCAGTTGACGCCCCAGGGCTGCATGGTGCAGCAGTTGAACAGCGCGATGAGGATCAGCGTCGAAGAGGAAGGGGCGGAGTTCCTCGGCCTGGACGTCCCCTTCGCAAATGGGAAGTGGTCCGACAAACTCCATATTTCCTTGAGTGCTCTCCGTGTTTATTTTTTACAGGTTGAAGAGAGAGTCACCAGGAGCTTGGCGGAGGAGAAGAAAGCTGTCCCGACCCCCGTGTTGTGGACCCTCAGCAACTTCCCGGCTCTTCCCACAACGGAGGTGAGAATATGTGCATGTATATGTGGTGTTTATTTAATGCCATTGCTTAGCCTTAATGTATAAAAAACGCCTAATTATACATAAAACAGGATCATTATAAACTTACATATTTTTATCTTTATTTCAGGTGTGTCACAAAGCGACCAAGGTGGTTGGTGTCGTGCACACCAAACAAGATGGGGCTTTGTCTGTGGTAAGTGAAGCAAATATATTTTACCTATCTTTTTCGCAAATATGTTATGATAAGCTTTATATTTGCAGACCTTTCCGAAGGCACTAAGAGGTAGGACCCCTGTTTCGTCGATGCTGGAATTTGGTTTTTCCACAAATGAGGTATGTTTTCAGATAACAAATTAGTTCCACTTTATGCCAATTGGAACATATGTTTCTTAAAGTCGAAGGGCGGAGAGTGGAAAACCATGGCAGCGAGAAAGCCAGCTGCATCGACCACCGTTGCTAAGAAGCAGGACCTCCAGCCTGCGGTTAGTGCAAATTTTCTATCATTTGTCAATAGTTATAGATGAGTTAGACTAACACAGTTTACTTACAGACGACCGTTGGAGCACGGGTGTCGGCTCCACCGAGCAGGGAAGTCAAAAAAGTGGACCCCAAGCCTGCGGTAAGTGCAAGTTTTTTTTTTCTATTTTTTGTCAATACGTGTTTGAGTTGGACATTTAATCGAAATTTCCTGGCAGAGTGAGGAAGATGAGTGGACTGTCGTGAGATCACGAAAGTCCACTCGAACTGGCAGCGGAGTCCAAAAGGTGGTCCCCAAGCCTGCTGTAAGTGTTGTTGCAATACTCTTTCAATACTCGCTAGATTTGATGCTCTAACGCAGTTTATTTACAGACGACCGTTGGAGCACTTCCTTCAGCTCCATCGAGCAGCGGAGTCCAAAAGGTGGACCCCAAGCCTGCTGTAAGTGTTTTTGCAATACTCTTTCAATACTCGCTAGATTTGATGCTCTAACACAGTTTACTTACAGACGACCGTTGGAGCACTTCCTTCGGCTCCATCGAGCAGCGGGCTCAAAAAGGTGGACCCCAAGCCTGCGGTAAGTGTTTTTGCAAAACTCTTTCAATACTCGCTAGATTTGATGCTCTAACACAGTTTACTTACAGACGACCGTTGGAGCACGGGTGTCGGCTCCACCGAGCAGGGAAGTCAAAAAAGTGGACCCCAAGCCTGCGGTAAGTGCAAGTTTTTTTTTTCTATTTTTTGTCAATACGTGTTTGAGTTGGACATTTAATCGAAATTTCCTGGCAGAGTGAGGAAGATGAGTGGACTGTCGTGAGATCACGAAAGTCCACTCGAACTGGCAGCGGAGTCCAAAAGGTGGTCCCCAAGCCTGCTGTAAGTGTTGTTGCAATACTCTTTCAATACTCGCTAGATTTGATGCTCTAACGCAGTTTATTTACAGACGACCGTTGGAGCACTTCCTTCAGCTCCATCGAGCAGCGGAGTCCAAAAGGTGGACCCCAAGCCTGCTGTAAGTGTTTTTGCAATACTCTTTCAATACTCGCTAGATTTGATGCTCTAACACAGTTTACTTACAGACGACCGTTGGAGCACTTCCTTCGGCTCCATCGAGCAGCGGGCTCAAAAAGGTGGACCCCAAGCCTGCGGTAAGTGTTTTTGCAAAACTCTTTCAATACTCGCTAGATTTGATGCTCTAACACAGTTTACTTACAGACGACCGTTGGAGCACGGGTGTCGGCTCCACCGAGCAGGGGAGTCAAAAAAGTGGACCCCAAGCCTGCGGTAAGTGCAAGTTTTTTTTTTCTATTTTTTGTCAATACGTGTTTGAGTTGGACATTTAATCGAAATTTCCTGGCAGAGTGAGGAAGATGAGTGGACTGTCGTGAGATCACGAAAGTCCACTCGAACTGGCAGCGGAGTCCAAAAGGTGGTCCCCAAGCCTGCTGTAAGTGTTGTTGCAATACTCTTTCAATACTCGCTAGATTTGATGCTCTAACGCAGTTTATTTACAGACGACCGTTGGAGCACTTCCTTCAGCTCCATCGAGCAGCGGAGTCCAAAAGGTGGACCCCAAGCCTGCTGTAAGTGTTGTTGCAATACTCTTTCAATACTCGCTAGATTTGATGCTCTAACGCAGTTTATTTACAGACGACCGTTGGAGCACTTCCTTCGGCTCCATCGAGCAGCGGAGTCAAAAAGGTGGACCCCAAGCCTGCGGTAAGTGTTGTTGCAAATTACTTCATTTTGTCAATACCTTTGTTTTATCAACGCATTTGTTTCTTGCAGCCAACGAAACGGATTTATGGTGGAACCCGTAGTTTAGAACAACGGGAGGATAAAATTAAGTCAATAAAGACCGCAATTAAATTGTTTAGTTTTGACCCGTCGCGCGGTGAAAGTTGGGTGACCTTGTTAAAAAAATTAAAAACAAAAAACATGTCTAAGAAAGAAATTAGATGCGAAGTTCGAAGTCTTAGGGACTTTTTTGCGCAACATATTCATGCATTTAATGAAATTCAAGGTGAGGAGAGTTTGTCAGTTGTTAGTTGTGATAAGACTAGTGGCGCTATGTTGTGTGCAGACAGTTGTGTTAGTGAAGGTGGCTCTTGTTTAGATGTTGAGGATGTTTCTCGTTTGGACGGTATGAAAAACGTGAGAAAAAGTAAGAGGGATGTTAAACAGGAAGAAAAAATTAAGTCAATAAAGACCGCAATTCAATCGTTTGATTTTGATTCCTCGAGCGGTGCTAGCTGGGTGACTTTGTTAAAAAAATTAAAAACAAAAAATATGTCAAAGAAAGAAATTAGATGCGAAGTTCGATGCCTTAAGGACTTTTTTGCGCAACATATTCATGCATTTAATGAAATTCGATGTCTGTCAGTTGTTGAATGTGGTAACACTAGTGGCTCTGTGTCGGACGCGGAAAGTTGTCGTAGTAGCAGTACTTCGGGTGTTGAACTTAGTGACGATGGGTGTTGTGAAGAGCCAGTGTTGTGTAGTGTTGCTACAGGTGATGAAATTATTGACGATGTGTGTTGTGAAGAGCCCGTGTTGTATAAGAGCAATTCGCCGTTTATGAACCTATGTCACTACATGCCGTCGTATGAAAAGAATGAAACAGTCGAAAATATTAGTTGCGAGTTTTGGACCCCTGATACAAAAATAGCAGAACATCAAACATTTGAACTCACCGAATCCGAGTGGATTCCGTTAAAAACATCCGTAGTTGGCCGAAGTTTTACGAATAAAAATTGGTGTGATGTGTTTCGTCAAGCACTTAAAAAACGTAACCCGTTCTGTAGTTTTGCCTTTAAAAAGCATTTCTGGAATGATCAAAAAAAAGTTGAAACTCGTGCTTTTCACTGTGAAGCCTATTGTAAATTCGAATTTTGCACTTGTAATGTTAGCATCGATTTGCTCAGTAATACCAGCAAAACATTCGCGGTTACATACACGGGTGATGTAAAACACAGGAAAGGCGATATTGTGGCATGTAAGTTGAAGGGTGATAGAAGAAAAATAATGCAGGAAAAGTTGGCCAATGTTTTGCCCCGTAGGTGTAACCTAAACAATTTAGACAAGTTGGACGACGAAGTGGAAGAGTCAGGCAATCGCGATAACGCGCCTATTTATAACGTTTTAAGACAAGCGAGGGCGGAAGTTAATAAAATAAAACTTCCTTCGAGTAATGAAACGGACGCGATTAAGGCAATGCAAGTTGAACAAGCGAATAACTGTATAGGAAGCAAGTCCTCGTTGCCAGGAACAATTCGGTTTCATTCTAACATACCAAGTAGCCTTATGCTCTGGTCGTTGGATACTTTGCGCATTTTTCACGAAAGAACAAAAACAGATATTATGTACATAGACGCCACAGGAGGTATCATTAAAGCCTCAGAGGGTAGAGCACAGTATTACGCGTATGAAATCTCTGTGCGCCACCCGGCCAAAGGAAAAGCCCCTTTGGCTGTTGCGACTTATGTTACTAACAGTCATAACATCGTTTCTATATCCAATTTTTTTAAAATGTTTTATTCGGACGAAAATAAGTTGGTTGGAAAAACCGTTGTGCGACAAATCATTTGCGATGGAAGCATGGCAATTATTCGGTCGCTATTGTCAGTTTATATGAGCGAGGATTTTGAGGCCTATTTAGATCGTTGTTTTAATGTGGTGTCAGGAAAAGCATCTGATAGAACTTTTAGCAAGCCCTTTCTTCATTTGTGTGGCAGCCACACCATGAAGAATATGAAAAGCCTCTGTGGCCTTCTTCCAAAGAGAAGGCAAGAGGCGATGTTTGTAATGGGTTTGTTGATGTGCGCGGGATCTCTTGAAGAGATTAACAATATTTTGTATCACATGGTGATTTTATTTACATCTAAAAATGGCATCCAGGATAAAATCAGCTGGAAATGGTTAAAATGTCAAATTGAACGCAAAGATGATATTTCTAAACCATTCGTTCTGACCGAAAGAGATGCGGGGGAAAACGCACTTGAAAACACCGAATCAGACACCATTTCAACAAACCCTTTTGTTGCTTATTTTGATAAGACTCTTAGCAGAGCAAGACAGGCAGTCAAAATGCAAAAGGCGTGTGGACAAAACGAGTTTTATTGTCCTGAATTTTTTGTAAAATTTACCAACAATTGCTTGCCGAAAATTGCGCTGTGGACAGGGCTGTTGCTAGGCGATTTGGGGCGGCATGGAAACGACGAGTCGTACAAACGCGCGTCAGAATTTTTCGAACGGGTATCTAAAAGTGAAGAGCAAAATTTATCTAAAGACAACAGGACGCAAGGCGTTATGGAGAAAAGTCAGCAAGAATTAAAGCGAACGCGGTGCTTCGGAAAGCGGTTTTGTAACGTCGCTGAGTTCGCAAAAGTGTACAATGATCAGAGCGTTGCATTAGTTCGCGAGTTCAAAGATAATATAAGACTGGCGCAAAAGTCCAAGCGTAAAAGAACAGTCGTCCAGCCACAGGAGGAGGAAAGCTGGGCTAAAAAACCCAGAACCACCGGGCCAGATAGGACGGTTGGAAAGTATCTTCAAGCTCCTTCAAAGGACTTGAGAAGCTCTAGTCCGAAAAAGCGCGGAAAACTAACGATCAAAAACACGAATAAGGACCACGATTGTAATTCCAATTTGCCTGTTAGTTCTTGGGGACGCCGTTGTTGTGGTGTAAAATATCAACCTAGTTATAGCATAGATCAAACTGATCATAAGGAATTAATGTCAAAAGACACTTGGCTAAGCGACAAGCATATTGATTCATTAATGAATATAATGGCAGCACAATTCCCCCAAATTGGAGGGCTACAAAGCATTCATGCTTATGAAACTCCGTTTCATTTTCCTTCAGTACATTCTCCTGTCGGAAAGTTTGTTCAAATTTTAAATGTTCATTCAAACCATTGGGTAACGGCATCTAACATTTTTTCAACAAAGGGTAATGCTGTACAAATTTACGACAGTTGTTATAGCGAATATAGTTCGGACGATCTATTCAAATTGTCAAAACTTGTCTACTTTAAAAATAATAAAAACATTGAATTTGAATTTCCAAAGGTATCCAAACAAAGGGGAAGTTCTAATTGTGGTCCTTTTGCTATAGCCTTCGCAGTTGCGGTACTTTCGGACATCAAACCAGAACAGGTAATATTTAAAGAGGTAACATTGCGCAGTGAAATTCAGAAAATCATTTTGAATCGAACTGTTGCTCCCTTTTTCACGCGTAGGAGTAGATCAGGCTTACAAAGAAAACCTTTAGCTTTACAGACTAACATTTACTGTAATTGTAGATTAGCCGATAACAGAGCGCTTTTCTTAATAGAATGCAGCAGTTGTAAGGAGTGGTTCCACAGGGAATGTGTTCAAACACACGTTCCTCGAGGAGCAATTGTAAACAACGAAGAACTATGGTTTTGCAAACAATGTTAAATACAACAAGCGATGAACAAATATTTGGTAAGATTCTATTTATAAACTTTTAATTTGTTTAAAAAATTGCCAAAAAATATGAAAAACAATCCAATTGGCTTTACAACAATTAACAATAACCCAAATTTAAAAGTATGTTAGCTTATTTCTGTTAATATTTGGAAATAAGTGTAATATATCTTTTATATTTGTGGAAACTATCTTCAAAAATACAAACCGATCGGTTGTGATTCGATTCCATCTCGAATTGAGGATGCTACAGACGTTTAAAAATTATCGCGATATGTTATGAATATTAATATCGGTTATCGTCGATTTAAACCCTTATGCCCCATACTAGTGGCATCGAGTGTGGTATCACTGGAAAGGTGCGATCAAGGTCTACAACAATTTGTTAATTAAACGGTGCGGAATTGAAAATTTAATCTTTTTTGGGGGGTGCTTTGCTGGGAGCAAAAATCGCGATATTGTTCATATTCAGTGATAAATATGGAATTTTTTAATCTTTGAATTTTTTGAAAATTTTTCTTTCTTTGGGCAGGTAGGATAGTCTAAAGCGCCGTGGCGAAATTTCGTTCGATTCCATCTCGAATTGAGGATGCTACAGACGTTTAAAAATTATCGCGATATGTTATGAATATTAATATCGGTTATCGTCGATTTAAACCCTTATGCCCCATACTAGTGGCATCGAGTGTGGTATCACTGGAAAGGTGCAATCAAGGTCTACAACAATTTGTTAATTAAACGGTGCGGAAATTTTTTCATCTTGTCATTTATGACGAATATTAATATTGAATATTAATATTTTTCATAATTTTTATATTTTTTTTTTATATTCAGAAAGTATAGGCCAGTATTAGTATTGTGGTATAATTTTTTTTTCAAAATTTTGGTCGTAAATACGTTTATTTTTACTTTATCGTTTTTGTGCTAGCGCTTTGGTGCTGTGTAGCTTCTGGTACTTTTGACCTAAGTTGCATGGCATGTTGAGCTGTCTGAAATCATACATTCTTGAATAGCAATATATGTGGCAAATTATTAAATGTGAATATATTTAGATTAATGCGATTTATTTTATGTTTTTTACAATACTTTCCAGATAGGCATACTATATACTTCATTCTAACTAAAAAATTTTATTAACGCACATCTTGTCCATCAATGGTCAAGGTGAAAGACTATAATTTTGATAAAATTTAAAAGATCTGGGAAACAAAAAGTAAGATGGAAGACAGTGTAACATTTGAAAGCTGCTACGTTGAACTGTTGCAAACAAATGCAAAATCTGGTGGATATAAGCGAGCTCAGGAAATCATTGCGCAACTCAATTTAATGAACTATCGCATCAAGATTCCGTTCCTCAACAAATGGACCTGCACCGATATGATTGTCCACTTTCTCAACATGATGAAAGAGTTTCAAACTGACATGTTTGACATCTGCCCGGCTCTGCAGTTCATTGCAAATATTGCAGACAAGCAGGAAATAATTGTGTGCAGCCTATCTGTCAATGTGATTTTACACGGACTCATGGACATGTGGCGTGATGTGTACGCTCAGGGGGATTCCAATACAATTTGCTTACTTCTCGGTGCTATTTCAGCTGTTGTATATGGCAACGGTGCTTACATCATTCCAGAAACAATCAAGTGGCTGCTTGATTTGGAAAGTGACCTGAACATTGTTGCAAGCGCACCTGTGGAAATGAGAAGAGTCTATGTCCACTGTTTGTCCGGAATGTGCCTGTCCTCTGACAGTCGTGAGCAACTGCCGGAAGAATTTGCCTTTTCCTGTCTTCGAATATTTGTCACAGTTCTCCAAGCTGTTAACGTCATTGTCGAGGTGACACAATTCAAACTGGTGTATGCTGCCCACCGGGGAATACAACATGCTATCGAGCACAGTAATGGTGTCCACGTGGAAATCATTGGGCCACTTTTGGCTGTTATTCGAAAGCACATGATGTTTGGGCTTCCCTTGAGAGCTACCGAGTTGCCTTCTGTTTTGCATCCGGTTCCAATTCCAGAAAGTTTTAATTTACAACCAAACCTGTCCAATCGATCTGTAAAGAAAAAAAAGAAAAACCGTAGCAAGCACAGCAACAAAACTAGTCAAGGAAATAAAGTCACCAATGCTGCTAGTTCTGATCCAAACCCTAAAAGTTTAAAACAACAGGCGCCCATTCAAACCTTAATTCCAAGTGGTCCAGCGGCATCAATTGCCCCTTCTACATCAGGTTTTCCGATGTTTCCCACAAGTTCAGAGTCCGAGTTATCCGATTCTGAGGCTAACCAAAGCTCGCGACTGCATTCGTTTGCTCTTAAGATCCGTCAGATTTCTTTCGGCAATTTGTATTTAGTGATCAACAAGACAAGCAGACATGTGATGTATGGCTACTGGAGTGCATTTATAGATGACCCATCACGGTCCAACCAATCCTTGCTTTCATGCATTACCAGAGACCCAGCACCAAAGGCGAGGGTAGCAGCTCTTTCTGTGCTTTGTGCGCTGTTGGAAGGCAGTAAAGGTTTTCTCTTGCTTGTTTGTCAAGAGACAACCTCAACCTCATTTGTAACTTTTTCAGGATTAGTTACATCCTTAATCCATTTAATACACGACAACCTGATAGGTGCTCTACCTAAAGAAAGGTCAGCGGTGGTGCAAGTGCATATCTTAAAGACCCTTGCAGTTGTGGCTGCAAACACTCCATACTCAAAGTTACATAAGTATTTAATTAGCGCAATGTGTTCAGTAACTCAGAGGTTTCTGAAGAGCACACAAGACACCGACATTCAAATTGCTGCCTCAAATATATTCATTGCAATGTGTGGACACGACCCTGCTTTTGCTGAAATTGCATGGGCAATCACAGATTGCAAAAATACCGGTTCGTCAAGCAATCTCACTACACCTTTGAGTACAGTGAAAATAGAAAATATCACCAAAAGTGAGCTGTTGGAGCATTTTATTGGGTTGCTGGATTTTTCTAAAGATTTTCCACTATCACTTCGTGTATCTTCTTTGCAGGCTCTTACTGCTTTGTCTAAGCCTTACTTTGTTGTTGCCAGAATCTACATAAAAGACTTGAAGCAGGTTTTTAAGAACAGCATTTCCTATGAGAATACTTCTGTGAACTTTCACTCTTTAAAGTTGCTAGAGGTTTTGGGAAGCAGTCTATTAAAACAAGCTGACGGAACGACTGAAAATATTGAATTTTGGCAGGACATTTTGTCCAAGGCTATTCAAACAGTCACTCAAAACAACAGAGAACCTTCAATCATTAGCCAAATTTGTGACTGCCTTGCCACTGTTGGACCAAATGTTTTTGCAAAGCTGCCACGTGGTTTACAGCTGTTTTGCCAAACCTTTTTGCTTGGATGTACTGGTGACGACAGCTATCTTGTTCGGTCTGCATCGGTTCGCTCTCTTGCTGTCTTCATTATGTATCCAGAACTGCGCAAAGACATTGCCTTTATTGAAGATGTTGCCAGGTGCATTGTCGGGCTGATGAAAGACTCAGTTAAAAGTGTACAGTGCAATGCCGCATGGTCTTTTGGGAACCTAACCGACGCCATTATAATCAGCACAAGAGATAAGGAGCTCAAGGAACAATTCAGATTAAAACTAATAGAGCAACTTTTCGAAACTGCAATTGCCTCTTATGATAACAAGGACAAAGTTAGATTCAACATCATGCGAGCTTTGGGAAACTTGTTGCGTTTCTGTGACAAATCACATGCTTCTTCTGACAGACTGAAAGCACTCATGTTGAAAGCTATCGATGCCATTATATCTGGGCTTCGCAAAGATCCCTTGATGAAAGTTAGGTGGAATGCGTGTCTAGCTTGCGGAAACTTCTTGAACAACGAAAGCCTGCCAGTCGGAGAAAGCGAATGGTCTGATGAAATGTATGATGCGCTGGGCAGTGCTGTTGCCACGTCGAAAAACTATAAAGTTCGAATAAAAGCTGCTGCTGCATTGAGTTGCCCTAGGGCTAGATCCTGCTATGGCGACAAGCTTTCATCCCTGTGCAAATGTATAACAGCTTCCTGGCAAAAACTTAAGGATGAAGCAATTGAGTTTGGAGAGTTCCGGTTTAGAGAGAGGCTGCATGAACAGTTGTGCTGCACTTTTGTGCACTTCATCTCAGTCATGAAATCAGAGGATTTTAGCGATATGGCTGCCTTTATTGATTCAAACTTTTTTAGGGAAGAGTTGGATAACTGCTACTCTTCTTTTTTGCATCAGCAGGAAGAAAAGAAGAAAAACAATGCTGTTGATGAATCAAACGGTACTCAAGGGGAATTCTATGTGCCACTTGGAGAACTGAGAAATTGTGAAAAAGTCGACTTGTTTCGTCTTGCGGCCCACAACTGGCAAGCGATTTTAAAGCTTCAACCAGAAAATTTACAAACCACAGAAACATTAAAACTCTTTCCTGGTGGTTGTTTGCCATCAAATTAGTACACTTTTAAAAGTTTGTTTACTTGCAAAAATTTAATTTAATACAATAGGCAATTACCATACATATATTTACCAACAGGCATGCCTGTTAGCTAATTTATTGCAAATTAAAACAAAGTTGCAATTTTTGTACCTATTATAATAATTTATACAATGCAATAGCAGCATGGTTAGTTTGTATGTTACATACAGTATATAGTTCTGTAATTAGCTTTTTTATTATATTGACAAAATGTTACAAATTAAAAAGTTGTTGGCTATTGATACCATAAATAAGAAGTACATATTTTATGTCAGTATCACTGTATCTGTAATCTATATCTTTAATTTTAGTAAAACTAGATTGCTGCTTCTTTGATATGACAGTTCCATTGTTGTTCTGTAAGTTATATTGTGCTTAATTATTTTGTTGGAGCATACCTGCATGTCTGTCACTGTTATGTGTAATTTTGTTTCTATTCTTGTTAGTTAAGTGATCAATTAGCAATATGGCTACCGTGGAAAGAAAGTGGTCTGATAAAGAAATGCAAGGTGATGATCTTTCAAAGAAGGAAATCATCCAGTTTCTGCAAGAAACCGCTGCCCCAAATGTAGGAGTGTTGAATTAAATTTTATTTCTATCGATTAGAGATAGAAACAACAATAGAGATAGACCAAAGTTATGCCATTTAAATATGAGGCTACTGTTTATACCAAAATTGTTATTATTATTTTTTTTTGACATTGCTGTTTAGTACTATTTTCAAAACTCTGTATATTTTGTTGTTGTATTTCTAAAACCATACACTGTTTTTACTTGACCATGCCTAATTTATGTTTTGACTGTCCAACAGTTTCTTCATCAACAAAAACTAATGGGATCATTAAAAAATGTTGTAAAGACGTCAAAGAAAGATCATCTTATATCTGCTTACAATGAAATGTTTGAGAAACAGGCAAGAATTGTTTGTTAGCTTTGTAGTTCGATAGAGTTTTGCAAAACAAGTAAACCCATCATTGTAGATTAAAAATCATAACATTTTCAACCTTTTCGTTTTGCTTTAATCATATGATATGTCCCTTTAATAATATATGCGTACTACTTACGACCAGGGCTGGGGAGCCACCGTAAAATAGCATTAGCTCCGGATCCAGCTCCGGAGCCATCAGGCAATTACTAAATGGCTCCGGCTCCGGAGCCATCGAACACACACCCAATGACTCCGGCTTCAGCTCCGGTGCCACCAGTCACTTATTCAATGGCAAGTTTTAAATATTGCTTTTGGCTAACTAACGTTGGAGATAGAACAAAATATAATTTCTTAGCTTTAGCACCACAAATTGAAAATGGCTCCAGCTCCACAAAAATAATAACAATGGCTCCGGCTCTGGCTCCCCAGCCCTGCTTACGACATGGAGGAAAATAACCGCTTCTATTTATGTATTAAGGCATTTAAAGGGAGTGAATATGACGTTGCCATTGAGCAAGTAACCACTGCAGTCAAGCAGATTAAAGTTTGTAAGACACCGGTTGCAGCAGAAGTCGGCCCACCTAAGTTCAAAAAATTTGTCAAGAAGAAGGGCGACAAGACTAATTTTCCAAAGGCTGGTGATAAGGTCTCTTGTTATTACATTGGAAAAACAGAGGATGGAAACGTTTTCGACAGTTGTCAGCAAGGTTGGTGCGACACTTGTTATTGTGAAAGTAGTGACGGGCTTGGCTCGTGGAAAACATTTTTTTATGTTTTTTGATAAGCAAAGACATTTTGCTATAAAACGTGCTAGTTTAAATATTAGGCAAGATGAAAAATAGTATTACAAGGCGTACACAAATGCCCCCCAAAAAATATTTTTCTCAATGATAAGAATCCCAAGATAAGTAAAACAAATTAGAGTTTGGAAGAATAAATGAAAATTACACATAAGTGTTGAATTTCAGCGTAAAGGCAGGTAGGAAATAATGTACAATTGTGTTTGCCTTCCTCTTATTTATATATTTTTTTATTAATAAGTATTGTACTTTCAGGCTCCAAGAAGAAGAAAAATCAGCCATTTGCTTTTAATGTCGGAAAAGGTCATGTTATTAAAGGGGTAATAGACATATTTTAAGAGATGTTTCTAAACTGTACAATTAATACTTATTTGTAATGAATAAATATTGAAATAAATATCTTCTGTACATCTTATTATTTTGTTTAATAGAACCATTATACAAAGTAATACTTTTATTCCTTCCACATATATGTTATAACAATGGTATAAAAGGTAAACATATAAGCTACTTGTAATTCTTTACCAACGTTCGGTAATCTATGCAAGTCGACTTTGTCAAGGTAAATGACACCGAACGCTCGTACAATATAATATAGAAAAAACAAAGGAAAAAATGTGAAATGAAGCGATAAGAAAACAATTGGCAAAATGTTTTGCCTCTAGTCCTTCAACAAATGCTTGTAGCATGCCGAGAGCTTTACGTCTGTTTTGATGTTCATGGTGGTACGCTAATTGTTTTTATTGTTGTTTTGTTCCCACATTTTTTCCTTTGTGTTCAGTGTCATTCACCCTGACGAAGCCGACTTGCTTAAGTTGCCCAAACATTGGTAAGGAAATATGATTACCAGAAGAGCTGTTTTTTTATTATTATGACTATGCCTGGTAGCCACAGTTTATATAAAAAAGCTACTTAAAAAATATTTTTTAGTGGGATCAAGCTCTTCTTACCATGAGTGTGGGTGAGACTGCAGAAATAATAATTGAACCAGAATGGGCTTATGGAAAACCAGGAAGACCAGACTGCAAGTATGCCCTTTGTTTTAATTTTACCCTTGGAAATTCCTTTTTTTTTGTTTTTATTAGAGGAATACTGTTCTAATCTATTAAAATTACCTAATTTCCTAAATCACCATGCTCTGTGTTCTAGGATTCCACCAAATGCCACACTCACATTTGAGGTTGAATTGTTAAGAATCGACTGATCGACTTCCTAAAACACTATTCATGCCGTTGGCAGAAAGAGATTTTTTGTATACTGCCGTTTAGTACTGCTTTCTGTATAACGCTTGTTTTTACAAGGTAAAGGTAAAGGAGGCTTAATCTGACCTATTGCCAGACAGAAGGGTGAATGATTTTAGCTGTATTTTTCATAATGCTGTGTGTTTTGTTCAGCATAACTTTTTTGCATTTTAAAGAGTTTTGTTTGTTGCGCCATTGAGGTCGCGGTCCTGTTCAGCATTTCCAATAAAATTCCTAATTTGTTCAGCATCATGAATTATGTGCCATTCTGAGCTGCTTCGTCTTTTCTAGTATAAAGAGCTAACTAGTCAAAAGTAATTTAAATCATGCTAACACCCCATTTGAAATGAAAAATCATTTACTCGGGCCTAAAAAATAGTGCAAAAAAAGTTTGGATTGCATAAGTACAGATATAGTGAAAGCGATATGACATATACAAGCAAATGAAACCGCTTTACAAAATCACTGATTGGGTGGAAAACACAAGTCAAAAACAGTGAGATTCAGGTCAAAGTTCTTGCTGTTTTGAGCGGCAAACTGGGATGCAACGGTTTTGTTTGTCATGTTTTTTATAAACGAATGAGAATTAAAAGTATTGGCAAATACTAAATTGGCCTTCTTATGCAAGCTATATGAATATTCTGACCAGTTATTCATCAACTTTTTACAGAAAGTATTGTCAATATTCCACTGCCAGTGAAGCTGGTGTACTTTGCTTGGATTAAACATGGCAATTACATTTAAAATGTCCTCTTCATTTAATTGCAATTGACCTGCAAATAGGTTTGCTACAAACAACACAACATGTGGGTTCCATGTCATTTGTTCAAAAATAAATTTATCAGTCTCCAGATTAAAAGAGTCGCCCATTGATTTGCTTTTGGCAAACTTAACCGGGACAGAAAATACAGCTGATTTTAGTCGATTAAAATCCCATAATACTGCAGAAGCAGAAAAAACTTTGTGAATGTGATTTTTCCTGCTGGATTTTTGGCACTGAGTTTCTGAACTGCTTGGAAGAAGTGCAATGACCTGATCTTTTGAGAAATCTTTCAGCGTCATCCAAAGTTCATCTAAGGAAGCCAAAAAGATTCCACCAGACTCAACATACAAAATGCGGTCAACACCTTTCAAGATGTGGGGAACAAATAAAAGCGGGGCTCCATTAGTCATGTGAACATTGTACATCGCTTCTGTGTAGAGCACTGCATGAAATTTGAAAGACACCCGGTGACGAACTGTGTTAGGCCACCTGTCTAGTTCCTGAATAAAATAATGGTAGGTTTGGTCATTGGTGAAAATGTGGAAGTGTAGAACCTTTTTAGAGAACATCACAGCTGATTTCATGGTGAGAATTGCATCTGCCGCTGCCTGTGTCATATCACTGTCCTAAAAAAGCAAATTAAAAATTATTTCATGATCATGATGTAGAATAAGTTTGTATTTCACGAAACTTCAAAAAGCAGCTTCAGTGCAATCAAAGTTTTGTGCACATCTAAAGTGTTTTATGCCAACTCGAAAAAAAAATTGGTTGTACACTTGCTACAAATTTAAGCAAACTGGCTGCGTGTGGCCTAATTTAAAAACATAAGGAAAAACTGTGTGTATATAACGTTCACACAGGTGAAATATATCATGTTTTCTTGAACTCTCAAAAACATAATATTATTTTATGCCGTTGATAGGAAGGTTGTACACACCCTTATTTTGTGAGGATGCTGTGCTACAGGACATGCATTTAAAGCAACAAATTCCACAATTTTTCAGAGAAAAATTACGGGATTTTAAAATGCTAAAATTAGATCACTTTAAATATAATTTGAATGCAATGCAGTATAAATGCAAAATAGTCTGAACGATAAATAATAGTGAAAAATTAGTTTACTACTAACCACGGCACTTTCTTAATACATAATTAAGCTGCACCCACAAAGAATTTAATAAATTTTGAACTTGTTTTAAGACCTAAAAGTTTTATTCAATTTAAGGATTCAAAGATTTTTTATCAAACTTGCAAAGCAACGCACCTTGTCGGTTGGCGGGTTGGCCAAAATCACCAAGTTGATTTCGCGTAAGCTGTAAATCCGGGCTTCTGCCTCGCTGGTGAAATACATTCGATCATTCGTATTCCCGTTTGGTAGCATCGAAGGGGGAAAGTGCTCAAAGCCAGCCGACGAAAAAACCTTGTTCCAAGTGTAGGAAAACAGCCCGGTCGTTATGCCCAGCAAAAGCAGCCAGACCTTAATGGACTTGGTCGAAATGAGATTTCGGCGTTCCAAATCCTCTAATTCGTCTCGTACGTTTCTTAGAGTGTCCATTTTTTACAGTGTTCACATGTTTTATCTCACAAACTTTCACGCACGTGGTAGATATTACACTGTGATCTCAGCGCGCCAATTCGGACGAGGTGTGGTTGTTTTACCTTTACAAGCAAAGTAAATTGAAAAGTTTGTTTGGTTTTGTTGCTGACGCGCTTACTCATGCGTGCTAAAACGATTGTTTCTAGCTGTTAATGCCGCAAATTTCCACTCCATTAAAATCAAAACCAAGTTGGCGATGATGCGAATTGAGCATAACGACCAAATGTTAATTTTTAGATGGTTTTAAACCAGGGGTGGGCAATTATTTTTAACCGCGGGCCGCATGAGAAACCTAAAATGGTGTGGCGGGCCGGGTCAAAAATGAATCTGAAATACACGCAAATTGACGTCTACTCTGACGGAATAAAGCAAATAAGCTAACTTACTTATTATTACGTTTGGAGTTGTGCATAAATGTACAATTTAAGTCGAATTTAGAAATCGCGCGAAGCTCGAAAAAATTTGGATTCTGTTTGTTTTAAAATGCAAACTTTAATTTGGGACGTGAAAGCATGGAGCACAGATAAAAAATGTACATTGCTTGATATATTGGCGTTTATCAAGTTGTGGCGCGTTGACCCAAAAGTTAAGATTAAAATACGAAAAACTTCGTATAAAAAAAATTGCTTTTGAAAGCTTTTAGTTACCGGTTGTATTACTTGCGCTATACAATGGTCGACGGAATAGTTTCGACGCGCAAAAATATATAAATGTTAGGGTAAGTTTGTTAAACTTTCGCTGGAGAGAGTGCCACTGTGCAAAGGACGCTATTTGTCTGTAACGTTGCCGCGTGTAAGATACGAGAAAGACAGAAGAGATTCGCAAAGCGCGAAACAAAATTCCGTTTTAGTATTTAAAACAGGCTAAAAATCGATTTTGGCAAGGTCATGACTAGATCCGTCCCTGATAAAAGTGTGATACAACAAAACATGTAGAAACTCACCCCTTGTTTTCGATTAACCTACAGTATATGTATTTTAAGGGAAATAAGCCGCGGGCCGGATGAAACTGTTTGGCGGGCCGGATGCGGCCCGCGGGCCTTATTTTGCCCAGGTCTGTTTTAAACAAATGGTTATCTAAGCTAAAAACTAATTAACAGGTTTTGTATATACTATTTATGTCCTGCTATTCTATCTACTCTATGGTCTCGTTTAAAATAATTAATTTTTCCCTAAAACATATTTTGTGTTTTTTCCGCGTAAACCGTAAATTAATCAATTTTAAATGACGCCTGACTTATTTTCCATAGCTTTTTCCACAATCGTTCCCCCTAAACAGGGTTGCGAAATTGGTTTTGAAACATTTTCAGTCTGACTCCGATCTAGAAAATAAAGAGCTGCGAGTCCAGCTTCAACTAAACAGATATGTAGAATGCACACTCACACATAAGGGGAAATACTTTACCCTATGCTGTTCCACATATAGGCCTACCATTATTTACAGTAAGTGGCCTTATCAGTCTTGCTATCGGTGTTGACTAAAGTCAATGATTTGACTCGACGTCTTTTAAACAAATGACTTACTTAAATCAATACTTCAAACAACTTAATTGGGTTCAAATTAACTGTTTTAATTTAACATTTCATTATAAAACTGTGCCATTTATCTAAAGTTTTGCACGTAAAAGGTTTAGATTGCTATAGGCCAGTGCTCCGCAACTGGTGTACCGCTTGACCATGCCAGGTGTGCCGTGACGTTTCCGAAGGTGTTTTAGGCTACTTCATTTTTTTAAGGATACTTTTTATTAATTAGTACAATTAACAAAAGATTGTAGATCTTATAAAGAAAAAGGCTGGCATTTTGACTTTAAGATATTATTCAGGTGTGTATTTTAGAACTTTCTTTAATATTTAATCTGTTTCAAGCCGTTACCATCAATCACCGGAAGTCAAGCTTCTAAATAGTGTTTATAACTGATTCAAATGTAAGGAGTATAAATATCCAACAGGTGTTTTTTAATCTCCCCATCTTCACCAGGCTGCCATTGATATTTGATGATAATGTTTATTGTCGATCGAAATATATATCGTCACAGGTGTGCCGCCAAACTTGTTAGCTTTGTTGGTGTGCCGCAAGTTGAAACATATTGCGGAGCACTGCTGTAGACTATGTTGTTTTTTGTTATTTTTATAATCAGGCAAGTTTAACACTTTTTTATTTTTATATCTTTGATTTGACTTGCAGATGACTTTGCTGACTTGCCTGGGTCTTGACTTGTTATCTTTATAAAATACTTGACCTGAACCCATGTCATTTCGAAATGGCTTATTTACAGGACTGCTTGCCGCTATGCAATCGCACGTCGAACTGGGGACTTGTAGTGGTCATTCTAAAGTGCTGAGTGCGCAGCCTGTCTCTATCTATGTAAACATATCAATTTTGCATGGCCAAAGGTGTCATTCTTAGTAGGCTATTAGCCTTTTTCCAGCCGCAGCCTTCTAATTTTAGTGTTTTATTAAAAATACTTCAAGTAGGCTATATGTTACATCTAAGAATTTTGTGTAGGCTAATTTGCTTATGTCTGCTCCCAAAACACAGAGACTTAGGCCTACCGGTACATAAAAGCTTCGCTTTGATTTACATTTGTCAGTTTCGCTTGTTTGCTGTGTCATAAATATAACAAAAATATGGGGCGTAGGTCAGTGCTTCTACAATTAATTTTCCTTTTTTATCAATCTCTTTATCTTTATTCAATATGGTTAATAATTTGCCAATATTCGCATCAGACTCAAAACAGCAGCAATTAGAAGTTTATTATCAGCAGTCAAACGCACACACAAACTAGCACAGCAGCTATGGAACATTGGCACGAAAAGATGATTTTCAACAACAAAAAAGTACTATGATGGCAAAAATATGTAGCATTCAGAAGGGGGCAGTGGCACAGAGAAGGTATGAATGCACAGGCTATCGTAAGGCAGCTTGAAGGCGTAAACATCTACTCGTTCGAAGCAAAACTAAGGTCGCTGGGTGGGGTATGAGCCTGAAAAAATAATTAATTTGAAGGCATTGTTTCGTTAAGACCAAAGAAACACTCACACAGATAATATATATATTTATAATTTTTTTGTTTATTTTGGACCATTAAAAAATAATAAAAAAAGCATGGTAAAATAATTACTTAATCATTTCAAACCTTGTACTCATACAAACTAAATTTAATGTACGGAAGCTGTCAAATGATGTACTATAATTAAAATTAATTAAAATAAAAGGGATCCGCGGGTAAATAAAGTGATCTGTTAAGAGTTGCAAAGTGCTTTGCCGAAACCTTCAAACAATCTCACAACTCCACGTTTTGAAAACCACTGGTGTATAGGAAGCTTTGAAAACAACCTAATCATTTTACCAATTAGTTTACTTGTACAGCACTGAAAAACAATACCACCAACAAGATCGTTTTACAGTCGTTGTAATGACTTGTCAATGTTCTTAAATGGTTTGAATAGGATTAGTCATTTCGCCAAGACATCACTCATAACAACGTGCTTCGATTGATTACATTGTAGTAAAATTGAGATGCTTAAACCAATTGTTGAATGTAATAAATGTTAAGTTTCTATGTCGTTCGGTTTTTGATGTGTGTAAGATAAAACAGTTGTCAAAATGGAACGCGTTTACCATATATTCATAAGTTTAATGTTGATTTCCGATATCAATGCTTCGACAATAGGAATTAAGTTACTCTTAAATTGACTTGGACTGGATTATAGACTTGCGATTGGTTGCAAATGGCATGCCAATAGGATAATTTTTTGTCTTGCAAACGACTTGCCGAAACTTGAGTTATTATGCAAATTACTAAAATACTGCAGTTGCAGCGCACCTTTTCGGGCGAGGACAGGTTTTCTGGTGAGCCATACGAAACGCCAGTAGTCGAGTCGTTTGTCTTGGAAAAGTACGGAAGGCTGGCGGGAGGATCGTAGTTGCAAACACCGTTGCGTCTCATGCGCATCAGAGCCTAAAAAACACTTGTAAATTGCCGCTTTTGTTCCGTTGCCAAGGGTGAAATACTTAATTGAACTTTAAATAATATTCTTGCAGAACGTATGACAAATTTTCGAGTTAACGTCATTGAACTACTTAGTTATCTTATGTCCCAGAACTTAGTTATCTTATGTTGTCAATTTTTTTTCTTGAGAAACGATGCGCTGGCCACAAACCTTGGCTAAACGTTTGACAACGTTGAATTGACTTTATTTGCGCGGACGCATTGCGGTGATACATCCTCCGTAGGGGATACAGAACTTAGTTATCTTATATTGTCAAAACGATGCGATAGCCACAGACCTTTACTAACATGCACAAATTAGTTTGCTATCAAATCAGTAGCGATGAATCTAATATATGACGAGTACAAATGTTACTAATGTGCATGAAAAATCCAATTCTAGGACATACCAGCTATAAAGCGTGGGTGTACATTTACCTTGTACTCGGATATGCGCAGTTTCTTGCCGTCGACAATGCACGTTCGCTTGGGTCGCGGCTTGTACTTGTAGTCCGGGTATTTCTCCAGGTGCAACTTGCTGAGGCGAGCTTGTTCTTCGTAGAAAGGCTGCTTCTCAAGTGCTGACATCTCCTTCCACTTGGCGCCTTCGCAGAAAAAATACATTTATTTGTTTGGTCTTAATTGCGACGTAATGGTATATAATATACAATGTAATTAAAATGGAGTGTCCTTATTTATACGCTAGCATGTCCGAAAAGCGACAAAAATAACTTTTCTCTAAAAAAGTATTTTCCGTAGTGATTGTTAAATTAGTAACTTGAGCGCCTGAGCGCCCCCTTAACTGTTCATAACTCATGTTAGCTAATTTCCTTGAGAGGCAGTTTATTGATTTGGGATCTTTTGACGGAATAAAACAAGAAAAGCAGGTGTTCACAGATCTTCAAACAAGATTCGAACACTTCATGCAGTCTACGTTTTTAATTGCCAATATTTACAAATTATAATTTTTTTTAATCTGCAATATTTACTTCATTAAATATGCATGTCCTAAGTATAAATATAGGTGCCTTTGTACAACACGAGTAAACAAATTGCAGAACCAACCCGTTATACAATTCAAAAACAAAATCCCAAGTCCGTTGTTAAATAGGTGACGATTATAATTCAAATGTTCGGAAACTATGCTACCTAATTTTCTATGAACTTTGGTATTTATTCCAGATAAAATTACCCAGAATTTTGCTGATATTCGAGTTGTGCATGTCGGGAAACGCTTGTAGGATCTTTCTTCGCTCGTCTTTGGCCCAAACCATGAACGCGTTCATAGGCCTCTTGATGTGGCCGTGTGAGCTACGAGTCACTTCCATGTCTACATTCGACACAAGAAAAACAGATGATTAACTTAAGCTACATCTTAACGTAATTTTAGCGGTTAACATTTTGGTATTATGATAAACAAACTTTAAACAATCAACATTTACGTATTTTTTTTTAGTTTTACGCATTACAACCCTTGTCTATGTTTTTTCGGGCGTTTTACGGCAATACTTTTCTGGTTTGACAATGTAAAACCCCTTTACCTTTCTTGTCTCTATGATTGTAGCCGTTGACTCTTTTACATAGGATGGATCCCTGATCCTAAAAATAAAAAAGGTAATATCTAATATAATGAGGTAACCAGCCAGTGGCGATATCCCTATACTGCTACATTGTAGCTAACAACAGGCCGTACACAAAAAGTACATTTAAATTTCTTATGATCGTTAAGCTATGTTTGTCCACAAATACAAAGCCGTGTATATTGTTCAGTAACAACCTGTTTCAGTGGTACGACAAGCTTTTCAACATGAGCGTAATAAATGTATCAAAGACATTCCAAGTACAAGATGTTTTGGAACTAGAGCCGCTGGAGGCGCCAATGTTTACTTCTCTGAAAGTTTTTATTGAAATGAAATTGGCCTTTAATTAGTGCGCTTGTGGATTTTTTTGCTTGTTTTTACCGTTATTATTGCAATTTTGACATCTTGAAGTACGGTTGTACAGAAGCCCTGGAACAGTGCAATACAATTTTTCAACAGTGTCACTTGTTTTAAGTTTTTAAATACGAAAATGGCTAAGTATCTATTAGTGAAGTCACCGAACTACCTTTGGCAAAAATGCGATTTACATTCTAAAAAATTTTTTTTTACTATACAGGGCTTAACAAGTTTGGAAAATCCTTAAAAAATCGAAGAATTTGCAAACCTGTTCTCGGTGAACAAATGGCCTTGGCTTGAACTTGTCCGGCCTCTGTAGGTCTACATTATCTGCAACAACAAGATTGTCTTTTAACCTGGTCTTTTCTTACAACCAAATGTCGTCAAACTAGTCGCTTACTATAATACGTTCACGCAACCTCTCAAAGTTAAACTTAATACAGAAGACCAATCTAGAGACAGAGGTTTATTCGTTGGATGTAGGAATATCTACGTATGTTTGAGAAAATTACCCGACCAAGAAAAATTGTTTTATGTATGGTGCATAATGGCTTGAAGTGACAAGTGCTAAGTCATCAAGTGTGCGCAATGTTTTTTTAAATTTTTATTGCAAATATTTAGCCTTATGTCAGGGTTGCCATTAAAAAAAGCAAAAACCCGGGCATATTCATGACAGGTTGGATAACCACTTATAGAGGCACCAATAGTGTATTATTTGTTTATAATTTGCTTTTAAACAACAAACGTTTTATTTCAATGGTACAACTATTTTGAATTTGCCAAGATAAATTTTACTTGATCGCACAGTGTACGACAAAAATGCCAGACATGTTCGAAAAAATTGGACTTTTGGCAACCCTACATTATGTATCAAAGGTTATACCCTTCAATTTGACCGACCTTGTCGAATAATTTGTTCACGATTGCAAGCGGGAACGGACGAAGTTGCTTTTCTCGTCAAATTTATCGGCACGTCCTGCAAATCAAAACAAGGGTCACGATTATAAGTTTTCTTCAAGAGCCCAACACTTCGAAAGCCCTGTTTTTCAACATTGGTAAGCTTTTGAACTTTCCCATTCTTTTTCAAGTGGCAAAAGCCTAAAACAAATGGTCCATACTATTATGTGCGAATATATCACTCAGAAATAGTGGTCCTGTTTGTTACAAAATGGTGGTCCTGGTTGTTATACTTCACCCTAATAGAAAGTGTAAGTGCGGTTTTTGGCCATTTTTTTTTTAATTTAAATTTATATCGTCGGAATGTCAAACAATGGTGTTTTGGATTTCCCAACGCTGGAAAGATTATTTCGCTGAGAGCAAAATGACATATCTCTTAAATTTAGGGAAACCACGACAAGTGCAACGGAATTTTGCTCTTAAGTTAAATTAGTATGAAACGTTTATTGCTCGTACCAGCACCGGCATCTTATTAATGCCGTTACTGGAATATTCGCTCGGTGGTCCGTTTGCATTATGCGCTCAGCGTCAAAGTTTTTAAGTACCGGTATACCAGACAGCATCAACATATGCATGTGCACAGCAATTGCCTTAGGTTGACATTAGGTGGTACTGTCGAGAAACAGTTACATTAGTTAGGTATTCTGACAATAAAGCATCGCAGTATGGCATCTCTACAAGCAAAAGGCCTCACAACTCAGCATTCTATTAAAAATCGACTTTTAACGACGTGGCCAGTTTACAGTGGGGCGTGAAACGGATGCAACATCGTCGACTGTCATCTGGCACTTGTCAAAGCCATTGTCAGCCCGGCGATAAAACGCGTTTTCACACGATCGCGCGGATAGGCCACGGGCCTCTTTGTCAGCCACACTTTTTCCAACTTTTTCCACCCTCCTTGACGCTTCCAAACACACTTGGACAACTTTTTGATTTTGATTTTCAGCTTAAGGAATTAGATTTGAATTTGAATTGCTGAACTCGCGAAAAAAAGGGAATTCAACTGAAATCTGGCCTACAAATATTAATCGCTTTACAGACAATTTGAATAAAATCGCATTTATTTAACTGCGATAAAGTATGAATCGTAAAGATTCGTACGCCAAGATTGTAACATGTCAAACTGATAAAAACTTTAAAACTGAAAAAAAAACTTTGATTGCTCTAATTCGTCAAACTATCCAACTATAGAGTAGTCCGGTTGTCCAGGTCTGCTCTCTTTGTCAAGATACTCGCGAAATAGCGACGAAATCAGGGTTGGAACCTAAAAGGGGCCGGCCGCTATTAAATTGGCCAGGTTGGCCGGTTTGAAGTGCCGCACGTTGGCCATTGTTGCGAGATGCCAGCGCGATTGTTTAACGACGCGTCTGCCATTCGACATTCGCCCGGCGCGTTTCAAACGAATGACGTCATGCAGCAGGGCGATTATTGTCGCGTGACGTCACGCGCGTTTATTATTACCGGAAACAGGCCACTTTCGCTTTTTATTCATGGCCACCTGTTTGCAAGTGTTTTCGTTTAGGCTAATTTAGCCTTAAAAGCAATGAATTTCAACCTTTCATGGCTTACGGTTCACCTCAAAAATAATAAATAGATTTTCGGCACCCCGACTGAAATTTTCGTTAAGTATTTTATTGAAATGTCACTATAATTGGAACTGGAACAACACAATCAACTCAAAACATGTAGGAAAATGTAATTTGACCTGATGATCTCTAATCGTATACAAATAGCTGTATCAAGAAGCTTACCAATTGAGCAAAAAATCAGATTCTTAAAAATTCTCAAATACCTATCGGCACCCTTGGGCATTAAAAATGGCACACCAGGGCGCCGCGGCACCCCGGCTGAGAACCACTGCTTTGAAGCACTGATCCTAAAACTGTGTGTTGCGGCATATGGTGTGCCTCGAGAGGTTGTAAAGGGTGACGCGCAACTTTTTGTATTTTTCAAAAATAAACTATTTACGCCAAAAATTTTGGCCAAGCATGCGAAAATTAAATATAAGAGGCTCCTTGTGCAAACTTAATATGTTAAAATGAAGATATCTCCCCGTCCTAATGCACGTTAATGACGACAATGACTTCAAATGATTGCAAAACGGTATAGACTTTCTTGTCTCAGTCAAAATCAGTCGCTATAGGTTCTAGTTTATAAAAGAGAAATATATTTCGGCAATCACGGCATCATCAGTCTCTAAAAAGAGGCTCCTTTTAAGAATATAGTATATACTTTTACTATCTCACAGTTTACTTTGGGCTGTTAAGTTTTAATTGTTTTTTTTAATTTGTTTTTAAATTAAGGGACAAAAATGGTTCCTCTTGTGCAAATTTTGTTTAATTCTGGTAGCTGATATAGCATAGCTGACCTTTTCAAGGCAAATTGATTATAGCAGTCTCAGTAGGAGGCCCAGATTTCTTCTGCATCTATTTTATTTTTAAAATTATTATTACAGAGGTTGAACAACCCTGAGTTCCCGTCGACCGACAATCTGGAACACAAGGCAGCACTCGCTATTGTAAATGCGCCTTTCGTCCGTTTCTTTTCCGCGAATGTTGCCGAACTTACTTGGAATTCGACGAACGTTGCCGTCAACTAGATTGTCAAGTAACTAGGCCAAACAAACAACACAGTATTGTGTCGAATCCAGCCCGGCCTCTGAATGTTTTAGTTGGAAACGGACAGGGTGCATGAACGATAATGTTTTTGTAATTTTTGTGAACCGCTCCACTGTGTTTGAAACGTCACGTTTAAGGTGCCAGCTGTCGACACCGTGCTGTACAACACGCAACAGTTCCATTTAGGTTGGGTACAAGATGCGGTAGTTCATTTTCCAGGGAATTTCCTCCAATCACGCCCTTGTCGCATTTTCAATAAGAAACCGTTTGCGCGCGCGTTATTTCCAAGCGCGATTGAAAGGTTTTGTAACGCGCTGTCCTTTCGCCGTCCCAAGTACCCGTTTACGTGGACTGCATTTCACTTTATTCATCGACAAGAATGGAGAAACGCTATTGCCCGCCGATTCAGACCCCCCAACCCTTATACATCTGCGACCTGTTTCCGTCTGCATTCATTTCATCCGGATTGCTTATGAATAAGTGTTCGCCGTCTAATCGTACACATAAAGCAAAAGCTACGGCGAATGAATGGCCCACAATATATATTCATTCTTATCATTGAATAAAGAAAGTTGCCTGTCAACAGCAGACAGCGAGTGCGCTGTGACACGCGGGCCCTTCCGCCGATTTACATGCCACTTTATTTGCCGACAAAATTTCTACATTATGGCGACAAGGTTTGAAGGCAGCGCGGCGCGCTAACAATGCGCCTCGTGCCCCTAAAGCCGGGGAACAAACCAAATAAAGGCGGATGCACGTCGGTCCCATTCAGTGTTTCCCGAACTGCGCGACATACCCACGCGACATGCCTCGGCCGCGCGCGACACAAACGCGTCGTTGTTTTGCGCATGTCGCTTTGCGTGTAGCTATTTGCCCGAACAGGCATTGTGAGCAGTCGAAGGCACGCCGCTGTGTACTTTTTGCGACTGAACAAGGGAGAAAGAAACAGATCGTCTTGTCGGACCGATTCATCCAACTCCCTGTGCCCCGTTATGGTCAAAACAAGGTCGTTTTTTTGAATTCCCAAATCAATTTCGCGTGAATGCGGAGTATTGTTCGCGAATTTCGGTGGTAAAACAGTTTTTTTAACCAAGGGGTACTAATTGTCCAAGGGGTCGATTTGAAAATTTAGAAGAGTAATTTTTACAGTGATATGACTATATGCTATGTTCAAAAGCCCCATACCAAAAAGAATAATTAGGCGATTAATTAAAAAAAAAATTATTCTGATTTAAACGTAAATACGTTTGGTCAGTCTTTTCTTGTTTGTTAAAGGCTTTTGGCACACATGCGTTACTGTAAGAGCTTTTACATTTTGTATGTTAAATATGTTTTGTACTTGTTTTAATGCCACTGATCCAGTACATGCCCAACACGTAGAGCAGGGTTTCTTAAACTAGGGTCAAGCCCCCCCCCCCCCCCCCCCCGTAGGGTTTGGTGAAGTATTTTAAAAGGTGGAGAAGGGGTGTATGGGCGACCGATAGGGCCATAATAGGAAACTTTAACATTTTGGACGTCATTTGCACTCTTTACCCTGTTTATAATAATCCGAACAACCTGGTGTACAAACAGGCCAATGACTTTGCCACGAACAATATTAATCGGAGATGGGCGCGTGTTTCAACGTAAGTTGTCATATAGATGAGTGACCCCAACAATTTAAGAACCCTAACTTAAAGCGTCGCGCGGTTGGCCGAAATTCCTAGAAAACGATACAAATGATTGTGCAACACCAGTAAAAAATGTTTGATATCTTGGTCTCCACTAGACAAGTAGTAGGACAAGAATGGCCGTCGTGGCGGTGCACCTTGTTAAATATAAATGGCGTTTAACACACTGGCTATAGAGAAATCACCTTAAAACAAAGCGGCAGAGTCTAAAGCGCGCCGCGATTTTACCTTTATCAGTGGCACACAGCAGCGGCAAACGGTCCTACGCAATTGCAGCCGAGATCTAACAAGGTCGCTTAATTAACAGTAATGGCCGCGCGCACCGTCGCAGACTGGTAAGACAGTTGTCGAAGGTATTACGTCGCGCGGAACAACCGAGCAACGAACAGCAGAAGCGGCAGACAATCGCTCGCGCGTCTATTTTCGTTCAAGGTGACGGCCCCCGGAGAAATCAGTCGCGCCCCCGTCCAATTCGTGCCACAACAACTGCTGTGCTTTCGCATCACTAATAAACCGACAACCGTCCTTGAGATGCGCGCGTATCCTGACTTTTCCCGACTCTCTGTGCCATGACTTTTGGTCGTTATACCTGGTTGGACGAAGCAAACCTAGAGATACCCCGAGCTTACAATGCTTCACATCGCGATTAAAAATTGAAATGAAAATACTGTTGTGCGAAATTAAAAAATAAACAGATATAAATAATAATATTCTCCGCAATATTAGAATAAAGTTAGAACTGAAATATATCATCGATTAGGTTTAAAAAAAATTAGCACAAAATATTATTATGCGAGTCAACAAAACAAAACTGTAAACGAAACATATCTTTGTAATGATAGGATACCTAGTTCAGTTAAGAGTCGAACCTGCGTACAATTTTATACCTATACCGAAAAAAAACAAAAATTAATAAAAGAAGACCATATATCAAAAGTTTCAGTGTTTAGCGAAATCTTTTCTCGGCGAAAAACTGTTTTTTAAAGAAAATGGGTACCAAGTAATTAAGAGTAAAATTATATTTGATTTCAAAATGACTGCTGGAGAAGTCCCTGCCCCATTTCCATTGAAGGGATTGTTGAAACACTTCAATTCATACACCATTCAGGTAAGGTTTAATTATGTTCTCGTGTCATTTGGAATATAAGCTGGGGGAGTTATGTTATTTAAGTGCCGAGGATCTAACGCCAAAGCCATTGAGCAGTAGTCCTGCAACAACTCCGCTCTATTTATATTTTAATATGCCTCGTTGTTGTTGCGCGCAGGTCCAACAAAGATACGCGGCAATTTTTGACTTATAGTTTTTTGCGGCGACCAGTAGAAACCCTTAATTTCTCTACTCCCATGTGTAAGTCTTGGCTTCACACACCAAAGGTGAACATTTAAAGCGCGACTTTAGCATCAAATGTACATGAGTCTCCACGACATTGAAGCAAATTGATTTTTCATATTTTTTGCTGCGAACGCCAGTCGGTTATTATGTGCAATCAAAGAGGTTTAAACACTTTTGGATTTAGCTTTGTTTGACGTATTGATAATAATTAATAATCTTAATATTTTACGGAATTTTGAATTTACCGCTCTAATAAGTAATTTTTTTTTCAACTCTGAACCCTAAACTATTTGTGAGGTATATTCATATAAAAAGTTCAAAAAATGTTTTCGAGGCAGAAAAGGGTTTGAACCGCAAATTCGAAGAGCGGCGTTATCAAAACTATTTAAATTTATAAATGATACATTTCAATTCTAAGTTTAATTCGACCTCCTATAGTCATTAGATCTATGATTACCGTTGAAGCCGAATAGGCCTGTTCGAGGCTGTGAGTTGTGACGGGATGACGGTTGTTCGGTTTTAAAGGAAAAGCATCTCCGCCCATAATGCTGGCCAAAGGGGGGACGAATCCACCTGACAAATTAGTGCATCATTGGTATTATGAAAAACGTTTAAGGCGATCTTCCCTTTACTTCGTGAAACGAAAATAAACAGCAACATATAGGCTTTAAAATCTAAAGTTTAGATTTTCAAGTTTAACTCTACTAACTCTACATAGGGTATGATGAGCTATGGCTGTTCGCCTAATAAGTGTTAAAAGGTTGAGTTCTCGCACAAATTTAATAAACAAATCCAAATTAAGTGAAAACCAAAAGTTTTAAAAAGGGAGGGCAAACTTCCTTTAAAAAAATAAATAGGCCTGCGTTATTATTGTAGTCATGTCGCAAAAAAAAACAATATTCGAAAACATGTTGTTACCTGTGGTAGCTTAAGTTGGCTAGATAATTTTTTTATAACACTAAAAATGCCAACTCATGCATCGTATTTTTTATGTCGTTAGAAATTTAAAAACCTAAAAAATAATCGCCTTATAGTTCTCGTTAGTTCAAAAACGATGCATTTTATTTCAACATCGAAAAATTACCAAGTAATTCCACCCGAATTTATGTTATCCGTAATTACTAAAAACGCGTGTCAAAAATTACCGTTGGCGGCAAGCATTTGCTTGGCAAAGTCCTGAAGGCTTGGTTGGCAAGACGAACAGTTGGCTCTCATGTTCAGCTGAGGAAATGTTGGCGGACAGCCTGGAAGGACCTTAACATAAGAAAGGAACTCAGTTATTTCATGAAGAAACAAGGACCTTAGTGGAATGCAATCAAACAACGCGTTATTAATTGCTTACCGATCCGTTTCAGTGTATGATCGTGATGGATGGCTCGCACATACGTTAAATCGTTTTCAATATAAAACACGAATGTAACACGACACAATTTGTGAAACACACCGTTATATAGCTAAAAGAAGTTCTGAGCCGATGCCTCTTTGAGACTAACTTTTCTCCATAAAAATGAACAAAAACGCAGCATATAGCAAGCAAATCGTTTAACGTGAAAACATTGAGACAAATGTTATTAAAAACATAAACAAAACACCTATTTTCAACCCAAGTTACTGTAAACAATGACCTTAGTCCAAGTCATTTCGTTTGTCCAAATGACTTAAGTAAAGTCAAGTTATTAGGCCCAAAATACTCAAGTCAAGTCAAGCCACTAGAAAACAGTAACTTAAGTGCACTTACTGTAAGTCAAGTCATTTACTTAAGTCACTACAACCCTGTATCACTGCTTGACTTACTGCAGGTTGGAACGGCGATTGGTGTCTTGCTGGTGTCAAGCTCGGAAAGTGACCTAAAACAAAGTAAAGCAAAATAAGAGCTCTAACATTTGCCAATGCCTCCCATAGAATACCAAGTTTATTTATTGCTTATCACAATGCACCGAACACAAGTGATTCACGGCCCGTAGAAGAAAAGAAGACTGCAAAGTGTAAAATTATGATCAAAAGTGTCACTGTAAACTATTGACTTCTAAGGATAATTTAAAGAATGACAGCCGAAAATTATATTTAAGATTTTTAGAAGGATTTTACTGCCAAAGTTAGCCACAATGGTAGCAAACATGTTACCTGCAGCAGGTTTCGACTTTCCCCTCTTAGTTACGCTGGCGTGGTTTGGTGGACTTGCCCTGTTTTCCTGTTGCTCGTTTTCTTCTTTCGTCTTGCCGTCAGAAATCAGCTGCGAATTTGAGTTTCAAGTTATAGGATCAGCAAGTCTTACGTAGCTGTAAGCCGAATTAGGTGCTGTCTAATGATATCGGTTGGAGAGTCGATACTCTACGACAGGGGTTCTTAAACTTTTTTACCGCGGACCCCTAAACTTTATTTTTGCCTCGCGTGGACCACGGTAGGCCCCCAAAAAAATGATGTCAAAAATTTATGTCACAATACAAATAGACTTTATGAGTCTGTTGATTTCGGTCAAAACATGTGAAAGTGAAATGGAGTCTTAATGTCAGTGCAAACCGTTATATTTTTAGTTTAACTGTTTTCTTTGAAAAATTGATTCCTTCTTAAATATAGGTCACACTAATATTTCATTTAGTTCTTCATGGATCCCCCAAAAGTAATTCACGGACAAGGGTTATTCAAGACTATGTTTCGAATAGTTATGTTTGACACTCACGGCTGATTTCTAATAGTAAATACCGGGAATCTGTAAAATAATACTTTAAATCATATCCGTACCTTATAACTTTTTTGTTCAAGTATAATAATGAATTAGGCCGCATAGAGAAGGCTTTAGTTTAGTTTGCTGAAAACGGTTCCCCAAAATACGAACTCTTTTCTTGCTAGATATTGTCGAAGCTCAAACTATATATTAGAGCAACACAACCTATATTTGTGCTAATTCATTTGATGGAGCCCTATATTTTTCCATAGATAGGAGAAAAACATATGCATAGAGATAATGATAATTTTAGAAATAAATTTGATTATACGGAGGTAAATGCGATTATTTTGCCGTTTAGTTTTGCGGACAGACGAGAGGTCTTTTTAATCCAGTCATGCACGAAGGGGAGATTCACTGATCAATCGCTGTTCTAATAGGTCTGCTCGCGTTTCCAACTGTCACAAATTTTCATTTCGACCACATGCTGCTGCGCTGGAATCAACTAAAGCTGCTGGACAATTGTTGCGCGATTTTGGATTGCTTTGCAGTCGTTTCCTCTTCAATTTGATCGCTCCGTTGCCTATTGTGCCTAAAAGGCTTTGTCTGTCTGTGCAGTTATTTTCCTTTACGACCGTACCCACCCAATGAACGCATTTCGCTGTGCCTGGATCACATAGGTAAAAATCACCCACTTTTCCATCAATAGTTGCGCAGAGTGTACATTGCATGTTTAGAGAAATCCCGTGTATTTGTGGAGAAACGATTTAAGTGTTATTTGGCATATTAGCTTTGAATTGGTTTATAATTACAGGGCGTGTTTGTGTTTTAAAAAGGCCTACATTTCGAATATATTTTTGGCCGGTACGTATTGCTAGGTTTATTCCGACAAAACGAAATGCCTAAACTATGAAACAATGTATGTTAAGTGTAGTAAAGTGACTGAACTAAACAGTTTTTACATAAATCTTAGGACAATGAAATAAGGCGAAAGCTTGTAATAAATGGCTGGCAAACATTTCGGTTTAAGTACAACACAGGCTGTTTGTATTTCTTTTTACCTGAATCTGCTGTTGAAGACTTGAGATCTTCCACTGTTGTTCGGCAAGTTGCTGCTGTTGTCTGTTGATCTGCAAAAAAGATGGAAGACGCTCATGAGCATAAATAACAGCTGACAAAAGCCAATATCACGCATTCGTAATCGTAAATTTCGAGGACGTCCGTATTTGGTGAATAGTGGCAAAATACAGATTTTGACGGCTAAAAGTCACCAACATAATCATAGGTTTCAGGACCAAGGCACTTCTTGTCTCAAACAAAGAATCCGTGAAGAAGTTTGACAACTCGTTGTTCAAAAATTGCAACAAGGAATGCCAAATTTTTAAGGTGTATCGTCATCCTATTTCAGGTGAAAAAAACGCCGAGGATATAACATAGCAGATTTTATAAAGTATCGTCTTTAAACAAACCAACAATAACCGAGAAGACACAAATAATTTTTAAATTTACCTGTTCGCGCTGATCTCTTTGAGCATCATTCTGTCGCTCTGCATTTAAAATATCCAACACTGGCGGCTTCTCTTCGAAGCCCTTTGAAAAACAGGGGAATATTGCAGTGTCGTATTGACTTAACTAAATGACTTTACTTAAGTGAACTTAAGTCACTGTCGTTGTAAAGCGACTTGACTTGACTTAAGTCTTTCGGAAAAATGAATTGACTTAAAATTAATCCACTGGTTCAAATAACTTGGGTTGAAATTTTTTATTTTGATTTTACACTTCATTGTAAATGCAAACTATTTATCTTAATGATTGCTCGCACAACGATTAGATTGCCACATGTTGCGATTTTGAGTTGACTAGTTGCTTATTTTTGGACGACCAAATTTAATAGTTTATTGTTGTATTCGTATATCAGTGATTTGGGCAACTGATGACCTAGACTGGGACTTAACTTGTTGTATCTCAAAAATGAGCTAACTTCTGTAACTACAGTATATAGCATACAATTAGCAGATGGCACTTGATGAACTAGTAATGGTCCCTAAAGATCTTTGACGGTCACTCAAAGCCAAATCTTTAAAAACACTACAGAAAAAGTGCAAATAGACGATTTGCAGGTAATCTTGCAGCTTTGTCATGTAGATTAACGAAAGAAATTGCGAAAAACTTACTTTGGAAGAAAGGAGCTGCTTTCTCAACATACTCAGTTGAGTAATCATCTGAGTGAGACGTCTTTCTTTCTCCATTACGAACATTTGCATATCTGCAAAACCAATTGGCCAAGTTTCATTTTTACCGAAATGAAACATAGCAGAATTGCTGATAAGTATAAGGTAATTATATGTTGACTCGTTGATTAAAATTTACACGCTAGGTCAAATTAATTGTCACAATAATTTACAAGTGAATATCGCTTTTTCATCGCTTCCATAATGTAACAAAGCAGTAGTCGGGCGATTTTTGCACTTTTTAAGTAAGCTTACCCTGAAAGGGCATCTCGTGCGAATCCAGGCCGGTTAGTGGCGAGGGAAAAAGCCATTGGCTTTCCATGTTCCTACAATAAAAAAACAGCTTCGTTAGAAATCGAATAGAGCGAAGATGCCGTTTCTTTTGACAAATATTGTAAGGGCATAACTTAAACACAATCACTTTGATTAATACCTATTTAGTTCCTGTTTATCATTAATCTGCCGGTTGAAACACCCAAAAGTTCAGACTTCTAATTTTCTTTAATTTTTTTAAGTTAATATTTTTCTTGTGTAACATTTCGGTTGAACTAAAACAACATCAACAGGTTTTCTCCACACACTATTTAATTTGCAAACGCAATATACATAGAACAGGTTACGACTAAAAAACCTTACAAGCCGAAATAAAAAAAAAAGCTTAAAATCCCAAAATTTTTTTTAAACCTAGAGAAGCTTCAAATTGCGAAAAATGCCAACAAAAATTCTGCGTTTTCGCTTAGCGCTGTAATCACATAGCATGTGCCTAAATCATCCTCCCCGCTAAAATTTGATTGAAAACGGCGCGCGCTTGGGCGCGAAAAGCGCCAGTCGATTTCTATTGTTGTTTGGCAATTTCGTTGTTGCTTCTGATCGGCGTGCTCGCTGATCGACACATCCGAATGTATTTGTCACTGCGACCGCACCAAACAATGCGCTGTGGCTTTGCTGACTACGCAGCCTGGAAGCAACCAGCAGCAGCAGTAGCTACTGTAAGTTGAGATAACCGGCACAGTAAAATACATAAACTACTGTTACGACCATAGCTTCTCGAATAATTGTGTTTTGTTCTCTGATATTTCGACGGCCCACACAAGTTGCCTTCTTTAGAGTGATTTGATAAATTGACACAATCGGGCTGGTAAAAGTTAGGGCCGTTCTTTCCAGCCACAATGTTGTGCGTTTTTTGATTTGTTTTTTAGTTTGTACTCCCGACTCGAAAATTGTGAGGTCACTTTTTTCAAACTGTTTGCGCCTTTTTTCTATCCTTATGGTCTATACCTTTTTTCTATCCTAAGACCGCAAGACTGATTTTCTATAATTTGATGTGATTTTTGATCAAATTGCTTCGCTGATTCAGAAGAAATGCTGCCTTACAATTTACAAACAACGCTGTAGTGATCTTTTTTTTATAATAACCAGTTTAAAATTGTCACGTAATATGTCGTTATTTGGTGTATAGCCTACTGTACCTTACCAATTTTTAAAGCAATAGGTCATTTAGGAAAAACACGCTCACCGCTGCAGGCACGCACGCTACTAGGTAAAGTTTTGTTCATTGTTTATGTGGGGGAGGGGAGGGGGTGAAATTTAATTCCCGGCAATCGTAGGGCAAAACGCACGAGGCACAGAGTTATCGCACTTGCATTATGACAGCTAACATGTTTTTAACGACTCGATTCGACCGGCTGCGAGTCTGCCTGTTCGTGGCAGCCACGGCTGTTGTATAGCTTGCCTGTTTGTCGTTTTAAATTGTTTTCCACCTACGAGATTTTTTGTGCTTTATTTTCTACCTCGTTACAGCGTCGTCGATTTAAAATCGCATTTTCACTTTTACGACTTGAAAGCAACATTTAACATGTAATACTTTGCCCAGACGGACTCATGGAGGCACAAACAGATATCCTTTGAAATTTATCTTTACTTTCAAAAATGATTGCCTTTCAGTTTATCGATTTGAAAAACTAAAATTGATGTATCTTTTTTGAATGCGAAACCATAGGATGTTATAAAGGCACAAAGGATGCCGCGAAATATATATTTTCATGGTTAATTGGGGATTTTAGGCTTTTAGTTTTACTTTATTGATGTTAAAACTTACTAACCACACTTTTGGTTGTATAGTTATTAAACAATTATACAACCATGAAATTATGGTGTGTTAAGTCGTTTCCATAACTGGTCAATTAAAGCAAACCAGCACGTTGCGGTTATGAATTTAGTAAAAAAACGTAAACTGTAAATGTCGAAGACATTTTGAAAAGCTTATTTATGCTGTCGAAATATTTTTGGCCACTTTACAGTATGTAGAAATGACAAGAATTCAAACAATCGTTTTTTTTCGCGACTATTACTTTACTCACGTTCTGTCGTTCGTTTCAACGGGAAGGCAGCGGGAAATTTCCGAATCTGAACAATGAGCAACTTTATGTTAAAATTTCATCGCACAACAAATCCAGTAAAATATTTTGAAAAAAGGTAAAAATAGATAAACGTAATTACAATCGTGCAATCGACTAAAATACAGGCAATATCGATTAAATTTGCAAACCTCTGTAGAAATGCAGCACAAAGCTTAGCTTTTGAGGTCTTGAATGCCGTTGCATATAGCAAATTTGAAATATTGATCATTTTCCTAATTAAAACGCAGGAGCAGCAATGGAACGTAAACAACGTTGCTTGTATTTAGTTTATTTGAAAGAAAATTTTCTACTGATATAGAGTCTTTAAAAAAGAATAGAAATAATCGTTGTGGACCTATTCAAGTGTACGAGAATTATGAAAAAAGCTTGAATAATTCG
Source organism: Ascidiella aspersa (assembly GCF_963924565.1). Classification (NCBI taxonomy): domain Eukaryota; kingdom Metazoa; phylum Chordata; class Ascidiacea; order Phlebobranchia; family Ascidiidae; genus Ascidiella; species Ascidiella aspersa. Next base: position 9,401,116 of record NC_139454.1, on the reverse strand, counting down.
AGCTGAACTTACTTTTTCTTCGTCTTGTTTGATGGCGTTCTTTCGCAAAGTCCATCCCAGAAAAACAAAACTAATCGTTACACAAATCTCCCTACAAACACACAGGGTATCATTAGAATGGCAACTTTTATAGCGTTAAACCTCTTACCAGCCATGTCTTGGCATCTTTTTCACATGTCTGGCAGTTTACACACAGCTTAAAATCACCAGGCTAGATTTTTGTTCTGTGGGTCCTTTTGATTGAACGCGTAAACTGGCCTATCTGGCTTATAATAGAATCCTGCTTTCTTCTCGGGAATAACATGTTCAATAGCCAAAGACCCCATGTGCGCTTACTGGTACTTTTAATGTATAAATTTTTCAGTAATATGCAACCAGTCGTTCCTTATCACCAAGCCGTTGGTGCCTCTCGTGGTAGCCCTGGACGCCTTACAACAAAATTAAATACAAGTCTTTCAATTTACGGCAAGGCGGTGTGTCTAGGTTTTGTTTTTTTAACTGGAGAAGCGGCCGGTTGGTATAGTACAGGAATTGAACCCGCGGTCCAAAAATTTCGTCAAAACGTCGAGAACGAAACTGTTGTTAACGCTTAGCTGGATTGCTCAACTGACAAAGTTTTTTCGCCGCTTTTGCCAAATTCACACGCTTTTATTCGCACTTTGTCTAACCTTTAAAAATCGGCTTGTAGTTAAACGTAAACGAAAATTCTAGCGACTGTCTTCGGTCGAAGTGGAACAAATTAAAAAAACGAAAACTGTTTTTGAGCGATCGGCTAATTAAACTTGCCTCGTCTAACCTGCCTAAGCTTTCTAGACTGAGAGCGTGTTAACCAGTGGTTGGGAATATTTTTTAGAATTTTAGCATAGCAAACTCTTTTAAAGTTTTTATTCATTTAAGGACCTGTTATGAAAAAATGTAAGAGTGAAAAGCTCAAATGTCCAATGTAAAAGGATGCAACTCAGAAATATGACAAATATAACGCAAAGCTCGATAAAATTGGCGAACTACGTTAGCCTAAATAATTATGATAAAAAGCTGTTTTTCGCAAAGCCCCTTAAACTGCTCTTTACCGACCCCAAAAGATCCGAGAAGCTCAATTTGGGAAACAGTGACCTAGACATGCGTTCTGCATCTGCGGCAAATAAACACAAAAAAGTTTCGACGCAAAACTAATCTAACTAGAATGCGTGCGTTCTGCCCTTGCGACTTGCATTTCGGCAAATATCTCACCCTGGCGCTTACAAATTTTCCTGCTCTATGGTTTAATGATCCGGCGTGGCAATAGCGGCGGCATTTCTAACCTTTTTCCTGCCAGTCTGCCATTATGTTGGGCCGCGACCCGAACTCGTAAACAAGTCGAATCGACATAATGCGCTGATTCAGAGGGCTGGCGTTCGCTTTGCGCAAACACACACAGCCGAATGCGAGCACAAATAAAGGTGATACAAGCGGCGGGAACTAACTTCTCTCTGCCCAGCGGAACGTCGCGAAAAAGGGGTAGACAGCGTCATACGCACAGATCGGTATTAACCGGGCCCTGTGTCGCTGGCACAGGCGGCCCTCACTGATACACTTACACTGGCAACAAGAAAAAACCTCGCTGTTCTGTAACACGCTACAGCGCCGCTACATAATTACTGCCATTGTTGTTGTGGCTCTGGTCGGGCAGCAGCGCAGTCGTCTACACAACAACGCTTTTCGCCTATAGGCGCTATTGTTAGACAGAACCAGTGTTAACACACCAAAAGGCATCAACGCTCAATCCATTAGGAGAGCGTCGCCTTTCCTTTGTACGCGACTGTAAGGCACACCAGAAAACACCGCTCGCCGTCGCAATTAACCGGGTCGCGCTGTTTTGATTGTTGCCGAGCGCGTCCAACAATCGAAATCCCCGAAGTGTGTGTGTCGGTGCCTGGGCTCGGGAAATGAAAAGCACGATTCACCAGGCCCTCTTTTTCTTGCCTTGATGCCATTGTTGGCGCACATAAGCCCTTTGTGACGGGTCGGGGCCGCACGTTTTGAACAATAGCGAACACCGCACGGTCCGGTTTACAGCGCTGACAGTCAGAGAGGCGACTGGCAATAGCCCAGATCGCAATTAACTCGATTCGGGCGCACAATAACCTTTGCGTCATGTATTTTACCGAAGTTGGAAAACAAAAATCCTCCCGCCTGCCCGCGTTTTTGCTTCGCCGGGAGTAACGCTCAAAATGCGCCTTTTTGCTCCAACAATACTTGGCGTTGTCATGCTGCTGAACAATCGCATTGTCAAAAAAGCGCGAGCGCTTTGGCGCAATTTCCGTTGGAGAATTGTCCCCGACCCTGCGATGATCGTTTTTAACGCGAATTCCCAGGGAAGTGCATTTGTGTTGAAGTTCTACATCCTCGACGAGAAGATGTAGCATTATTGTCGACACGCCCCGATTTCGACATTGTTGAAATGGGTGTCCTGTTTTACCGCCAGTTGCAGCGCTATTGTCCTCTCTTACCTGATATCGCGGAAATATTAAGACTGTAAACGCAGCCTTATTGTTTTTTGCCAGTATTGTGTTTGCTTCCCCGCATTTTTGTCGTTCGTTATTGCCCCAGTTTAACCCGGTTCTTTGATGTCCAATTCGTCAGCCATGCAGTAAAATGTCTAGGATGCCCTGTCCATTTCCCATATTATGCTGATAAAGCAAGACGACAAAAGGCTAATGCTTTTTGAGCCGATGAAAAACTGCACTGCCATTAAAATGTGTGACCACTCTTCACGAATAACCTACTTCACACTGAAAACATCTTAATTCGCAGGTTACATTCAATATTTCAAAGTTTCGCGCACGTTTTAGCTCACGACAAAGTTTAGTTTAAGGTGGCATCACTTAAGACAAGCAAGGAACTTTTTGAACGAATTAATTTCAACTGTACGTTAAAATACTGTTTTAAATGAAATAATTAATAAAGAGTAAGAGGGTCGAGCGGTAAAAACTACAACCAAATTCTGTTCGTTTTTTTGCAATCATAGCTTCTGCATATTCTATAACATCAGCCCTGGTTCGTTTTTCAGGAGCATAATTTTGTTGTCGACCAATTTACTGCTATTTCACATATAGGTGTAGTCAACAGGTTCTTGCATCCAGGATTTATGTTTGTCGGTTAGAATGAAAATGCGTTTCAAAGATGACGCCACAATGTTACGTTATACTGTGACGTCACGAAGTTACATCTATACTTTACGTCATTTATAAGTAATCCCTAAGAACACCATAAAGTTAAAAAATAAATAAAATAAAATAAAGTTTAGGTCGCGATTGTAATTGAGGTTTTGTTTAAATACTTTAAAGTATGTTAATCCAATCACGCTTACACAGCTTGTAATACACACCAATAACTGGGTTCCGTAGGAGTCATGGAACGTAGGCAAAGACTTCAAGAACATTTGCGACTTATACTGTGCACTTCAAGTCCTATAAAAACAAAACTACACAACGAACGTAAGAACCGCCCACAACTGGCTAAAGATCTGCGTATCTACCACATCTGTACTCCAGCGCAATCACTGTCCAATCTGGGGACCGATAGAGCTAGAGCAAGAGTGTTGTGCTGTTGTCCGAACATTAGCGGGAACGCGCCTCCAGCGAGAACAGTGGAAAAGCGGGCGTATTGCGAGCAAGCGAAGCGTAGAAACAATGCTCATGGCGTCGTGCATCAAATCGGAGGAAATACATCAAAAGCGTACGGACAATAGCAACGGTACAGGATACAGGGCCTGGGTGTGGCGCGGCGGCGAACGAGTGTTGTTTGGGAATCGTCGCTCTGCCTGTTCAATTCGCTGCCGATTATTGTGCGGGCGAGTTGTGCATTTGGAGGGGGAGTGGGTGACGAACAATGCACCAGCCACCGATCACTGTGGATCGCGAGCGCTTTTGGAAGGGGAAACGGCATTGTGTATGCTGGCGGCTTCGACTAAACAAGGCGACCCGCTTGGCTTTGCATGAAAAATTGCAACAACGGCAGCGCGATAGCAGCGGACTTGGGTCGCGATTGTGTGTTTCGCTTTAACTTCAACACTCGCCCTCGCATATCTGCTAGTGCTTTTGCCACGTCGACTGCAAATCTGTTTCATCCTGTTTAATCGTCCCTAATGGGATAAAGCAAGCACACTTTTTTTAACGTCTCGCTGAAAAAACTGCACAAAAAATACAGCTGGGACGATTCGATGTATATCACGGATCGACAACCTCCAACAACGAGTCCCATTTTATCAAATTAAAGCCTACTCCGAGCCTACTAATTGACGATGCTTTAACAAAAACTAAAGTAGCACGACTTGCTAAAAACTGCCGTTGCACCGTCTCAAACAAAAGTAAACAACCGCTATAATGTTATTGTTTAGTATGTCTGCGATTGGATAAGGCAAACGTATTGACTTGTTAATTGCTGCCTCTATATACTTTTTAAGTAATATTACCATTATCTTCAGTAGAAAAAGAGTGGCCCAAACGAATGATGAAAGATTCATTCTTCTAATCTATTTGCATACGTGATGACAAGTGCTTATCTTCAGTGTGGTAAAATGAGGTTAAGATAAAAGCGGATCATTATATAGAGTAGACGCTCGGGCGTTTTAGAACGCTTTAAAGTTTAAACACTCTTTTTCTACTGAAGATTATGAACAGAACCGTGTTTAGTGTTCCTAAATATTACCATTGTCTTAAACATATGATTTTAAAATGACTTGAGTCTCAGTCAAGTCATTTGTGAAATAACTTAAGTCCAAGTCATGTCTTTTTGATTGAATTCCATGTCGAGTCCCAGTATAAGTTACTACAACACGAAATATTACTTCGCATAGTAGTTGCTGTAATGATTCTAGTAAACATGTGGACAATGTGGTTCGCAATTTGTGTGATTAACTTTATTATAGGGGAAGGCGGGGCAAAACGGACCCCCGGGGCAAAACGGACCCCTCACTTTTCTCGTTAACGAAAAGTGCCAGCGTCAATATTTTTTCACTGAACAGTGACTATCGTCAAAAAAAAAACATTTGTGGCCGAAAAAATCAGGCTGATTCGAGACAAACCACGGAGGGGGAAAATGTGTTTAGGGGATGTTGATACAAGGATGGTAGCTTACAATAAAATTATGTGTTTGTTACTAAAGTACAAATAAGGGTAGGCTACAGTTACTTTTTTGCTAAATAATTTGTAGATAAGGGTCTTTTTATTAATCCGAGACAGTTGGACTTTTTAGGTTTGAAAAATTTAGAGAAATTAGTTTTTCATGCGATTTATAGCGTTGAGGCAAAACGGACCCCCACAAGGCAGTCTGATATTATTAGTGTACCTCAACCAAAACTTTCCTGTTGTTTTTATTAGCAGTTTAGTAAGACATTGTAAACAGGAATAAAATTATTTAACAACATCTGTTGTAAAAAGGTCGATTGGTAATAGTTTTAATACGAATGGGTTAGTATGGCATAAGAGAAAATAAGCCAGTTAATGTTCGTCCTATTTATAACTATTTAACTTTTTTATTGATGGAATGCTACGTATACACATAGTCCTATTTTGGTTTTCTTGTACTGTATGTTTTGTCCTACTTCTGTAACTTTGTACAATATTTTTTCTACTTATAAGGCGTCATGTATACCATCACTTGCATTATGACGTCACGTTGTGACGCAACTTGTGAAAATATCTCTGATAATTTTTATACACTCCTTAAAATATCCTGGATCCGCCATTTTCACACAACAAGGCAATTAGGATATATTTTATTATTGGGGTCCGTTTTGCCCAGTGCAAGAATCGACAAAAAAGGTTAATTATTCCGAAGGTATGCTTCTTTCAGTTGTTTTTTGGCATAGTAGTAATTTACCATACGAACTTTGCTACCCTACTGATCAAAAGATATTTTATAAAACTCGAAAAATAGAATTTATCCCTTATAAGTAGGGCGAATATTTGTTGACTTGTCAAAAAAGTCAAAATTTTGTCAAAATTTACACATTAGGTCGTATACCGTCATTTCATTCAAATTTCTTGCAAGTTTGTAATACATTTTAAAAGTAAAAATAAAAAATATATGTCCAATATTTTTTTTTAAATGTATGTTCAATATTATTTTTTTTTGTTTGTCCAATATATATTTTATTGTTTTCCGTTTGTACGCGACGCACTTTGGCACTTGGAAATCAGTCTTCCACAGCGCAAGAAGCGCTAATCTAGTTCAAATGACAGCATCATAACGTAAACAAACCTGACGTATAAATATCGTTAACGCAAAGCGCGAAAATTTAGGTTGTCGACCCCTGCTGTATAACGTATATGCGTAACTTTTTTATTTATTGTCATATCGCCACGGACCACCTGTGCAGTCGTCGTGGACCACCAATGGTCCGCGGACCACAGTTTGGAACACCCTGGCCTAGCTCATTTAAATCAATGTATTTCTAACAGTTCAAAATTTTGTCAAAATAAACTTTATTTAGGTTAAAATTTTAATTTTTCAGGTAAAAATTTCCTATTTTTTAGGTCAAAAAATATTCGCCCTACTTATAAGGGATCCGTTTTGCCCCGTCTTTCCGTATGTAGCACATCTATCCAATTGATTGAAACCTAGATCAACTTTTGTCTACAGTATTTTGTTATATCTGCCTTGGTGGAGGTCCTTTGAAGAAGGTTAAAGAGGTCCGTTATGTAAGATATAGTTTACAAACTAATGATTTAGATTTTAGACCAATGGTTGTTAACCGGGGGTCCGCGGACCGCTGGGGGTCTTCAAAATGTTTTCAGGGGGCCCGCAAAAACTCCTCTTCTATTAAATTAATTAACGCTTGGAAACATGCTTAATCACAATCTAGGTAAGAAAAGTTTTGCCGGGTCTTTAATCCTGTTTTCCCGTTTGTTACCAAGTGTATCGCTTCATACGCGACGAACTAGAGTCCAAGCCGCAGGATTTAGCATTGGACTGAAAGCTTTAGCTTCTAAAGTTCACGGTCCACACAAAAACATAGCGTGCCGCGATACAAAAGCCCAGATGTCTTACCACAATGGGAAAACTGCTTGAAGTTGGTGCTGACAACGTCAAACCAAGGCCTTGGCAACTGGTGTTGCCCTGCCTTTTCCAGGGTTAGCTAGCCTACAGCGCGCAGCAAAACAATTCCTTTGTTGGCATTGTGATGAATGGCGCGTAACTGATGTAACAATGCCATTGTGTTGCGTCATAGTTTTGGTGGCGACAATGCGAAATCGCTCATAGATCGCCAGTCATACGAGCTATTTAGACCCCGCCTGAAGTTAGCGTTCGTTGTCCTGGGCCAAAGTTAAATTTAACCTCCCAAACTCCTGATGGAGCGCTGCGGGCGGGCTGGCTGGCTGTTGAAAGTACTGATCGCGCGTTATTGTGACACGAATTCCAAACAATCTTTCATCGATTTACTACTGCTATGGCATACCTAGCTGCCTTAAGCGAGCAATGCTCTGTTAAGATGCCGCAATGTTGCAATGAAGACTTGACTCAAGTGAAAATAAGTCACTCTTTTGCTATGACTTTTGGGAAAAAGACTCACTTGACTTGAGTCATTTGGTAATACTTAAAGTTATTTATGTCAATGACTACTTGAGTGAAATTTAAGTAGGGGGCCTACTTGAAATTGGGGTAGCCTTGCTAACTATTATATAAAAAAATTTCAAATCATTGTTTGTGTCGTTTTAGATGTCTGGTATGTGAAATGGTGATTACCAGGGCGATTATTTTTTTTTGGTTGTCCAAAATTTTATAGAATTTTGTCAAAATTACACAAAAATTACACGCACTCGTTAGGTCAAATTTATCAAAATCTTTCAAGTCAAAATCAATTAACAACACGCATAAATGGTTTACAAAATTCCAAAAAAATTAGTTTTGAATTCATCAACGATATTCTAATGGTATCTTCATTAGAGCAATATTACGATAGCCTATACACCAGGGTTTCTCAACCGTGGCCCTCGGCCCCCCTTGGGGGCCACGGAGCTGTCATTGGGGGGCCATGAGCATGTCTGGAGCAATGTCGTGGTATTGCAAAACCGTGTTACCATTTTCTATTTTTTTAGTTGAAGTCAAACTTACAGTGTTAAACCTTCTTTGGCCTATTGTAACGGTTTTTTTCTAGCATGTTACTGCCTGCTGTTCATGGGAAGTTTTGCAACAGTTGACCTCAAGCTTGCAACTCTTTGTCTGTCGCCTAATCGCCAATTAAATTGCTACGTCACTTACAACCAACATTTGTGTTTTCTAGTTTACTCAGTTTTTCTTTGGAACGTTTAACCAGTATTTTAATTAGTTTGTAAACCGCGAGTTAGAATGATAGCATAACTACAAGCAAGTTAAATAGTTTTGTCACATAACATCAAATAACGATACTACCATTTTGGCTCGTACAGATAGATTCGTTGTTGTTCCTTTGATAGATTTTGTTGTAAAATTAATTGGGTTAAGTGGTCAAAGCAAGCCTAACAGAACGAAGAATAGTTGAATTACACATACTTGCATAGGTTTACTATTGAAAATACATTTTTACACAAAGTTTAAACAAGGTTTTGTGTTATTAAATTCGCAAATGGTGCCAGAGTTACGTCTCTTTTGGCTTCACAAAAGTTAGACAAGACGGCAATAATTGTGCGCAGTGTCTGCACTGCTTGGTGGTGATGTCAAATGCGTCATTACTACCCTCAAAACTTAAAAATCACGGTGATAAAAAGCATCCCCGAAGAAAGAAAGTTGCCGCCACAAATTTTATCTATTTTGTTTTATAATCGAGGGGGCCACGAGAATTGAAAGCCTTTCGAAGGGGACCACGTGGGATAAAAGGTTGGGAACCACTGCTATACACCATCCGGCAAAATTAACTACCCAGTTTCAGTTTATGGCATTAGGTTCAGATCGAACTTCGTTTTGCTTTATGTAATTATTTCTGATTCCGACAAATTTATTGAACAATATTTGCTGTATTCTATCGCTTGTGATTTGCACTTATCCCATTTCCTATTTTTTGAATATTTTATAATTAGGTTTTTTATTTGTTAATTTTCTACTATTATGTTTACCTTGTATTTTTAACTGTTTACGTAACATTTTCCAAAATAACTAGTATCTTGTTTTCATTTGGTATTTACAATATGTTGTTTATATTAATGTATTTCCAATAGGTCAAAATTTTGTAAAAAAAATAAATTGTTAGGCCAACATTTAAAAAATCTCAATTTTTTATGTCAAAGTATTTCTTTTTTAAGTCAAAAAATAACCTTCCTACTAAATACCAAAGAACGCGTTAAAAATTTGTACTGTACGTAAAATACCCATTTTAGATGACAATTACGTTACTTAGATCTAAAAGGTTATGGCAATGACTTTCTTTGGAAACTGGGTGGAATTGACTTACTGTTTGTAGAAAATTACTTGACTTGGACTTAAGTTGTTTTTCGAATAACCTGTCGCACACTTAATTTATGTTAAAATAGATGGTTTACAACAGTCGGCTACTGGAAGATGTTTGCTAATATACATTTTTTCATTTCTAAATGTTTACACACATGCATTTTTCTAAATGTTTACACACATGAATCACAGCTGGAAAAAAAGTTCCATATTGACCAATTTATTTCTACTTTATTCAGGTGGCTAGGAACTAAATAGCGGATATATCCTTTTTTTCAAAATTGGGGTTTCAGTTGGCAACTCTTTTGTTTTAGTAGGATATTTTGACTTTAGGCGCCGCATGTAACTTAAAAAAATAAATAAATTACATAAAAGATCATACCTTCGCTGAAGTTTGGCGGTAAACTGTAGTCAAAATATTAAACTGTAAGAGTAATGAAATTCATCAATCCATTGAATTTATTTTAAATGTAAACAACAGTAAAATGCATAAATAGCCAAGAAAAAAAGAAATATCTGTAACAGTGGGATTAAACCTGTTGTTGAAGTACCATTTAGACCAAGGGTCTCAAACTCAAAATGCTCTGAGGGCCAAATGGGCACGTGTAAAATACCCAAGGGCCGCAATTCACGATGAAATGTCACAATAAAACGATAACACAAATATAAACACAATAAAAGATAAACACAAGTAGGTTGATGAATTAGGCTATAGTTGTTTTTTGTTTTGGCTACTTAACTGGCAGCGTTTTTCATGAACAAGGAACTCGATATTGGGCTTCAACTTGTCAGCAGAAACCAATCGCAGAGTTGCTTGCATGTGCTCATCAGTGATACGTGACCTTAGCACAGTCTTGTTGATCTTCATCGATGAAAAAAATTGCTCACATACGTATGTGCTTCCAAACATTGCAATAATTCTTGCTGCAGCAGATAGTAACTTCGGAAACCTTTCTCGTGAAAGAAATCTATAAAATTCGTAAATTTCTACCTCTGCATACTTTTGCTTCAGGATAGTATCACACTGAAGTTCCACCAACTCCATTTGCAACTCCTCGGCTACATTGTCAATTTCTATAGCAAATGGCGTTGAAAAATTAAATTAGACAACAAATCTGTATATTCTCTCATGCATTCAGCCTTAACTTTTCCTAAAGACTTCAGAGTTGAGAAATGAGCCAAATTCTCCTCACCCAACTGCTTCACCATAAACGTAGTTTGACTTTGAACGATTTCACATGGTCATACATCTGTGTAATAATTTGTTTTTTACCTTGAAGCTTCAAGTTTAATTCATTCAAATGATGTGTAATATCTGTTAGGAAAGCAAGATTGCATTGAAAAGTAGCATCAGCCAACAAAGGAACTGCCATGTTTTTCATTTTCATAAATGAAGCGATTTCATTTCTGAGTGCAAAGAAACGCTTCAAAACATTTCCACGACTCAGCCACCTGACCTCAGTATAATAAAGTAGTTCACCGTACTCAGAGTCCATATCTGCAAGAAATGATTTAAACTGCCTGTGGTTCAACCCCCGAGATCGTATAAAGTTGACTGTTTTAACAACAACATCCATGACCTCCTTCATTTGTAGGCTTTTACTACAAAGGGCTTCTTGGTGTAAAATGCAGTGTACACTAGCGAAGCTGATTCTTTCGGTTTCAAGACTGTTTAGTTTGTTTTTCACAAATCCAACTACACCCACATTGCTAGAACGCATTGCCGGTGCACCGTCTGTGGCCAAACATACAAGCTTATCCCATGGCAAGCCATGTTTCTCGAAGCACTTTTCCAAGGCTTGAAATATATCTCGTCCAGTTGTAGTACCCTTCAATGGTATTAATTCCAGAAACTCTTCCGTCAGATTTAGAATGCAGTCTACACCCCTGATAAACACAGCACATTGTGCGGTGTCTGACACATCTGTGCTCTCATCAAGGGCAATCGAAAATGCTTCGAAGTCCTTTGCGGTCGCAACTAATTGTTTCTCCACATTTGCAGCTAAATCTGTGACCCTACTTGCAACTGTATTTGGGGATAAGCTTATACCTTCAAACAGTTTTTTTTTACCTGGACATAAAATGTCACTTGCTTTCACAAGGCATTCTTTTATGAACAAACCCTCCGTAAAGGGCCGTGATGACTTTGCTATCATTTCACTGATAACAAAACTCGCTTTTACAGAATCTTCTTTGGACTGATTAATATTTGCAAAGAAACTTCTTTGTTTGCAAAATGCTGACTTCAGATGTTTAACTTTTTCTTCTCTTACTTTTCCCTCGTAAGCATCGTATTTATCGCGGTGCATTGTATCGAAGTGCCGGCGCATATTATACTCCTTCATAACAGCTATCTTTTGCTGGCAAATAAGGCAATGACAAATATCTCTGACCGCGGTGACAAAATATAACTCCTCCCACTTATCTTGAAAAACTCTTCTTTCGTCTGTGATTTTTCTCTTTTTCGAAGCAGAAGACATGTCTAATTTGGCTTTTGAAACTATAGCAATTTATTCTGACAAGGCTAGCCTACACCTCGACAATCAAATTGAACGATGACCAATTCCACTAACACCTGACTGGTGCAATTTACAATGGTATTGTGACAACTGTTCAGATGTGAATAGGCAATGTGACGTAATAGTAGATATTTTACCGCATAAATCGTAGCGTTTAAAGGAGATGTGATAGTGAAGTTTAATGAGTTGTTTCAGGTTTTTAGAGCAATTTTAGAGTGAATTCTAACTTCTCAAATTTGAAAAAAAAGATATGTGACACTTAAATATTGTGAAGAACTTGGAAATCCAAAATTTCAACGCTGGCCGCACAAAATGTTCTCGCGGGCCGCATGCGGCCCGCGGGCCGCGTGTTTGAGACCCTTGATTTAGACCTTTTTCAGGTGGTCTGCAAGAGAGACAGATTCAGGTGGGGATATCAGGCCATGACCCCCAAAACTTTCTATTTTTAAACAGGAAAAAAAAACTTTTTCGCTTCACGAGAGCCTCAATGTTTCTAGAATGTCTTAGCCGATTTTGATGAATTTGTTTTAGCCTAAACGCGTCGCGCGACTCATCACCATAAGAAAATGAAAGTTTATGCAGCTTAAACAATACAAATGCGTTTTTTTACGAATCGATAACATCAACACCTCCAACTTTAAACTTTAACAAAATAAATTAACTGTGTGGTGTTCTAAACTAAAAGATACTGTTTCATGACATCGCATTCCTAATCGCATTGTAAGAAAATAATCACTCTCGACAAATTGATTGCATTTAAATTGCAAAAATCCGAAATATCTTATCTCGATATCAATTCAAGGCTTTGCTAATCGTGGGATCAGTTATTTTATTTGCTGTCATTAAGGCGATTTTCATATAAATTTATTTCGGCCCGGGAAAGATTTTTTGGTGTCTTGCTCCCGAGTGACACCTAACAATTGTAAGTATTTATATTTTTTTAAATTGCTACTCCAGTTACAACAGGGATGAGTATTCGAAATAACCAAACCGCCCCTTTTACTTTATCCTGTATTATAATTTGGCGAACTTTACCTTAGCTACCATTGACCAGTGTAGTAATGACATAAGTCAATGACTCAACTCAAGTAGACTTTAGTCAATATTTTTTAAAAGAGTTGCTTTCTGTTGAAGAATTTGGATAAGAATTAACTCTTAGATTTGAGTCATTTGTAAATTTCAACAAGGGGATATGACCACCGCACTACATAACTCCACTAAATCAAAACTTAACAAACCACCTTTAATTTCAAAGTGTATATTGCCAGGTCGCTTAAAAATTTATTGTACATTCGAAAAATTCAGCATAGCTCCGCTTTCAATAAAACAACTTACAAAAAAAAAACATCTTGTAAGTTCGGGGTTCATATCGTTGTGTCTAGTTGCAGTTGAATTAGAATAAACTAACGTCGCAGATAAATCATATGCGTTGGGGATTAACTGGTCATTTATGTCGATTTCGACGGGCAGGGTGTATACGGAAAAATGAAATGTTCCAGAACTTCTTTAAACAGACTTTTCGAGTACACACGCGAAACAAACACGTTGTAATTGCTAATGGAAATATCAATGCACGCTCGCTACACCCTTAAGCAAAGGCCCTGTCACAAGTCCAAACGCTTTAATTAGATATATTTTGTTGTTGCCTAATATTTTTAAGTACAACCGTGTCTGTGTTGTATATGTTGCTATTCAATCTGCTCGACGAAATTTCAATCTGCTAAGCCAGTGGTCGGCAAACTTTTTTCGTCGCGGCCCAAAGTACTCTTTTCGGAGCTATTGAAGGCCCACTACGTAAAATCACCACAAAAACCGTGTCAGGTTATTTGTTTTAAGTTGGAGGCATAAGAATGGCGTCACAAAGTTAGAAACACTCGTTTTTCTCGAACGAACTCGTGCGCAAATATGAAGCTAAAATCCAGTTTAATTGCGCGTAAACAAAAATGGGTTGATTAGTTCTAATTTGTCAAAATTTCAATTAAAAGCGTACGTGATGCATATGGCACACAGAAGGATTCGAATATTTTCCGGCATTTATAGTATAATTTAACAGAAATTGAACTGCACAGTTATAAGTCAAACGACGCACGAAATTATAGAATATCGCTTTTGGGGTGAATAGATTTAAGAACAAAACTACTTAAAAATCCTTACATTTGACGTCACAAGTAACGTCGTATAATTTAAGCAATTTATAGTTTAAGTAATTTAGTTTAAGTAAATTGAAACATGTTGCTCTTGAACCTACCGGTATGGTGTTATGCAACTAAAGCAAGTTTACCTGCGAAATGTAATATTTATTTTTTTTGGCGAGTCGCTCAATTTAGACGTGTACTTGCATAAAAGATACACACTGTCATCTCTCCACAACTGAATGGCGGCACCCGCAAACGAAAAGTTTTACATATAGTTGAAAATGGCAAAGAATATCATTAGGCAGGCACTTTGGGGCCACATTTGGCAAGCGGGCCTAAACCACGCTGAGACAATATAAAAATTAATGTACGCCGGCTAATCGGCTATCAGGCGGCCCACAACTATTCAAAAGTAACTCGCGGCCCACTAAAAATGGCTCTGCGGCCCATAGTTTACCGACCACTGTGCTAAACGAACTAAATATTTCACCTCAGGGGAAAAGAGTGTATTCAATTGGCAGAAAGGATCATGCAACATGCTTTAAACTTTAGCAGATACTTTGGGAGTAAACGAGCCTAAGCAACCGTTCTCGGACCTTGAATACATTTACTTGCGTGGTATAATTACTATAGAGTTCAAGCGCTATTAGACCCTAGGACTGCAAATGGAGGGATCCGTAATCCATTTATTTTCGAAACCGGTGAAATCGATCTGCGTCAAGAGGACCAAGTGTTGGACATTGAAAATAATGGTTGTCTGAAATGTACTTTTAATACAGCATATTTAAGCTTTTTGGGTGACGGTCTTGCCAGACAACTCTGACTTTTCCATGAAAGCGTTAAACTTTTCTGCCATTTCCGACGTCTTGGGTATGCGAGTCTAGATTTTCTGTGATGACAGCGACAAAGACGTAACCTCGAAACAGACTGCACATGACAGGCCAGGCGCATTGCGGTTTTCACTATAGGTAAAATATTCCTAGGTAGCAGTATCTCGTTGCGGAAGTTCTCATTTACTAAATATTTATTTTTTGAAGGCCGGTCCGTGATAAAATCTTAGTTTTTAACAGGTCCGAAGTGCCAAAAAGGTTTCCGAACCCTGGCTAAGATCAATGTGTTCGTAATAGGTCGTAATCACGTCGAAAGAGAATCTTTCGTCAAAATTTTGATTTTTCAAGTCAAGACGTATAATTTATTAGTTTAAAAATTATCGCCCAGCAAGTTAAAACATATTTTCACGCCATAGTTTTACGACTGGAAAGTCGAAATCTTACCAATGACAAACGGAAAACAGAATTTTCTTATATGCTATAATATTACACAACAAGATTTACTCTCTGTATTTACTCTATAGCAGCGGTTCCCAAACTGGGGTCCGCGGACCAAATGGGGTCCGTACAGCATTTTCAGAGGGTCCGCAAGGAGAATTAGTCTTTTAAGTTTTTAAACATTGGTCTATGTTTTAAACATTATCTGTCATCTTTATTGTCTTTAGTTATACTTTATTATTCATATAGCGTGTTTTATGATGTCTGTTGTGACATCATAAAGCATCTATTATGCTGTACTACCTGCTATCAGCGAATCGTTCGCGTTAGTTAGAACAGGGTGGTCCAAACCCAGTTGCAATTTCAGTCAAATTGTTCTGGTTAATTAATCCTTTTTGCGCGAAATGATAACGTCTTTGTAATTTAGCGATTGGGGAGTATGCAACATCTCTTTTACGCGAACATTCTACGCTTATAAAATGCAGTCTTCTAATTAAAATTTTTGTCAAATACGCAAATTTTTCGCGCTTCGCGCACACCAGTTTTCCCAGTCTCATAACATTCGATTTTATATGCGCACAAGTTCGACGACAAAATCAAGTTTCTGGCGCGTATCCGTCTTTCGAGCTATTTTTGTAACGTTATCTTTAAACATTTCATGCCTCGACCAAACGAAAAACGTTGATCCGCTTCTGGTACGCATTTATTTATCCTACTTTATGTGGCCCGCAAAGAATATGCAAGAAATATTGTGGCCCGCGATGCAGTCAACCGTGGACCACCCTGAGTTAGAAGGTTGTTACATTAGAAAGAATCGTGACTGAACTAGTGTACTACAAGAAATATGGGTCAACTGACCCTTGAAATTTTATAGGGCCGCGAAATATCAAAATAATTGCAACGGGTCAGCCAAGCAAAATTTTTAGAAAAGCTTGGGAACCGCTCCTCTATAGGCTTCAGTCAATCGCAGCCACCCATACTAAACATTCCTAAATTGCCTGGTGTTAACAAAATATAGCATTGTAAACCTTATTTATTGTTAGATTACTCAGAAACCGTTTAAAATTTAAATACTTTACGTAATTCAAGCGTGCATTATCCTATTGGCGTGTTGCTACCATATAAATGCATTTGTTGGCTGTAACCTTTGACCCAACGTCTGGAATTTATGGTTTTAAGTGGCGGTGATTCCCCGGCCATTTCCAAATATGGCAATAGTCGGAAGGTTTATGCTTGAGTTGCTGTAAGGCGCAGACTATAACTTTCAACTTCCTTTGGAACTGTTTATGTGTGTTTGTGTCGCACTAGTTTAAACTGTCAAAAAAAGCAAGACAAACCAAACTACAATACGCTGTGAAGTAATAATGCGTCACAATAATAAGTTTTTTGAAAAACTTAAGCTGAACTTTGGAAAAAAATGTAGAAATCGTATTTCGAAGATGTCATCATGCCATTACAAATATTAAATTATTAAGGAAGCGAAATTTAATTATCTCCTTGTAAGTGCAGACTTTATCAACCACTTTTGAAATCGCAGTAATTTGATAACAAACACTATTACTAAAAGTTCTCAAACAGTCAAGTATTTATTTAGTCATTGACATAAATAGTAAGTACATCATATTTCTGTGTTTGGTACTTAGTTAGAAAACTTTAAATACTAAAAATTAAAAAAAAAAATTAATTTGTGGCCAATAATGTTTTGCTGAAATTATCTGCAAAAATTTGCGATAAATGAGTTGTAAGGTCTATATTTTCATTGTAATTTGTATTTATTAGCCCACTGCTATCTTATGCCGTATGACATTACTGGCATACTTTTCAGAATGCATTGCAGGATTTTTTTACAGTTGCTGCCATGCTTGGCTTTGGTACCACTAAACAACTAATACAGAGTCTTATTTTTTTAGAATTTTTGAAATTCCAACCGATTCATACCATATATTTTTGTAATTTTGATCTGAAAAACAAATCAAAAAGATGCCGGTGTTTCATACCAAGACGATTCAAGAAATTTTGGAGCCTGTTGCAAACCAGGTATATACTGTATACTTGACCAATTTTTTTGATTTTAAAAATAAACAAAAGCCAACTTTAATAATGTTGTCATTAAGTGGGGTTAAAGTTATAGCCACCTGCTTCTGTAATATATTAAACTTTATATGGTTGTAACATCTGAAAGTATTCCTTGTATATATTTTAAGGGCAAAATGAAGCTTAGCTATATAATGAATTGTAAAGCCAAAAAAAGGCTTACTAAGGCAAGCCTTCGTCAGGGACTGACACACCGAAACGTTGGTTGAAGAATTATATGCCAGAAGAACATATTTTAAATATTGTATATATATCATATTCAGTAAATGTGACACTAATCAAGATAATGTCGATCTACTCGTATTTTCACCTTTTCTTCTTTGCAATTCATTTTTAGGCCACATTACAGATCCATGCATAGTGTTTCTGAACTAAGCTATATTTATATATATTTATCTGATTTTTTTCTAATTGATGAGATTTTTTAAAGTTTTAACTTATGATTAAACAGACGCCAATAAAGGTTATAAATAAATTAAAATCATATTTCAACCATTTTTTGTGTGAGTAGAGTGGCTATTTGTCTATACCGTGTATACAGCTGCATTTGCATTTGTTGCTTAAACAACGACCTTTCTAATCTTAGAATCCTGGTTGCCTCAAGTTATATACTGACATTACTGAAGATCATTTTTTTCCAACCTTTTGTGTACTAGTGCCCCCTTAGGCTTTATTATATCATTATTAACCTCCCATCTTGCTTTACAGTACGGTATTATATATACATTTGCCTGTAGTACCCAATGGATAGTTGACTTTTAATCTTTGTATAACTTTATACTGTCTGGACTTCTATATCGATGAGCTGTCCGTCATGTTTAGGTTGTCTAACATACATTCACTATAGGCATTTACGTTAGCATATGTAAAAATTAAACTTAATTAATGCTGTAGGTGCAGAACTTAAATAAAATAAGGAATATAAGTAACAGGATATATGAATTACACACAATAATAATTTTGTTAAGGTTTTAACACACTGGTGCTTGACTGCTTGATGCATACCAAAACATAACACTGCACCACTTCTTGCGGAAAATTCAACTTGACAATGCAATTAAGTTTTGTTGTTTGTTAGCTCAACATAAAAGATTATATACTTTCTAATAAACATACAATATTTTTTAAGGTTATGCTATTACCCGAAAAAAATTAACTTTCTGCACCAAGACCCAAATAAACAAAACATTTTGCCGTTTATAAAACAGTGAAACGCAACAACTTCACATAAGAAATCCAATTACATCAAAAGTTAGCAATGGGCAGGAAACTACTACAAGTTTACAGCACATAAGTTGCCATTTAAGCGTAAATGTTACATATTACAGTGTTGTTTGTTACTATTTTTGTGTGAACTGTATTTGTTTTGCGGAAACTAGTTCAAGTAACGTCCCCTTATTTACATTCAGCGCCCCCCTCCCACAAATGAGAATAACGCAAATGCCCCCTTGTAACTCACCAACGCCCACAAGGGGGCGGTACCGCCCATGTCAGAAACCTCTGCTATAAATATCTCAAGGCTTCTAAGGTCTTTATAACTTGGTGATTCAGCTAGTTTAAATTCTATAAGCTATATATCTGCCTTTCAGGTTTCCCAATTGGTTATCATGCATGAAGAAGGAGAAGACGGGGCGGCAATCAACTCTTTGCTCCAACCCATAACTGTGGTGAAAGGAGCTGTAACCAATCTAGCCAAAGTATGGTTTGAAATTGTTTAAACGACCCAAAATGTCTGGATTGTTTTTGTTTTATAAATCAATAGACCAATGCTTTTTAACCCTTAAAAGAACTGTTCGCACATTCGTTTGCTTGTTTGTCATCCGCATTAACCTTTTTTTCATCCGCACAAGTGCGTACCAACCCAATGGCTGAAAATCACTGCGCTGGACTATCGTAAATTGTGAAAGAGCCCTGAAAATGGCTTCCAAAATGAAATGTTGTTGTAATCATTAAAATTGAGATATTTTGGTTAACTCACCTTTTTTATGCCATAGAACACTTATGCTATTAAATTATTTTGCAAAACACCAAAAATAATATTAAAATTAACAACAACGAAAAGAGTTTATAATGTTTAATTTAAGTTTTTTTAGTGTGATAAGGTGTATAAAATGTGTTTATTCATATCAAATACTGATTAATGAAATAAACAAAAATCAGATATCTGTATCAATCCAAAAAAAATACTGGCGGATCTCTTAACTAATGCTACTATGTTAAATGACATTATTACTTTGTAATACACTGTTAAATTTACATGTGGTACATCAGCGTTCTATGAGTCGCCTTTTGAGTTATTTATTTAAGATTTATTTCAGAAAGAAGACACAACAGTGTTTTGTGTTTTGTAGGTATACGCTGAAAACCTCTATGTAATGTATGTTTTAATTATTTCTCTGTATATTTACAACCTTTAACAAATATAGTTTGTTGATCACAAATAGTGCATTTGGCTTATATAATGTATGTGCTTACATTCCCCTGGTTTATTAACTAACAAGTGCCTCTTGTTTTTTTATTAATTTTAAACCTTCTGCATTTTTTTTATGCTTTTTACTGTGAGATTTCGAAAAAAACGCTAATGTCTCTGTTTAAAACATTTTTAACTGTTTTCAGGTTGGCCGACTACAAACTGAGTCTACCAAAGATGAAGTTCTAAAGATTGACACTCCACCTGCCATAGAAAAGTTAGTAACACAAAAAAACTGTAGACTAAATTTTTGCTTATTTTCTTTTTATTTAAAAAAAAAATCATGACAAATTAAACTGAAATGTTTTGAGTTTTAAACTTTTTTACTTAAATCGTGGCGTGTTTAAGAGAAATTAATTTGCAGGGTTGAGAAGTCTGCTGACTTGCTTATGACGGCAGCAAACAACCTTGGAGGGGACCCCCATTCAAAAATAGGACGTGAAAATCTGATTGCTGGGGCCCGGGGAATTCTACAAGGAACTTCAGACCTGCTTCTTGTCTTCGATGAAGCTGAGGTATAAGCGTACCCAAGTTTGCATTAGCAAATTAATAAAATAGCTCTGGAAAGAATGCTGTAATCTAAATGTCTTTTGTTTGTACAATGTATATACATGGAAAACCCAATTTTGTTAGGTAGTTGTGATAAAGTTCAAGTTTTCATTCCTACCATTTGTTATAATTAATTGAATGATAACCATATCCCATTAGTGTAGTGCACTTTTTCTGTTCGTAGAAAATAAGTAACAATTTATTTCCAAAGCCAAATATGCTCTGATCCAATTTTGTTTTCCTATTGTAGCATTCTATGTATGCATTTCTTAAATCAACGCAATAAGGAAGCAATTCTCAAATAGTTGTTTGTTTATACAACTGTAACAATGCTTTAAATTACTTGTTTAACTAAACAATTTTCTCTCAATATGTTTTGAATTTATTGGTATAAACGAATACAGTTATCATATATGATATTTGTAAAGCACCTATTTTTTGATTTGTTGTCTTTTTTATTTTTTATATTAATATCTATTGTTTTTTGTTTTGTTGTGGTAACCCTTAACTAATGGTTTGTTTTAATTTGCATTCTTAGCTTTAGAAATCTTCAATGTGAAAGTTTTTAATTATTAAAAAAGATTTATTTTATGTAAAATATTAGATCTTTTAATTTCTGGAAATATCGTTATCCCGTTTTGAATGAATTTTTAAATTGCCCTAAAAGCATTACATAATACCTAAAACATTGGTAATGCTTCAGTGCCACTAATCCACAGCATAACAACAATATGTAAGTTGCCAGCATGTCACAAACAGGAAGTCATGTATAGGTTGATTTAAAGTAGGCAGCACAGTGTAAACATGCCAATCCTCTATTCAGATTTACCTTAATTTGAAAAGGCCTTCTTCCAGTCAATGAAGAATGATTTTTTATAATACAGGCCGAGAAAAGCCAAGATTTTTTTACTTATGATAAATCGCATGCGCGGTTATTAACTAAATCATAAAACCTCGTTTTTTTAGTTACACAAAATTTCAATTTTTTGAAACATTACACAATAACATGTGTATATGTATTACCACAAAACAACAATATATTTAGTTATACTGCCCCAATTTGCCCTTACTTAAAGTTTGGAGTAATTTCGAACCTTTTTAACTCATGGCACCCAGCCGGATACTTATTAAGATTTATGATCACAGGCCGGATATAAACTTTTGTCGAACTTTAGAACTTGATTATCGTTAAACGATGGAAATGCAAATAATTATGTAATAAAAACTCTAGTGAGCTTTACTAAATTGTCGTGATGTTATTGGTTTATGACAAGCGCTTTATCTCTGTTTCCGCTTATACGTTTAAGGATTGCCATTTGCGGTAGAAACCTGTAGAATTTTCAATAGTAAATACCAGGCACTGACATAGCACAAGACTACCATTCTAATAAAGGCAAGTCACAACGTTTTGCAATTTTTTCGCAGGTCCGACGCATTTGCCACGTGTGCCAGAACGTCCGCGACTACCTGAAGGTCTGCGAAGTGGTGCAAGGAAGGGAGGACCTTGTTACCTACATAAAGAGCCTTTCCCCAGGTTTGTAAACTGAGTCATAGCTTGGCGTTGTAAACACAGGATGCGTGTGCAATGCTATTCATTCTTTAACAGGCTTCGAATGTCCTTGATTTGATTCGCGTATTGAAAAGTGTTTGAATTGTCTTTGTTTTTTTATGTGCAGCTTGAGGTGTATTTTCAAAAAGTGCCATAGTAAACAAATGTTTAAAATTTTAAACTGATTTTGTTGAGAATCGGATGTACTGATCCGATCCGATATTATTTGACAACCCTAATTCGTATTCTAACTTTAATTTCTTTGCAGGAATGACCAACATGTCCAAGATGGTCATTCTACGGGCCAAAGACTTAACTAACAAGACGCATGCCAACAAGCTAAACCTGGAAATCGACGGACTGAAAATCCAACTTGCAAACCTTATTTCAAGTATGCATTTTTTGATGGCGTTGATCTTACTTAATACTACTAATATTTGTTTTTGATTTTTAAATTAGATCAGAATTACCGTTATAGCTGTCCAGTTTTACTCTATGGGCAAATTAAAAATGAAACGATTGGCAAATATTTGTACGCCAAGATTGACACTTTTCCGGGTAGTGTTTTGTAATTTACCTGTATGGCTGAGCACACTTGTCCTGACTAAAAATAATGAGCATTTTCAAAATAGGAAATTACGTTGAAACGAAAATTTAAATGCACTAACAAGCATTCAAGAGACTAATCAAATGAGGGAATCAATGATGCAATTAAGGCAGGCTACAAAAAAACAACCAAACTCACGATGTCAGCCAAAACAAAGCTTCACAACTTTATTTCGTGTAATCAGGTCCTACATAACCCAAAATAAATTTCACCTGTTTATTAGTGATGTCCGATAGCGATACTCGATATTTTTGACAAAAATTACCACAATCCGATCCTATGCTAACATGAGGTTACTAACAAGGGCAAACAAGCAAATTAAATAAAATTAAATCCTGCAATGGTTGTGTTCTTTAGTTTTCAGGCCAAAACTTGCTTTAAGGGTTAAATAGTTAACAACGGTTGCATCCTATTATGTTTGTTGATAAGTTTCCATGGTAGAAATTACTGTGTTTTAGTTTGCAAATCATGCCTTAAATGCCCGTATCAATTTGATATCGCATCGGCACTAATAGCAC
Organism: Ascidiella aspersa; assembly: GCF_963924565.1. NCBI lineage: Eukaryota > Metazoa > Chordata > Ascidiacea > Phlebobranchia > Ascidiidae > Ascidiella > Ascidiella aspersa. Next base: position 9,378,002 of record NC_139454.1, on the reverse strand, counting down.
ACTTGTACTACCTTTTGGAATCGGGTATTGGCTCCGATCTGGTATTATCGGATAACCCAATGCCTAGTACATGGTGAGCCAAAAAAACCTACCACATTTCGAACTAGGAAAAAAGACAAAATTTGTAAGCAATCGTAACATTTATTGTCTCATCTCAAAGTCAAAAGGTTTCCATTTGATGTATTTATATTTTAAAGATTACATCCTCTAGATGGCGCCCCGGGATATAATACTTTGTTGCAGGCAATTTCTGAAGTTTTGGAATACTCGGCAGTCGGCGAGTCATTTCTTGCGGTATTTCTTTCCACTGTTTGAAGAATAGACGCTTTTATTGGGGATATGTTAAGGCTGAGGTCTCCAAAACTCGGCCAACAACTATTGAAGTACTAAAAGCGTCTATTCTTGAATCAGTGAAAGAAATGACTTGCCGAGTATTTTAAAACCAGAAATCGCGAGCAACAAAGTATTACATCTCAAAGGCGCCATCTAGAGGGTGCAATCTTTAAAACATAAATACATCAAATGGTAACCTTTTGACTTTAAGATGAGACAATAAATGTTTTGATTGCTTATACATTTTGTCTCTTTTTCCTAGTTTGAAGTGTGGTAGGATTTTCTGGTGCACCCTGTACTTCGCCCGAACCTCGTGTTTGCTGCCAGTAACATTATAAAGTTATATTGGTGTGCTCCAGGTATGAAGGCGTATGTGGCCATGGTTAAGGACGAAAGTGTCAGCGGTCAGGAAGCAGCAGCAGCCAACAGACAGTTCTACGCACAGAATATCGCCACCGAAATCACCGAGATCATAAGGTTTGCCGCCCAGCTTTTAAATGCTTTTAAAGCCAAATCACTACGACCGAAACTACGAATAAAAGTAAAAAAAAAATTGAAATTAAAATTGAAAGTAAGACGAATTTCGTTATCTTGATTTGTTCAAAATGGAAAAAGTAAAATACAAAAAAAGGGTGAACTGTACTATTTATAGCTAGTTGAGATAGGCATGCTCGTTCAGGTGGATTAAATCTCACTCTCTCCTTAAGCCTTGACTATTTACTAAAATAATTAACGGAAAACACCCTTGTTGTGAGGGTAAAATTTGCCAAAAAATTTGCCAGTTTAAGTTCTTAAATACTAATTAAATATTATTGATTAGTTGGTTAATTAATAAATTGGTGTAACACTAAAAAGGGCCACGAAAGCACTGCTGTTTACTCATTGTATCTTGGTTTTAGTCGTTTTTTCACGTGGCATCTTCAAAAGCCTTAATTTGGCCACCCAATGTATGTAACTTCTTGACCGGGTAAATATTGGTTTTTCGTTTCAGTTCTTCAAAAAAACTTAAAATATTATTGTAGATATAGTTTTTCTTTTCCCGAAGCACAGTCCAACATTTTAAATCCGGACAAAAAGTTACAAGTTGTGATGTTTTGTTCCGGTTTATATAAGCCAGTATACGTATACTAACGTTAAGCCCTGATGATGATATTAGTTTCAGTTCTTTGAAAAAAATTAAAATAATATTGTATATTTGTTTCCCGAAGCACAGTCCAACATTTTAATTCCGGGCACCAAGTTGCAAGTTGTGTTGTTTTGTTCCGGCTAAGTAGCCAGTGTGCGTATACTAATGTTAAATACTTAGACAGACGTTTCCAAACAACAAAACTAATTTAACAGCAAAAATTATACGGTATTTTTTTTTTCAGGTTACTTCAGCTAGTTTCCACCGACCAGGAGTTCGACTTCGACCGCGAAAGCACCTTAGGCGTGAAACAAATCAAGGCCAACCTCGCCAAGAATATGAGCGCCGCAAAGAACTGGCTCAACGACTCAAACGCCCAGGCTGGTGAGTTAGATATTTAATATACGCAAAGAACTTTTACAGGTAAGTTAAATATACGTACGATAACAGAAAGGACGACTGGGGGCGTGTTTCACAGCACGACGGTTTAAGTCGGTTCGTCCAAAACTGGGCGCGCGCCTCCCGAATGGTATAGGTCGCCAGCATAGGCGCCGAAATTTTAAAATTCCAGGGCGTTATTTTCTCGACAGTGCAAAATTGCTTAACAATAGACGTATATCAATAATTTGACTAAACGTATCAAAAATTTGAAAAAAATTCCGTTAAACATCACAAACTTAGTTTGGAGATTTTATGGCATCGTGTCTTTTTTCAGGTAAGTTTTAAACACTTTTGGTTAAATAAGACTGTGCTACAGAAATTAATTTGCAAATTTATTGATAATTTGGTGAAATTTCAGGGCGTTTTAACTGCCTGCGAGAAATTCAGGGTGTTTAAAAACGCTCTGCACACCCACGGCTCGGTGCCTATGGTCGCTAGTATATAGAACCGCATACATTTCTGCACAAATTGTTTAGCGTAGGGTGCGGTAAAAAATAGACCGGTTGTGTTGTTAACAAGTCAAATATAAGTACCTAAGTCAAGTCCCGGTCCGAGTCGTCAGTTGGCCAAGTTAAGTCCCACTCCAGTCATAAAAAGTCCTCATTTCGTTAAATTTAGGAGTTATTGAGACGATTTTAGATCTTATTTTGTCGTGGATATTACTCCGTATTTGGCTTTATTATGTCGTTAGTTTTTATGCTATTGTAAGGTATTATACCCATTTCAAGGTCTTATTGTGTATTATCATCTTAAGGTGTTATCGTATGTTCCCATCTAAAGGTCTTATCGTGTGTTCCCATCTAAAGGTCTTATTGTGTGTTCCCACATAAAGGTTTTATTGTATGTTCCCATATCAAGGTCTTTTTGCGTGTTTCCATTTAAAGGTCTTAATGTGTGTTCCCATCTCAAGGTCTTATTGTGTGTTACCACCTAAAGGTCTTATTGTCTGTTATTATTTAAAGGTCCTATTGTGTGTTATTATCTAAAGGTCTTATTGTGTGTTCCCACCTAAAGGTCGTATTGTGTGTTCCTACCTAAAGTCTTATTGTGTGTTCGCACCTAAAGGTCTTATTTTGTGTTCCCATCTAAAGGTCTTATTGTGTGCCCCCACCTTAAGGTCTTATTGTGTGTTCCCAGCTAAGGGTCTTATTGTGTGTTCCCATCTAAAGGTCTTATTGTGCGCCCCCACCTTAAGGTCTTATTGTGTGTTCCTACCTAAAGGTCTTATTTTGTGTTCCCATCTAAAGGTCTTATTGTGTGCCCCCACCTTAAGGTCTTATTGTGTGTTCCCAGCTAAGGGTCTTATTGTGTGTTCCCATCTAAAGGTCTTATTGTGTGCCCCCACCTTAAGGTCTTATTGTGTGTTCCTACCTAAAGGTCTTATTGTGTGTTCGCACCTAAAGGTCTTATTTTGTGTGCCCCCACCTTAAGGTCTTATTGTGTGTTCCCACCTTAAGGTCTTATTGTGTGTTCCCAGCTAAGGGTCTTATTGTGTGATCCCATTTAAAGGTCTTTTTGTGTGTTCCAATCTTTACCCTATAACGCATTTTTTCGCAGGATCTCCGGACGAGATTGCTTTGCGCGAGATTCTAGACACAGCCCGTGACATCGGCAACAGGAGCGGTGACGCTTTAGGCAAGAAAATAGCTCAGAAATGCAACAAGATCGGCAAGATGGCCGACCAGCTGGCCGAGCTAAGGAGACAGTGAGTTGGTTTAGATAATTTAATATATTTGCACTTTTTGTAAAAGAAAAGCAAAAAAAAACATTTTTTAATAATGCAGCACACACTTTACAAAGCAAGGCATTTTTAGAAATTGTATCAAAACTTATTTTTTTTGTATTAAATGTCGACTTTTTGAAAACCATTAATCGTGTTCCAGTCTTTACTAGGATTGAAGTTGTTGAAAAGAATGAATATTTAGTCGATTTTTTTACATGCGTTGGCGTACGATTTTAAATAAATAATAAAGTTCATTAGTGTCGAAAAAAAATTAGGGTTGAAAGCAGTGTTCCCTCGAAGAAAATTTTCTACTGCGCAAATATTTTTTGTAGTGCGCAAGAATATTTTATGCTTGCGTTGGCAGGGGCCCGCGACAGATCAATGTTTTTTTGTTTTGTGGCGTGGCGAAAAATTTTAAAGATGACGTCACGAAACGTCACGTCATAAAACAAATATTTTCAATAAACTTGCATGTGCAACTGCAAATGAAAAAATATCCGAATATTTGGGTTAAATTAACAAAACGTTTCCAAAATAGGATGCGTGATGCCTTTAGCGCACTGATCAAAAATTACGTCCTAAAACTGCTTTTCGGTTTCATGATCCCGAATTATTGTCAAACACTTCACTGCTGTGTTCGGCACTGTTCTAAACTCATTTTTTTCTTTAAGCTTGATTTTCCTGAGTAGACATTTAATTCTACGTGATAAAAACACATTTTATTTCTACGAGATGAACAAATATACACAGCAAGGATGATGAAAACCGATCAGACAAAGTAATTTATTACGTCACAATCGTCAATGCGGATTTGATTTGTTTACTTGCTTTTGGCTACAAACATCAAAGAAAAAATGCCCAAAAAGTGAAGATATTTTAGTTTTAATTACAGAATGATGGAAGTGCGCAAAGGCAAAATTTACTGCGCAATTTGTCTGGTGTGGCTGCGCAATTGCGCAGTTGCGCACCTTAGAACAGGGTTTCCCCAACTTTTTTGGACAACGGACCACTATTTGTAAATCTGTTTTTTCGCTGACCGCAATACAATTAAAGTTAAGTTACTGAACTTAACAACTAATCCAATGGCAGTGTAATTACCTACACAATTGAACTATCCTATAACTTCACTTCGTATCTCGTCTCACAACAAACTTTTTACTCACTGACTTCGCGCAACAAGAAAGATTTACGATACTGGATAGCAAAAGCTTTCGAAATCATTAAGTTGTGAATAACTTCGGCAATTATAGAAAGGGTACGTACTGTACAACGTATATGTGTGACTTTAATTTCTTGTCATATCGCCACGGACCACCTGTGCAGTCGTCGCGGACGCGGACCACAGTTTGGGAAACCCTGCCTTAGTGGGAACACTAGTTGAAAGTGATTTATTTTAAGCCAACCTTGTAAACAAACGATTTTTGTTAGGGCGGCATAAAAAAATTGAGATGACGTCACAATGTGACTTTGAAAGCGTGACGTCAGAGGCTTTATGCTAGAAACGCAGTTTAGATAGGCAAAAAAGCAGTTTTGGGGAGGGGAGGTGGCATGGCCTAGTGCCCCCCTGGATCAGCCCCTGGTAACAAGTGCCCTAAAAGGCGTTTTATCTTGTCGCAGGGGCAAAGGAAACAGTGCGGAGGCAAAACGCATTGCGGCCGATATTCAATCGGAACTGGACAGTTTACTACGCGACGTGGATCAGGCTCTCAACAACATTACAACGCTGGACGAGGCTTGCGAAACCATTGCTAGCAAAACACCAGCTGCCAAGGTTTGGGCTCTGTCCTTTATAATATACTTAAATCGATCGAAACCGTTGTGGGCTCCCGATCGCCCCATACCCTCTGACTACAGTTTCAGGCGTTATTGTGGCCTTTAAGGCCTTATTCCGAAGAATTTATGACTTATTCCGACAGATTTATGTCTTTTATTCAGACGATTAAGTTCTTATTCTGTCGTGGGTATTGCTGCGTATTTGGCTTTGTTTTGTCGTTGGTGTTATATTATGGTATTGATTTTGTTCGCTTTAAGTATTGTTGCTTTGTTCCCCAATATGGTTTACAATCAATATTTTCCCTTGGATTTTCCCCGAAAACGTTAAGTTGCGAATTTAACAAGGATTGGATGCCCAAGAACTTTTTCACCCAAATCGGCAAGAAAGCAGTATGCTTGCTGTGCAACGAAAGCGTTGCCGTGTTTAAAGAGCACAGTATTAGCCGCCATTATTCGACAAATCACGTACGCTATGGCAGTACAATTAATGTATCGATTAGGAATCCGGCCCGCCAAGCACTTTATTTTCCCATATCAGGCCCGCCGACTGGAGAAGTTGCCCGTCCCTGATATATGGGGTTAAAAAGTGTTTTTTTTTTATATCTGGCCCCGAGTATTTGAAAGCGCTACTTAAACCAGGGCTGCGGAGTCGGTTAAAAATAACCCAAGTCCGAGTCTCGGAGTTGACTCCGTACAAATGTGCGATTTCGTCGAGTCCCGAGTCCGGCCCTGACTCTACACCCTGTATTTCACCAATTTACGTAACTAAAATAACGTGGATATTCAGCAATCCACTTCTAGGGGTGTCGTGTAATTCATTCACTCACAATACATGGTTGAAAAATATTCCACCATATGCTATTCCACCTTTACAATTTCCAGTTGGCGGCCATATCAGCTTTGAAATTTGGTACTGCGCATGTCGGACTTGAGACTCGGGTAGTTTTACGTGGCATTACTCGAGTCCCGAGTCCCGAGTCCCGAGTCCCGAGTCCCGAGTCCCGAGTTGGACTCCGCAGCCGTGACTTTAACAAAGAATATAAAAAAAGCTACCTCTCTGCCAGGAATGGTTGGCCGACGTCAAGGCCAAACCTGGGCCCGGAACCGGTTCCGAAGCCCTCCGGGACATCACCGGCGCCACCAGGCAGGCGGCCAGGGTCCTGGGACAGCGGCCCCACACTGCAACGGTGGCCCGAGACCTTCTGCAGCTTTGCGATGAAATTGATCAAATGGTCGGCGACCTTGACCAGTACAGATTACAGTAAGGGACTCGTTTTATTTATTTTTCCATAGTCTATACCAGTGTTTGTCAGTCATTGATGACTAGCGCAGTGGTTCTCAACCTTTTTTCTATCGTGACCCTTTTTTACGTTTCAAAAAAATTCTGTGGCCCAATAATTTTTTATGAAAGAAAAAACTTTAAAGTAGGTTTAGAACAAAACACAGCAGAACACATTTCAAAATAGATTATTTATTCAACCGTACATTAGTGAGATACTTGCGGCCAAGCAATAAATTTACATTTTATTTAATTCCTTCCCAAGTGACACAAATGAAACTAAATCTAGCTTTTTTAAATTGGTCTGTGGCCCACCTTAAATGTTCTTATGGCCCATCAGTCAGTCATGGCCCACTGGTTAAGAACCGCTGGACTAGCGGCACTCCTCAGAAATAATAAATAGATTGCGCACCCCTACAAGATTTTTCTTTCGTGGGTAATTTACTAGAATGTCACTAAATAAACGGAACTGGAACAACACACATTAACTCTACACAATGTAGGAAGTTATAATTGGATTTATTCCACTCTAACCTTTGAAAAAAAGTTGGAAGAGTTGAGCAAAAAACAGATTCTTAAAGATTCTCAAATATCTCTTGCACCATTGGCACCCTTGAGCATTGGAAATGGCACCCGGCTGAGAACCACTGGTAAACGATACGATGTTCCGAAAAAATGAATTATGAATAAATTTCTAAAAAAAAACAATTTTCAAATTATTTTTGAATGCCACTGCGCTAGAAACCGTCAAAGTTTTGCAACCTGCAACTTGCAACTTGTAAACCGATATACTAGTCGATCTATATTAGGGATGTCCAGTAATATCGTATGGGAGCCGATACCCGATTCCAATTGTTAGTATCGGTACTTGTCCGATACCACACCAAATTACTTTTATTTTTACACAGATGATGGCATGAGGTGGTGCCGAAACGTCGGTAACAGCAAAATGTCCATTTTATCGAATATAGCTTTAATATTTTTTTATTGAAACACCACATTAATATTGCAACTTAAGCCCTGATTTAAGATCTAACGAAGCGAATTCTACCTTAAAAGATAAATTTATTAAAATGTAGTAGGTTAACAACTAGAAGTATCTAAACATCTAAACATTAAAGTAAAACCCGGCCAAATAACCTAAAAAATGTGACTTTGAATCTTTCAATTCCATCAGTATTCTTTTTCCAGCCAAGTAATGACGTCGTTTAATATCGGATCGAATCGCGACAAACTGTGTCCAAAATATCGGGTTTCGCGCTCGGAATAAAATGCCGAGTATTGGACATCCATGGTCCTGATTGTATCTATCTGGAGTCATTTTTTTCAAAAAATTTTAAACGGCATAACTAGACTGTTTAAAATAGAGGTTGTAACGTCATGCTGGAGTAAACCGCTTTTGTTGACAGGTTCGGGTTCGGTTAAGGGTCAGGTTTTTTTAAATATTCGGTTCAGTTCCGGTTTGGCTCCTTACAGTCTTACATAAAACGGTTCTGGTTCGTTTACAGTTCGGGAAAATTTGGACCAAAACCGGTTCATTAAGTTCCGGTTTGGTTCCGGTTCGACTCCCTGTTGAAACTGTTGCTTCCGAAACGAAAGAAAATCTTGTTTTTTTGCGCAGAGATAAGGGCGCCACACCGGAGGCAAGAATGCTGGCCAAGCAGCTTACGGAGAAACTTGGCCAAGTCAACACCAAGGTCTTCAAGGCTGTAGCTCGCGACAACACCCCGCAGACCCTTGAAGCCAAGATGAACGATGTAAGCTTGTGTTCCCTGTTTTTTTTTCTTGAAAACAAAACAACGTGGTTGAAGACTTTTTTATGTCCTGAAGAGATAAAACTTGGTTGACGAATGTTTTTGTGCGCGGAAAAAAAACTTTTTTGTTACGAAAAAAAAAAAATACTCTTCTATTTGAAAAACACGAAAGAGTTTTTAACCTAATAAAATTTTAACCTAAGTAGAATTTTATGACCTTGGGTATAGTTTCTTTGCTAAAACATTACACATCCGCTATTTTTTCCTGTGCTAATAATACAAAAAAATATAATTACGAAAACAAAAAGTAACGAACAGCGAAAATTGTAGTGATTTAGTCCGAGTTGAACTAGGGGATGTCCGGTTAAAAAAAACTAATTTTCTGTGCTCAAAAAACTAAATAGTAACGGATTTCCGGTTAAAAAAAATCCACTAAAAAAAATTTCGCTGGCGAAAAAACCTGCTCTAAAAAATGTTTTTTGGCCAGAAAAATGTTTTCTTGTCGAAAAAACAATCTGCTTTACTTAAAAAAACACTTTGTTTACAGGCGCTGAAATGGCTTGACGACCTGAAAGTCCCGGACGACGGCGCCGGCGCCCTGGCCGCGCACGGGGTCATCAGTGACGCACGGAAGCTGGCCCGCGAGGCCGTGGACCCGCGCCAAAAGGCCCTGCTACTGGCCAAGGCGGCCGAATGCGAAGGAATGCTCCACGAGCTAGAGGAATTGGTCCAGCAGGGAAAAGGGGATTCCCCACAGGTGCTTGAAAAGTTTGCTGTGTACCCAGTGAAAACTAATGGATCCGATCCGATATTAAAATCTTTATCAGTGTACATGAATTTATTAATAATGTTTATAATAAGTAAACAAATTTGTGTTTTTATATACTTTCTATTTTAATTTATTGCTTTTTTGGTTTCTAATGTCATATTTCAATAGTTTCTCCAAATTAATTTTCCTTTAAAATTTTTGTATCATTTTACTAAATCTAGTGGATCCGATTCGATACTGAAGTCTCTGTCAGTGTACAGGAATTTATTATTAACACAAAGACTTACACAAGTGGATTAATATCTTATTTTGAAAAGAATGCAAAACAATGTTCTTAAAACATAAACGGCATTCGTGTAAGTTAAACATCATCGCCAAACACTTACAGGTAACTCACAATATAAGCTCTTACCGCGACAAGGTAGCAACACCAACAGCCGACAACTACAATGTCAAGGCACCATGTGCTCAATGAACTTTGGCCGTTTGACCGCAAGTAAAAGAATGCTTATACAATACAAATGGGTCATTAGACACTTAACATCAAACTGCGCTTTAGCCAGCCCACTGTTAATCTTAACATCCAGGGTTGCCATCAGTCTTGTAAACAAGTCATTTTAAAAACACTTCTAATCAAAGTCCCAGTCAAGCCACTGGACAAACGCTGAACTAACCACTACAGTAGTGCTTTACATGCCGTTAATGACGCTCAAGAGTCCGTGAAATTGGATTTTTTTAGGTTTCTAAGTTTTGCTCTTTCGGGAAGATTCTTGACACAATTGTATGTGTACACTGCTTAATTAATCAAAAATAATTGAAAAACTGTTTCTCCAAATTGGGCACCGTTCGATATGTGTGTTTCAGTTTTCCCTTATTGTGAAATTTGCGGTAAACCGCTTACCGAAGTTAAAGATGTGCTTGAATATAGTCGTCTCATAGGCGCCGAACGTTGGTGTGCAGCGCTTTTTTTGGACGCCCTAGATTTCTGACAGGGCGTAAAACCGCTCTGAAATTTGACCAAGTTATCAATAAATGTTCAAAATCAATTACTGTAGCACAGTTTTAGTAAAAAAAGTGATTAAAACTTTTCCTGAATAATATTATAGAACGAGGCCGTAAAAACTCCCAAACTGTGTTTTTAAATTATATAAAATGCAAGCCCATATTGAAGGAAACATTTTTAGCCTAACTGCGCCATAAGAAACTTTTAAAATAGGAAATAGTTTGTTTCAGTGATAGAGCTATTTAAGAGCTATTTAATAAGCCATTTAGCACTGGTTAGAAAATAACGTCCTGGAATTTAGAAAGATTGGTGCCTATGATTCGTCTTACATAGAGTGGGAGACTGGGAGTTAAACCCGTAAAGGTCGGGAACCAATGCTAATACAACCTTCGTTCTGTGGCAGGCTCGCGCACTTGCGCAAAAGCTAAAGGCCAACCTGGCAGAGCTTAAGGACATGATGAAGGACGCGCTGGTCAGTCAGGTGGCCGACGAGTTTTCCGACACCACAACTGTTCTCAAGCAATTCGCTGCCGCCGCCTCGGCCGCCAAAAACGTCCCGAACAGGTGAGTGAAACAGTTGCTACTTGAAGGTATAGTTGGTTTATGAAGTTACACTACACATAGAATCTAAGTTAGTTAACAAAAGACTGATATTGATAAATATTGTGCGTGTTATTTTGTAATCACCGTTATTATTATTGTGTTAATTATTACCGTTTACCGTTTTGTTATATTGCAATCTGTTATTTTTGCTGAACTTACATTATTTACCGTTTTTATATTGAAATAGTTTTGAGGTCCCCTGGTACTTATATTTTCTGCAAATGGTCCTACCATTGAATACGGTTGCCCATATATTGAATAAAAATGCTCTAAAATATCGAATAAATACCCGATACCAAGGTGTAGTATCGGCACTCGTCCTATATTAGGCTGGCAACGGGTCGTTCCTTTTTAATGGTTTAAGGAGTAACGAATTTCCAAAATAAACAGCATAAAATCGTTTCCAGAAATTTGTTAAAGCTCAAAAACTCTAAAATAAAAATGCACAGAGCTGGACCATCTAAAAAAGTGCATAAAAATCCAAATATTATACCAAGTATAACCGAGTGTTGCTCATACAACAGTTTTATTAAAAAAACAATCGACGTTTCGACGTTCTATACAAGACGCCTTCGTCAGGATAATGGCATCTAATGTAAGACATAGCAACACTCGGTTATACAATATGCCAGGCAGCAATAGCTTATTTCATTATACCAAGTTCTTCGTTTTCAGAGAATGTTAATTCCTGCTCGAATGTAAACTGAATTTTAGGCTTTCATCATAAATCTGTTTGAATCGGCGAAGCTAGGCTAAAAAAATACTTCACAGTTGCCCAAACAAGTGTGCGAATGTTTCAGAGCCTTCTGAGTAAGTGTGAAAACCAAATAGCGTTCTTGGCTCTTCACAGACAGGAAAACTTCGACGACAAAGCGCTAAAGCTGAACCGACAAGCCACACGGATCGCCGACCTCGCCACGCAAGCCGTTGCAGCCAGTAGCCTCTGCTCACAGGACAAGATCGACAATGTCCGACATGCTGCTAAGAAGATAAAGGGACTCACGCCCCAGGTAATAAACAGAACGCCTGGGTCCGGGAAAATAAGTAATTCCTGACACACACAGTGTTTTCAAGGTGGAGTTTGTTTTTAAGAATTCTACTTGCTATGCTCGAAATTTATTTTTAAATTACTTTTTTTAAGATTTTGTTTGGGTTTGAGGCTACTCTTTAAAGATCTACTTGTCTTTTTAAAACTTGAAGTTTTTAAACTAATTTGTTTGGAAGCTTTTTTTCTCGTTTAAAGTTTGGTATCAATTTATTCTCTTTTAAAAGTGATGTTTTTCGTTGTTTTTTCAAAAGTTTTATTTTTCGTTTACCTGTGTGATTTTTCTGGTAAATGATTGCTTTGGTATATAGGGTGTTCCAGATAAATGCACCAGTTCAAAAAGGTTTTCATTCTTTTTGTAATTATTTTACTTATACTTGTTTTATTTCCATTTCTGGACTCCTCAAAATCTCGATGTTCTGAAAAACCTCAAAACAATAAACTATTCAACCTACTAATATTGCCATTTATTTTATAAACTACATTAAGAAGCTTGCGCTTAACCGGATGATGCTTTTTTTGCAGGTCATAAATGCTGGCAAGATCGTATTCGAAAACCCAGAAAATAAGGAGGCTCAAGAACACTTCAAAACCCTTCGAGGTGACCTTTGTAGCAATATTTTGAATCAATCAGCCGATTTATGCTTCCCAATATGAACGCCTTATTGCCCTGGACACTGGTATTTCACTGGTTCACTGAAAACTCTAATTTAAATATTTGTTTAAATACATTTGTATGTTTTTTTAATACATATTTAGTTTTCTTGGGAAAATTGGGGCCAATAATCTACTTCCCAATGTGAAAGCCTTAATATTGCCCTGGTCATATAGTACCCGCTCACTGAAAACCCTAAGTTAAATCTTGGTTTCTAAATCTTTCGTTAAATACATGTGTATTTTTCATTTATAGATTTTATAATATATGTGAATTTTTCTTCCGAAAATTGGTGTCAATTATCATGTTGCGAAAAATTATTAAAGCACATACGGAAGACCAAAGGGAAGTGCGCAGTTCGAAATTCGTCGCGTAATATCTCCGGAAGTAAACAAGATATCGATCAGAAATTTTACACATTACTCAAAGCAACCTATCTTAGCCAGCAATCAGACTTTTTTTACAAAAAAAAATTGAAATATTAATATTCATATTTTACAAGAAGTTAGCATTTTGAACGTTTGGAATAATTCTTTATTCATTTTCAGTGAAAAAAAGGTGTACAGCTAATTTATTCACATGAATCGTTTTTTTTTTAATTTTTTTCCTCCTTTTGTCAGATGAGTGGTTGGAGAAAGTGGATGAGCTGACCGAGCAGGTGGACAACTCGATGGACATCGACAAGTTCGTGAAAGCGTCCGAGGAGGGCATCCGTCGTGAGCATGAGACGTGCGTGAACGCCATGAGAACCGAACAGCCAATGGCGGCGCTCAATTCGGCCGGTGAGAATCACGAAATGCCTGAAACCGTTTGTTCTTAACCCTTTTCGTGACGTGACGTCTGCGAATACCCTAATGTTTTTAAATTAATCTATTTGATTATTTTTGGTGAATGTCCTTATTTAAAAAGTTTGTGCTAGTTACCCCTATAAAAACTTTTGTGTTAATTACTCCTATTCAGAACTGTTTGGGTAATTACTCGTTACTCCCATTCAAAAATGTTGTACTAATTACCCTGATTCATATTTTATGTATTCATTACACCTATTTTGAAAGGTTTGTGTTGATTACCCCTATTTCAATTTTTTGTGTTAATTACCCCTATTCAAAAATATTTTGGTAATTATTTAAATGTTATTTTGCTAATTCCAATATTCAAAATTTTATTTTGCATTGGATCGGCACCGATATACCACTCTGAACGAGTGCCAACACTAACACTTTGTTTTGTTGTATCGTCCTTGATCCGATATTATCGGTCACCCCTTATGAATACTAGTTTTTAAACGCCTTTTTTCTTTCCTGTGTTTCAGGCAACATCGCGCGTAGGGCTCACCGCGTTTTAATGGCCGGAAAACGAGAAATCGAAAACACGGATGACGACCAGTACGTCAAGCAGGTAAGCAGTCACCTCATTTCTTAGCGCGCTTGTACGTCAGGTCAGCAAGGTGTCGAGTATGGGTTGCGTGTTTTCCGGTTGAACTACCCAGTTCTTAACGTCAAGGGCTTAGCGTTAAAATGGAGCTAATAACCGAAATGGGCACAAAAATGAGAAATATGTCAAAATTGTACTAAAATACGTGCTATATCCCATTATTTAATTTGCTCTGCAAATGACTGCTCGGAATGGAACGCGTTCGCAGATTTTGTATGTTAAGCATTTCTCTTGAATGCAAAATACATATCTTGAATTCGAAATGTTTTGCCAATGGCTTACGAGTGGGCTCGACCTGCTATTTGTTGGAAATGACTTAATTTGAACTTAAGTTATTTTACAAATGCTTTCACTGGGATTTAAATTCATTTTCAAATACAACGTTTCTTGCATATATACCGAAAAAGATCTATAAACAATTGTCCCGGCTTAAAATCTCTGAAAACCTAAAACCTGGTTAACGATTGGACTCCTTAAATTTTTCCCTTCGCACAAAAAAAGCCGGGTTAAGGAGGCGAGATTACGCTAGATTTTTATAAATTCGCAGGTGGACTGCAACTTGAAAGAACTCAGTTCCACCATCAACCCTCTGGTTCAAGCTACAAGACAATACGCCACCGACCACAAGAACCAAGCCGCTCAGAACAACGTCATCGGTAAGATTAAAATAAAAAAACGTCATCGGTAAGGTTTTCAACTTTTACAAACCTTACATTGATGGGTTAATGGCAGATTTGCTTCTTTAAAGATCGTCTATTTGGTGGGTTGATTATTGAATAGGAACTGCGTTTGTTAGAGTCTTTTTGTGGGGATATCGACCAACTTGGTTATGACCCTTGACCTTGTTCTCCTCAGAGAAAGACGAGAAGTTGATCGACGCTGTGACGTCACTTCGAACGACGCTGTGCGCGAAAAAGATCGAAGAAGAAGCGAGAAACGTTCAGATCCAAGTTCGTGATTTTCCATTTTGAACCTTATCTGACGCATTTACACCTCTTAAAAAAAAATTAGGGGTTTGTCAAACACTTTTAAGTAACTCACAATGCTAACTCCTACCTTGACAAGCTAGTTGCACCATCTGCCTTAATGACAATTACAATGTCAAGGCACCATGTGCTCTGTGACCTTTGACCGTTTGACTACAAGTTACAGCAGGGTCCAGGAACCTTTTCAGCTAAGGGGGCCATAAAAGCCAACTTTTTTTCTTGTGTTTAAATGAAAGCCGTATTGCATTTTTTAACATCTATAGTAAGTTGGCAAAAATAATATGGGCCGTTAAAAAGACAACATATAGTAAGCGCGAAAAAATACTCTGGTCAAGTTTGCAAAACTTTGATTACGGAACGTCATGGTACGAACAGGGCGTATTATATGCAAAAGGATTTCATCAAGTCGACTAACAGTCACGAAAAGACCAACAGGGCTCGACCGAAACTCGGAAGATTTTGCTCTTATACAAGATTACGTTATCAAAAAGCCATATGGCGTCCTCAAAAGAGCCATAAATGACTCGCGAGTCATAGGTTCCCGGTCCCTGAGTTACATATTGCTTACACAATTAAATAAGTCATAAAGCACTTTACACCAAAATGCGAAAGGTTAACAACACCCACCTATAACTTAAACCTCGAATCCCCCTCGCAGGAACCCCCACCCCCACTGCCACCCCTGCCCGTCGACACCCAGGAGGCCCCACCTGCGCGGCCCCCGCTCCCTGAGGAAGAAGAGTTCCCGGAGGACGAGGGGGATTCCCAGAACCCCCTGATGATGCAGGCTGCCAGGGAGCTTCATGAGGAAGCTAAGAAGTGGGAGAGCAAGGTCGGTTTGAGAAATCGTTTGATATTGTTTTTTTTTTGTTCGCTTTATCGAGATAAGGTATATTAAAGTTGTAAAAAAGTGGCAACCCCCTGGAACTATTAGGTTGCGTCCAAAAACCCCAAGAAATAAATCTGAGCACATTAGGTTTATTATTAGCCGTGCTACGTACTTGGTATATACTGTAATCTAGCTCTGCTGAAAAAGGAAGTAGTAGTGCATTTTTGGTTATTGTAGTTATGGGAGTTTTTTCTCTTTTACTTTCTCGGGATAAGGTATGTACTGTAATCTAGCTCTGCTGAAAAAGGAAGTAGTAGTGCATTTTTGGTTATTGTAGTTATGGGAGTTTTTCTTTATTTTATCGAGATAAGGTACATACTGTTATATAGCTCTGCGGAAGTAGTAAAGTAGTACTGACTTGTTGGTTATCGTAGTTATGAGAGTTTTTTTTTATTTGCTATCATGGTACTGTACATACTGTATGATTTATCTCTGCTGAAGTGCTACTGATTGAACATGTTACAGCGAGCAACGGAGCTTGTTATTTCAATACTGGGCGAAATTTGGCCAAATTTAGCAACAACTTTAGCATTAAACTTGAAAGTAGGAGAGCAATTTGGGTTTAAGATATTTTTTTAGTTCTCTTTATCGCGAGAGTTTTCTTTTTAATAGATATCGACCAATGTCACTTTTTTGACCGATACCTATACTCGATATTTTAAAATTTTGTCCACCAATACCGATTTTTTATATACCTGGGAAACGTTCAAAACTTGAATTAATTTCAAATAAAATTCACAAACGTTTTAGTTTATATACCTTTATTAATTATTTAACTATTATTTTGCATATTAACTTGTCGTGATGCTAATACCCACAATTTTTGATCAAAAAAGGAGTAAGTCGTTTGTTGTACAGGAAAAATAATATCATATTTTAAATATCGGCCAAAGCCTGCATTTACCGATACCCATATATCGGTAAAAGCTAAATATCGGCCGATATTACTGGTAAACCGATATATCGGTCTAACTCTATTTTTTAACTTTCCTCCGCTTTATTAAGATTGTTTCACGTTTAGGTGGGTTAAAAAAAGATTTGTGCAAATATGGCGATTTTTTGTTCTGCTAGCCAGCTCGTCGAGAAACATTTTCCAGTTCCTTAAAAATGTCACAAAATCGCACCACAAAGTAGTTTATCATTATTTCAGTAAACTGGAAATTTGTTTACGTCGATATTCAACACTTGTAAGTTCCGTCAAGTGAGCGGCCCACAATAGGTGCAGTGCTAATATTGGTTTGAAGTAAAATAAGGTAAACTTTACTTTATTCAACCTAAAACGCTGAAAATAATTTAGGCTGTCAAATTTTAAAATACTGCATTTTCGGTTTTTGTTTGAGATTTTCGTTTTTGTTCTATTTACTGGGTGAATTTTTGCCGAAAAGCCATCTGAAAGTGAGATTTGGAAATGCAAGGTTTGTTGTTGCTGTAATGTGTACACTGTACATAGCTGTTAACGCCTACCTAGGCTAAACGTTGTACATACTTGTACTTCACCTTTTAATTTGAAACCATCCTGTATCGTATGGAAAATGGTTTTATCATTAGACATTTCACCGTCGTATCACGCCACAACTTTTTTAATATTTTATATACGTGTATTTGTTGATTTTACGTCTAACATCCTGGTCACACGAGCTTTCATATGTTCTCGCTACTGTATCATTTTCTGTCCACCCCAAGTCAAATGGCTCTAACCAGGTTGGAAAGGAAAGTTTGTGCTCTTAAGGCTGGTTTACACTAGACTTTTTTGGCAGAATCACGTCAGCCTTCTGGCGACAAGCATTATCGGCCCAATTTTTGGGGTTGGGCCACATTCTTAAGGTTAAATGCTGTGTTTGTCTAACGAATGTACAAACTTTTCCATGTTTAGGCGATAAACAAGGGAATAATCAAGCAATGTTCATCTGAGTATTAAAATATTTGACCAATTAACAAGGAAAAAAATAACAGTCCCCTACGAATTTAAGTAGTTTTTAAAGTATAGTAATTACTTTCTGTTTTTATCACTGCATTTTTTGGTTGTTACAACGCTCTTCACACTTTAATATATTTTTGTAAAGTTTTTTTTAACTAATTTATTGGTTTTCTTACTGAAGTCGCCAGCATTCTGCCATTTACACTAGGTAGGTTTACGACTGACATCAGGCGCTAACATCATCTATTTCACACACAATGGGTTGCCAGAGTTATTGGTAAATTTCATCGCTCCTAACCTTAGGCGCCAAAGTTCAAATATTTTAAGGTGGCGACGCTTACCGTTAGCACCAATCTATTTCACACACAATGGGTTGCCAGAGTTATTGGCAAATTTCATCGCTCCCAACCTTAGGCGCCAAAGTTCAAATATTTTAAGGTGGCGACGCTTACCGTTAGCACCAATCTTAAGAGTGTTCATGCAACGGAATGCAATCATTTTCCTGCTGTACAACCACGATTAATGTTTTTATAATGGGATATGCTTTTTGTCGTTGAACGGGTTATGTTTGTGTATAGCAAAAATTTTCTATTTGAATGTTAAAGACTGGTATCTGTACCATCTTCAATTACGTCTTATCAGTCATTCAAATATTTGTACACCTGTTTTTTTACAGCTGTCGTAGTACGTTGATTTGCTGAGTTTGAACGACCGCTTTTATTATTACAAACAAAAAACAAACCCAAAATGTTTTGTAGTGTTTGTGTACAAAAATATTATTTAAAAACAATCTTTCTTAAACCATTACCAAACTTCAACTGAAGCAGGTTTTTCGTGTTGTTTACAAATTAAAAACAAAGAAATCGCCCAAACAGATTGTTGAAAAATAATGGTTACTTATCAGCAACAAAAAATTGTTGCATTTCTAAAAGAATCGCAATCACTGATTACTCAAAAATCTGTCAATACGCAAAATCAACTTGTCCATCCATCCATCCATTACAGGGAAATGACATCATCTCAGCTGCGAAGCGGATGGCTGTGCTCATGGCAAAGATGTCGAGGCTTGTGAAGGGAGAAGGCGGCAAAAAGAGCGACCTTATAAGGTAACATAGTTGACGCTTTTATTTTGCCAAGGCCCTGGCAGTTCAAGGTCATTGCTGAGTTCCTATTCTCCTTGGTCACAAACCAGAGCTTCAATGTGTATGCCTATTTGAGAACATCGGCACCGGTATCATTCTATTGTAGTTGTGAATAGTGATACTTCCGCTTTGCATAGGGAAGGGATGGCAAACCTTTTTATAGGGTGGGTCAGAAACAAGCCCCTATAACCGTTTAAAAATGCACAACTAGTTAATATATCTAAGATAAAACCTTTTCTGGTAAAATCAGCATCAACTCATCAGCTAAGTCTGAAACTGTCAACCTATTTATTTCTAACTTTGATACGCAGTATAACACACCGCTTCGTGTGACGTCAAAAATTCCTGAATCTTAAAACACGCTGTGACGTTCGGTCTATCCACGTGGTAAGAAAACGGAAGTATAAAGCTTTTAACCCAACCAGCCTAAATCAAATTCGTTATTGAGTAATTTGAAAAGTACAACGCAACAATGAGGCTGATGTAATAAAAACGAATGAAAAACATATTGGTTTGCCACAAAAAGTTCGCGCTTCCTAGTCAGCAAGCATAACTTAAACGCCGTTATAATTATGTAATGTAAATAAAAATCGTGTATTGCGGAATTATTATATCGTTCAATGACAGACAACCCTGCTAGGTCATATATATGTGTTGTCCTTATCGTTTGCGAGAGCCTATTTGCAAGTTGTTAGGGCAAAATTACACAACGCATTGTTTCAATGATAATACAGAAGCGCTATATAGGTTTCCCAAGTATTTTTACGCTCTGTTTCATTTTTGTACTAAATAGAAAAACGCCCCGGAATTTGGGAAGTTCAGTGCCTATGGTTTCAACCGTTTCTTTTTTACCCTCAGCTGCGCCAAGGAGATCGCCAAAGCGTCGAACGAGGTGACACGCCTTGCCCGCGAGGTGGCGGAAAAGTGCACCGACAAGCGGATTCGCACAGACATGATGAAGGTGACAGGGCCGTTACATCTGAATCACAACAAATGGCAAATAATTTAAAAGTATTTGCTGACGACACTACATTATTTCTATCGGGTAGTGATCAGGATTTTACCGAAGTCTTTCGGATATGCGGAGACTATGTCGAAATGTCAGGCTGCAAAATAAACATGTCCAATCAAATGCGTTTTTCATTGAATCAAATCGTGAAACAGTCACAAACCCCTTAAACAAAGTGGTCTTCTATGGCTATCAGGCACCATCTAATACTTAGAGGTTGAAATTCCCACTAGCCTGAGTAACGACGCCGATCTTCCTTTTCAACATGACGTTTAAAATGCATGAAGAGTTATTCGGAACTTTCGAAATGATACCTACTTCTGTACGGGCTTTGATATTCCTATTCCGTCTTACTACAACCTCAAATCCCTATAGGCGTTGATATTCCCACTAGCTTGAGTAACGAGGCCGATCTTTCTTTTCAACTCGATGTTGAAAATGAATAAAGAGTTATTCGAAACGTTCAAAATGAAACCTACTTCTGTATGGCCTTTGATAATATATTCTTATTATCGTCCTACTACAACCTCAAACCATTATGCTTCAAACTGAATTCTCTTGTCGTTTTTTTGCCAGACGTGCGACCGCATTCCCACGATCGGTACCCAGCTGCGCATTCTCTCAACGGTCAAGGCCGCGTCTCTGGGCGACTTCAGCGAAATGAGCAAGGAAGAAGAAGCGGCCGCTGAACAGGCGACAGAAATGCTCGTGCACAACGCGCAGAACCTCATGATGAGCGTTAAGGACACGGTCGGTTTGTTTGTTGTTTTTTTGGGCAAATTGATACAGGAATTTCAGCCATGGTTTGCGATGTAACGTAACTGTTTTTCCGTTGTAAGGTAAATTTATCGAAAAACTGGTTAACAACTGGTCGTGACTTAACATCTCTGCACCAAATCTGATTGAGGCCTACTAACCTGGAAAAAATACCTTTTGCAAACCTATAATTTTATAGATTTTGCTTGTTCGGGCATAGTAATGACGTCATTTGTTATCGGATCGCGATACTTTTAGCCCAAGACATCGGGTATCGGTATCCTAATAGAACTTCTAGTTTTGGACAGTCTTATATAATCGGTTTTCTTGTTTTGTCCGCAGGTGAAATATGCGGAAGCGGCGTCGATCCGTATACGCACGGATACGGGACTCCGCATGCGTTGGGTCCGCAAGTGATTCCTCAAAGTTGCTTCCTCGCCCCTCCAAAGCAAAGGGGCAAACATTTTTCTATATTATACTCACCAATCATGTTTCAGCTCGATGTATTCCAATCGCCGTCTTTGTTTAGCCGCTTCACTTTTTATACATCGACAATCCGTACGGCGCGTTGCAAAAAGTTTAAGCGAAATTTGAAAACGATGACATGTGAATGCGACAACCGATTGCCTTTATGCTTTAAAACGCAATTTGTTTTTTACTGAATTTGGCTTTAATAGGTTTGCTGGAATTTCCCGCCAAACAGGCTTGGTAGAATTTTACGATTAATTAGCAGTTATTCTATTCCTTAAAAAGAAACACCATTCAGTTTTTATATTGCAATGCTAGCTTACACTTTTTCCGCAATTTTTTGTCGCTGGCGTAAGTTAACCTATAGATGTTAAACATTTTTTTTTTTATTTGCAACTAACCTTCCCAAGTGTTCCATACGCTTGCCGCTATGTCCGAGACCAAATGTATAAACAACCTTTTTTTCTCGCGTTAGTTTTTCGATGACACCAATCAAATCATCCAGTATTATTTACTATTTTTAAAATTCACATCATGTTCAATTCTCCGAGGTACCAAGATCACGAGAAAAATAGCTTTATAATTGATTTTTTTAATCCAGGCTTGGCCGTGATTTGTAACTTTTGCACAATATTTTTTTTTAACGTTTGACTAGGTAAGAAGCCGCCTATAGTACATTGACAGAAAATGTTAGCACTTAAAATTGCTTCCCTACTTTATTAACGCTCCATCAAAACCACAAATATGTGAAAAGCTCAACCAAGACCAACATTATTTGTTGTATTTTTCGAATTGACCTACTTAAGAGAAAAACTTCGACATATAGAGCAACGTCGTGTCTGCTAGCATGAAAATGAACAAAAATAGCTTAATTGTAAAAACTTGTATTTGGATTTCTTTCGCTTCTGTAATTGCTATTCACCCGCCTTGTCAATATAATCAATTAACGTAAATTGTCAGTTGTTTAGATTTTTTTTAATAATGGCTCATTTAAAAGAGTATAAAAGCCAAGAAAAGCAGGTTTTCATAACTGAAGTTAAACGGAGTTTTTCCGATATCTTCCAGATTTAAAAGGCTTTAGAACAGGGGCTCCCAACCTGTGGTACGCGTACCACTAGTGGTACAACTATTTCTGTTGTTTCGTAACAATACGATTTTCAAAATACAGGTCATGTCAATTGTGCACAGTTGTTTCAAACCCCATACAACGCTGTGTTAATTATGTCAAATATAGAAATAGATTAATTTGGTTTCTCTTGATAAATGTCATCTACTGTTTTATAGCTTCAGCTACATATAGCATTATCATAATGCTAGTTGTAAGCTAAAAATGGGACAATATTCTTCTGAATAAAATACGATTCGATCAAATTAGTTGTTCTGCGAGAAGTGGTACGCGTGGCAGTGCAGAGCGTCCAAGTGGTACGAGGTCGCAAAACGGTTGGGAACCCCTGCTTTAGAATGATGTTGAACAGGGCTGCGGGGTCGGACTTGGGACTCGATGGAGTTGGTTTGTTTTGCTGCAATAGGACTCGAGGCGCGAGTAAAAACACGTAAAACTACCCAGGTCCCGATTCCGACGTGGTCATGCGCAGTGCCAAATTTTGAAACTGATATTGCCGTGTATTGTGATTGGATGAGTTATATGACACCCCCATAAGTGTATTGCTTAATATCTACCGTATTTAGTTACGTAAATTGGCGTAATGCATGCTGCAGGATCTGAGCCGGACTTGCGACTCGACGAAATCGCACTTTGGCCGGAGTCGGACTTTGTTGACCGACATTATTTTTACCGATTTCGTAGGCCCGATATTGAACAGGTAGCCTAACACTAAATATTTGGAGAAATGTCACATTTCGAAAATTCGAGGTATTTCTTTTTCGAAAACAGGTGCAAAAAATACCCGCTTCGCAGACGTGTGAATACATTTTACTGAAAGCTAGATTTAATTTACAATTGGCTTGAGTTTGAGGAATTTTCTCATTTTTGAATATGGACTCAGAAAAACGAGTGGTTAAATCTGTTTTAGTAACATGCAGTAAATAGAGTTAATATTATATGTAGCCTACTCACTTTGAGAGACAGCTTCGCCTCGAACGGAGAACAACGATTAAACAGATTACCGGTACGAATACAAACCCGTCAGAAGTCCTCGTTAGAAAAGGTAAGACGGATTGCGTTAATAAATTCTTGCTCGCCACTTATCAGACCTCAATACGAAAAACCTAATTCCTAGCCCTACATTTAAGAACAAAGGCGCTAAATTAATAATGAATGTTAGAATTAACAGTCGGCGTAATTAGCAACCGGTGATAATTTTGTAGTGCTAATTAAGCACGTAACAAGTGATTAGCAGTCTGTTTGTAGCGGTAAGTAGACGGTGTCGTGCCTTACGCTACATTATATAATTCTCACCACATGTCGATTAATAAACGCTGTTATACCTTCTGTATTTTTTCTGCATGAAGCCAAATAAAATAAAAACTAGTTTAAGTATTTATACCTTGGAATAACTCCTATTATTTTACCTTTTACAATTTGGTTGGATATTTGATGCGATTTTTAGATTACGTTTTATCGATTTTCAACAATATTTGACGAACTTATTTCAAATGTTATTGCTTCGGCAAAGTGTTTTATTCCGGCGTTGATGTTGGAGTTTCATTTCAAAGATTAAATGAAAAAAATAACCTTTTGGGAATTTACTCGACTTTATTTCCTTATGGCGAGAAACTTGACGGTTTGCAACAAAATTACCATTTGCGATTACAAAGAAATTTGTTTTATTTTAAACTAAAAAATGCTATTTTCCTAATTTAAACTTTATAGTTTCTTCAAATACCCGATATTGCCTTCAAGACACGATCTGGTATACAATTGTTTTTCATAAAAGAAATTCGAATTAACCAGAAACTGCTGAAAAGTCCAATCGTGTTGCAATATTGAGTGGCCCCAGCAGTGAAATCCACTATATACTGACTTACACATATGTGCTTGTAGGAATATGGAATAGAACTAGACCCTTATCGACTTAACAAGTAAAACACAAATTATAAATGCTCCGTAAAAGTTGAGAACGTTTGCCACTTTTGCCTATTCAAAATTGCAAGAACATAAAACCGACTAATTTTAGGTTCAGTATAACAACTTTTGCTGTAAGTTTGAATTTTTGTTTTGCATGGTTTATAGTTTTATTTCGCGGCCAAGACAAAATCTGTTTTTCATTACCTATCATGACACTTACAAACTTAGAATTGGATTTTGGAAATAACGAAGGCAGAAGAGTGTATATCGAAGTGTTTGCGACGATAATATGTCATTTGTGCAAATACGAAAAAGTGTCATTTGTGCGAATACGAAAAAAGTAACTTTGTTGCAATACGAAAAGTGTATAGATATAAAATATAGCTAGAAAAATAAAGAACATTAAAAAAAACAATCTGTTAAGTTTGCATAAATTAGTTTATTCCACACATTACCGTCCGCAAAAGTTAATTTTACTGTTGAAGTACACATATTTATTGATGCACGCAAATCCATCTCTTACAAATCAGAAAATTAGTTACGTTACGCTGCTTAATGTATGTTTATTTTATATCAATCACATTTAAGCTGTTCAGGTTCACCATAAACTTAGAACACCATGACTATAAACAAGGTTTTTATCTTAATGTCTTTAGGACAAATGTTCTGACTTGACTTATTTGAACAAACGACTTAACTTGAAATTAAAAGTTTTCATCATGCATTTTTTGGAACTTATTTTTTTATCTTGTTTTTGCACATAAAACATTTTTTTTTATTATGGCTCATATTCGGTCAAGTTTATCAATTGCAATAGTATAACGTTTAATTATAATTGATTTGGAACTGACTTGCCCTAAGTATGACCCGACTGTGACTTCACTTTGTTATTTGTTCAAAATACTTGACTTTGTTTAAGTTATTTCACAAGTGACTTGCCTTAGACTTAAGTTATTCAAAAATGACTTGTTTAAACAATTGTGTAAGTCGGTGCTTCCCAACCAGTGCGTCGCGACCCATTGCCGAGTCGCGAAGCTATTGCAGGAGGGTCGCGAAGCATTTCTTAATGTTACAATTTTCTATTAGATAGGGAAAATATTGCATTGAATTACGTAGCATTCATGCAACAATATAACAAATACGTAACGATTGAATATGGCGTGTCGCGTTTAAAATTTCAGAACGTACTGCTTGTTTTGGTCATATCTTATTGTGGGTCGCACGATTAAACTTGCATTAAAAGTGGGTCGCGATCTGAAAAAGGTTGGGAAGCACTGGGTTAAGTAATTTAGTAGGCCAGACATGGTCACAAATGAAGAGCAGGAGTAACGTGGGCTGGTAAAGTCTACGAACTGAAAACTCAACTTGACTAACGAACTCGAAAACAATGAGACTTAGTCGACTAAAAGTGCTTTGTCATCGTCTTCTACAACTTTTGTGAAGAATGTGTTTTCTTTAAAGTACCTCAGTATAATCAAGCACCACTTAAATTCCTTTGTGCATAAATACATAATCAAGCTGAAAGCGACCAACGAGTTTTAAACAATTATTCACTAAGTACTTGGTAGCTAATTATAATGTATTTTTTGGGTTTTGTTAGGTGAACTCTAGTTCTTGGTAAATGTCTTGGATGAAAAATGTTAATATAAATGTTATGATATGATGAATACTCGGTTGTAGTTTTCAAATGGATTCGAGTAGTTAAAATGTATAAAGGTTGTGTTACAATGTTTCCTTTTTATAAAGATGTAATAGGTAAAATTATTGCAGCAGAAAACGTTGTGTAAATGTTTCGTAGAGTTTTATTAAGGGTTTCTTCGTTGCTTTCAGGGTTTACGTTTTATCATGCCTAGGAAAGTTCATGTTGTGGCGGTGATGCACTTTGATATTTTTTGTGTTATTTACCAATTCAAACCCTGCAATGTTTTTGTCGTTAATTACTCGATATGTATATATTTTATGTTTGTTGTAATTGTTTCGACCCCTTCATTTCCCCGAAGCTGATTACTCAAGATCAACGGTGTTTATTCTGCGGCCGTGCGGCCGCATGCGACCGTCGATGAATAGTTATGCAGCCGTGAACACATATTTAAATACGCATATCTTGGCGCCCTTTCCCGTGCTGGCATGCGTTTATGGTTGATATTCTAAATAAATTTTATAATTTTTTACGACTGATGCAAAAATATATCAGTGGAGAAGATATGTAGCAATCTGAATGGTGATTTCACATAAAGCTAAAATAAGAGTGTTTCCTAAACGGTTATTGAGTAAATGGAGAGAACATAAATTGAGGATTAAATGTAAAATCTGTATACACAATAAAAATCTGTTTTTTGGTTATTAGGCCCAAAACCAAAAAAATATTTAATTATAATCCACAGAAAGTAGGCCCGGGGTCCCAGGTCAACAAACTTGGTATCAACTTTGAACTACATGCACGCCGTTTCGACCATCAGCCGCAAAAGCTGAAAGGTTGGGCACCCCTGCTCAACATGTTCATTGTTTAACCTGAGTCGAGAAAATTGTGTCGAGGCTCTTCAGACCTCCAAAGCTAGCGTGCTTCAAACGCACACGACTCAAACGCACAAGTGCAACTTTCTCGCTTGCTTTCTTCTATAACCTAGCTTTGATCCCGTATACAATTGGTTATGCAGTATAACCGGGTAAAAAGCACTGCTTTATTCATTACAATGCGACTTTTTTTTTTTGCATCACATATCTTGTTTTATTTATATAAACGACACAACAAAGCGAGTGCGAAAGGAAAAAAAGAGGCGAGATAAAACACATGTCAGAAAGCGACGAATTAGGAGGGAGGCATTAAAATACAGTTGGGGATTCGGGGTAACGTTAATAGCCCTTGCCACTTGCAAAGAAAGTCGTGATATTTATAATTCCGAATGGCGATAAGATCTTCCGATTTCTGAACCTATTTAACCATATTTAGGAACATATTGAAATTCGGCACGGATTCGGCGTACTTACAACGGCAAATTACAAAACGAGCACACAACAACAAACAATTCAAAAGGGTTTCAGATTGATCTGTTACAATACCAAACAATATATGAACAGGATTAGGGCGTAATCAATAAAGTTTCGCCGAGATCCAGGCAGTTACTTTTTCCCAGAAAGTTACTACTTCGGTACAAAAATAAAACGCGTGCGCTACAGTTCATAATGCATCGCAGCAGAAAACACATTTATTTGAGTCTTTAATTCCAAATGCGCACAGGGCGCCATTGGTTACGATGGCTCCAAGGTTTAATTTTATCTGAAAACTTCTAACTTGTTTCCCACGGTACATTCGTAGTTAATTTGATAAAGTTTGCCCCAAGGGATACGGTTTGGTGAAACTTGTAAGATCTGTTCCCACTTGATTTGCTGATTGACTGGGGGGACAAGCCAGCATCTTTAATATGTGAATAAATTTGTTTAACTGTATCAAGTTTTAAGATAAATTTGGTACAAGTTTGCAACTTGTAATGTTAGTAATCTATAACTGTCAGTCTTGCGGGCGGTGTTCTCACGTTCTGCAAAACAAGCCACTTGTTTTGCTGGCGTCTGACTCCCGCTGCAAATTGACTTCAGAATGGCCGCTATAATGCCCAGCCATGTTTTCAGAGTGCCGGCCAGTCTTATTGGCCAAATATGACGTAATTTTCGCGTTCTTTTTCTTCCTACGTTTGGCTATATACATGTCGTTACTAAGCAACTTTCGCGCATTCTCTAGACAAGTCTTTTGCGCAGTCTTGGCCGCCAGTCGCTGCAATAGGCGGTGGCTGTCTGTCTCACATTAACTTGAAAACAAATATACGTTCACTAATGCTATTTGATAACGTTTTACTTTACATTGTAACAATATCTTTTGATTGGTATTCTAGATGTGGTTTTGACAGGTAGCATATCTGACCAGAAACCTTCGCCAAATAGAACTCATGCGGTTGCGACCCGGCGGACAACTGTATGGGTCAGGCGCCAGGCCCGATGCACAGGGCGCGGCGGGGCGTAACAGGTGTCGGTAATCATGTACGAACTATTTCTTTAGAATTCTTTACAGTCGTTTAAAGGTTGACTTTATAATAAGGAGAGAATTTGAATTACGACAGCTGGAATAATATATCACTTGCGTTAAAATATAATCTGAAAAGCGCCAAGTTAAGAACTTCTAATTTATATGAAAATTCAAACAGGTATGCGATAAAACCGGACGAAATATCGCAGGTAGAATGAGACAAAACATGTTCACAAATTTCTGTCAAATACATGTATGCTATAGTAGTCAAATACATGTATACTTTTAGTAAATTATTCAAGTAATAGTTTTGCAGGGTTTTTCAAATGGTACAAATGATTACTTTAAATATCGCGCTGTGTGTATTTCTCATGCTCGTAACAAACAACAACTTGGGCGCCACCCAGCGAGCAAACCAAGTTATTCTCACCTGTGGTGGTGCTGATACGTCATCTGAACGTGGTCCACCTGGTAGCCCCGGAAAAAAGGGCCCTCCAGGATCCACAGGCCCCGTCGGGGCACCCGGTGCCAAAGGAGAACCAGGGTCCGATGATGCTTTGCAGGAAAAAGTGGCAAGACTCGAACAACAGCTAAGAAACTTGGAAGAACTCCTCAACG
Organism: Ascidiella aspersa; assembly: GCF_963924565.1. NCBI lineage: Eukaryota > Metazoa > Chordata > Ascidiacea > Phlebobranchia > Ascidiidae > Ascidiella > Ascidiella aspersa. The sequence goes on along the minus strand of NC_139454.1, from coordinate 9,349,232 downwards.
ATACTTCAGGTAACTGAATGCTCAATGTACACTATGCATGGATCTGCAATGTAGCTTGATAATAAATTGCAAAGCCAAAAGGTCGAGTAAATCGACATCAACTTGATTAAGAAATTTCGATAAGTTTTTGTATCATCATCAGGTAATGTGCTTTTTCGAAAGGGTTTAAACAAAGATGTAAACAACTAATGTCGTTCTAGATGAATTGAAGAAGCAGCCGAGAGATTGTTTGGATGCCCAAAAGAAAGGTTTCGCACTTTCCGGAGATTTCGGTTTCACGTCTCCTTTCCAATATCGAGGTTATTGCGACATGACGACTGACGGTGGTGGTTGGCTTGTAAGATGTTCATAGATTTAAATTAATACACTAAATACGACAAATGTGAACAAGAATCATCCAGGGATACTTTAATAAAAGTATGAACCGGACGTGAAAGTATGGAATAATTTTATTCCTGGAACTCATGAAAATTTTTGGAGATAACGCCACAAAGTTACATTAAACGGGACGTCTAGCGCAAGCAATCTTATATAGGAAACCTGCGGTTATCGTTCGATTATTAGGTGCACGAATATGCTACTGAAATCTTAGTTTAAATACATTTAAGGAGAGAGCGAGATGGCCTGAAACTTTTTCGTTTCTATACCGTAACGCATGACCGTTATGGCCTTTTTTCTTAAAAAAAAACTCTTGTGTGAACCTATAAAATGTTTATTGCAAATCAAGTTAATAAGGTTTTGTCACCTTCCTGTACAAAACTAGGTTGTTATTTTATCGCTGATTAATGTCCATTTAGAGCAAATATAGGACATATCTGGTTGTTAAGGAAAGATTGGAATAGTGGTGTTCTGTGCTGCTGTATAAATAACTTTTTCAAACATGTAAGCTACGCTGACAAATTGTTTACAAAAGGGACCCTACACTGTCAATACAAGAACAGTCGTGTGCATAGTCTTCGTTATGACTTGGGTTGATCTTGTACGTTGTTTAGGTGATTCAAAAACGCTATGATGGATCGGTTGAATTCTATCGCAGATGGAACGATTACGAGGAAGGCTTTGGCTCTCTTTACGGGGAATTTTGGCTCGGTAACTTTTGTTATTTTTTATGTGTACGAACTTTTTGTATTTTGATTGCTGAAAAATATTGCGCAATGAATAAATCGAAGAAACATGAGGGCAATACAAGACTAAACTATAGTGTTTATAACTTGGTTGGAAACGATGGTGGGTATTAAATCAGAATATTTAAATCGAACTAATTATATATTAAATATTTGGTAACCAAACAAAAAAACTGGCGTTGTAAACTAAAAACGTACAGAGATTTCAACGTAAATCGAAATGAAACCCTGATCAAGAACAAGCAAAAAAAAGACTTTCAGCTGCATAAGTTTCATTTTGCAGGTTTGAAGCTACTACATAACATAACTAGCAGTGGAAATTATGAACTAAGGATCGACTTGACAAACTACGATTCAACAAAAGAATATGCCAAGTACAGGTACGACTGCATTCAAGAGTTTTATACCTTCAGTCAAGGCAAATCAACCTAAGCCAACATTTTTGTTCCGCGAACCCCATTGCAGTGTTCAAAAACGTACGGTCGTACGCGATCCCGCTCTCCATTTTGGTGTGTGATATATAAACCGAGTCAATCAGAATTACATTCATATTGGCAATATGTTGACATTTCTAGACCGATGGTTTTGAAATCTGTCTATAACGGCCGGAATTACGCTTAAAACAGCCTAAGTTACGGTGTAAGCCTGCATTAGTATAATTTTATTAGACAACACTACTTGTCTCAAGCTCTTCTTGTTTCGTGTTTTTCGTTTTGTTTTCCCTATAACTGCTGCGGGCCCATAAATGAGCCCATTGATCACCAGCCATTCTTATTGTCGTAAAAAGCTTTGCTTTTGAAAGAATATGTATTTTTGTTTCTTTTTGATTTAAAAAAAATACTTGTTAGCATTTGAAAAAAATAGTTATATGCATTTAAAAAAAAACTAAACAAACGAAAAAATCGAATTTTTTTACTTTTTCGGAATGTATTTTTTTGTTCTGTTTTGCATAAGTAGGGTTGAAGGTTCCAAAGGTAACTCTAACTATATTTTTTTGCGTTTCTGGTTGATGTGGCTTTCTTTGTTCACAATTTGGCTTGGGTGTGACGCACTTTTACTAATTAGTCTACACGGTTTATTTTGGTTCATTTCTATCGGTATTGTTTGATACACGTTCTAAAAAAATCATTTAGTGGGTAAAAAGTAACTTTTAGTTACTGTTTTTGTGATACTGTTACAAAAATGTTTCAATTTCAACAAAAAAATGGAATGAACAACTTTATCTGGCAAAAGCACAGTTAGGAGTACAGTACAAATAGGTTAAATTGTGACGTCACAACTACACTGATGACGTCAATAGCGTAAATAAAACAGAATTTTGTGTAGAGTTAATTGCTTCTCAATTTAGTATTAAGATTTCTGCAAAATTGTGTTGAAAAACTTTTTTTTTGTAAAAATACATTTCAACGCGACGTCATCGATTTGGTGATGACGTCAGCGAAAATTTTTTTTCACCCAATTTGTAGAAAAAATCAAAAGCAAGAACTTTGCCAGAGAAGCTTTCTGTCTATCTTCTAAGACTATTGCAGGAGAAGTCAGAAAAGCAACACCCGATCAAAACTTGAAATTTAGCGAAAAAGAATTCAGCAGTAAAAGGAAACGGGTCTAATGGTGGCGTCATTAACACAACTGATTTACTCCAGCAAATGCAACAAATACACGATTTTACAGATTTGCTGTTTTTTGCTGCTTTAAATAAACTTTTTATGAACATGTTTTTTTTTCAATTTTTTCTTTATTAAAAACTACACGACGAACGCCCAGACAACCCTTGCTACACTTGGTTTGGAACCACCGGTCTAACCTGATGTCCTCTTTATTTCAGCCTGTTCAGCATCGGTAACCCTGCGTCGTTTTACCAGCTGTCTGTGGGTGGATACAGTGGAAATGCAGGCAAGTGCCTTTTTACTGTTGCTAATCAATACAATGATCCCTACATAACAAATTTATTTCAAGAAGAGAAAGGCAGTTGGTTTACTGCGGTCTGAACTAATGACACACACACATTTATTTGAGGTTTCCAGGAATTGGACTTAAGTTATTTGGGAGTTGCGGCGGAAAATATGTTAAAAATAAAAAAAAAAATGTTTAAAGGCCTAAATGAATATTGTTGCGGATATGTAATAAGTATGGGTGTAAAAATACCAAATGTGCATTTTAAAGTTTTTTTTTGTTACAATGGTGAAATGGTTTCTGAATAAACGAGAAACTTTTCTGATTATTTTGTTATTTGCAAAGAACAACGTTTTTTGATGTTTTTCAGATGTGCTTTGTTTTCAGTGGTTATTAGGTTTTCTAGCCAGCCACGTTCCACATAATGACTTTCAACAAACTCGTAACAAAACATTACACAACAAAAAGTTTTTTTAAACCTCTACAAAATAAATTAGATCAGCTTATGTTAAGCGATATATCCACATTCAAAGTTGATTTATTCTGCCACTGATAGAAAATAACTTACAGAAGCCACAATAATAGTATTCTTAAAGTTACATGTGACCACCTGACAAGTACTTGCGTACTATTTAGTCGTGGTATATGCTGAAACCACTGGTGTACAACTTACGTTAACATGGTGAGAGGTGCTTATATACTTTACGTGTGTTATATTACTCTAATTGACAAGTGTTATATTTTATTGAAACAGGCGACGGCTTGTTACCACACAACCATATGGCCTTTTCAACGTTTGACCATGATCATGATACTTTGATAAGAAACTGTGCCGCGGAGTATCATGGAGCCTGGTGGTACAAAGCTTGCCACCATTCTAATCTTAATGGAAGGTATTCCACATCAAAGTTGGCGAATGACGAGTACAACCGTTGGTACGGAGCCCCGAACCGTAACCAAAATACAAGAAAGGCAACTGAAATGAAAATACGGAAAAGACAAAACTGATTCACGACCAGGGGCGTATCCAGAAGGGACACGTGGTCATTGCCCCTCCCCTTTTATTGATTTTTTGTGGTGTTTTTAAAGTTCCTTCATTCTTACGTCACGTTAAGATGTAACTTTGTGAAGTGTCGTGTTTTGTTCTAACTTTGTGACACCACGGTATGACTTAACTTTGCAAGGTCACGTCTAAAAAAATAATGTCTTCCCAAACGAAATCCTGGATCCGTGCCTGTTCATGAAGTGGAACATTGAAAATCGCTCATGTATATATTTGTACATAAATTAACCGATTAATTTCAAGAAAATTGAGTGGTAAACATTTTAGCTTATAGTAGTTCCGGTACATGGTTCGCTGCGAAAATCTAAATGACAGTTTGTGTGACTTTGTGGTACGATTTCGCGTGAGACCAAGTATTAAGAAGAGCAGTGCAAAATGCAAATTAGCGTGTAAAGGAAAAAACAAAAACAGTGAATAACTTTAATCAACGTGGAAATTTTCCTGGGAACTGCTGTATAGCATTGCACCAAATTGTTCTAACCCAGGGGCGGACAAATTAGCGTTTAAAGCGGTAGCATTAAAAGCAGAAAATACCTGGTGAAAAAGGGAATCCGAAATTCATACAGTGAAAGGTGTGTTGTATTTTGCAAAAAAAAAATGTTTAAATATCGTTGTTTTGGCAAACAGGTAAGAGAAGGAAACAATGAAGTTGCTCTACAGATATGATTTATTTGGTAAAATATACTAAAATTAGGGTTTAATATATCGACAAAATAACTCACATAAAGAAGCCATTTTTTATTTTGTTCCAACCTGCTCCGCGGGTATCAGGGTCGATATTTGGCCGCTAATTCCGGGCAAGGGTGCTTGTACTTTATATTTTCCAATTTTCTTCACAACTGCCCGAAAGAAAAGCTGTTGGTGTGCGAGATTGCTCAAGGCTGGAAGCCGATTTGCTAGTTTCTCGGAATCGAAATACCTCAAGTTGAATTTCCACTCAACAACCAAGACGGCAACTTTCTGGATGAGTGGAGCAAAGAGAACAAATTGATGCGGAGAATGCAATTGGAATTTTATGTTTCTCTCGTCGTTATCGCCCAGTTGGCGGTCTTTGGTTTACTAAATTTGTATTATGTTTTCTGTCTCGGATAACGGAATCACTGTGCTGGTTGGCTGCAATGTACGTTAAGGAGACAGCAATAATGAATTCTTTTGGAATGTTAAACACGGTGATGCAAAAAGATGTTGTAGATATTTTGCAAGATAGTAATTGATAGTTTTGTTTGATTTATTTTCTTACGGTTCAATGTTTGGCAATACCTAAAATCAGCATTCATTGCAATTTGATTGCGATCGGTTTGTATTTTAAACAATTTTAACAACCGGTTCATCACGAATTGTTATATTTTTTTGCTTTCCTAATCAAGTTGTTGGTTTAAGTAGATAGTTTTGTGTACATCTTGGTTACTTACAAACACAATCATATTGTTACTGTTTAATAGTTTCGGGGAATTTTTATGTTCATTTCACATATTTTACTTAGCGCCTAATGTAAGCGCCTAATACTATTTTTTGTTTCCGGCAACGAGTTAATTTGCAACGTTGTTCTAACAATTTTTCCTAATTTCGGTCTTATGCCTGGAGTCGCAAACATTAAACGAAAAGAATAGCTTTTTGGGAATTTATTCGACTTTATTTCCTTACGGCGGGAAATTTGACGGTTTGTAACAGTTTTTTTGTTTTGATAATGTCTCATATTCGGACAAGTTTTTTAAATTTTAATGGTATAACGTTTAATTATAATTGATTTGGAACCGAAAAGTATGACCTGACTGGGACGACTTAGTTATCTGTTCAAAAGACTTGCCTTAGACTTAAGTTATTCAAAAATTACTTGTTTAAACTATCGGTTAAGTAATTTATTAGGCCCAACATGGCCACGAATATAGAGAAGCAGTAGCAGGGAAAGTCTATACGAACGGAAAACTCAACTAGACTAACGAACTCGAAACGATGACTCTTGGTCGAAACAAAGTCCTTTGTAAATAATCGCTACGACTTTGTAACGAAAAATAATAAAAATTGACGCTTGGTCGACTAAAAGTGCTTTGTTATCGTTTTCTACAGCTTTGCGAAGAATGTGTTTTGTTTAGGTTACCTCGGTATGATTAAGCAATTAAATTCGTGCGTGCATGAATAGCCTACATAATCAAGCCAAATGCGAGCAACGAGCTTCAAACAATTATTCACTAAGTGCTGGGTCACTGATAATAACGTATATTTTTGGTTGGATTTTTTAGGTGAACTCTAGCTTTTGGTAAATGTCTTGGATGGAAGATGTTAATATAACTGTTACATAGTTATGAAATGATTAACACACGGTTGTAGTTTTTAAATGGAATCGGGGGGTTCAAACATGCATAAGGTTTGTGTTACAATGTTTCCGTTTTGTAAAGACGTAATAGGTAAATTATTGCAACAGAAAACTTGTTATGTCAATGTTCTGTAGAGTTTTCTTAAAAGAGACATTTCTGGCAAATGGATCTGTTTTTTGCCTTCAGGGTTTACGTTTTATCATGCCTAGGAAAGTTTCATGTTGATACACTTTGAGATTATTTGTATTATTTACCAATTCAAACCGCAATGTTTTTTTCGCTAATTATTCGATGTGTATATTATTTATGTTCGTGGTAATCATTTCGACCCCTCCATTTCCCCGAAGCTAATGACTAGGGAGATTATTTTTGACTTGTCAAAAAAAGTCAGAATTTTGTCACAATTTACAGGTTAGGTCAATATTTTTTAAATTTATTTCAAGTCAGAATCTAATAAAACTGCACATAAATAGTTTAAAAAATTGAAAAAAAAACAATAATCAGCTTTTTGAAATTGTCTTTGAAATTTTTTGAAATTTGTCGTTCAATTTTATCAACAAAAAAAGAGTTTTGATTAGCATTTAACGACATTTTAATTGTGTTATATCTTCATTAGAGCAATATACGGCATACGGGGGCCAGTATATAACCATCGAGGGCTTTCTGATTTGGAGAAATGTATTAAACCGTATTTTCTGTTTCGCTTGTAATTTAGCAATTATCCCATAACTCCTATTTCGATAATAGTGCTTTGTTAATGTGCTGTTATTTCAACTGTTTACACCACATTTTAAAAAATATAACCAGTGTCTTGATTTTTTTGGCATTATTGTAGTTGTTTGTATTTTTGAAGTGACAAAAATATCAACTAAGTATTTTTATGTGTTTTGCATATACCATAAAAAATAGCTGATTTGTGTTCGACCGGTGATCGGTAAAGCATTCAAAACGTGTGGTTGACAACGCCAAAACACTAATGCAATACATTAGACAAAAATAGGTTATTAAATCAATGGTTTTATAACAGGTAAAAATTCTGTCAAAATAAATTATTTTTAGGTCAAAATTTTACTTTTTCAGATCAAAATTTCTTATTTTTTAGGTCAAAAAATAATCGCCCTACTAATTACCCAAGATCAACGGTGTTCATTCTTCCATGGCCGCATGCGACGGTCAATCAATAGTTATGCGGCCGTGAACACATATTTTAATAGGCATATCTTGGCGGCCTTGCCGTGCTGGCATGCGTTTATGGTTGATATGCTGAATAAATTTTATAATTTTTTTACGAATGATGCAAAAAGCAATCAGTGGAGAAGATGTGTAACAATCTGAATGTTGATGTCACATGAAGCTAAAATAAGAATTTATGATATACATAATAATAATTAACTGCTGAGCAGGCATGTGTTATGCGAGTTGTGAGTGGAATTGTTGCAAAACTGTGTGACCGATTAAGCGGTAGTTATAGAATGCCTTGTTAAACGAATACTTTTGCGTGAGTGTTTCTTAAACTGTTATTGAGCAAATGGACAACACATTGAGGATTAAATGTAAAATCTGTATACACAATAAAAATCTGTTTTTCGTTATTAGGCCCCAAACCAAAAAAGATTAAATTATAATCCACAGAGAGTAGGCCCGGGGTCCCAGGTCAATAAACTTGGTGCCACCCTGGAACTGCATGCGCGCCATTTCGACGATCAGCCGCAAAAGCTAAAAGGTTGGACACCCCTGCTCACTGTTAAACGTGAGGCGAGATAATTGTGTCGAGGTTATTCAGACCGCCAAAGCTATAGCGTGCTTCAAACGCACAAGTGCAACCTTTTCGCTTGCTGTGTAACTCGTGCTTTGACAAGACAACAGTGTTCATTTTTTATTTGTAAGTTGTATAACCTAGCTTTGATCCCGTAAACAATTGGGTATGTAGTATACCCGGTTAAAGAGCACTGCTTTAATCATCACAGTGCGACAAACAGCAATGGTATAGTTGCAGATAACATATATGTGAAGCATAGAGACCTAGTGCATGTGTTCAATAAACTAAAAAAAACTTTAAATTGTTTGAAAGTTAAAATTTAGTCTAATGTAATTTTAGTGCAAAATGATAATCCATTATTTGAACATTACGACATATATCAGTTACTTGGTAACACAGGTGGAGACTACAAAAATAAAAAAGGTGATTTTATATGGAAAGTGGCGTACACGACTTGCTAGCAACTTTTTATAATTATCTTTAAACTGAAAGTGTGGAGGAATATTAATTTACTAGTCGTTTAGAAAGAATCAATAGAAATGCAGTGATTAAAAATCGCATTGTCAAATGCTTTCGGATTTCGTTAATTAACATTACAGTACTTTTACCAGGCTTGCTAAGTACTAAAACGCACACGTCTAACGCAGCACGTTGCTATCAATCTCTTACACATTTTAACTAATTTATCACATTGCAATCACGACAATCTGTTTACAGCAGAAACGTTTTAACTAGGCTAAATATTACAATGTTGATTGTCACAAAGCAATTAGATCTCTTAACGCAGCAGTGAAGCTGTTGATTTCGATAAGACTATTTTCGCATCGGTAAGTATAAGAGGAATGGAAATAAGTTTTTATATTAGCAGGTGCATGGGTGTCGGTAATCATGTACGAACTATTTCTTTAGAATTCTTTACAGTCGTTTAAAGGTTGACTTTATAATAAGGAGAGAATTTGACTTACGACAGCTGGAATAATACATCACTTGCGTTAAAATATAACCTGAAAAGCGCCAAGTTAAGAACTTGTAATTTATATGAAAATTCAAACAGGTATGCGATAAAACCGGACGAAATATCGCGGGTACAATGAGACAAAACATGTTTACAAATTTCTGTCAAATACATGTATGCTAGCAGTCAAATACAAGTATGCTAGTAGTCAAATACATGTATGCTAGTAGTCAAATACAAGTATGCTAGTAGTCAAATACAAGTATGCTAGTAGTCAAATACAAGTATGCTAGTAGTCAATACATGTATGCTAGTAGTCAAATACAAGTATGCTAGTAGTCAAAACATGTATGCTAGTAGTCAAATACAAGTATGCTAGTAGTCAAAACATGTATGCTTTTAGGAAATTAGCTAAGTAATAGACTTGCAGGACATTTTCAAATAGAACAAATGATTGCTTTAAATATCGCGCTGTGTGTATTTCTCATGCTCGTAACAAACAACAACTTGGGCGCCACCCAGCGAGCAAACCAAGTTATTCTCACCTGTGGTGGTGCTGATACGTCATCTGAACGTGGTCCACCTGGGATCCCCGGCAAAAAGGGGCCCCCAGGATCCACAGGCCCCGTCGGGGCACCCGGTGCCAAAGGAGAACCAGGGTCCGATGATGCTTTGCAGGAAAATGTGGCAAGACTCGAACAACAGCTAAGAAACTTGGAAGAACTCCTCAACGATACTTCAGGTAACTGAATGCTCAATGTACACTATGCATGGATCTGCAATGTAGCTTGATAATAAATTGCAAAGCTTAAAGGTCGAGTAAATCGACATCATCTTGATTAAGAAATTTCGATAAGTTTTTGTATCATCATCAGGTAATGCGCTTTTTCGAAAGGGTTTAAACAAAGATGTAAACAACTAATGTCGTTCTAGATGAATTGAAGAAGCAGCCGAGAGATTGTTTGGATGCCCAAAAGAAAGGTTTCGCACTTTCCGGAGATTTCAGTTTCACGTCTCCTTTCCAATATCGAGGTTATTGCGACATGACGACTGACGGTGGTGGTTGGCTTGTAAGATGTTCATAGATTTAAAGAAATATATTAAATACGACAAATGTGAACAAAAATCATCCAGGGATACTTCAATTAAAGCACCAACCAGAGGTGAAAGTAGAATAGGTTGATTACCCAAATCCCATAAAACTTTCGGTGAAGGAAAGATTGGAATAGTGTTATTCTGCGCTGTTGTATAAACACATTTTTTGCACATGTACGCTTCGCATTTTGTTTACAAGAAAGGGACACTATTCTGTCAATACAAGAACAGTCGTGTGCACATCTTGGTTATGACTTGGGTTGATCTTGTCTGTTGTTTAGGTGATTCAAAAACGCTACGATGGATCGGTTGATTTCTATCGCAGATGGAACGATTACGAGGAAGGCTTTGGCTCTCTTTACGGGGAATTTTGGCTCGGTAACTTTTGTTATTTGATATGAACGTACAGAAATTTTTGTATTTTGTTTGCTGAAAAATATTGCGCAATGACTAAATCGAAGAAACATGAGGGCAATACAAGACTAAACTATAGTGTTTATAACTTGGTTGGAAACGATGGTGGGTATTAAATAAGAATATTTACATCGAACTAATTATATATTAAATATTTAAATTATTTGGTAACCAAACGAAAAAACTGGCGTTGTAAACTAAAAACGTCCAGAGATTTCAACGTAAGTCGAAATGAAACCCTGATCAAGAACAAGCAAAAAACGACTTTCAGCTGCATAAGTTTTAAATTGCAGGTTTAAAGCTACTACATAACATAACTAGCAGTGGAAATTATGAACTAAGGATCGACTTGACAAACTACGATTCAACAAAAGAATATGCCAAGTACAGGTACGCGTGCATTCAAGAGTTTTATACCTAGTCAAGGCAAATCAATCTAAGCCAGCGTATTCCAACATTTTTGTTAAATGGACCCATTGATCACCAGCCATTCTTACTGCCGTAAAAAACTTTGTTTTTGAAAGAAGGTGTACTTTTGTTTCTTTTTGACTCTAACTATACTTTGTTGCGATACGGGTTGTTGTGGCTTTCTTTGCTCACATTTTTGCTTGGGTGTGACGCACTTTTACTAATTAGTCTACACGGTTTATTTTGGTTCATTTCTATCGGTAATGTTTGATACACGTTCTAAAAAAATCATGTAGTGGGTAAAAAGTAACTTTTAGTTACTGTTTTTGTGATACTGTTACAAAAATGTTTCAATTTCAACAAAAAAAGTAAAATGAGCAACTTTATTTGGTAAAAGCACAGTTAGGAGAAAAGTACAATATAGGTTAAATTGTGACGTCCCAACTACACTGATGACGTCAATAGCGTAAATAAAACAGAATTTTGTGTAAAGTTAATTGCTTCTCAATTTAGTATTAAGATTTCTGCAAAATTGTGTTAAAAAAAAAAAATTTATAAAAATACATTTCAACGCGACGTCATCGACTTGGTGATGTCATCAGCAAATTTATTTTTTCACCCAACTTCTGAAAAAATATAAAAGGAAGAACTTTGCCAGATTAACTTTCTGTCTGTCTTCTAAGACTTTTGTACGAGAATCAGAAAAGCAAGACCCGATCAAAACTTTAAATTTAGCGAAAAAAAATTCAGAAGTAAAAGGAAACGGGTCTAATGGTGACGTCATTAACACAACTGGTTTACTGCAGCAAATGCAACAAATACACGATTTTTTCAGATTAGCTGTTGTTTTTTGCTGCTTTCAATAAACTTTTAATGAATATTTTTTTATTTATTAAAATTCTCTCGGGGAACGCCCAAACAACCCTTGCTACCACTTGGTTTGGAACCAATTTCAGCCTGTTCAGCATCGGTAACCCTGCGTCGTTTTACCAATTGTCTGTGGGCGGTTACAGCGGAAATGCAGGCAAGTGCCTTTTTACTGTTGTAATCATACAATAATCCGTACATAAAAACAGCATTTCAACAAGAGAAAGGCAGTTGGTTTATTGTGGTCTGAACTAATGACACACACACATTTATTTGAGGTTTCCAGGAATTAGACTTGGGTTAGTTGATAGTTGCTGCGGAAAACATGTTAAAAATAAAAAAAAAATTTTTAAAGGCCCAAATGAATATTGTTGCACGTATATGTAATACGATTGGGTGCAAAAGTACCAAATGGGTATTTTAAAGTTTTTGAAATGGGCGCTGAATAAACGAGAGACTTTTCGGAATATTTTGTTATCTGCAAACAACATCGTTTGTTAATATTGTTCAGATGTGCTTTGTTTTCAGTGGTTATTAGGTTTTCTAGCCAGCCACGTTCCACGTAATTACTTTCAACAAACTCGTAACAAAACATGACACAATTAAAAGTGTTTTTGAAACCTCTACAAAATAATAAAGACAACTTATATAGCGATAAGCGGCAATATTCACATTTAAGGTAAATCTTTGCGGACTATTTCGTCGTTGCAGATGTATCATATGCTGAGAACCACTGGTTTACAACAAAAGAAGTTAACATTGGGATAGCTGCTTAGATAATTACGTGTGTTTTACTAAAAATGTCAATGCTGGAGAATTAACATCAGGGAGTCGAACCGTTTGACTTTTTTCCGGCTCAGGTTAGGGTTGAAGGATTTTTCGAAATACGGTTCAGTTCCGGTTTCGGTTTTTCGGCTTATTTTCGGTTCGACCAATGTTTTTTTTAAAGCGTTTTATAAAAAACGTTAAATCTAAAAATGTTGGTCAATCAGTGTGGAAAATAATAAATAAATTAAGTTTCGTGACGTACTAAAAAGCAAGCAGCTCATTATTTGAATAAATACAAAAAGCAATGTTTTATGTAATAAAAGTTAATTTTTTTCATAAAATTTCGAACATGACATACCTTGAATAACCTTGACAAAAGTACATCTTATGACGTCATGCTGGAGTAAAACGCTTTTTTACAGGTTTGGTTTGGTTCAGGTTTAGGTAGGCTACTTTGAAAAAAATTGGTTCAGTTGCGGTTCGGCTCCTTCTTACAAAAACGCGGTTCAGGTTCGGTTACGGTTCTGAAAAATGCCGCCCAAAACCGGTTCATAAAGTTTCGGTTCGGGTTTCTGATTAAAATTGCTTTGAATGAGTTAAAAATCCATAGGTTTTGTTTCATTCAAAACGAATAAATATACTGTGAATAACAAAAGTTGTTATATGTTTTGCAACAGGCGACGGCTTTTCATCAGAACACAACCAGATGGCCTTTTCAACGTTTGACCAAGATCATGATACTTGGGCAAGCAACTGTGCCGCGGATTATCATGGAGCCTGGTGGTACAGCGCTTGCCACAACTCCAATCTTAATGGGAGGTATTCCACATCAAAGTTGGCGAACGCCGAGTACAACCGTTGGCTCGGAGTCCCGAACCGTAACGCAAATTCAAGAAAAGCAACTGAAATGAAAATACGGAAAAGACAAAACTGATTCACGGCCAGGGGCGGATCCAGAAGGGGCATGTGGTCATTGCCCCTCCCCTTTTATTGATTTTTAGTGGTGTTTTTAAAGTTCCTTCTTTCTTACGTCACGTTAAGATGTAACTTTGTGAAGTGTCATGTTTTGTTCTAACTTTGTGGCACCACGGTATGACTTAACTTTGTAAGGTCACGTCTAAAAAAATACTGTCTTCCCAAACGAAATCCTGGATCCGTGCCTGTTCATGAAGTGGAACGTTGAAAATCGTTTATGTATATATTTGTACATAAATTAATCGAGTAATTTCAAGAAAATTGAGCGGTAAACATATGAGCTTATATAGTAGTACATGGTTGGCTACGAAAATCTAAATGACAGTTTGTGTGACTTTGTGGTACGATTTCGCGTGAGACCAAGTATAAAGAAGAGCAGTGCAAAATGCCAATTAGCGTGTAAAGCAGGGGTTCTTAAACTGGGGTCCATGGACCCCTTTCCGTGAACTAGTTTTAGGGGGTCTATGAAGGCCTAACTAAAGAACTAGTGTATACTTAATGTAATTAATTTTTAAAAGAAAACACTTTAATTAAAAATTAAACGGCTTTGCACTGAATGTATACTTAGACTCCATTTAACTTTCACTTTTTTCGGACCGAAATAACAGAGTCATGAAGTCTATTTGTATTGTTACGTCATTTATGACGTCATTTTGGAGCATTTCTTGTCTACCGGTGTCCATGCAAAGCCAAAAAAAATGTTAGGGGTCCGCGGTAGCAAAAAGTTTAAGAACCCCTGGTGTAAAGGAATAAAAACCCAGTGAATAAATTTAATCAACGTAAAAACTTTCCTGGGAACTGCTGTATAGCATTACACCACAGTGATATAACCCAGGGGAGGGCAAATTACTGTTTAAACGATAGCATTAGAAGCAGAAAATACTGCGTAAAAAAGGGAATCCGAAATTCATACAGTAAAAGGTGTGATGTATATTGCAAAAAACAAAATTGTTTAAATATCGTTGTTTTGGCAAACAGGTAAGAGCAGGAAATAATGAAGTTGCTCTACAGCAAGGATCGGCAAACTGCGGCCCGCGGGCAAACTTTTTGCGGCCCTCGAACGATCTTACTTTTAGTGCATAAAGCTTCATCATTATCTACGCATGGATTTATTTTATATCATAACAAAAACCCTTGAATATGTGTCCCGACGTTACTCGGTAACTTCCATGTACGCTACAAAATCTCTCAGAATTATTGTCTGACATCATTTAAAATTATGTAGCCCACTGTCGAGGGATGAAGCAAGCGAAAGCACTCATTGATTAGGTGTAGTTATGACGTAACAGAAGCAAGACTGATTTATGTAGTAATTTTCCATAGTAGTCAGTTGGGATGAGCACATGTTGTAACTGCAGGCGTTTGGTGGTAAAATGAATGTGAAGTGAATATTCAGTTACTTAATATTAGCTTTAACTCAGTACTTGACTAAATCATCTTTGTTCAGCATAATATTTTATTTTTTTAAATATTGACATGAGAATGGCTGGAAAACGTAGAAAAGTTAACGATGAGGGTAGAAAATTCCAGAGTGATTGGACGGAAGAATACTTTTTTGTTGAGCATTGTTCGAAACCTGTTTGCTTGATATGTCAGACCAGTATGGCAGTTATGAAGGAATGTAATGTTAAACGTCATTACCAAACGTGTCATACCTAATACGACTAATATGTTGGAGAAGGGAGAAAGTTGAAGATAAAGAATTTAAAAAGTTTTTTTGAACACCAAACTAATTTTTTTAAGAAAAAACAACAAGAAAGCGAATCAGTTACAAAGGCAGCATTGGTTGTTAGTTCACTGATTGCTAAACGAATGAAACCATTTACTGATGCTGAGTTCATTAAAGAATGCACATTAGCCATTGTTAACGAAGTTTGTTCTGATAAGAAACTCCTGTTTGACAGTATTCCGTTATCTGCCAGAACAGTTACTCGCAAGGTGGAAGATATCTCTGAAAATCTTGAATTACAACTTAAAAACAAAAGTACTGATTTCGGTTATTTCTCCCTCGCACTTGATGAAAGTACGGATGCGTGCGATACTGCGCAACTAACCATTTTTATTCGAGGTATCACAGATGATTTTGAGGTAATTGAGGAGTTTGTTGAATTGATTCCAATGAAAGGTACTACACGAGGATAAGACATAGCTCAAGCAATATTAGAATGTACCAGTAGAATGCATCTTGATCTATCAAAATTTGTTTCTGCTTCAACCGATGGTGCCCCAGCTATGGTTGGCTATCGCAAAGGTGCAATTGCTGTTTTACAAAATCATATAGCTTCGGCTGGGTTTTCCAACACAATTATAAAACTACAATGCATAATTCATCAGGAAGTTTTGGCATCAAAAGTGACACATTTGGATATGACAATGTCTACTGTTGTTAAAATAATCAACTTTGTTTTGACAAGAGGCCTTAACACCGCCAATTCAAAAGTTTGCTTGAAGAGATGAATGCTGTGCATCAAGATCTGGTGTATTTTTGCGAGGTTAGATGGCTAAGTCGCAGTGCTATGTTACAACGGTTTTGCGAAACAAAATAGTGACTTTCTTGAATCAAAACAATGCATGTTTCGGCATTGATGAAGTTAGTGATCCCTGAGGTTAACAGATTTAACCTTTCTTACTGATTTCACTTATCATATGAACAAGCTAAACTTACAACTACACGGAAAGGAGCAATTGATTAATCAAATGTATGATCATATTACTGCCTTCGTAAACAAGCTACGTCTTTGGGAAACTTAACTAATCAATTCCAACTTTGCTCATTTTCCCAATTTTGGCCTTTGTAAACCTTCTAACCTTGATAAGTACATATCACTTATCGTTTCCACTAAAACTAACTTTGAATCTCGATTTTGCGATTTGAAAAATCAAAAAAACAGATTCTATTTGATGTTGAAAATGAATAAAGAGTTATTCGAAACGTCCAAAATGATACCTACTTCTGTATGGGCTTTGATATTCTTATTACGTCTTACTACAACCTCCATCAATTATGCTCCACAGATTCTATTTATTTGCCATTCCGTTTTCAGTGGATGTCCATACTGTGCCACATGAGATGCAAATGGAAATGATTGAACTTCAATCATCCAATATATTGAAGGCCAAATACGATTCAGTTCCAATTGCCAACTTTTATAAAAAATATGTCCAGAAATCCACCATATCCTCATCTGTATGACAATGCAAAACGTGTAATGTGCATGTTTGGAAGCACATATTGCTGTGAAAAGCTTTTTTCAAAAATGAATTACGCAAAGAATAAACTTCGCACTCGCCTGTCAGATCGTCATTTGAATGACGTCTTGCAAATATCATCAACAAAGTTGCCAGTTGATTTAAACACTTTGGCCATGACACAGAAACAACATCATCCTTCACATTGATAAGTAAATAAAAACATTGCATTGCGTTTTAATACGTGTTTAATAATAAATATGAAACGGCAACAAACACGTCTCATTGTGCAATAAACACAGTAATAGGAGTTGCGGGTGCGCCATGATTTTAAGGATAATGTGGCGATTGTTTATAGGCTTAAATTTATGCGGCCCGCACGTTACCGGAAGTGTGTAGATTTGGCCCAGTAGTACAAAAAGTTTGCCGACCCCTGCTATACAAATATGATTTGTTTGGTAAAATATACTAAAATCAAGGTTTATCGACAAAATAACTCATAAAATCGACAAAATAACTCACAAAGAAGCCATTTTTATTTTGTTTAGTTACTATTTTTGTCAGAAATAACTAGTTTTGTTGTTAATACCTAAAACAAATTTAGAATTTTGTTCGATAATAATCCATTGCGTTATTTTGGACGTGCTTTTATTATAACGAATTAGGGCCAGCTTTAATGCTTATAGCTGAATCTTACGTTTTCTTGGACAATTTTCCTCTTCCAGACTTAGATCCAATTTCTTCAAAATCAAGCCATGATCAATGGCGCCACCTAGCGTCAAAGCCACACTGACTCCAAGTACGTGCTGCGCTGGTCAGGTGGCGTACTGGTTGATGTTCAGGGCGGTAAGGTTCGAATCCTGGCAGTCATTAATCCCGCAGACGCGCAGTAAATGCTGCGACCGAGTGGAGTTGAGCCCGTAAAAACGCCATGTTTTTCCCAAAAAACACCGCTAAAAAGTTTTACCAACTAAAAAACTTTATAATAGCAAAATCGAGCTGCTAAAAATGGTAACTTTAACTCGAAATAACTGATTAACTTATCTGAAAATAATCAATATTTCTCTTCAATTATATTTAGTCAGACTCACAAAAAACATATATACAGTATATACAGTACATAATTGTAATCTTACTCAACGCTTAATAAGTTATATTTGTATGTCTTATAACATGTTTAACTTTTAGATAGTCCTATAAAAATAAGTTTACCGCGGTCAGTTTGTATGCAAACCACTGACAACCCAGGAATTTCGCCCGGTGGAAATCTAGAAGTTTGTTTTGCAATCGGGAGTAACATCTTGCGAAGTGAACGCTAAAGAATAGTAAGATAGGCCACATAAACGCTTTACCAACACCAAGCAACAAAGCTGCTGGTATCATTGTGTAAATTGCTGCAAACAGAAATTAGTAGAAAATTGTAAATAATGCCGAAAGGCATTATTCACTAGCTTGATTAGTAAACCAAAAACGTTTTACAAGAGTAGCGATAAAAAAACAAAACAACCGTGTTAAAAAACTTTAAAATAACAATCACAAACTTGGATACAAGTTGGCGACGGAGTACGCAATGAAATCAAAGTGACAAGCTGCGATGGCACTTTTAGGTCCAAACTCTTGAATTACAACTGGAGTTCCAACGATTGGGAACAAACTGCTCATAGCGTAAACAGTCGCAGACGCTGAAATACCTGCGATAAAATCCAATTGTGTCTTACAAAATATATATAGTTCTACATTATTCGTGCATTTACTCAAGATTTTTTGGATAAAATTTGTTATTTTACGAGATTGTTAAACACTTTTCAATATTGTGTCTGTACACAGCAAACCTTGAACAAAATCTTCAAGGGTATTTAACTAACTATTTTCAGATGTTGCTAGCTACAAAAATGTTATTTAAAACAGGTTTAACAAAATATATTTTAACATCGTTACATTTTGATACACTTTCAAATAATCACTCAAATATAGCTGCCGTATATTGAAAGCTATTTTAAGAATAGAGGTTGTGGAAACATTGGTACGTTTGCTTACCAACACCGCTTTCAATATGAATATTTGACTGGAAAGACATCAAACCGATATTCGATCCTGTAGTAGCTGCTGCACCAAAAATAAAAGCAAAGAACTGGATCAACAGTCTTCGTTTTTCTGATTCTGCGTATTCGTCCATTGATTTGAATTGGTTTCAATGAGAAAAGCAAACAACGAACAATTCAACCAGTGATAATTTCAACTGTTTGATCTGGGTAAAGTGTCAGTTACTAATTTCCGTGTATTCCTCTTTAAACTACTAGCATCTTTGTTATTTAGCTTTAAATTCGATAGGATACATGAAAACATAATCTATTTTCATAACTGCATGTAATAAGTTTAATATCATCGTATTCAACTTTTTTGTTTGTTTAATGTTAAAACGTTTCGTTTGCATCGTTTTGGTTATGGTTGACGAATATGAACCAAAACATCGGCGCCTTAGTCACCAAAACTGAATAGTCTGGGTATTATTTGACTAAACCGCTATACGTCCGCAGCGTTCACATAGCATCGGATATTGTTGGTTGCAAGGAATAGTTATGACTTTGTCCTGATCCTATAACACAAAAACAATTCCTACTTAGCTATCATTTTATACCATAGGCTCAATGAACTTCAAACTAAACCTATAAACGATCTAATTTTTTTATTTGTAAAACTAGTTCTGAGCTGCTTCCGCATTTCCAACATAGCCTACTATGCGCAAAGTAGCTAATTGGCTTTTGCATTTTCAGTGTCCTGTGTAGAATAGGTGTTTGCCGCATGTCGAAGAACTCTACGTTTGTGCTTCAAATCTGCTGAGTTATTTCAAAGTTGTAAATGGTAAACATACAGCGTGCTTGTTTATGACGGTTTAATAAAATTCGTTTCTAACAGTCTTGTAATGACCTAAATCAATGTGTTCTTCATTGTTTTTAGATGACTTGACCCAAGTCTGTTGGACCAATGACGTCATTGCTTCAGACCACTTGGGTTAAAATTAAGTGTTTTCATTAAATATTTTTTTGTAAACGTGGGTTATTTATCTCAATTGTTGCACGCTATATGTTGCGTTTTTTATTTTAGTTATTATTACTTAGCATCTGGTAATTTCACCAATTTAAATAGTTAACGTTCTATTTTTATGTCAATGAATTGAATTTAACTTGACCTTATGATTTGACTTCGACTTGACCTTGGTAATTGTTAATTGATGACTTAGACTGAGGCTTATCTTGTTTTTTTGTCCTAAAGACTTGATTTTGACCTAAGTTATCCTTTCAAATGACAAAAAGAACACTGTGCTTCAGTTTATTCAACACAAAAACACCATTTAAAGAAATAATAACCAAACGCTGCTTTTAAAAACTTTACAGCCTAGTGTTAAAACACCTTGTTATTCGCAAGTTAACATGTGTAAGTTAATTCGTAACAAAAAAGTCGGCGCTCTATCAGTATTATACGTAGAAAGTAACGCTAAAAAAGTAATAAAATACGGTTTACAAATTATGCTCATTTTAAGATTGCGCTGTTGGTATGTCAACATAATATTTTTTAAATTTTATGAACATCCTAAACGCCTATCAGATAAAGTCATTTTGCTGTGCACCAGTGGTAAAGTTAAGCCGATAGCTACAAGGTGCGACACCTGTTGGACGGTTCAACGGACCTTATTGAGACCTAAATTTGCCGCTAGATGACAGCACATATAATTTAATCAGTCGGGGGTGTAACACCCTTTTTGATGTCATGTTGTATGTAACAGGATTTGCCTTTAAATCACTAATTTTTAAAACAATTTGTCTGTTTTTGTTTTGTCTTTGAATACAACATTTTATTGACAAACCTTATTTTGAAACCTGTTGAATAACCTCACAAAATAACTAACAGTAATAGTAACAGCACCGCTGAATGGTTTGCACTTAATAGTGACAGAATATTTTTTTAAATACACTGGCGAAGAAGCCTCATCGAGGACCTTGGGAAATGTTAGAAATTAGTAATTAGCAGGTAAATAAATCACAAAGACCTCCGAGTAAATAAATCACAAAGACGGTTAAATTGTTAATTATGGTTCATTGCTGTTTTCCCTTGAATCGCACGACCACAAGACTTCGGTTTCAATGGTGTAAGGATCTTGTACACTGGCGGTGCTACGTTTCCGATCTCTTTTTAAAATATTTTCGTGTGGGCAACAGCCAGGAGGACAGACAGTCCAGGTTGACCATTGGCTCCATCCTGAAAAGTGCACCCGGGTATGTTTAACGTTTTTCTGAACCCGCAAATTTACAAAAATGTATGTGGCGTTAAACCAAATATAAAAGGAAAACAATTCTTGTGGTCAATTTTTTTTCGATTTAATTTAACTTAAAATTAAAAAAAATATATATTGCTCATTGGTTTAACCGATAAAAGTATACCTTGTTATGGCTTTTAAATAAACGATGCTTTTATATTTAGATTTCGCAATGTAAACAACATATCTCAGTACCTAACATTAACATAATTTGAACCAGGTAAGTACCAAATAATCTTGTTTTCACACGGCTTCGACTCTTCAAGGGCCTCCAAACGATATATTTTAAATGCTTTACTTTAAATATTTATTCTAAAATGTAATTTGTCCATTAGAGGAGACCATCAGGTTGACATTTTAGAAACGTGATGTTTTAAACAGAATATTCTACCTGATTTGTTAGTTTCGGTATTAGTGTTTGGGAAAGTTGTTGTAGATGTGGAGACTAGTGATGTTGCATTTGTAGGCAGCAGAGATGTTTGATCAACGATATCTACCAACGCTATAAAACAAGGTTATTATGTAACTTACTATACACCTATATAAGTGCAACAACGTTCGACAATTACGACATGAACTTGACGTTAGTTTTATGTTCCGAAGTTTGCAACTCAAGTGTTTACCTCTTGGACAATAGGATCCGACACAAGCACGTCTGTCTGTTTTGGGGCCAATACACAAACCCTGGAGGCATTGTCTTGCCCTGTGTTGTGTTCCGGAGTATTCGCACTTGCCCGAACAGACACTCCAAGTGGTCCAATCACTCCAAACTTAACAAAAAAATTGCATTTGTTACAATCAACACATGTACACGTGTATAACTGTGATATAATTTCTTTGAAGTCATTAGCGACGCGCATTTCAATTGTAGAACGGTAGCAAAAGTGGACACTAGGCTCAGCAAAGGTTTACTTGCATTTCAACTTATTTTAGTTGGTTTTAACATATTTTACTCAAGCTAAACAAATTCGTTGCTTTTCAATATGTTCGAATTCGTTACTTAGTCAAAAACAGTCGGCCTAGCGATAATTTTGTGCATTTTTGTCACCAATTCATTACAGTTCATTGTTTTTCCTCAATTAAATTTGTTTGATTTCTTTTAGTTAATTTTTCAGGTTTTCTCATTTGTTATAATTTGCTTCAGTTGGTTTCAGTTCGTTTAAGTTAGTTTCTGTTAGTTTTGATTCATTTAAGTCGTTTGTTTCGATTCGACTTAGTTCGTTTCGATTCCTTTCAATTCATCTGTTTCAGATCGTAGTTTTTCTAAGTTCGTTTCAATTCCTATCAGTTCGTTTCGTTTCTTACTTGATACGCAGATCGCTTGACACGATTCTCTCACAGTTTGTGTCCCGTGAACGCGACAGGAACCACTGATGCACGACCTGCTTCTTTCTCGTGTCCCCAGCAGACTTTCACAGTTTCCAGAACATGCGGACCACGGCGTCCAATCACGCCACACTAAAGCACAAGAAAAGAGCAATTGTATTTACAACCTTTGTATATGCGTTTTTTCAATAAAGATATTGTGTAAACGTTATTTATCAGTACTACTTTGTTGTGATATTGGTTTATATTTACACATCACTTATATGTAGTCAGAACTAGATGTTTTTAAACCTTTGTTGTGATATTGGTTTATATTTACACATCAGTGGTTAAAAGCTACTGTAATATAACTAGAACCACTCACAGTTGAACAATTATAACACAACAAAGTTTGAAAACATCTAGTTCTGACAACATATAAGTGACTGAAACATTCATAGAAATGTGTGTACAACTGCGATCTAGCTCACCAGAAGTCATACTGATCAACCATAACGACACACATATGGTAATCCACCATAAGCCTTCCGAGGAGATACCCATAACCGAAATTATGATTACAATAATCTAATTTAGGGCCAGCAAAACCATATCGGTATGTCCAAGGTCGTGAGTTTGAACCTCACCACAGACTATATCTTTTAGCCTGGCCTTGCTTGCACAAAATTTCGTATTGGTTTTTCGTATTTTATCTAATTTCGGTTAGCCCCGCCGACGGTCGTCGATGCTTACATAAGTAAATTATCTTTACCAAAAAATAACAAACCTGGTGGACATGGAGGGCCAACACAGGGCTTCGTTTCATTTGAAAGTCCAGCACAAATAAAGTTACCAAGACAGTCTCTGGAACGGTTCTTTATCCCTTTTTGCTCGCAAACCGACGCAGAACAGAGTGACCATGGAGCCCAGTCGCTCCAACCTAACAAAAAACGTGCATCTTTTTCTGACTGCAAAATTTTTGGTCTGTGTGGTTTCGATAATTTTTAAGTTATGGAGTGTCCGTTTTGATTTTCTTCCACGTTTATAGTAGAAGATTTCACAACGGGGTTGGTTGGCGTACTTTTTTGTTCTTTTTTATCCTTTACGATTTAGGCTATACAACAACATGGTAAGTAAATTTATATTTTAAGAAGTTTTATGTTGTTATTTTGTCGAGATTTTGCCCACTTTGAAAAAATACTTAATTGGAAACAATGGTCAATTTGAGCTGATTTATTTAACTCCTTATATATCATATTTCTAACCAAAAATATATTTTACCAGACTCGCAAAACGGTCCAAAGCATGGTCTTTCTTCTTTTGTTGGTCCCTGACATGGACCACGTTTGCACTTCCGCTCACGGTTTTCAACGCCTTGACCGTTGCAAGATGCCGAGCAACCAAGCCAACGTGTCCATTGAGACCAAACTGGAAAGTTTAAGATCATCGAAGTCTAATATGTTTGCGGATGTAAATGCTACTACCAATCCAAAGGTCATTGTTGCCCCAAACAAATAAAAAAAACATGTTCAGATTGTGGATTTGTTATGTTTTCATTTAGACTAAAAACGATTGAGTGCTCCTGTTAACAAAAAATCAAAATTTAACAGCGATTTTTAACGTCTTATTAACAAACTTAAATTTAGACAGCATTAAAAGTTACTGTTCATACATAAAAATATTTTTACACAAAATTAAAAAGAAATCTCATAAGACTAATTTTCTTAAAATTTGAAATATGAGGAGGTATAAAATATGGTAGACAAATTAAAGTAAAATATGATAGACAAATTAAAAAAAACTTTCTACTTTTAGTTACAAACATGATTAGTGTGCACACCACATTTTCTGTTTAATTAGTCTTGAATTTGTCGAAAATCTGACAAATGAAAAGGAATACCTGGGCAAGGTGGCCCAAAACACCGTTGTCGATCTTCCGTTGCTTCCTTAGAACATCCGCCCCCGGGACAGTCCCTAATACGTACCCTTGCCCCCACCTCGTCGCACTTGCCCAAACATTTTCCCCAGGTGCCCCATTCAGACCATTCTGCAAAAACAACAGGTGTGGTAAATGTCAGCGTGAGTAGGCAGAAAACAGAAGATGTCATACCGCGGTTTACTTCAAGTCTTATATATTTTTTTGTTAGATTACTAATCTTGGAAAACATTGATATACATTTCATTGGAAAAACCGTATTTTTGACTTGTGTGCTTAATAACCTATTCGTAATAACAGCCGTATTTTCCTATTAAACTGAAAATAACTTAAATTTACGTGGTACTGTTGACAAATTTACATTTTATCGTCTTTAATTCAGTGTTCTTGTCCCCTTACTTTGACTGCGTCCATCTTTTTTATGCATACTGCCCTAATGAACAAGTAAACTTAACGATAAGTATAAAAAATATCTCGAGAAAGGTACAGAATCATACTTTGAATAAAAGCAAAACATATTTCGGCGAAACGGCATTTTTTATTCCTGTAATAGAAAATAAAAACTTGGCAAGATCATTTATAACGAAGAAATATTAAAAGAAACTTTAAGTTTTACAGCATACAAACAATTAATAGAGTAACTCCAATTTCGGCCTAATATTTTATTGTTAAATGGTAATTTTTATCACTCCTTCTTTAGGTGTACTTTTAAAAAACATTTCCAAACTAAATTAAAAACTGCAGGACGGGATGATTAATTTAATAGTTCATAAGTAGAGCATTCTTAAGCTGTAATTTTGCACACAAACAGTGGAAGCCCTATCGAAAGCAGATTTAACAGATACAACGGTTACAGACCAGTAAAGATCTAGTCGTGATTGAACTTAGCTCACCTATTGAGCAACTTTCTCCGATGCAAACCTTTGAATCGACGAGCAGGCCTTGACAGGATGCCCCAATGCAAATCCTCAGTCTGACCTGGATTCCGGCCGACTCGCAAGTGGCTGAACATGACAACCAAGGTCCCCAAAAGCTTAGCACTGTACGATATTGTGAGATTAATGTAATGGCACATATACACTATAAAGTTAAGTGCTTCTCAAGTATACGGACGTAAAGACAAACTGTATATATAATTCTACTGACTTTAGTATGAAATCGTAGGAAGAACACCGTGTCGTTATGTTGACTATGAAGTTGCGTCGCTTCTGCATAGTACAATTTAAATCGAGGTATTGTGTATAAATTCCATTACCTTTAATATTGTGAAGTCGTAACGAAATATTGTGTAAAGTATCGGATTGTATGGTGTGTTATAGTTAAGTGGATGTTTAGTGTCTATATATGGTATAAAATGCCTCACAAAGTTGTGTAAAACTTTGTTGAGTTTGTTTTAGTATAACACGAATGACAAGTTTGGTGTTTAAAAGTCCATGCAAGAAAACTAGAAGTTAGGTTGTGGAAACCGACTCACCAGTTAAAATCCAATGGCGGGGTTAAAATCTAATTGCGGTTTCTTGTAGACAGGCAGATTAATACTTTTGGAAAGTTTGCAATGCACCCGAAACTATACGTAATGCTATAAGTTAAGTAACTGTTATTAGGTAAATGGTTCAGTTAACAACCTCCTCTAGATGTAGGACACCGCATCCCGTTGCAGACTCTTTCCTGCTTATTCGAGATCGGACACTTTCCTTCCGGGCACATCCGGGTCCTCATCATTGCTCCCAACTCCCCGCATCTCGCGTTGCAGCTTCCCCATTGCCCCCAAGAGCTCCAGCCTTAATCATAAGCAGCACCTTAAGTCTTTTAAAACGAGGTGGAAAAATTCAAGCAAAGCACTATAGTATCAGTAGGTGACGCTCATATTACTCCAGGGCGGTTACAGCTCCTATAACGTAAAAAATCTGGTTGGTTGTACTTTAGATACGCTACCAAATATATTTCAGCTTTTTACTTTGGTTTTACGTGACTGTTACTACTGATAATGCCGTATCCAATATTGTATTCAATAAAATGTTAGAACCGGTATGTCGACAACGTTTACCGAAATACGTGTGAAATATCACATAAAATAGCATAAATTAAGCGCAAGTTAAAATAATTTTAACCTCATAAGATAAAACGCAAAGTTGAACGGTTAAAATTTGCCGTCACTGGCAAATCTTTAGAAGAAGAATCTAATTATTATTCGCAAACTTTGTGATCCTAAGCTCATGGTAACTTTGACGTCGTCAGTTGTTTGATTTATATCAAGCTTGGAATAATACTTAAAACTTACCGAAGCAAGCCCCTCCAAAAGGCTGTTTAGAACAAGAGCAGTCAACTCTGCCAACGCCTAGGCAAGTACAGTCCTGGTTCGAACTGCGCACATACACGTGGCCACCTGCAAACACAAAACAACAATTCTGTATGAAAGAAGGCGACTAAAGGTTGGTTCAAATGAGAAAGAAAAACATCAGCACCCAAAATACAAAAAAACATTTTCGTTTGCAGCGAGTTGTCGTTTTCGGTTAGGACTCAGGGACCCCAGTTTAATGTTAATGCTTGTACCGTGCTATATGTAAATTAAGTGACGCCAGCGCAGGACACCTGACGCTAACAACATGCACAAAACACGCCTTGTGCGAACCAACCTTTACGGTCACATGCATAGGTCGTAACGCAGTCTCTATGCAGTGTACTTTTTTCTGATAAATTTTCGACATTTTGTTGGTCAATTTTTAAACTATGTGTGTTAGGCTCTCGGTTACAATCCAGTTGTACTTATGCGTATTTTTCTTCTTGAATCAGAAAAACAAGCAAGTTAATTAACAAAAAACTTTCCTAAAAAGGCAGAACGATTTAAGAAAACAGTAAATGCGATTTTTTAAAGAGACAATAATGACAGATACGATATTCCATTTTTTTCTCTTAAAATATTATGTTCCAAAATTCGAGACTTGAAAATCCCGGTTCGTGTAGCACAAGTTATGAACCACTGGTTCAAACACATAAAAAATGTACATAGCATAACATTCCACACACAGTACATATGTTTCATTAAATAAATGATATGGTACTGTGAATCCCTTTCAATATGAAGTTGCTTGTACTAATGCTCTGCTTGCATCATTAATCGACAGATTCGGTGAGTCTGCAATGGCTTTCGGTGTACTAGCATAACATTGGTATTAATTATTTTTTTACTTTTGGTTACGTAAGATCCGTCGATGATGCAACCGCACTGCGTACGTCTTACGCACACGTCGCCGTTCCGTATGTAGCCGGGGTCGCACACGCACGCCGCCGCGTGGCCAGAGATCACACAGCTGTGACGTCATAAACACATTTGTTAGAGCACGTTTGGTATTTTTGTTTTTGAATTATGAAAAAATACCTATATTTAGAATTAAAAATCTTTTTTGGAACTTGTAAGGTGCTAATAGAGGAAGTAGTTGCTTACCCCAGCATTTTAACCAATTTTAGCCCTGGGTGAGTTTACTGAGTAGTTTTACCGGTTGGCTACATAGCTTGTACAATTAACTAGTTGACGTTCAACAATATACCAGGAAATTCGATTTTAAATAGGTACTTAAAATAACTGTAAACTTCACTTAACGTATTTTCTAAAGCTTGAATTTCCGGGTGAATTCGTTAATCCCAAATACAAAACCTCCGGTGATAGTTTATATAAAACCTACAGGACAATTCAACATAGAATCAAAACCATTGGCCGTGTCGAATCTCTCTTTGATTATTATCGATGCAGTTCCAAGAAAAAATCCCTTACTTGCTGGTCGCGTAAGGTGATTGACAGGTGTCAGTGCAAGGCGATGCGCAACCCTCATAGTGACTGTGTTCTGGACAAGTGAGGTTGTCCATGTTTAGGAGTCGCTGCCAGTTGCACAATGCTATTCCGTTTTTCTGACATTCTCCGGCGTAGGCTTCAAGTGCCTTGATGTACGCAATTAAGGGAATAGAATTTGTTTGAGGGCTGGCCAACCAATCGGAGACCTAGGGCCTCTTTTCTTACTTAAACTTACTGCTTTAACTGCCAAGCTCACACCATACACATCAGCATGACAGAGCCGCGCTTTCTATCTTAAACACACGCATATTTATTAAAAATGTTTGCCAACATAATTAGAGCAGCTTAAAAATGTCTATTGATCTCCTCTAATGTAATGAGTTGATCCAGTGAAAAAATTTAGGAAATGTATAAAATATTGAACTCATAGTAATTAGGAAGAAATACCATTAGATACAAACTCAGGTAGACAGTTGTTTGGTGTCCTTTGTTGCATAAGGTAATGCCGAAGGTTTAAAGGTTAAACGTGATTTTAAATTAATCGGATCGATTTAAATGTTTTTATACCAAATAACCACATTTAAAACACGTCAAGTTTAAATGAACAATTTGTGGTAAGCATTTAAAAATTTGAAATCAAATCAAATCTAACCTCTTTAAATACTTGTCGATTGCCTTGCGTTGCGCAAACGTCGAACAAGCACTTGTTAAAGAACTTATCGGCATCAATTACGCCATGGCAAGCACTGAAGGTTCCATTTTGCTTGGTAAGCGAGCCGCAGAAGCTTTCAGAACTCCTATGGAAACAACAGAGTATGTTATCACATTGCAAAGAGCACCGGGTTTTTGATGTCGAGATTGGCTGTGTATATGTATTTATTTGTGGTTAAAAACAGTTAAACGAAACTTATTAAAGTTTTTTTTTTAAGTATATCCTTCAGTTGTTAAACTTTTTCAAAATAAATCTTACAGTTTGTAAAATTGGTCAAAACGCGAACAGATAGAAGGATCGGAAAGTAACGGTACAAAACGGAACGGAAGAAAGGGAACGGAAATAAAAAAAAAAATTTTTTTTAAGTAACGCTATGCAACGACACGTATCGCAACGCAATTTAAAGTAACGGTGTATGAAATCCTACTTGACTCTACGCAACGTTACCCAAATGTACGTAACGAAAGACAGAAAACTACTAGTAACTCTAAACTTAAAGTTAGGCAACGATATGTAGCGGGATAAAACTTGACGTAACGATTCGCAACGATGCGTAAAGACACGCAGAAGTGACACGTTAAACGGCAATCAAATTGTCTACACCCCAGTCAGAAATTTTAATGCGGGCCTTACTCGAACTATCATCGGTGTTAGTATCAGGGCTGGGGTGCCACCGTAAAATAGCATTAGCTCCGGCTCCAGCTCCGGAGCCATCAAGCAATTATTAAATGACTCCGGCTCCAGCTCCGGAGTCGTAAAACTAAATCTTTTGGCTCCGGCTCCGCAGTAGTAAAACTCATATCCTTTGGCTCCGGCTCCGGAGCCATCAAACACAAACCCAATAACTCCGGCTCCAGCTCCAGTGCCACCAGTCACTTATTCAATGGCTATTTAAAAAAGTTTTAATAATTGCTTTTGGCGAACTAACGTTGGAGATAAAAATATAATTTCTTAGCTTTAGCACCACAAATTGAAAAATGGCCCCAGTCCACAAAAATAATAAAAAGGGCTCCGGCTCCACAGAAAATAATAGAAATGGCTCCGGCTCCAGCTCCACAAAAATAATAAAAATGGCTCCGGCTCCGGCTCCACAAAAATAATAACAATGGCTCCGGCTCTGGCTCCAGAAAAAATGCTTAGCTCCGGGCTCCAGCTCCCCAGCCCTGGTTAGTATGGCCCATTACCAGATTACGACAGAAATCCCATAGATATATCCCAGCTGGGAGACCGGAAAGGTAACATCGGCCCATGTTAGATTTTCTTTGATTTCCCATACATGGCATCCCACATATGGTTCAAGCGTGAAACTAGCCTGGCCAAATATATTCCTGCTTTACACCAATTTTAAAATAGCAAGCAATCAATATTTATTGTCATTAAATTTCCCCGCACAGATGCACAATAACAGCACGTACAGAAATATCAAACGGTTATTTAAAAAAATGTTAAAAACAATTGAATAAAACGGCTTAAAAGAATAACTTACGAATAATTAAATATAAACACAAATAGAAAAAAATAATTAAACATTGCTGTAATAAAAAAAACATGGATAGAACTTTTGACATCACACGAGTTACAAACAGCAAAATACTAAACAATTAGATCATAAGTTATGGCCAATTCTTTCACAGAGTTTTGACAGTTGATGGAATGCTTAACCAAGAGGTTCGTAAACAATAAATGGCTAAATGTAACTGTTGACAGTATACTCATAAGTAAACACATATTAATGAAATTTATGCCTGAGTTTTGGTTTTCATATCCACTTGTAATTGTTTCTTGGTGGTTCCAAACACAATATTGAGTGTTG
Organism: Ascidiella aspersa; assembly: GCF_963924565.1. Classification (NCBI taxonomy): domain Eukaryota; kingdom Metazoa; phylum Chordata; class Ascidiacea; order Phlebobranchia; family Ascidiidae; genus Ascidiella; species Ascidiella aspersa. The sequence continues at coordinate 9,318,536 of NC_139454.1, read as the reverse complement.
AGTGAGGATATGGAACATCTGTAATAACATAATTAGTGTTAATGTATGTGTATACATGTATATATACATATATGTATTAAAATTATGTGCTAGTAAAACGTTTGAACTAACTATGTTTACAAAAGCAACAAACCAAATAAAGCCTTTTTCTTAATAAAAATAATTCATAAAATATGTAATCATAATTTAAAATTTATGTTAGTCACTTTATTTTAGAAAAAATCCTTAACTTGGCAGTTTCTTTTTGTTCTTTGATAGCATTCGTGTAATCTCTGCATCCCTGTGTGGATGTAGCCTTTTGAACAAAATAGTGCTTGCAGGAATGCTTGTCTGTAGATGACTTTTTGAAGTGGTGCACTTCAAGTTCTAAACAAAAACAGTTAAATGGCCACAATTTATATAAAAATGATGTGCTTGTAGTTGTACCCTCCAAATAATCACACAAAACACATATTTAACAATATAGCACACAGGAAAGTATGGCAAGTGTACACACAATTTTTTTAGTAGACCTAACCTGCACCCCGATTTGCCTATGATTCATAAGTGGGGTGAATTTTAATATTTTGTGCACTTGTGAGATCTCATCAAAACATGCCATACTTTCCAGAGTAGGTCATATTGAACCAAAAAATTCAATAAACACATTTAACACAATATATTATGTATGTAGAGACAATCATTTAAATCAAAATATTTATATAATGATATAAAATAACAAAACTTGGAATAATCCTCACAGTAACAAAAAAATAAACCATACCTTTTTGTACCTTTCATACTTTTTTCTGGCTTTCAATTATAAAGAGTATTCCACTTTCTGAAAATAAATACATGAAATATCTAAGGAATGTATATTTTTATACAGAAGTAAAATAATTGTCCTTGTGTAAACTGCTTCAATTATAACTTAAAACGAGGTCCTTGTAAGAATTATTTCTTCATTTTATAGGCAAAGTAATAGTTTTTATGAACTTTCATTATAGATACTTAGTATTTTTCTGTTAAAAAATCTTTAAAATCAAGTGGATTAACTCATAATTTAGCTAAAACTCATAAGATGAAACAATATAGTTTTAAGTGGTATTGGGATATTTTCTAGTTAAACATTTTAACATACAACTTTAACATTAAAAAAAACAACAACAGACATTTTGACTTACCATATGGGGATTTGGTTTGAGATGGACTTTACATTTCTTCATCATTTTTTCTGTTCAAAGACAATGTAGCATCGAGCCTACAACCTTCCTTAGCTGCATAGTAAATTTCGTTGTCCACAAGCTACAACTGCACTTAGTTTCATAACATTTTCATGATACGCAAAAACTTAAAAACTTGCGCTGCTTCTTCAATGCATCCGTTTGGTAAAAGAAAACAGTTCACTTTTAAAAAAAGGTCGAACAACCCGCAACAATGGTTGTCATTGTGACGTAACGTTTCCCGCCAACAATTTTAAATTTGTTAACGGTGATTTTAAAAAGTGTTGCTGGTAATTTTAAATTTCATAACGACGAATTTTTTTTTAAGATTATAAATCATTTAAATAAATAAAAATGTTACACCTGGTAGTGGCCAAGAGTCAGCTTACACATAAATAAATGTTACGTTCGCTCGGTCGATTTTTATTTAAAAATCGATTTCCTGCCGGAGTCTCATTAAGAACAGTTTAGGTATCCAATATGTTTGGTATTATTAGTACAACGACATTTTCACGCTTGATCCATAAAACACACATTGGTTATATCACATGTTTTCAAAAAAAACTAGTTTATCCTCACCCTTGAGCTCATCGTAATTTGGTAAAACTTAGGAAGCTCAAAAAATGGAACCCGTGATGAACAAGTAATATTAAAAAGTCATTGATGTGGGCTTAAAAAACATGCAGGAAATACCATTGACCTATCTTCGATTTTTCCGCGGGTTATCATAGAATATCATAGAAACAGTTTACAAAAACCTCAGCAATTTTTCCACTTAGAATAAAAAACTACTTTTTTGTCGCTAAAAATTTTTCTACTTTGTTTAAAGTGAATTATTTGAGCTTAAAAACCATGCAAGAAATATCATAGGCTAATCTTCGATTTACCCGTGGGCTATCATAGAATATCATAGAAACAGCTCTTAAAAACCTTAGCAATTTTTTAATTTACAACAAAAAACTAACGTTTATGTATCAAAACATCTGCTACACAACATCTTACACTAAATTTCGTTAAGATAAGTTATCTTAATTTATCTAAGATAGGCCACTGCTTATTCGAACATGCCTAGTAAGGCCCAGGGATAACTCCAAGATAATTTCTGACTGGGACGTAAACCCAATTGTCTATATACGTGTGTCTATACGTAAACCTAACCCAATATGTAACAATTTTATGTAATTTTACAAAAGTAGTAGACACAGAGTACAGTATACCATTTCAATTCATCACTTGGTGAACAGACGGACAGCTTTGTGGACTCCGCTGAGCAACTTCCAGTCGTGTAACTCTCTGCCATTTCGCGGAAGGATTTCGCTTGCTCGCCCGAGGACATTTCAAGGTCGTCGCTCTTGTTTCCGTTAAAGTTTCCACAAAGACCGTGAACCTGAAAGCAAATTAAAGAAAACAGCGGTTGTATAATTCCGTCTATATCAATGGTTCTCAACCTTTTGTGCTTCGTGGCCCCCTTTGATAGGATCTTAACTCTTGTCCCCCCCCTGCTCATAAAAATACCTACCAATGTATTTAACGTGTTTTCACTTGTTTTACTTCTTGTTTTACAATGGAATTCTTGGTTTGCAACTTAACTTCCTTTAAGGAAATACCTGTTTCTGGCATTACACGTTAGTTGCTCGCCCAACAGCATTTGACGGACACCTAATGATTAGGCGAAGGTTATCGGCCAGTAATTAGTCGCCTGAAAAAACGCTAACGCCGCATTTATGGCTGCATTTGACGCTGCAGTACAGTAATTGTTTCACGACACGATAGGCGGATTTGATCCAAATTTTTCGCGATAATATTATTAAATTATATCGTTTTCAATTCCCGACATAAAGGACAGAACTTTTGTAATACCATGACCTAGCTATGAGAGTTATGCCCGTGGCCCCCAATCACCGCTCCGTGACCGACGGGGCCAAGGTTGAGAAACCCTAAGCTATATCTTATAACTCTTTTTGAGACCAAATTTAGGATTTGCTGCATCGTTTGAAAATTCCTTTTTATGAAATAAATCTCTATCAAAAAAACTTTAACACAATAACTGTCTTTTTGCGTCTCAAATATTTTAAAAGCGTTAAAAAGCGCTAAAAATTGTGTTTTAGCATACTTAGCAAATTTGGATCATGTTAATGTTTTCCACGAAACATATTCTACATTACTTTACCTCTTTCCAGTAGACGGTCGAAATGTTAATCCTTGCTTCGTAGCCGTTGAAAAAAACCTCAAGTCCATACTTGGAGATAATGACCCACGCATGTCCCGTAGGTTGCACTGAGAACTCGTCCGATGTGTAGCCTAGCACCACTTCCCCGTTTATCTAACCAGGATTTTCTGAATTGAAACCTAGAAACCTAGGTGAACCTGACTAACTGCTAAATGATGTGTTTCGCGTAGGCCACACTGTGAGTTCGCCTTTCCAAGGTTAAATGTAAGTGAAAATCGAATATTTCTGCATTTGATTAAAAGGGGCCAACAACAACCTACATCATGAATGTAATCAGGCTACTTTTTGCAAGTGTTTTTCGAACATTTTATGTGTTTTCTTTTTGATTTGTCAAAATGTGTAAAACCCTTAAAATTGTTTTGTGCGCATTAGTTATTGTGGCGATACGCTTGTGAATTTTATTTAGGTTTACTTTCCGTAATATAGAAACCAGTCAAATGCAAACTACCTCCGTATGGTACACGGCCAGTGATTGTTATGTCATTTAAAAACCGAATGGCCTAAAGCCGCTTTTGATAGCCAGGCAACGTGTTTACTTGTAAGATTATAGACAATACCCACTTATACTCGAAACATTTTCACTTCAAAACACGTAAGAAATTATTCCAGATGTATAAAAATCTTCGGTAAACTTACTCGCGCCACACCGTCCTTTTCAAGCTTTACCACGAGCGCTCCGCCTTTAAGGTTAATGGTAATGTCTTTCAGGTAGGACACCATCGTGTTACCGTATCGATGCTCGTTCTGTGAAATAATCTCGAACCATCTAAATTGGACAAAATAGACTGCACGGATGTCTTTTAAGAACGCGTTTTAATTGAATTTAAATTGAACAAGGTTGAACTGTAGCATAGGATGTGTATTGGAAATTGCGTTGGTCAAAAGCCCTAGAGCAAGCGTACCTGTAAGGTGCATACACGTAGAGTATAGTTTTGCCCTCTTTACGAACATCACACACAAAAGTCTGATTTCCTGGCTAAACGAATCACATGCTTTCCTTATAGATGGCATTGTAAATATTACCACAAGTCCTAAACTTATTGCGCGAAAGGGCGAACCCATTTCAGCCAATTAAATCGCCTAAATAAACGGAAATATGATTAACTTGGGCGGTGTGTGATTTCTTGCCCGCCCTGCTCGGCCAGGCCATTAAAGACAATCAAAGCTATCAAAGCTAAACCGAACACTTATAGATTTACAACATTGGCAGATCACAATTCTTTACAATGCTAATGTAAATGTTGTATTAATTGTAAGACAAGTGAATTTGATAAATACTTGCTTTACATGCTGCTATTAAATGAAAGTGTCGTGAATTGTTTGAAAGTTAAACGTGGCCATTTTTATACAGGCTAAGAATAAATCGACATTTATGGTCGGTACAAAATGACTTCAGTAGTTTCTATCGCAATTTTATCGCGTATTGTTAAACTTCAATAGAGATGTAACGTACCTTGGATCGAATCTATCCAGTCGCGGGGTCTTGGAGAGATAGTAGCTGCAGACTCCCATAAAATCAAACCAGCCGCTTCTGTCGAACAACCTGTAGTGAGGATCTCCCCATACAGCAGACACTGCGTACCCTGTAACAAAATGAGCATCAACGTACCTTAACGATCTGTTACCATACCTTATGTTGTGTAACGTTCCGCTACGGTTACGTTGAGCTACGTAAAATTACGTTCTGTTTCGTTAAGTAACGATAAGTAAAGTAATGTAACGTTAAGTTCCGTTAAATTCCGTTAGGATTCGTACCGTTACGTTGCGTTACGTTAAGATATGATAAGTTTCGTCAAATTACGCTAATTTACGTAAAATGTCGTTACGTTACCTTGATAAAATATGCACTGCTTTTGTAACAGGAAAATGCTTGAACCGTTAGAAATGCTTGCGTGTTGTTGCGCTTACCTATTGGTAGACAAGCGTTCATTCCGTTGAGGTCTTTTCCACAAAATTCACGCTCATTGCATCTGTGGTATTCACAGGTCATTGAGTTGTTCTCGCAAACGCATATTTCGTCGCAGAGTGACGACATTAATGATTCCTTGTCCTGGGTACGATTTAAAAAGGAACAGTATTTTAGATTGATTGATTAATTATAAACTCATGGTCTGCTTTTACCAAAGGAGTAATTCTAACTAAGCTAATATAGCTTCAATAATAAATTCTATAGAATAAATTTATCTCGCTAGCCTATTGCGAATTACATACTGTTGGCACCGCTGTTTGACATCTAAATATCCTAACATCTAACCCAGCGGTTCCCAAAGTTTTCTTAATTTTTTGCCTGGTGGAGCCGCTGCAATTATTTTGATATTTCGCGGCCCTATAAAAATGCAAGAGTTAGTTGACCTATTTTTGCTTGTAGTACACTAGTGCAGTCACGTTTCTTTTCTAAAGTAACAACTTTCTAACTAATGCAAACGAATCGCTGATAGCAGGTAGTACAGCATAATAGATGCCTTATGATGTCACAAGAGACATCATAAAACACGTTACATGATCGAATAATAAAGCATAACTAAAGACAATAATGATGACAGATAATAATGTCTAAAACATGGACTAATGCTTAGAAACTTGAACTAATTCTCCTTGCGGAACCTCTGAAACTGCTGCACTGACCCTTTGTTCCGCGGACCCAAGTTTGGGAACCGCTGTTTGGAAATCTAATCCGTAATTATAACCCACCTTATAGTATCGATCCTTATAGAGGCAGCCACACTGACTGCCAGGGACACAAGCATCTCCTGAATACACGAAACCCTCGTTACAGTCGCAGCCTTCCAAACAGGGATCAGTGCAGGTAACGTTCCTGCGTTCAACGCAAGTAGGCGGACATGTGGAAGAGCACGGAGAGTAGTGGGAGTTTTCAGGACAAACAATTTCTGTAAAAGAAGCAGCATAACCTAACATGGAGGAAGGTAACGTTACGCAACGGATAAAATGTACCGTTGAGGTAAGTAAACAACACTGATTTGAATTTACGAACACTAACGAAACAGTAAGCAGGTAATGGCAGGTAGCGATACGTAAAGGAACCTAACGGCATGTAAAGCGTAACAATATATCGCTGGGCGACACGTGCAAGTGCACGGTGTGTAGTGGGAGTTTTCAGGAGATGCAATTTCTGTAAAACAGCGCAACCCTACCTACCATAGAGGAACGTTACGAAACGCAGCGTAACATAATGTACAGTAACCTGAGGGTCGCAACGTAAATGACGCCGGGATGTATCGCAACGAATTGTAACGAATCGTAACGCAACTAAACGTAAGGTAACCTAACGTAAAGTGAAGCGACGGAACATAACGTAACGTAACGAAACATCAAGGAACGTAAAGGAACGTAACGGAAGGTAAAAGAACGGAGCATACCGGAATGTAACAGGCAAACTGAAAAGCTAGTAAAAGGGTAAGTAAAGAACAGTTATTTGAATATACAAAAATAACGAAACAGAACAACAGGTAATGGCGCGTGGCGGCATTAAACCGAACGTAACGGTATGTAACGACATGCAACGGATCGTAACCTTAAGTAAATGCTTGTAACGGAACGGGACGTAGCAGTACTTAACACGTAACAAAATATCATAGGGCATAAAATACTACATCGGGACAACAAAGTGCGCAAATCTACGTGTTTAAATGCAACTATTCGGAATGGTGCGTATGCCTGTTTGATTTTGTTTGTATTTGTCAGTTTGCGCCGTCGTGTGCTGAATCAAGGCACCAACTTGACTTGTTTTCCTTTAGTAACTTGTTAGTAAGAGTTTCATAAAACAATGCAGTTACCTAGATACGAAAATACTCTTATTAACCTGTGCCAGTTTGCTGTCTCCATTCGGGGCAAATATCCACACCAAAGCTTTGACAACGTTGAGCGTAAGCTCCCACATGGTTGTCTATGGCTGTAATGGCATCGTCGTTTGCACACGCGTCAGTTATGCAATTCTGGAATTAGGCCAGTTTAACTTAATATTTTATTGTTTGTTTATATATTTGCAAAAGTTTGGTTATACTGTACTTAGTATCACGCATCACATTTTGCTACTATTTTATCGAAAATATCTTAGGTTTGTAAAATGCTCTTAAAAGGTTTTTCGTGGAATATAATAATTCAACAGGTAATTTATTTAAAAGTGTAGACAAACGGGCTTTTATTAACTTATTCACAAAAGGTGTATGACATATACATTTGAATCGATGAGTACTACATCAATCACTATACGTTTCACATACACTGGTTTCGATTAACATTTAGTTCATTTAATGCTTGTAATATACCTGTAGAAATTCTTGCGGTTGCACTTTCTTGTGGCAGTTTGCAAAGCAGCCGTTTTTGTCACTTAAAATCGAACAATTTTGCGAAAATATCGAAACGTTTTCAGGAGGGCATGGCACTTTTTTGATAGGTTGCCCGGAAGAGCATCTGATAAAATAGCATTTGAAATAAATTGCACAATAAAGCGCATATTGAATATCATTGGTAATGCGATATATAGCAAACCCCACTGAGGCTATATTTTTCTATTCTTGTCGTGGCTAACTGATTACTTCAGCAGGGCTTAATCACATTATAAAGGGCTATAGGCCTATTCATGTGGATTGCCCTATTAAGGTATAACAAATATGTTTTTTGAGGTTTAAATTATAGAATATCGTACTACAGCAAATTTTTGTTACAGGCTTGATATATCTTGTTTCTGTTGTGACAGAGACGGCACATACGCTTGGTTAAATAAAGAGAAGATTTTGACTTTCTCAAAAAAGTGAAAACAGGTTCTGCGATGATACTTACGGATTTTTCGTAGCTGTTTGATACTGAACGGCGAACAAGTTCGAATCATTAAAAATATTATTGCTTTGCAAATCTTTAAAGTCGTTTTTCGAATCTCCATCTGCGTCGCCACAAAGACCTTAATACAAGTATAAAAAAGTTAACGTATGCCGATTATAGTAGGGGTCGGGAACCTATGGCTCTTTTTGTGACGCCATGTGGCTCTTTTGATGAAGGAATCTTCATGGCAGAAAAATCTAAGCAATTATTTATCAGCATTATCTCAAATAAAACTGCACACGGCCAGTCGGCTACGACCGCTTTCCTAACTTATATGTTCTTTTTATTACATTATAGCAAATTTTCGGCGTTTCGGCGATTCCTATTTGTTTTTCGAGAGTGTTATCTCGGCCCTGCTCAGTGCTCAATTTAGTTTTTTGACAACCTAGAACCAGATGTTAAAAAAGTATTATATGGCTCTCATGGAAATACAACCAAGAATAATTGGTTTTTATGGCTTCCTTAGCTAAAATGTTTATAATTATAACAAATCACCGCTGTTAAAGCCATTCAAAATTAGCCAAATGTATTTAAAAGAAGTTCATTTCAAAATATATTGTTAAGAAACAATTATGTCGCAGAGTAACTGCTCCGTTAGTTGTTTAATTCCAATGAGATTGAATGTGGAGTGGGTTTCTCGATAAAGTAACTCAAGGTCATGTTTTTGCGCCTGGTATTCGATTGATTTAGCGTAGGTTTTTCTCCGTTCGCTATAGCTAAATTTTCGTTCTTATATAATGGCGCCAAGCATCGCATGCACAATCGTTTAATTAGGCGCGGAAATTCGCGCGTCTTTAACTTTCGGTCTTCGGGGCCAATTAGTACTTAAGTAATTCTCGTCTTTTTCGGGGTTTGATGCAGTCGGCACCTTCACAAACACTAAGGAACTTACAGACGCCCGATATCAAACTTTGATATGTTTTATTTTCGATATGTTTAATAATATTTTGTTTATACTTAAAAGACGTAATATTTGCAAATACCCCATTTTTGTTTTACAGAATGCACCGTTTCTGCACTTTCATTGCAGTGTACACTGGGCGATAACTGTACGTCGCCAATGTCAAGTAAAACGCAATCATTAAAAAAACAGTCCCGAGTGTTGCAAAGTTTTGATTTCCACATATAGATGTAATGCATAATGTTCGTAGTACGATGTGTGCCAGGGTTTTACCTTCTACTTTTCCGAAAAGCTTGGATGAAATCGCTACTTTGAGGTATGTATCTCCGTCGTAGAGCACCCGAAGCCCGAGAGTTGTTTGTAGCTCAACGAATCTGCCGTTCAATCGGATGCTTTTGACGGTTTCGATGTTATAGACGGGTAGGTTTACCACAGTTCCGTCTATCTGCAGAAATAGGCCAATATTTTTTTTTTAATTTTTGTTGGAGTTAAATCTGATAGATAGTACAGGTTTAGATATGAAGGTGGAATTAATAAATGCATCAAATGTACATTGATGTATATTACCTGGTAAACCGCAGTGTTGTAGTGACTTAAATCAATGACTGTGACTTGACTGACTTGACTTAAGTGCCCTTTTCAAATGACTTGACATGACTTAACTTCTTTGACTAAATAGACTTGACTTGACTTACGTTGTTCGGACGAATGACTTGACGTGGACTTAAGTAATTTAGTCACCTTAGGTTAAAGTTTATGTCTATCACATTTTGCACGTAAAACAATTTTCATGCTGTATATAGCATTTTTATTATTTTTAGTAGAATTATTTCCTCATAATAATCGGACGAATTCACCAATTTTTTTAGTTTAGCATTTTCTTTTTATTTAAATGACTTGACTGGGACTTGACGTGGGCAACTGATGGCTTGGACTGAGATTTGACTTACTATTTTCGCAAAAGACTTGACTTGGACTTAAAATTAATGTATATCGAAATGACTTGTTTACAACACTGGTAAACCGGTTTGTTGATACTACAAAGCAACTGTGTTCCATAAGGTAATAATGTAAAATTATTGTTTTTCGGTAAAAACGATAAAAATTAATTTATAATTTTTACTTATAAAATCATAATCATTTTTGTAAGGTTACGTAAACAAATCGATGTAAAATTTAAGCATGTCTGTACCTTAACCACTCTTCCTTTATCTAATTCCACGGTTTTGTCTTTCAGTTTGATATTAACCTTACGCAACCAAGCCACCAAGGAGTTAGATGCACGATGTTCGTTGTCCACCTGTTGGGAAAACACAGCCGTAAAGCATTTATCTTACACAGTTCAATAAATTTAAAAAGTGTTTTTAAATCAGTTGCATAAAAAGGTATTAGATAAAATGCTGTAATGTATTTCAATACAACCCTCCAACTTGAATAAATTAGCATTCGTTTGAAGTTTTCGCCTGGACCAGTTCAAAAAATAATTTACAATTAATTGAATAAAATACCTCAGCATGTTTATTGCATATCTCAAAACATTTTACTTTTATATTAGCCCTATGAAAGGAAAAATCAACGTTTCATACACAAAAATTGTTGGCATTATCTTGTACGATGATTTGTTAACAGCGAATAAATTAGCCTTCTAATATTCCAACAATATATGGTAAGGCTTTCCAACTGTACCTCAACGACGAACCAATCCGGGCTGGATTTGTTCAAATACCGAACCATGGCGTAAGAACAGATTCCCTGAAAGTCGAAGAAATGCCTATCGAAGGTCGTATAGTGTGGGTCGCCGACAACAAAGCATGACTTCTCGCTGGCTATTACGGAAACATAATATCAGGCTAACTAACCGGCTAGTAAACTAATTTCACTAAGGTGAAAAAAAATTAAACCCAATTTCGCAAGTTACTTTTCAAACTTTCGAGAACTCGGTCGTTAAAACACAATGTCCAGAATTTAGTTTTATCTTGATAGACCAGCGGTCACCAAGACCTAAACGTGATAGGTGCGACCCGCGTGGTTAATTTTTCAATCCCGCGTCATACGGCATCGAATAAACTAAAATAAGATGATTTTGTTGAAAGGAAATATTCCTTTAATGCAAATCAAACCAAAAATTGTGAGAATTTCAGTAAACATTTTCGCCAAGCTTCCAATACTAAATATATTTTATGTTTAATGGTGAAAATAACGGCCCAAATAGACGTAAAAAGCGACATGCTTTATTGTTCAAACGTTTCGGCAAATGCTCATGCCATTATCAGTGATATGAAGGCCACATCAGTTACACCCGTTTATATACAGTTACACCCGTTTATATTTCTTTATGTTAATTTCGTACTTTGGATCAAGTTAATAAAATTCCACATAAGTATTAAATCCTGCGCGCGGTTACTTAGGCGTTATCCGGTCATTTGTAAAAAGCTTGGTGAATTCTGATGTGGATTTCAAAATGGCAGATTACAACTTTCCAAAAAAGTTACGAATCAGTTCGATTACAAATGTACCAAAGAATTGTTGTTTTATTGATTTAAGTCAGTACTAAGCTGACGAAGAACCCGTGAAATTGTTGGTTTACTCGTTAATTTGAAAGCGATTTGATGCTGTTCATTTTGATACATGTCTTAAACAGTGCTATGCAAATGGACAAGGAAACTACTATTAAATCGTATCACGCTTAATTATTTGGATACCTTCGCACGATGGAACACTTCCACTCCACTTTTGGTCCAATCTGCAGGTTTGGCTACTGTCACCAGTTAAGGCAAAGCCAATGTCACAGGCGTAGTTTACAGTCGAATTGAACGTTGTGTTGCCAACCCTTTGCCCGTTTATAAAAGGCGACAGTTTCTCGCACGTCATTCCTGTACAAAAAACATTTTTTATGCAAGTAAGTTTCTAACAAAAAGTAAGATATTGGTGAGATTTTAAGCGCAGCTTCCATTGCTCTCTAAAACATTATTCAGTCAGCCAACTATGGATACACATAAAAATGTCTTTATAACTTTTTTCATATTTTTTTGAGAGAGAAACAATAATAATTTTCGATAAATAAATAAGATTTCCCGCTATCAAAATGCTTTAAGTCGTCCTGAAACCCGACAAAAAAGAAATAGATGTTTGTAAAAGATGTTAGTAAATACTATAGCTGGTGCAAAGTAATATAGTTTACATAGAATATTAATAACCTTGTGGTTCAATTTGTGGGTCTTTTCCAAAAGTGAAATGCATAATAACGAGCCAGTACGAATCTCGACATTAAACAATATTGAAAGTATCGTTATTCAGTTGATTCCAAAATCTTACCGGGATTAACACAAGACTTCCCGCAAGCATTGTCGCAAACGCATATTTCATCTGGTGCTGAGCAATCCTGATCCAATAAACAGGAGGGTGTGCATATCCGACCCTCCTTCTCAATTGTTGTTGTGTTACGAGGGCAGGTACAATCTGCGCAGAAAATTTTGTCGTGCTGCTAAGTTTTCTAAACGCTTTTCAATTTTGTATATAAGTTTTTAGCCAACTACCTAAGTTATCCAATCCAATTTATAGTGAGTGAATAAGTTATTCAATTAATGGTTATAACAACTTATTCCAAGTTATTTTAAAATTTAACAGAGTATAAGTACAGTAAAAGCAAAAAATTCACGAAAGGTGACTAACGTCATTCTGCGAAAGTACCTAAGACTATTAAAGTCAGGTCGATCATTAAAATAATCTGTGACTTTCGTCAAGTTATTGCATAAGTGTGAATTTTTTCAACTTGATTCAAATATAAAAAACCGATACTCAAATTGGCTAAAAAAACAAATAGAATTACTTTCATTTTTCATTGTACTCCTGAGCCAGGGAAGAAACGAATATACATCAGTGTAATATCCTGGAAAAGGGTGTTCCATTCCGTTCAGCGAATAGTTCAATCCGCATCCATTACCGAAGCTGACGATACCAACTTGCATCCAGGTGCTTTTCGTGCTGGCATCATTAACAACCTAAACAGGATAAGCATTTTATATCAGCAGTTGCGTTGGCGGCATATGTTTTTTTTTACGCGTTGCGCCATGTTTAATCCCACGTACAAAGAAAACTGTGTTTGCAGTACAGTTATGGCACCGATTACACGACTTATTCAGGTAAACTTTTATCTCGTGGTAGTTTTCGTTGATGTAAGGTTGTTGGCTGGATAACAGGGGACGCTAAGGCTAAATAGTCTAATCCTAGTTTTGTAAATCAAATTTTGGAGCATGATAACGTATGATGTCATCAGGATTATCACGTTGCCCAATAAACGTGTTCCAGTTTCTGTCGATTCTATTGTTCGCCGAATACACAAGGTCAATAAGCAACTAACCAAAATTTACCAAAAAATACTCAGCAACCCTTAAGTCAAAAGTCATGTGACTTGTTAGAAAGCTTATGTCAACTCATTTAAAATGTGTGGATTAGTTTCAGTCAAGTCATTGACTTTAGTCATTATAGCACAGCAACTTCGAGAAAAAAATACACTTCAGTATTCGTTTCTACAGTGGTGGGGGGAAAACAGGGCCAGGGCAACAAACAATGACTATATTGCACTGTAGTTCAATAAACCAGTATGACAAAGCTAACTCATAAGCACCGGTAGAACAGAAAACAATGACAAATTTAGCCGATGTGGCTATCTTCACCTCAGTTCTTACGTCAAGTAGTTTTAAAACAGTGACTTAAGTACTGTACAGTTAAGCAAAGCAATTGATTTACCACAATACAACGCCGATTTTTCCTTAAATAACATGAAAGACATATAGTTATTATTTTAACTGTAAGTAGTGTTTTTTTAAGTAAAAAGGGTAAAAAAGTATCACGTGATTTACAGCGAATCTTAAAGCCACTATAGAACTAGGTGGTAGGTGGCCTGAAGATGTGACGAAGAACTGTATTTGAGATATTGCATGCACTTTGATGGCACAAAAGTTTAACTCAGTATGTTACTAAAAAGTAGTGTATGTGGTGTTTATGTTTTTGTGGTATTAAGCTGGAGGTGTCATCCGAGGGCTGGACTATGGGTAAAATGGTCATAATAATTGGTAGTGTGATCGGTAGCAATACGTCAGAACATCAGCAAGTTGTTCTATACCACTTGGCCAAATATCGACTCCTACCCGATATTATCAGACCCGTGATATGGTTATATGTTTCGTCTTTCAATTCACCTCTCTAATAAGAGGACCTCCGCTGTCTGCAACGCATGAGTCCACTACCCTGCCTTGCTCGTGTCCTAGAGCGCAAACCATTTGCTCGGTGAAACGTAGGTTTCCCCGCTCAGCCGCCCTATTACACCTGTAACAAGGAAGAAGCAAATTGTACAAAAAGTACGGGTGAAGTCACGGCAATTTAATCGGTAACCGTGCTCTTTAAATTTTGAATAGTTACGTCTAACGGTAACGGGCCAGTCTGGGAATATTACTTTGTTGAGTAACCGAACATTTTATGTTTTCTCGGATCTAAGTTTTCAGGGATGCAATTAAAATTCCTAGTTTAGCAAAAACTAAAATCTTGTATTTTTCATTTTTCCTCAAGTATACATAATATATACATAATGCACAAATTAGATTAAAAAAAATTAGGATAAGTGTCTTATTTATGTAAATTGTTTTGAATTCAACTGAATCGCTAATTGTCTTTTAAAAACTTCGGGTTCCCACAATACACACTTAACAATTGGCGTTTAGGCATAAATACAAGGCGATAAAAGTCAGCACCAATCATTCCGTACTCCTCTCTGTCCCTTAAGCGAACCACTCCTTGTTGAAGGACCTCGCTTATAACGACGTCCGAACTGACCGAACTGTCCGCTAATGTTGTTGTGTGGCCGAACCCGGTGACAATGTGTAAGGCGTTCTTTGCACTAGCCGTGTTTGAACCTTAATAAAAAAAAATAGAGGGGTAAAATAGGTATATCGCTATCGAACAAACGATTGACTATAGTTTGTTATGGAAAACTGCCTCACATGTGCTTCAAATTTAGATTGGCAAAGCTTGGAACATCAAATACATTTACGCCACTTTTAGATAATAATTTACTCGCGTTAAGATATTAAGGTTAGACAACTGTACACAAGGAAAATAAGACCTTACTTAAATTTAATCAACATGATTAGATAATAATTTTATTTTTACGGTAAAAGCTTTAATTTTATTTTTAACTGGAAAGGAAGAGCTTTTCTTATCACTAGGGCCCGCAAAAGTCAGTAAAGTTAAAAATTTTTAAGGAGCTCATCTGTCCACGAATCAAATAATAAAGTTGTTTTTAGCACCTAAGGGACTGTTTCTAAGAAGTATATAGGTTAAAATAAAGTTAAAATTTACAATAAAGTTAAAATTTATTAATAAAGTCAAAATTTGTCAAATTATAGCCTTTGACAAAGTTTTTGTGTTTCTTGAGAGTAGTTTTTGTAAAAATCGTCGTGGAAGCATTGTAAATCAGGAACTGCGACACAATTAAACCATATTATCCCATAAAAACAGGAAATATGTCACAATGCCCACTTGGATCAGCAGTAACTTTTATCGCAAATTGTCCATTTTTTTCTTTATTGTTACGTATTTAAAAAAAATTTATAAAATACTTTATCTTCATAAACGTGGTCTTTTCGAAGATCAGCAATTTGGATTTTAGAAATAGCCTACTGACATTCTGTAATACAAAAATGCCTAAGCAAGCTAAAACGTCTGAAATCGACAAAATATTATGTTTGGTTAACTGGCATCAATTCAAGGAAGAACTGTGGCCTCTACAAACAAGCAATTTCGTTAGGTTAAAATAAAGTTAAAATTTGATAAATAAAAAGTAAAAAAAATGTTTTTTTAGGTTAAAATAAAAATGGCCCTACTTATCACTAAATTTTCCTTGTCCTGAAATGTCGGTATCTGAAAAAAAAATGTCTTCACTTTAGACTTAAAAACAATGTATTTCCCTTTATTTATCTACCTTGTTCCCGGCAGCTCTGATCATCGCGAATGCACCCATCCTCGCTACAGGGCAAGCACACAGGCCGGATGTTCGGGTTAAAGGTCACCCACCCAGAAGATGAACCGCGCGGCACAAACTCGTTCCCTGACGTCATCAGCTCTCGACCGAGTTTGATCTTTGGAAATACCAAACGAAGTGGATTACCCTTTTATAGAAGTTTTTTACTACGCCGTGGCATTTAGGCGTGTCCGATAACACCGCATCGATATTTGCTGCCAAATCGAAGCATTTAGACTCGTTCATTATAAGGGTGGTATTGGTTCCGACCCGATACTAAACAAAAAAAGACATTTCTGCCATGGTTTGTGACCCAACAAATTCTTCGGAAAATATCTAATTATCTAAAGGTAAGCTTTTCTAACGCTGGTCTAATATCGGGTTCGATTGTCGTTGCACCATATTTATTAACTATGTCCGAGGTTAAGTTGCTCCGCAAAGTTCAAATATAGAAAATAAAACAATATTCATGACGAAAAATGTGTCGCCAATGCCTTAACACTAAACATCGTTGATAAGTAAGTTATAGGTTCAAAAAATAAACTACAAACCAGTGCTATGTCGTATCCATTTAAAATTGATTTGAAATTTTTGTGGCAGTAAATTACAGCTGGTTCGAACACCCTGATGTTTGATCCTGAATTTGTAAAATCCTCCAGGCTAACGTCAAGATGCTGTGTTCCTGTAAAACAAAGGGCTGAAATAGCAGATATATATTAGGACTGCTTAAACATCATATTCGAGATACAACCACTAGTTGAGGAGGTAACAGACTCATGCCATGCTACCTTTACTAATAATTCGAAAACTGATCTGCTGTCTTTTATATTTAAGGTAACGCTAGGAACTCTCAACATAATGCAGGTCCGTAATGCATAAATGCAATGTATGGAAGTTAAAAAGAATGTCAGTTAAATAAAAACTAAGAAACACGAAATAATTTTTATTTGTCCCAGCGTCCAAATTTACTTTGAACAAACCAGCTCTGTCATTATACAGCTTACCATTTTAAGGTCATTTCGCGAAGTCCTTACCCATGATTACATGGAATTTCTTGAATTTCGTTTGGTCTTTTGATTCACAAACGTCCTTAAACAGGTGAGCTGCTGTGAGTATCCAGGAGTTGCTGATAACGCTGCCTCCAGCGAAAGTTCTTTCGCGAATCTAAAACGTTGTTGAATGATGAAAACCCAACTATTATGTCACCCCACATTGCAGTAAGCGATATGCCATTTCCTAAATATGCTCGTGCATTATGCGAAACCTATGAGTTATTTTGCAATACAGCAATATGCAAGCCTGGAGTACATGTTAAGAAACATAGCGTAACCTAAAAGTTTTCGCAGTAAGAACAATATGTTATTTCGTAGACATGCTAGTGGCTAAAGCGAAACGTATACATTAGTGTTATTGGCGAATACAG
This sequence comes from Ascidiella aspersa, assembly GCF_963924565.1. Taxonomy (NCBI): domain Eukaryota; kingdom Metazoa; phylum Chordata; class Ascidiacea; order Phlebobranchia; family Ascidiidae; genus Ascidiella; species Ascidiella aspersa. Next base: position 9,300,923 of record NC_139454.1, on the reverse strand, counting down.
CCATATGTAAGCCTGATGCAGTACATGTTTGAAATTATACATTGTTTAGAATGGCGGAAATACTCTATTGTAATCGGTGTCTCTAGTGATTTTCGTGAGAGTTTTTTTCGTACGGTAACCTTTAATTCGTCCCTGTCCGATATGTATAATGCCATATGGTAAAGTCTGCAAATTGGTCTTGCCTCCAAAGGCTTGGTCTGGCGGGCAACGGCAACCTGCCACGGCCATCTTCCCACTTTGGCCGGTTGTCCGCCAAGCACTCGTGGAGTAACCTTAGCCTCAAGTCGAGATGTTCTGGCAATGTCTGAGAACCCGCCGGATATACCACACTGGTTTAATTCCTCTGGCGGTAGCGCCAAATCTCCTGCGATAAAATGTTCTTGTTTGGAACAAACCGAAGGAAATACCGAATACGATTTATGTAGTCCAACTCTAGGAGTGTGATCCTTAAATATGGTTTACTATAATCTTGAAATACACAAAATTGAAACAATACAACTGAACTGTAAACATTGTGAAAACTTTTTTCCAATTTACTGCACTTTATTCATACGCAAACAATTGTACCAACAAGCTTACGAGTATGGCAAAAACGGGATCCCCAACATGGCTTATCCTCTTGTTGCATTATTAGAAACGCTGTAAATTCAGTCAACATGCCACCCATAGTCAATGCAGTGCTTTTGATAACTGGCTTAAATTATGTCACTTTTGTAAATCACTATGTTTTATACTGCCCTTATTTTGATCGATCGCGGTAGGCAAAGTAAATAATACATTCACTAACTTTAACTAAATAAAATGCAATAAGAGCCATGGTATTGGTTCCGACTCGATACTAAATAAAAAAAGACATTTCTGCCATGGTTTGTGACCCAACAAATTCGAAAAAAAATTAAACCCAATTTCGCAAGTTACTTTTCAAACTTTCGAGAACTCGGTCGTTAAAACACAATGTCCAGAATTTAGTTTTATCTTGATAGACCAGCGGTCACCAAGACCTAAACGTGATAGGTGCGACCCGCGTGGTTAATTTTTCAATCCCGCGTCATACGGCATCGAATAAACTAAAATAAGATGATTTTGTTGAAAGGAAATATTCCTTTAATGCAAATCAAACCAAAAATTGTGAGAATTTCAGTAAACATTTTCGCCAAGCTTCCAATACTAAATATATTTTATGTTTAATGGTGAAAATAACGGCCCAAATAGACGTAAAAAGCGACATGCTTTATTGTTCAAACGTTTCGGCAAATGCTCATGCCATTATCAGTGATATGAAGGCCACATCAGTTACACCCGTTTATATACAGTTACACCCGTTTATATTTCTTTATGTTAATTTCGTACTTTGGATCAAGTTAATAAAATTCCACATAAGTATTAAATCCTGCGCGCGGTTACTTAGGCGTTATCCGGTCATTTGTAAAAAGCTTGGTGAATTCTGATGTGGATTTCAAAATGGCAGATTACAACTTTCCAAAAAAGTTACGAATCAGTTCGATTACAAATGTACCAAAGAATTGTTGTTTTATTGATTTAAGTCAGTACTAAGCTGACGAAGAACCCGTGAAATTGTTGGTTTACTCGTTAATTTGAAAGCGATTTGATGCTGTTCATTTTGATACATGTCTTAAACAGTGCTATGCAAATGGACAAGGAAACTACTATTAAATTTTTATGCAAGTAAGTTTCTAACAAAAAGTAAGATATTGGTGAGATTTTAAGCGCACCTTCCATTGCACTCTAAAACATTATTCAGTCAGCCAACTATGGATACACATAAAAATGTCTTTATAACTTTTTTCATATTTTTTTGAGAGAGAAACAATAATAATTTTCGATAAATAAATAAGATTTCCCGCTATCAAAATGCTTTAATTACTAAAACCCGACAAAAAAGAAATAGATGTTTGTACAAGATGTTAGTAAATACTATAGCTGGTGCAAAGTAATATAGTTTACATAGAATATTAATAACCTTGTCGTTCAATTTGTGGGTCTTTTCCAAAAGTGAAATGCATAATAACGAGCCAGTACGAATCTCGACATTAAACAATATTGAAAGTATCGTTATTCAGTTGATTCCAAAATCTTACCGGGATTAACACAAGACTTCCCGCAAGCATTGTCGCAAACGCATATTTCATCTGGTGCTGAGCAATCCTGATCCAATAAACAGGAGGGTGTGCATATCCGACCCTCCTTCTCAATTGTTGTTGTGTTACGAGGGCAGGTACAATCTGCGCAGAAAATTTTGTCGTGCTGCTAAGTTTTCTAAACGCTTTTCAATTTTGTATATAAGTTTTTAGCCAACTACCTAAGTTATCCAATTTATAGTGAGTGAATAAGTTATTCAATTAATGGTTATAACAACTTATTCCAAGTTATTTTAAAATTTAACAGAGTATAAGTACAGTAAAAGCAAAAAATTCACGAAAGGTGACTAACGTCATTCTGCGAAAGTACCTAAGACTATTAAAGTCAGGTCGATCATTAAAATAATCTGTGACTTTCGTCAAGTTATTGCATAAGTGTGAATTTTTTCAAGTTGATTCAAATATAAAAAACCGATACTCAAATTGGCTAAAAAAACAAATAGAATTACTTTCGTTTTTCATTGTACTCCTGAGCCAGGGAAGAAACGAATATACATCAGTGTAATATCCTGGATAAGGGTGTTCCATTCCGTTCTGCGAATAGTTCAATCCGCATCCAAAACCGAAGCTGACGACACCAACTTGCATCCAGGTGCTTTTCGTGCTGGCATCATTAACAACCTAAACAGGATAAGCATTTTATATCAGCAGTTGCGTTGGCGGCATATGTTTTTTTTTACGCGTTGCGCCATGTTTAATCCCACGTACAAAGAAAACTGTGTTTGCAGTACAGTTATGGCACCGATTACACGACTTATTCAGGTAAACTTTTATCTCGTGGTAGTTTTCGTTAATGTAAGGTTGTTGGCTGGACAACAGGGGACGCTAAGGCTAAATAGTCTAATCCTAGTTTTGTAAATCAAATTTTGGAGCATGATAACGTATGATGTCATCAGGATTATCACGTTGCCCAATAAACGTGTTCCCGTTTCTGTCGATTCTATTGTTCGCTGAATACACAAGGTCGATAAGCAACTAACCAAAATTTACCAAAAAATACTCAGCAACACTTAAGTCAAAAATCATGTGACTTGTTAGAAAGCTCATGTCAAATCATAAAAAATATGTGGAGTAGGTTCAGTCAAGTCATTGACTTTAGTCATTATAGCACAGCAACTTCGAGCAAAATACACTTCAGTGTTCGTTTCTACAGTGGTGGGGGGAAAACAGGGCCAGGGCAACAAACAATGACTATATTGCACTGTAGTTCAATAAACCAGTATGACAAAGCTAACTCATAAGCACCGGTACAACAGAAAACAATGACAAATTTAGCCGATATGGATATCTTCACCTCAGTTCTTACGTCAAGTATAGTTTTAAAACAGTGACTTAAGTACTGTACAGTTAAGTAAAGCAATTGATTTACCACAATACAACGCCGATTTTTCCTTAAATAACATGAAAGACATATAGTTATTATTTTAACTGTAAGTAGTGTTTTTTTAAGTAAAAAGGGTAAAAAAGTATCACGTGATTTACAGCGAATCTTAAAGCCACTATAGAACTAGGTGGTAGGTGGCCTGAAGATGTGACGAAGAACTGTATTTGAGATATTGCATGCACTTTGATGGCACAAAAGTTTAACTCAGTATGTTACTAAAAAGTAGTGTATGTGGTGTTTATGTTTTTGTGGTATTAAGCTGGAGGTGTCATCCGAGGGCTGGACTATGGGTAAAATGGTCATAATAATTGGTAGTGTGATCGGTAGCAATACGTCAGAACATCAGCAAGTTGTTCTATACCACTTGGCCAAATATCGACTCCTACCCGATATTATCAGACCCGTGATATGGTTATATGTTTCGTATTTCAATTCACCTCTCTAACAAGAGGACCTCCGCTGTCTCCCTTGCATGCGTCCACTACCCTGCCTTGCTCGTGTCCTAGAGCGCAAACCATTTGCTCGGTGAAACTTTGGTTTCGATGCTTAGCCGCCCTACTACACCTGTAACAAGGAAGAAGCAAATTGTACAAAAAGTACGGGTGAAGTCACGGCAATTTAATCGGTAACCGTGCTCTTTAAATTTTGAATAGTTACGTCTAACGGTAACGGGCCAGTCTGGGAATATTACTTTGTTGAGTAACCGAACATTTTATGTTTTCTCGGATCTAAGTTTTCAGGGATGCAATTAAAATTCCTAGTTTAGCAAAAACTAAAATCTTGTATTTTTCATTTTTCCTCAAGTATACATAATATATACATAATGCACAAATTAGATTAAAAAAAATTAGGATAAGTGTCTTATTTATGTAAATTGTTTTGAATTCAACTGAATCGCTAATTGTCTTTTAAAAACTTCGGGTTCCCACAATACACACTTAACAATTGGCGTTTAGGCATAAATACAAGGCGATAAAAGTCAGCACCAATCATTCCGTACTCCTCTCTGTCCCTTAAGCGAACCACTCCTTGTTGAAGGACCTCGCTTATAACGACGTCCGAACTGACCGAACTGTCCGCTAATGTTGTTGTGTGGCCGAACCCGGTGACAATGTGTAAGGCGTTCTTTGCACTAGCCGTGTTTGAACCTTAATAAAAAAAAATAGAGGGGTAAAATAGGTATATCGCTATCGAACAAACGATTGACTATAGTTTGTTATGGAAAACTGCCTCACATGTGCTTCAAATTTAGATTGGCAAAGCTTGGAACATCAAATACATTTACGCCACTTTTAGATAATAATTTACTCGCGTTAAGATATTAAGGTTAGACAACTGTACACAAGGAAAATAAGACCTTACTTAAATTTAATCAACATGATTAGATAATAATTTTATTTTTACGGTAAAAGCTTTAATTTTATTTTTAACTGGAAAGGAAGAGCTTTTCTTATCACTAGGGCCCGCAAAAGTCAGTAAAGTTAAAAATTTTTAAGGAGCTCATCTGTCCACGAATCAAATAATAAAGTTGTTTTTAGCACCTAAGGGACTGTTTCTAAGAAGTATATAGGTTAAAATAAAGTTAAAATTTACAATAAAGTTAAAATTTATTAATAAAGTCAAAATTTGTCAAATTATAGCCTTTGACAAAGTTTTTGTGTTTCTTGAGAGTAGTTTTTGTAAAAATCGTCGTGGAAGCATTGTAAATCAGGAACTGCGACACAATTAAACCATATTATCCCATAAAAACAGGAAATATGTCACAATGCCCACTTGGATCAGCAGTAACTTTTATCGCAAATTGTCCATTTTTTTCTTTATTGTTACGTATTTAAAAAAAATTTATAAAATACTTTATCTTCATAAACGTGGTCTTTTCGAAGATCAGCAATTTGGATTTTAGAAATAGCCTACTGACATTCTGTAATACAAAAATGCCTAAGCAAGCTAAAACGTCTGAAATCGACAAAATATTATGTTTGGTTAACTGGCATCAATTCAAGGAAGAACTGTGGCCTCTACAAACAAGCAATTTCGTTAGGTTAAAATAAAGTTAAAATTTGATAAATAAAAAGTAAAAAAAATGTTTTTTTAGGTTAAAATAAAAATGGCCCTACTTATCACTAAATTTTCCTTGTCCTGAAATGTCGGTATCTGAAAAAAAAATGTCTTCACTTTAGACTTAAAAACAATGTATTTCCCTTTATTTATCTACCTTGTTCCCGGCAGCTCTGATCATCGCGAATGCACCCATCCTCGCTACAGGGCAAGCACACAGGCCGGATGTTCGGGTTAAAGGTCACCCACCCAGAAGATGAACCGCGCGGCACAAACTCGTTCCCTGACGTCATCAGCTCTCGACCGAGTTTGATCTTTGGAAATACCAAACGAAGTGGATTACCCTTTTATAGAAGTTTTTTACTACGCCGTGGCATTTAGGCGTGTCCGATAACACCGCATCGATATTTGCTGCCAAATCGAAGCATTTAGACTCGTTCATTATAAGGGTGGTATTGGTTCCGACCCGATACTAAACAAAAAAAGACATTTCTGCCATGGTTTGTGACCCAACAAATTCTTCGGAAAATATCTAATTATCTAAAGGTAAGCTTTTCTAACGCTGGTCTAATATCGGGTTCGATTGTCGTTGCACCATATTTATTAACTATGTCCGAGGTTAAGTTGCTCCGCAAAGTTCAAATATAGAAAATAAAACAATATTCATGACGAAAAATGTGTCGCCAATGCCTTAACACTAAACATCGTTGATAAGTAAGTTATAGGTTCAAAAAATAAACTACAAACCAGTGCTATGTCGTATCCATTTAAAATTGATTTGAAATTTTTGTGGCAGTAAATTACAGCTGGTTCGAACACCCTGATGTTTGATCCTGAATTTGTAAAATCCTCCAGGCTAACGTCAAGATGCTGTGTTCCTGTAAAACAAAGGGCTGAAATAGCAGATATATATTAGGACTGCTTAAACATCATATTCGAGATACAACCACTAGTTGAGGAGGTAACAGACTCATGCCATGCTACCTTTACTAATAATTCGAAAACTGATCTGCTGTCTTTTATATTTAAGGTAACGCTAGGAACTCTCAACATAATGCAGGTCCGTAATGCATAAATGCAATGTATGGAAGTTAAAAAGAATGTCAGTTAAATAAAAACTAAGAAACACGAAATAATTTTTATTTGTCCCAGCGTCCAAATTTACTTTGAACAAACCAGCTCTGTCATTATACAGCTTACCATTTTAAGGTCATTTCGCGAAGTCCTTACCCATGATTACATGGAATTTCTTGAATTTCGTTTGGTCTTTTGATTCACAAACGTCCTTAAACAGGTGAGCTGCTGTGAGTATCCAGGAGTTGCTGATAACGCTGCCTCCAGCGAAAGTTCTTTCGCGAATCTAAAACGTTGTTGAATGATGAAAACCCAACTATTATGTCACCCCACATTGCAGTAAGCGATATGCCATTTCCTAAATATGCTCGTGCATTATGCGAAACCTATGAGTTATTTTGCAATACAGCAATATGCAAGCCTGGAGTACATGTTAAGAAACATAGCGTAACCTAAAAGTTTTCGCAGTAAGAACAATATGTTATTTCGTAGACATGCTAGTGGCTAAAGCGAAACGTATACATTAGTGTTATTGGCGAATACAGCCATATGTAAGCCTGATGCAGTACATGTTTGAAATTATACATTGTTTAGAATGGCGGAAATACTCTATTGTAATCGGTGTCTCTAGTGATTTTCGTGAGAGTTTTTTTCGTACGGTAACCTTTAATTCGTCCCTGTCCGATATGTATAATGCCATATGGTAAAGTCTGCAAATTGGTCTTGCCTCCAAAGGCTTGGTCTGGCGGGCAACGGCAACCTGCCACGGCCATCTTCCCACTTTGGCCGGTTGTCCGCCAAGCACTCGTGGAGTAACCTTAGCCTCAAGTCGAGATGTTCTGGCAATGTCTGAGAACCCGCCGGATATACCACACTGGTTTAATTCCTCTGGCGGTAGCGCCAAATCTCCTGCGATAAAATGTTCTTGTTTGGAATAAACCGAAGGAAATACCGAATACGATTTATGTAGTCCAACTCTAGGAGTGTGATCCTTAAATATGGTTTACTATAATCTTGAAATACACAAAATTGAAACAATACAACTGAACTGTAAACATTGTGAAAACTTTTTTCCAATTTACTGCACTTTATTCATACGCAAACAATTGTACCAACAAGCTTACGAGTATGGCAAAAACGGGATCCCCAACATGGCTTATCCTCTTGTTGCATTATTAGAAACGCTGTAAATTCAGTCAACATGCCACCCATAGTCAATGCAGTGCTTTTGATAACTGGCTTAAATTATGTCACTTTTGTAAATCACTATGTTTTATACTGCCCTTATTTTGATCGATCGCGGTAGGCAAAGTAAATAATACATTCACTAACTTTAACTAAATAAAATGCAATAAGAGCCATGGTATTGGTTCCGACTCGATACTAAATAAAAAAAGACATTTCTGCCATGGTTTGTGACCCAACAAATTCGAAAAAAAATTAAACCCAATTTCGCAAGTTACTTTTCAAACTTTCGAGAACTCGGTCGTTAAAACACAATGTCCAGAATTTAGTTTTATCTTGATAGACCAGCGGTCACCAAGACCTAAACGTGATAGGTGCGACCCGCGTGGTTAATTTTTCAATCCCGCGTCATACGGCATCGAATAAACTAAAATAAGATGATTTTGTTGAAAGGAAATATTCCTTTAATGCAAATCAAACCAAAAATTGTGAGAATTTCAGTAAACATTTTCGCCAAGCTTCCAATACTAAATATATTTTATGTTTAATGGTGAAAATAACGGCCCAAATAGACGTAAAAAGCGACATGCTTTATTGTTCAAACGTTTCGGCAAATGCTCATGCCATTATCAGTGATATGAAGGCCACATCAGTTACACCCGTTTATATACAGTTACACCCGTTTATATTTCTTTATGTTAATTTCGTACTTTGGATCAAGTTAATAAAATTCCACATAAGTATTAAATCCTGCGCGCGGTTACTTAGGCGTTATCCGGTCATTTGTAAAAAGCTTGGTGAATTCTGATGTGGATTTCAAAATGGCAGATTACAACTTTCCAAAAAAGTTACGAATCAGTTCGATTACAAATGTACCAAAGAATTGTTGTTTTATTGATTTAAGTCAGTACTAAGCTGACGAAGAACCCGTGAAATTGTTGGTTTACTCGTTAATTTGAAAGCGATTTGATGCTGTTCATTTTGATACATGTCTTAAACAGTGCTATGCAAATGGACAAGGAAACTACTATTAAATTTTTATGCAAGTAAGTTTCTAACAAAAAGTAAGATATTGGTGAGATTTTAAGCGCACCTTCCATTGCACTCTAAAACATTATTCAGTCAGCCAACTATGGATACACATAAAAATGTCTTTATAACTTTTTTCATATTTTTTTGAGAGAGAAACAATAATAATTTTCGATAAATAAATAAGATTTCCCGCTATCAAAATGCTTTAATTACTAAAACCCGACAAAAAAGAAATAGATGTTTGTACAAGATGTTAGTAAATACTATAGCTGGTGCAAAGTAATATAGTTTACATAGAATATTAATAACCTTGTCGTTCAATTTGTGGGTCTTTTCCAAAAGTGAAATGCATAATAACGAGCCAGTACGAATCTCGACATTAAACAATATTGAAAGTATCGTTATTCAGTTGATTCCAAAATCTTACCGGGATTAACACAAGACTTCCCGCAAGCATTGTCGCAAACGCATATTTCATCTGGTGCTGAGCAATCCTGATCCAATAAACAGGAGGGTGTGCATATCCGACCCTCCTTCTCAATTGTTGTTGTGTTACGAGGGCAGGTACAATCTGCGCAGAAAATTTTGTCGTGCTGCTAAGTTTTCTAAACGCTTTTCAATTTTGTATATAAGTTTTTAGCCAACTACCTAAGTTATCCAATTTATAGTGAGTGAATAAGTTATTCAATTAATGGTTATAACAACTTATTCCAAGTTATTTTAAAATTTAACAGAGTATAAGTACAGTAAAAGCAAAAAATTCACGAAAGGTGACTAACGTCATTCTGCGAAAGTACCTAAGACTATTAAAGTCAGGTCGATCATTAAAATAATCTGTGACTTTCGTCAAGTTATTGCATAAGTGTGAATTTTTTCAAGTTGATTCAAATATAAAAAACCGATACTCAAATTGGCTAAAAAAACAAATAGAATTACTTTCGTTTTTCATTGTACTCCTGAGCCAGGGAAGAAACGAATATACATCAGTGTAATATCCTGGATAAGGGTGTTCCATTCCGTTCTGCGAATAGTTCAATCCGCATCCAAAACCGAAGCTGACGACACCAACTTGCATCCAGGTGCTTTTCGTGCTGGCATCATTAACAACCTAAACAGGATAAGCATTTTATATCAGCAGTTGCGTTGGCGGCATATGTTTTTTTTTACGCGTTGCGCCATGTTTAATCCCACGTACAAAGAAAACTGTGTTTGCAGTACAGTTATGGCACCGATTACACGACTTATTCAGGTAAACTTTTATCTCGTGGTAGTTTTCGTTAATGTAAGGTTGTTGGCTGGACAACAGGGGACGCTAAGGCTAAATAGTCTAATCCTAGTTTTGTAAATCAAATTTTGGAGCATGATAACGTATGATGTCATCAGGATTATCACGTTGCCCAATAAACGTGTTCCCGTTTCTGTCGATTCTATTGTTCGCTGAATACACAAGGTCGATAAGCAACTAACCAAAATTTACCAAAAAATACTCAGCAACACTTAAGTCAAAAATCATGTGACTTGTTAGAAAGCTCATGTCAAATCATAAAAAATATGTGGAGTAGGTTCAGTCAAGTCATTGACTTTAGTCATTATAGCACAGCAACTTCGAGCAAAATACACTTCAGTGTTCGTTTCTACAGTGGTGGGGGGAAAACAGGGCCAGGGCAACAAACAATGACTATATTGCACTGTAGTTCAATAAACCAGTATGACAAAGCTAACTCATAAGCACCGGTACAACAGAAAACAATGACAAATTTAGCCGATATGGATATCTTCACCTCAGTTCTTACGTCAAGTATAGTTTTAAAACAGTGACTTAAGTACTGTACAGTTAAGTAAAGCAATTGATTTACCACAATACAACGCCGATTTTTCCTTAAATAACATGAAAGACATATAGTTATTATTTTAACTGTAAGTAGTGTTTTTTTAAGTAAAAAGGGTAAAAAAGTATCACGTGATTTACAGCGAATCTTAAAGCCACTATAGAACTAGGTGGTAGGTGGCCTGAAGATGTGACGAAGAACTGTATTTGAGATATTGCATGCACTTTGATGGCACAAAAGTTTAACTCAGTATGTTACTAAAAAGTAGTGTATGTGGTGTTTATGTTTTTGTGGTATTAAGCTGGAGGTGTCATCCGAGGGCTGGACTATGGGTAAAATGGTCATAATAATTGGTAGTGTGATCGGTAGCAATACGTCAGAACATCAGCAAGTTGTTCTATACCACTTGGCCAAATATCGACTCCTACCCGATATTATCAGACCCGTGATATGGTTATATGTTTCGTATTTCAATTCACCTCTCTAACAAGAGGACCTCCGCTGTCTCCCTTGCATGCGTCCACTACCCTGCCTTGCTCGTGTCCTAGAGCGCAAACCATTTGCTCGGTGAAACTTTGGTTTCGATGCTTAGCCGCCCTACTACACCTGTAACAAGGAAGAAGCAAATTGTACAAAAAGTACGGGTGAAGTCACGGCAATTTAATCGGTAACCGTGCTCTTTAAATTTTGAATAGTTACGTCTAACGGTAACGGGCCAGTCTGGGAATATTACTTTGTTGAGTAACCGAACATTTTATGTTTTCTCGGATCTAAGTTTTCAGGGATGCAATTAAAATTCCTAGTTTAGCAAAAACTAAAATCTTGTATTTTTCATTTTTCCTCAAGTATACATAATATATACATAATGCACAAATTAGATTAAAAAAAATTAGGATAAGTGTCTTATTTATGTAAATTGTTTTGAATTCAACTGAATCGCTAATTGTCTTTTAAAAACTTCGGGTTCCCACAATACACACTTAACAATTGGCGTTTAGGCATAAATACAAGGCGATAAAAGTCAGCACCAATCATTCCGTACTCCTCTCTGTCCCTTAAGCGAACCACTCCTTGTTGAAGGACCTCGCTTATAACGACGTCCGAACTGACCGAACTGTCCGCTAATGTTGTTGTGTGGCCGAACCCGGTGACAATGTGTAAGGCGTTCTTTGCACTAGCCGTGTTTGAACCTTAATAAAAAAAAATAGAGGGGTAAAATAGGTATATCGCTATCGAACAAACGATTGACTATAGTTTGTTATGGAAAACTGCCTCACATGTGCTTCAAATTTAGATTGGCAAAGCTTGGAACATCAAATACATTTACGCCACTTTTAGATAATAATTTACTCGCGTTAAGATATTAAGGTTAGACAACTGTACACAAGGAAAATAAGACCTTACTTAAATTTAATCAACATGATTAGATAATAATTTTATTTTTACGGTAAAAGCTTTAATTTTATTTTTAACTGGAAAGGAAGAGCTTTTCTTATCACTAGGGCCCGCAAAAGTCAGTAAAGTTAAAAATTTTTAAGGAGCTCATCTGTCCACGAATCAAATAATAAAGTTGTTTTTAGCACCTAAGGGACTGTTTCTAAGAAGTATATAGGTTAAAATAAAGTTAAAATTTACAATAAAGTTAAAATTTATTAATAAAGTCAAAATTTGTCAAATTATAGCCTTTGACAAAGTTTTTGTGTTTCTTGAGAGTAGTTTTTGTAAAAATCGTCGTGGAAGCATTGTAAATCAGGAACTGCGACACAATTAAACCATATTATCCCATAAAAACAGGAAATATGTCACAATGCCCACTTGGATCAGCAGTAACTTTTATCGCAAATTGTCCATTTTTTTCTTTATTGTTACGTATTTAAAAAAAATTTATAAAATACTTTATCTTCATAAACGTGGTCTTTTCGAAGATCAGCAATTTGGATTTTAGAAATAGCCTACTGACATTCTGTAATACAAAAATGCCTAAGCAAGCTAAAACGTCTGAAATCGACAAAATATTATGTTTGGTTAACTGGCATCAATTCAAGGAAGAACTGTGGCCTCTACAAACAAGCAATTTCGTTAGGTTAAAATAAAGTTAAAATTTGATAAATAAAAAGTAAAAAAAATGTTTTTTTAGGTTAAAATAAAAATGGCCCTACTTATCACTAAATTTTCCTTGTCCTGAAATGTCGGTATCTGAAAAAAAAATGTCTTCACTTTAGACTTAAAAACAATGTATTTCCCTTTATTTATCTACCTTGTTCCCGGCAGCTCTGATCATCGCGAATGCACCCATCCTCGCTACAGGGCAAGCACACAGGCCGGATGTTCGGGTTAAAGGTCACCCACCCAGAAGATGAACCGCGCGGCACAAACTCGTTCCCTGACGTCATCAGCTCTCGACCGAGTTTGATCTTTGGAAATACCAAACGAAGTGGATTACCCTTTTATAGAAGTTTTTTACTACGCCGTGGCATTTAGGCGTGTCCGATAACACCGCATCGATATTTGCTGCCAAATCGAAGCATTTAGACTCGTTCATTATAAGGGTGGTATTGGTTCCGACCCGATACTAAACAAAAAAAGACATTTCTGCCATGGTTTGTGACCCAACAAATTCTTCGGAAAATATCTAATTATCTAAAGGTAAGCTTTTCTAACGCTGGTCTAATATCGGGTTCGATTGTCGTTGCACCATATTTATTAACTATGTCCGAGGTTAAGTTGCTCCGCAAAGTTCAAATATAGAAAATAAAACAATATTCATGACGAAAAATGTGTCGCCAATGCCTTAACACTAAACATCGTTGATAAGTAAGTTATAGGTTCAAAAAATAAACTACAAACCAGTGCTATGTCGTATCCATTTAAAATTGATTTGAAATTTTTGTGGCAGTAAATTACAGCTGGTTCGAACACCCTGATGTTTGATCCTGAATTTGTAAAATCCTCCAGGCTAACGTCAAGATGCTGTGTTCCTGTAAAACAAAGGGCTGAAATAGCAGATATATATTAGGACTGCTTAAACATCATATTCGAGATACAACCACTAGTTGAGGAGGTAACAGACTCATGCCATGCTACCTTTACTAATAATTCGAAAACTGATCTGCTGTCTTTTATATTTAAGGTAACGCTAGGAACTCTCAACATAATGCAGGTCCGTAATGCATAAATGCAATGTATGGAAGTTAAAAAGAATGTCAGTTAAATAAAAACTAAGAAACACGAAATAATTTTTATTTGTCCCAGCGTCCAAATTTACTTTGAACAAACCAGCTCTGTCATTATACAGCTTACCATTTTAAGGTCATTTCGCGAAGTCCTTACCCATGATTACATGGAATTTCTTGAATTTCGTTTGGTCTTTTGATTCACAAACGTCCTTAAACAGGTGAGCTGCTGTGAGTATCCAGGAGTTGCTGATAACGCTGCCTCCAGCGAAAGTTCTTTCGCGAATCTAAAACGTTGTTGAATGATGAAAACCCAACTATTATGTCACCCCACATTGCAGTAAGCGATATGCCATTTCCTAAATATGCTCGTGCATTATGCGAAACCTATGAGTTATTTTGCAATACAGCAATATGCAAGCCTGGAGTACATGTTAAGAAACATAGCGTAACCTAAAAGTTTTCGCAGTAAGAACAATATGTTATTTCGTAGACATGCTAGTGGCTAAAGCGAAACGTATACATTAGTGTTATTGGCGAATACAGCCATATGTAAGCCTGATGCAGTACATGTTTGAAATTATACATTGTTTAGAATGGCGGAAATACTCTATTGTAATCGGTGTCTCTAGTGATTTTCGTGAGAGTTTTTTTCGTACGGTAACCTTTAATTCGTCCCTGTCCGATATGTATAATGCCATATGGTAAAGTCTGCAAATTGGTCTTGCCTCCAAAGGCTTGGTCTGGCGGGCAACGGCAACCTGCCACGGCCATCTTCCCACTTTGGCCGGTTGTCCGCCAAGCACTCGTGGAGTAACCTTAGCCTCAAGTCGAGATGTTCTGGCAATGTCTGAGAACCCGCCGGATATACCACACTGGTTTAATTCCTCTGGCGGTAGCGCCAAATCTCCTGCGATAAAATGTTCTTGTTTGGAATAAACCGAAGGAAATACCGAATACGATTTATGTAGTCCAACTCTAGGAGTGTGATCCTTAAATATGGTTTACTATAATCTTGAAATACACAAAATTGAAACAATACAACTGAACTGTAAACATTGTGAAAACTTTTTTCCAATTTACTGCACTTTATTCATACGCAAACAATTGTACCAACAAGCTTACGAGTATGGCAAAAACGGGATCCCCAACATGGCTTATCCTCTTGTTGCATTATTAGAAACGCTGTAAATTCAGTCAACATGCCACCCATAGTCAATGCAGTGCTTTTGATAACTGGCTTAAATTATGTCACTTTTGTAAATCACTATGTTTTATACTGCCCTTATTTTGATCGATCGCGGTAGGCAAAGTAAATAATACATTCACTAACTTTAACTAAATAAAATGCAATAAGAGCCATGGTATTGGTTCCGACTCGATACTAAATAAAAAAAGACATTTCTGCCATGGTTTGTGACCCAACAAATTCGAAAAAAAATTAAACCCAATTTCGCAAGTTACTTTTCAAACTTTCGAGAACTCGGTCGTTAAAACACAATGTCCAGAATTTAGTTTTATCTTGATAGACCAGCGGTCACCAAGACCTAAACGTGATAGGTGCGACCCGCGTGGTTAATTTTTCAATCCCGCGTCATACGGCATCGAATAAACTAAAATAAGATGATTTTGTTGAAAGGAAATATTCCTTTAATGCAAATCAAACCAAAAATTGTGAGAATTTCAGTAAACATTTTCGCCAAGCTTCCAATACTAAATATATTTTATGTTTAATGGTGAAAATAACGGCCCAAATAGACGTAAAAAGCGACATGCTTTATTGTTCAAACGTTTCGGCAAATGCTCATGCCATTATCAGTGATATGAAGGCCACATCAGTTACACCCGTTTATATACAGTTACACCCGTTTATATTTCTTTATGTTAATTTCGTACTTTGGATCAAGTTAATAAAATTCCACATAAGTATTAAATCCTGCGCGCGGTTACTTAGGCGTTATCCGGTCATTTGTAAAAAGCTTGGTGAATTCTGATGTGGATTTCAAAATGGCAGATTACAACTTTCCAAAAAAGTTACGAATCAGTTCGATTACAAATGTACCAAAGAATTGTTGTTTTATTGATTTAAGTCAGTACTAAGCTGACGAAGAACCCGTGAAATTGTTGGTTTACTCGTTAATTTGAAAGCGATTTGATGCTGTTCATTTTGATACATGTCTTAAACAGTGCTATGCAAATGGACAAGGAAACTACTATTAAATTTTTATGCAAGTAAGTTTCTAACAAAAAGTAAGATATTGGTGAGATTTTAAGCGCAGCTTCCATTGCTCTCTAAAACATTATTCAGTCAGCCAACTATGGATACACATAAAAATGTCTTTATAACTTTTTTCATATTTTTTTGAGAGAGAAACAATAATAATTTTCGATAAATAAATAAGATTTCCCGCTATCAAAATGCTTTAAGTCGTCCTGAAACCCGACAAAAAAGAAATAGATGTTTGTAAAAGATGTTAGTAAATACTATAGCTGGTGCAAAGTAATATAGTTTACATAGAATATTAATAACCTTGTGGTTCAATTTGAGGGTCTTTTCCAAAAGTGAAATGCATAATAACGAGCCAGTACGAATCTCGACATTAAACAATATTGAAAGTATCGTTATTCAGTTGATTCCAAAATCTTACCGGGATTAACACAAGACTTCCCGCAAGCATTGTCGCAAACGCATATTTCATCTGGTGCTGAGCAATCTTGATCCAATAAACAGGAGGGTGTGCATATCCGACCCTCCTTCTCAATTGTTGTTGTGTTACGAGGGCAGGTACAATCTGCGCAGAAAATTTTGTCGTGCTGCTAAGTTTTCTAAACGCTTTTCAATTTTGTATATAAGTTTTTAGCCAACTACCTAAGTTATCCAATTTATAGTGAGTGAATAAGTTATTCAATTAATGGTTATAACAACTTATTCCAAGTTATTTTAAAATTTAACAGAGTATAAGTACAGTAAAAGCAAAAAATTCACGAAAGGTGACTAACGTCATTCTGCGAAAGTACCTAAGACTATTAAAGTCAGGTCGATCATTAAAATAATCTGTGACTTTCGTCAAGTTATTGCATAAGTGTGAATTTTTTCAAGTTGATTCAAATATAAAAAACCGATACTCAAATTGGCTAAAAAAACAAATAGAATTACTTTCGTTTTTCATTGTACTCCTGAGCCAGGGTAGAAACGAATATACATCAGTGTAATATCCTGGATAAGGGTGTTCCATTCCGTTCTGCGAATAGTTCAATCCGCATCCAAAACCGAAGCTGACGACACCAACTTGCATCCAGGTGCTTTTCGTGCTGGCATCATTAACAACCTAAACAGGATAAGCATTTTATATCAGCAGTTGCGTTGGCGGCATATGTTTTTTTTACGCGTTGCGCCATGTTTAATCCCACGTACAAAGAAAACTGTGTTTGCAGTACAGTTATGGCACCGATTACACGACTTATTCAGGTAAACTTTTATCTCGTGGTAGTTTTCGTTAATGTAAGGTTGTTGGCTGGACAACAGGGGACGCTAAGGCTAAATAGTCTAATCCTAGTTTTGTAAATCAAATTTTGGAGCATGATAACGTATGATGTCATCAGGATTATCACGTTGCCCAATAAACGTGTTCCCGTTTCTGTCGATTCTATTGTTCGCTGAATACACAAGGTCGATAAGCAACTAACCAAAATTTACCAAAAAATACTCAGCAACACTTAAGTCAAAAATCATGTGACTTGTTAGAAAGCTCATGTCAAATCATAAAAAATATGTGGAGTAGGTTCAGTCAAGTCATTGACTTTAGTCATTATAGCACAGCAACTTCGAGCAAAATACACTTCAGTGTTCGTTTCTACAGTGGTGGGGGGAAAACAGGGCCAGGGCAACAAACAATGACTATATTGCACTGTAGTTCAATAAACCAGTATGACAAAGCTAACTCATAAGCACCGGTACAACAGAAAACAATGACAAATTTAGCCGATATGGCTATCTTCACCTCAGTTCTTACGTCAAGTATAGTTTTAAAACAGTGACTTAAGTACTGTACAGTTAAGTAAAGCAATTGATTTACCACAATACAACGCCGATTTTTCCCTAAATAACATGAAAGACATATAGTTATTATTTTAACTGTAAGTAGTGTTTTTTTATGTAAAAAGGGTTAAAAAGTATCACGTGATTTACAGCGAATCTTAAAGCCACTATAGAACTAGGTGGTAGGTGGCCTGAAGATGTGACGAAGAACTGTATTTGAGATATTGCATGCACTTTGATGGCACAAAAGTTTAACTCAGTATGTTACTAAAAAGTAGTGTATGTGGTGTTTATGTTTTTGTGGTATTAAGCTGGAGGTGTCATCCGAGGGCTGGACTATGGGTAAAATGGTCATAATAATTGGTAGTGTGATCGGTAGCAATACGTCAGAACATCAGCAAGTTGTTCTATACCACTTGGCCAAATATCGACTCCTACCCGTTATTATCAGACCCGTGATATGGTTATATGTTTCGTCTTTCAATTCACCTCTCTAATAAGAGGACCTCCGCTGTCTGCAACGCATGAGTCCACTACCCTGCCTTGCTCGTGTCCTAGAGCGCAAACCATTTGCTCGGTGAAACGTAGGTTTCCCCGCTCAGCCGCCCTATTACACCTGTAACAAGGAAGAAGCAAATTGTACAAAAAGTACGGGTGAAGTCACGGCAATTTAATCGGTAACCGTGCTCTTTAAATTTTGAATAGTTACGTCTAACGGTAACGGGCCAGTCTGGGAATATTACTTTGTTGAGTAACCGAACATTTTATGTTTTCTCGGATCTAAGTTTTCAGGGATGCAATTAAAATTCCTAGTTTAGCAAAAACTAAAATCTTGTATTTTTCATTTTTCCTCAAGTATACATAATATATACATAATGCACAAATTAGATTAAAAAAAATTAGGATAAGTGTCTTATTTATGTAAATTGTTTTGAATTCAACTGAATCGCTAATTGTCTTTTAAAAACTTCGGGTTCCCACAATACACACTTAACAATTGGCGTTTAGGCATAAATACAAGGCGATAAAAGTCAGCACGAATCATTCCGTACTCCTCTCTGTCCC
The DNA here is from genome assembly GCF_963924565.1 of Ascidiella aspersa. Classification (NCBI taxonomy): domain Eukaryota; kingdom Metazoa; phylum Chordata; class Ascidiacea; order Phlebobranchia; family Ascidiidae; genus Ascidiella; species Ascidiella aspersa. Next base: position 9,281,925 of record NC_139454.1, on the reverse strand, counting down.
TTAAGCGAACCACTCCTTGTTGAAGGACCTCGCTTATAACGACGTCCGAACTGACCGAACTGTCCGCTAATGTTGTTGTGTGGCCGAACCCGGTGACAATGTGTAAGGCGTTCTTTGCACTAGCCGTGTTTGAACCTTAATAAAAAAAAATAGAGGGGTAAAATAGGTATATCGCTATCGAACAAACGATTGACTATAGTTTGTTATGGAAAACTGCCTCACATGTGCTTCAAATTTAGATTGGCAAAGCTTGGAACATCAAATACATTTACGCCACTTTTAGATAATAATTTACTCGCGTTAAGATATTAAGGTTAGACAACTGTACACAAGGAAAATAAGACCTTACTTAAATTTAATCAACATGATTAGATAATAATTTTATTTTTACGGTAAAAGCTTTAATTTTATTTTTAACTGGAAAGGAAGAGCTTTTCTTATCACTAGGGCCCGCAAAAGTCAGTAAAGTTAAAAATTTTTAAGGAGCTCGTCTGTCCACGAATCAAATAATAAAGTTGTTTTTAGCACCTAAGGGACTGTTTCTAAGAAGTATATAGGTTAAAATAAAGTTAAAATTTACAATAAAGTTAAAATTTATTAATAAAGTCAAAATTTGTCAAATTATAGCCTTTGACAAAGTTTTTGTGTTTCTTGAGAGTAGTTTTTGTAAAAATCGTCGTGGAAGCATTGTAAATCAGGAACTGCGACACAATTAAACCATATTATCCCATAAAAACAGGAAATATGTCACAATGCCCACTTGGATCAGCAGTAACTTTTATCGCAAATTGTCCATTTTTTTCTTTATTGTTACGTATTTAAAAAAAATTCATAAAACACTTTATCTTAATAAACGTGGTCTTTTCGAAGATCAGCAATTTGGATTTTAGAAATAGCCTACTGACATTCTGTAATACAAAAATGCCTAAGCAAGCTAAAACGTTTAGGTCTGAAATCGACAAAATATTATGTTTGGGTAACTGGCATCAATTCAAGGAAGAACTGTGGCCTCTACAAACAAGCAATTTCGTTAGGTTAAAATAAAGTTAAAATTTGATAAATAAAAAGTAAAAAAAATGTTTTTTTAGGTTAAAATAAAAATGGCCCTACTTATCACTAAATTTTCCTTGTCCTGAAATGTCGGTATCTGAAAAAAAAATGTCTTCACTTTAGACTTAAAAACAATGTATTTCCCTTTATTTATCTACCTTGTTCCCGGCAGCTCTGATCATCGCGAATGCACCCATCCTCGCTACAGGGCAAGCACACAGGCCGGATGTTCGGGTTAAAGGTCACCCACCCAGAAGATGAACCACGCGGCACAAACTCGTTCCCTGACGTCATCAGCTCTCGACCGAGTTTGATCTTTGGAAATACCAAACGAAGTGGATTACCCTTTTATAGAAGTTTTTTACTACGCCGTGGCATTTAGGCGTGTCCGATAACACCGCATCGATATTTGCTGCCAAATCGAAGCATTTAGACTCGTTCATTATAAGGGTGGTATTGGTTCCGACCCGATACTAAACAAAAAAAGACATTTCTGCCATGGTTTGTGACCCAACAAATTCTTCGGAAAATATCTAATTATCTAAAGGTAAGCTTTTCTAACGCTGGTCTAATATCGGGTTCGATTGTCGTTGCACCATATTTATTAACTATGTCCGAGGTTAAGTTGCTCCACAAAGTTCAAATATAGAAAATAAAACAATATTCATGACGAAAAATGTGTCGCCAATGCCTTAACACTAAACATCGTTGATAAGTAAGTTATAGGTTCAAAAAATAAACTACAAACCAGTGCTATGTCGTATCCATTTAAAATTGATTTGAAATTTTTGTGGCAGTAAATTACAGCTGGTTCGAACACCCTGATGTTTGATCCTGAATTTGTAAAATCCTCCAGGCTAACGTCAAGATGCTGTGTTCCTGTAAAACAAAGGGCTGAAATAGCAGATATATATTAGGACTGCTTAAACATCATATTCGAGATACAACCACTAGTTGAGGAGGTAACAGACTCATGCCATGCTACCTTTACTAATAATTCGAAAACTGATCTGCTGTCTTTTATATTTAAGGTAACGCTAGGAACTCTCAACATAATGCAGGTCCGTAATGCATAAATGCAATGTATGGAAGTTAAAAAGAATGTCAGTTAAATAAAAACTAAGAAACACGAAATAATTTTTATTTGTCCCAGCGTCCAAATTTACTTTGAACAAACCAGCTCTGTCATTATACAGCTTACCATTTTAAGGTCATTTCGCGAAGTCCTTACCCATGATTACATGGAATTTCTTGGATTTCGTTTGGTCTTTCGATTCACAAACGTCCTTAAACAGGTGAGCTGCTGTGAGTATCCAGGAGTTGCTGATAACGCTGCCTCCAGCGAAAGTTCTTTCGCGAATCTAAAACGTTGTTGAATGATGAAAACCCAACTATTATGTCACCCCACATTGCAGTAAGCGATATGCCATTTCCTAAATATGCTCGTGCATTATGCGAAACCTATGAGTTATTTTGCAATACAGCAATATGCAAGCCTGGAGTACATGTTAAGAAACATAGCGTAACCTAAAAGTTTTCGCAGTAAGCAATATGTTATTTCGTAGACATGCTAGTGGCTAAAGCGAAACCTATACATTAGTGTTATTGGCGAATACAGCCATATGTAAGCCTGATGCAGTACATGTTTGAAATTATACATTGTTTAGAATGGCGGAAATACTCTATTGTAATCGGTGTCTCCAGTGATTTTCGTGAGAGTTTTTTTCGTACGGTAACCTTTAATTCGTCCCTGTCCGATATGTATAATGCCATATGGTAAAGTCTGCAAATTGGTCTTGCCTCCAAAGGCTTGGTCATGCGGGCAACGGCAACCTGCCACGGCCATCTTCCCACTTTGGCCGGTTGTCCGCCAAGCACTCGTGGAGTAACCTTAGCCTCAAGTCGAGATGTTCTGGCAATGTCTGAGAACCCGCCGGATGTACCACACTGGTTTAATTCCTCTGGCGGTAGCTCGAAATCTCCTGCGATAAAATGTTCTTGTTTGGAACAAACCGAAGAAAATACCGAATACGATTTATGTAGTCCAACTCTAGGAGTGTGATCCTTAAATATGGTTTACTATAATCTTGAAATACACAAAATTGAAACAATACAACTGAACTGTAAACATTGTGAAAACTTTTTTCCAATTTACTGCACTTTATTCATACGCAAACAATTGTACCAACAAGCTTACGAGTATGGCAAAAACGGGATCCCCAACATGGCTTATCCTCTTGTTGCATTATTAGAAACGCTGTAAATTCAGTCAACATGCCACCCATAGTCAATGCAGTGCTTTTGATAACTGGCTTAAATTATGTCACTTTTGTAAATCACTATGTTTTATACTGCCCTTATTTTGATCGATCGCGGTAGGCAAAGTAAATAATACATTCACTAACTTTAACTAAATAAAATGCAATAAGAGCCATTTAAAATATAAAAAAACAAATATATCGGCTGTTTAGGATTTAAAAATGTTCCGTACTAATTTAGATTGCACCACTTTATAAATAAAGTTATACTCGTGTGATTTCATTGTGGGAATTTTCAAGTTTTAAACATCTTACTTAAGGTTGTTTCGTGCTAGGTGAATACTTAGTTGAAATATGAATTTGAGGTTTTCCAACCAGAAGTCAAGAATTTAAAACAATATCGCATTTAAGACAAGACACGCCGGCCGCGTATATCATCACAACATACGCATTCTTCTCTTGCTCAACGAGAGAAATAGCGCTATGCAAACAGCAGTTAAACCTTTTGTTTCGGTTACTTACATAACCCTTTGCTGCGATTTCTGTCGAGATTATACTCACGTTTTAACGACGCTCTTCGTTTTTCTAGAATTCTAGTTAAAGCGTTCGAATCGCGATTGAGGATGATTCGATCCGAAGAAACACAGACGAGGTCGCCAATGTAGTCGATTACGTTTTCAAGCGATCTCCTGCAGTCTTCGCAACTTATAATTACCGAGATCTGCAATACATTGATGTATATTTAGAAGAATTCCGTTTCCAGAAATACAATTTTTTTAATCCACAATTAATGCGAAAAATTAATAGTATGGACCAGTGGTTTTTGGTCTAGTTAACCAATTAGCATTTAAGTAATCAATGTCAAATACCGCTTTCCAAAGATTATAAAGTGATATTTTGAACAAAAATGAAATAACAACATTATTACGACCTATTGCAATCAAATGAACATAAAAGTTATTTTAATATGGTACGACTATGCTTAGTGCTATTCAGCGTTTTCTTTACTTGAAACGAATAAACGTACCTGTGATAAGTCCTTAAAAGTACCGCTTCCGCCATTTGCGACTTCTCTCGTTGTGTTTGGTTTCATCATACCTGTTTTTAAAATAATTTTTTTAACACTTTTACGACCTTAATAAAATATTTTCTTTTAGTGTATAGCATTTAGCGTGGCGGTAACAAGCAGATACCAGAATCTGGGCAAAACAGAAAAAAAAATGCTCTGATAAATTAACTGAATACGAAATAAAATTAGGCCACTGGTAAACCTCAGGCTTATTATAAAATTAAAAACAAGCTATAAACAACACAAAGTATTAAAAAATCAAAACCTTTTTATTTAATAAAAACAACCAACCGTTGAAAGTTACGAAGACTTTGCGAATTACATCTTTGTGTGCCATCTTTGATTTTTCCACAAGTTTTTCGAAGAATAGAATCGCATTTCTTACGTCACCTTTTACCCCCAGCTTTCTTCGAAGATTTTCTTTAATAAAATGTGTTATCCTCAATATGTTTGATAAAACGACGCTTCTCTTCATTGTCTACTTTTTACACCGTTTTACATCAGTCAAGATTGCATATTTTTATTCAACTGAGTCGTGGCCTACAGGATAATACCTTGGTCCATGTCTTGCAAAATAGAAATGGCTTGAGAGCTGTTGATGGCGGGTTGTTTAATGTCTCTCACCAACTCAGCATTTGTTCCAAACGCAACGATTCCGAAAAGGTATTGCTTGTCCAACTAAACGTGACATCAGTTTCACTAACCTTATCATCTGAAGGGTGTTTACGACTCGCTAAACGAAATTTTTAACAACTTTGACCAACATAAAAATATGCCACGTGACAAAATGAATCAACAACACCCTTCAATTGGTAAGAAATTGTAAACTACTGGGGAAAAAATGTATCTAAGTAAGCCTAAATTTAGTGAGTGGATATAACACATAAATTAGAAGACTGAATAATAGAAATTTACAAATATTTGTCGATGTTTTCAATATTCTTCTACTATTATATACAGCTGTAAACTTCAAAGTTCTGCTTATCCCGTCTTTATATTATTCGAAAGAGCTATCACGTAATTGAGTCGACGAATAGGGCCAAACGTGGATAATTACTGCTTCTCGGCAAATTTGTTTGTGGGGCTTCGGCGAAAAAAATGTACCGTCTTGTTGTTACGATATTGCAACACGACTATGTTATTCAACCATTTTAAGATAGGAAGGTCAATATAATATAACAATGTTGTATGTTAATCAGTGTATTAGTGTAAGAGGTGTCATAGAGCCAAGTCAAGGAAAATTCTAGAAATCATTAAGCCCCGTTTATAGTATATCGTGCTTTTTGGTGCCATTAACGTGCGTATAAAATTATAATTAGCGTGAACCCAGCTAACGTTAAAGCTGATATAAAAACAGGACAACAGTTAGAAATATAAGTACGAAGCTATCCGGAATGGGAATATTCGAACAGGCCTATTTTAATTATTAAACAGATTATTCTCAGTACCAATATTATACAAACCAAAGACCTGTTTTAGGAAGTTGATAAGGAATTGAATAGACGCGTCAAACATGTTTTCCCCGTCCACGTAAGTGTTTGAAACATCGATGAGAAGATATATCTCGGCAACTTTGCCCTCGTCGCTGCCGATAGTGTTTAGCACTTGTATGTCTGCCAGCAAAGTGTCCACCCCTGGCATGCTGCGATCGGCATAACGGGCATCTAAATGATAAAGGTTAAGTGCTAGCAAACCGATGCTATAAAGCCAGATTGACAAAGGTGTAATATGGTGACAAAATACAGCCTAACGCTTTATTAAACACCACCTACTATACAGCACTCTTGCATTATTCGTGGATCGTATCAAAGCTCCACGGGGGAAATACTTTGAATAAATATTAGGCAGGGTAACGTATATCTCAGGCAGAAGAAGGTATGACGAAATGCTTACTACAGCTACGTTTAGGTTAGGATGCGGGTTAGCGTTTGGGTTGGGGTAGGTTTAGGTTGGAATGCGGGTTAGCGTTTGGTTTAAGGTAGATGACTAAAAATGCATCACATAATTTATAATATTTTTTATCGTTGCGAGTAGCTGCATTAAGTATTGTGCCATACCTTATTCTGCCTATAGTATATAACATTTGGTAATAATGTTTTCTGCTTCATGAGTGGTATTTTAAAACTATTGAGGTTTTGTTGTTTAGGGAAACATATTCATATAGTTAAGCATTTTGTGGCTCTGCATAGAGATCGACCTTTTTCGATCAATTTGCGTTTTTGCCTCACCGAAGCACTTTGGAGCATGGTGTCCGTTCCACTGCAAATAGTGAAGGCATTCCTGTCTTTTCTCTCCAACCAGCAAGTAACCGCAATCGCATTCAAACTCCACCCGACTTTCAACTTTAAATCCCCCTCTAGGAGTCAGCAGACGACCGTTGATCGGATTGCCAGGATATGCACAACGAGTCAGCTGGTCTGAAAACCATTGGTTGAAAAACAAGTGCAACTGTATGGTAGGTGTTTAACAAGAAAGATAAAAACCTATGCAGAGATTAATGAAAGGGACTTTTTTTATTATAAGGAAAGTAGGCAAAGGTTGTCTAGGCATCAAAACATTATTATACACATTTGTGATTTTCAAATTGCAAAATTTTATTTAAGTAGTAAATGCTTCATAGCTTACTCAAAACAAATTTCTTAGCTTACTCACTCAAAACAATGGTACTTGCATGCAGCGTTTTACGTGCAATGGGTCGTTAAGAATTTTAATTATCTACAAATGTCTTTTTACCAGCACATAACATCTGGAAAGTTATAACGTAATAGAGTTTTAAGCACTCAATGTCTATTTTCCTGCCTTGCTTTTCTTTCAAAACGCTTCTTTGGGCTATTATAAAACTTTTTCACAACCTTACGCCCCACCTATTACGTCACAAACGACCGGCGTTCCGCTCCAGAGCCCATTTTCCTGACAAGTTCTCGTCATGTCTCCCCGTAGCCGGTGGGTCGAAGGGCAGCTGAAGGTCAAATTGGTGCCAACGAAATAAGGACCAGACACATAGTTAGGTATTTCCGGTAATAATGGTAGAAACGATAAGAATGGGTCGCCGCATTCGACTCCTGTAGATTAGAAAAATATATTAGAATTTTTAGAGCTATGAAGTATTGGTATAAACTCTATTTTAGTGCTTAGAAGCGTTTGGAAATCGGTTTATGGTAAAATGAGATCTGCCCCTGACTGTTTTGTTCCTTTTGTAAAGAGATTTTAAACACCGTGGTGTGTAGTAAGTTTTGACAACGCGGCCATAGCTTTATTGGCTCCTTCGTTAACCGGCTTTAATGTTCGCATGCGTTCAGTAAATGATAAAACGTAAAAAGGTAACTTAAACTTTTACAAAGAATAATTTGCTTTAGAAAACGAATATTCAAAATAAAAACATTTTCGAGATATTTTGACAGTTGAAACATAAACAAAACGAAAACACAACAAAAAGCTCAAATAAAATATTTTTCAATTCCACTGGTTTAATCAGATCATCAAATATAGAAACAAAAGTGCTTGATAAAAACTTTTCCCCTTGAACTGAATAAACCCAAATAATAAAGTTGACATTTCGCTTTAATACATACTTAAGCAGATAGGCAGAACTCCACCGTAAATTCCAGCCCCGGTGCATTTTCTCGATGCTGAACCGGAGTAGAGGTAGAAGCCGACGTCACAAACGTAGTGGGCGATCCGGTGAATCCCCTCACCCAGGTACTCGATGCTGCAGTTGCCCGCAGGTTCCGCCTCACCACAATCCAAGTCTGGTAAGGGATTTCAAAGCATTGTGAAAAGTGATTAGGTATATCCTGAAATGTAATGGGTTGGCATGTGCAGTTTACATGCATTGGATACGGTCGAAAGGATTTCGCAAGATACAATTTCTTTAATAAGCTCAAACTGATCATTTTCGTTACAAAAACAATTTGTGTCCGCATATTTTTTTCAGTCATTCCTTGAAGGGCATTTAAAGAGAAATGTCATATGTACGCCGCTAATCAATTACCGATACTTTATAACGGATTTAATCAATGGCCAAGGTAAAATATTCTGCCGATTTTAATCCACCAATGTTCCTTATTAAAAGAATGCTCACAAACGAATGTTTCGTTTTACCTGTGCTAGTAACGTTGAAAGTGGACACAACTGAAGTTAGCATGGTCGTATTGTTCCTTACCGTCGGTGCAATTTTGGATGTTGAATTTGCTGAAAAAAATTTGCGAGTTTGAAGAAACCGAAATATCTTAAAAGTTTAACTTATTAGGCCTAACATCTTCGTTCCTTGAAAGTTTTATGAACCCTTGTCAACGTCGCCAATGGAAAATGAAAAATGAATAAACTTATGTATTTCCTGTTTGTTGAAATATATGTTAACCATTTATACACAATTACACATGTACGACCTTGTCGGCGTCTATCGTGGGTGCGAGTTTGTATGACGAGTTTGCAGCGCTTTTAACCTTAAATCCCCCGTTTCTTGTAAGTACATAAAACCCCTGTCCACATTGTCAATGAAAAATGTTTAAGTTTTCATGTTGCATTGGTCCCTCTGTAGTACATTTATTTACTTACATTTCGGCATCTGATGTTGATATCAGAAAGTAGTTTGCTTTAAAATTCAAACCGCTGCCTTTATTTGAATTGCGGTATTTGTATTAGGTTCTTGTTGGAAAATAATTTAACCATTTAAACACATGTATAAAATTGTATCCCAACCCTTACAACTATAACTAGCAAAAATAATTGCATATAATTGCATTTAATAAATGATCCAAACCTGTCCTAAAATTATGTTTTTAATTAACAATACCTGGAGATGTTCATGACAGATTTTGCGGATCAAAACATCATTCGAATCTTGTGTGTAAAAACAAAATCTGCCACTCAAAAGTGGTAGCCCATACTTACATGTCATTAACACCTTGCCTTTTTCTAAAATTAATGGCAAAGCATATGAATCGCGATTGAGGATGATTCGTTTAGGAGAGGTGACAAAATGATCAATGTAGTCGTCAACGTTTTCAAGTGATCTCTTGCAATCGTTGCAGGTTACTATCATGGTAAGCTATAACAAGCAATGATTAAGGTTGTACACTTAAAACTTCGCCCAAATTTGTTACTGCAAACAACGATATATCATTTTTAACACCAACGAGATTAAAAAGAACCATGTTTTACGCGGTGCTACTTTTTTATGATAAACTATTGTACAACGTATACCTGCATCAATTCTTTACTAAGATTTGTTTTGTTGTTTATTACTTGGTTGATTCCTTCTTGCTTAATTTTTTCTATTTCACCTATATAAAAGCAAAACATTTTTGATTTCTTATTGATCCTTCTAAACACACACGCATAGGCAACTGCAAAATGTGGTTTTTACTACAATTTACTTTATATTGGTTTTTGTGGGAGTTTCAAATATCGTATGCAATATATTTGGATTTGCTATCAATGCTTAATTTCGCTGGCTACCAAAATAAATCAACATGTCTATAATCTTCAGCTTTTTTATCAAAAAGTACGTTTTCCTAAACTCTGCGAAGTTTGTAAATCTTGTGTTACTAACCGTTAATCGTAAGATAAACTTTGCGAAATATGTTTTCGTTAGAAACTTTCTTCATTTTTTCGTAAAATGAAAGCGCGCTTAGGAGATTGCTCTTTTGTCCCAATTTCTTTCGGAGAATTTCTGTAACAAATGTTGAAAAGGTTTTACGTTTTCTTGTATAACAAATTGTATATGGCTTATGCGTAAAATTGATCGTACATTTAAGGTGGACGTTTTTCTATTTATATTAGGAATAACTGAAATTTTAGACATTGATATCAGTTATAAAAAATCCAACAAAAATTAAAAGGTTTTGGTATTACTATGTGATTCAAACATATTTTTTAATACATGCTTCAATCAATTATCTTGATAATTAGTTGGACACTAGCAAAAACTTATTTTCTGTTTTAGATAACCAACTCAATCTTTAAAGGAAAAACATCGCACCGCCTTATGCGAATAAATGACGACAATGAAGACATCTAACGGAAGCTAGTTCTTTAAACTTTTTATGATATCTTCAAGATAAATTTAAGAAATTTAAATATATTGCGTCTCTAGAAAAATACTTACATTTTAAAATTTAAAGATTTGATCTTACAAAACTAAAACAAAACAAAACAAAAAAATATTTTTATACTGTTCATATTTTAATTTATACCAAAACGTATTCACGAATATACTATCATTATTGCAATCGCATAAAAATCAACATCATTCCCAATCAACGTATTCGGCCTGACCCTCGTTGGATCCCTATTCCCTGTTGTGAGTTCCATTATTAAAGTAGACGTTTTTAACCTTGATTTTTTTCCACATCCAGCAAAATTGAAATGGCTTGAGTGCTGTTAATGGCGATATGATTGCTGTCGTTTATTACCTCAGCTTTGGCTCCAAACACAACGATTCCAAAACGGTAGCGTTCCGTCAACTGAAGAGTCAAAAGATAAAATCTATAACGTTTAGTATTTTCGTGATGCAATGTTCTTCCCTCAGTTGTCATTTTTTCGATTTTTAATCAAAGGAGCACGCGTTTCAGGTTTTTCTTTACAAATTATATTAATGTATTAATAAATAACATATTAGAAAGGTAATTACAAGTTATGAAACACTAATTAACCGTCGTTGCAAAATAGATCGAACATTGCTCTTCCGACAAAGCACTCAAGCAATAATACAGTTCTTAAAATAATATTTAACGCAGTTTAACTACAGATTGCTAACTTTTGAGATCCATAAAAAGGCTGGCAAGCTTTGTGGCTGATTAGTTATAGTTTCTAATCGAAATATTTCGCTCTTTTGAATTTACAACTTTCAGGAAACCTGTTTAAGGAGAGTGATCAGGAATTGTATGGACTCCTCGAACAAGTTTTCCCCGGCACAGAAATGATTCGAAACGTCAATTAGAAGATAAACTTCGGCAATTGCTTTGCCTCCTTCGTCGCTGATGCTGTTTAACTGGCGAATGTCATCTAACAAAAAATCCACCCAAGGAAGACTCTTGTCAGCGTGGCGTGAATCTGATAAAATGACACGTTGTAAAGCCAGAAGAGTTCAAAATGTTGAAGATTGTTAATTTGTAGGCTATCTATTTCCGTACAGATAAAAACGCGACCATTTAGTTAATAGTGGGTTACTGGGCCATTTAGACAGCAGACGATTTCCTCGTGGCTAGAGAAACGAGGAAATCGTCTTGTCATAATTTTTATTTTACTTTAAATATTTAGTGTATTTTCATTCTGCATATCCGTTTATACAGTGCTAAATATGTTCCCAAAATTAAACTATATAAAGTAAAAGCACGAATAACCGAAGAATGCACACACCACCATTTTTTTTTTGTTTCGCAACGGAACCGAGGATTTTTATGTAGTTTGAAGTTTTTATTCAACCGAAGTCAGCTTATTTCTATACATAGTTTCTAATAAAGTAGTCGTGACTTTTAAGTGTTTGTGTAGCATATCGCTATTAGGACTTACTGAAACAATTAGGAGCTTTACGGCCGCTCCACTGAAGATCACTTCCACATTTTTGTCGCTTCTCTCCCACAAGCAAGTAGCCACAATTGCACGCAAACTCCACTGAACTTCCAACTCTGAAGTCACCGATAGCTGTCAACAAACGACCGTTGACTGGAGTTCCCGGATATGCACAGCGTTGCTTGTCGTCTGAAATCACACGATCCAAAAAAAAACGATGACATTGGTGTCTAACAGTGGGGTTAAAATATTTTGGAACGTGATAAAGGTGATAATGTTTTGAATATTCTAGAAACACTTGTTGATTATTTTACTATAGTAATATGAACTTCCGAAACTTTGATGAACTAAGGGGACATAAATTTTGAGTTTCAATTTAAAGAGTTCATAAGAAGACTAACATTCAGTTTTAAACCAATGTTGTAAATATTTTAAATCAACATGTTAAAGAACCCCGGTATGCTTTTATTTTACATTACGCATTAGTTATTCTTAAGCCTTTCGATGGACAATTCTTGTGAGGCCCAATGGGTAAGCCTATATACATATTGTGCAGTACCCGAATATTATAATATTAATTCAGCTGCGCAGTAAACAATTATATGGGCTAAATGTTAAAATATTTTTTTATTCTTTGATGTCAGTTTTTTTATGATGAAGATTGACTCAATTAGATATTTGATCACTTTTTGGATCTCTTAGTGTAGCTCGAAAAATGTGACTTTTGAAGACAAGAAATGTTTAGCTACTGCTACTGGTGGTGCCGATGTTGCTGATTTCACAAAACCAGGATAATACTGCCAGTAGCAGGACTACTGGCCAATTGCAATTTCCAGTTTTATAAATAATTGCCTTTAGCTCATTGTTGTGCCTCAATCTGTTTTGCGTTTGTTGGAAACTTAAGTAACAACCAATTTTTACTCATTCCCGTTTTTATTATTACTCGGTCAAACACTTCATCAACTAGATTAAATTCGCCGACGTTTGTTTATTCCACATTTAATACCTATTACGTCACAAGCGACCGGCGTTCCGCTCCAGAGCCCATTCCCCTGACAGGTCCGCACCCTGTCGCCATACAGCTGGTGGTTTGAAGGGCAGCTGAAGGTCAAATTTGTGCCAACCAAGTAAGGACCTGGAACGTGGTCGGGGATTCCTTTGTTAGATACGGCAATGGATAAAAACGGATCGCCGCATTCGATTTCTGCGTAAAAAGATAAGCGTTTTCTGCGTGTGTTAATACAGTAATAAAATGCTAACTGTTTTATTCACAAAATGCCGCTAGTTACAAAACTTTCTCAATCTCAGAAACGTTGTCATAATTCCCTTGTTATCAGAAAATATTTTCACGAGAGTAAAAACATAAACTATTAAATATTAAACCAAACAGTTGTATTGGTGCTGGCGAATAAACCTTACAGTCATATTACGAGCGTATGTTTATTTTTCTGAATAATGTACAACAATCTATGTATCACCAAATACCTCTCCGTTTATTGTTATAATTATTACAAAATTGCTATATTCTATCATTCGAATTTCAATTTCAGAAATGTTCCTCGAACATTCAAATTTACATATCAGTAAAATAAAATAAAAAAGCGAGCATACTAAAATTCCAATGCCTTATATAGTATGTCGTTTTTGCTCAACATCTTATAACATCTCATTTGCAAACAATTTTAAACAAAACAAAGTGAGCACGAATCGCAAATGTTTGAATCGTTTTGTTAGGCGTAATTATAGAGCAATCATAACAGAAGTTTGCTTCAACAATTATTGCCAACATTCACTGTTTCCATAGTTGCCTTTTTCACACAACAGCATACGAAAACGACATGCTTCTTTATGGTAAAAACACTTAGATGAAAAAAAGTGCCCACTTTGGAACTACAACTGACTTGAGCAGATAGGCAGAACTCCGTCATAGTTTCCAGCCCCGGTGCATTTTCTCGATGCTGAACCCGAGTAGAGGTAGAAGCCTTCATCACAAACGTAGTGGGCGATCCGGTGAATCCCCTCACCCAGGTACTCGATGCTGCAGTTGCCTGTAGGTTCCGCTTCACCACAATCCACGTCTGGTAAATATTGTGTTGAAGTTCTGTTGTTTGCCTTAAGCTTACAATGTTGTTAAATCTATGGTTTGTCTTTTAAGGAAGATAACGTGCTCGTATGTTTTGTGGCATTTGGTGTAGATTGCCAATCGTCAAATAGAAATAAAATTTAGCCAACTTGGCCAACTGGGTTTTAATGCAACAAAATTATTTCCAATATTTCAAACAAATTCATTTTGTTTCTTTAGACCAGGGGTGGGAAATTATTTTCAACCGCGGGCCGTATGAGAAACTTAATATGCTATGGCGGGCCAGGTCAAAAATAAGATCCCAAATACACGCAATGTGATGTCATACTCTGACGGGGTCAAACATATAAGCTAACGAACTTGTTATTACGTTTGTAGTTGTGATAAAATTTGCAATTTAAGTCTAATTTAAAGAAGACGCAAAGCGCGAAATGATTGCGACTATATTTGTTTCAATATGCCAACTTTAATTTATATTTATAGGGGGACGTGACGCATTGAGCACAGATAAAAAATATAGATTACATATCTTATTGATATGTTGACATTTATCAAGTTGTGGGGCGCATTGACCCAAAAGTTAAGATTAAAATACGTAAAAGTTGCTCACAAAAGACTTACAATGATTTTTGCTTATTGAGGCTTTAAGTTACCGATGTGTTACTTGCGGTACAACGGCCATATGCACAGAAGGTATAAATCAGGTTCATTAATTAAATTACGTTGACAACATGTAAATCGGTATGTTTCAGAGTTTAGAAAACCGCTGGTATTTACTTCATAATTTAAAGACGGAATACATTCGACCGAAGCGCAAAAAATGAATAAATATAAGGATAAGTTTGTGAACTTTCGTTGCGGAGAGCACCATAACGCAGAGGACGCTTTTTGTCTATAAAAATGCCAAAAAATCGCGTGGAATATATACGAGAACGACAGAAGGGAAATATAATTTCTCTTTTACTATTTAAAATGGGCTAAAGAGTTTTGCGAGAAAGAGTGTTTAAGATACCATACAACCAAATGTGTAGAAACTCGCCCTTGTTTTTAATTATATGCATTTTACAAAAATAAGCCGCCGGCCGGATTACTCCGCTTGGCGGGCCGTATGTTGCCCAGGTTTGCTTTAGACGAATGCTTTATAATAAAACTGTGTTTATAGTAAAGTCTCAGTATATTGAAAAAAAGTTTGGTTAAGAATACTTTGTCTTATCTAAACTACGAACGTGAAATAATTTATAGTTTTCATTCTATCGAAAGTGAATCCAAGAGGGTTTTCTGGGTTCTGCATTGCCTGAAAATCGTGAATTTATATGGTGGTTATAAATTAACATTTAAATTACATTTGAGTCCCGTTTAAATCCCTGTCTGAGCAGAACAACGCATTCCAATGTGATATCAGCACCCAAAACAGCATGAGACAACGTAAGTCGCAATCAAGTCACGCACTTCGCTAAACAGGCGACGGTAAGCCAAGGGCATTGGCTTTGTTGTACCAAGTTGTAAGAGGTGTTTCAATTGAACAAACTGCCCTAAAACTATTTTACTTGGTAAAATGTAGACGGTGGATTCATTATTAACATTATCATGCTATGGTCGTTTTACTCGACAGACATTACGTTTTATTTTACCAAACGGAATGCTTCAGCCAACAAAGGTTGTCTCGTACTATACGTTTGCCGAAAAGTGCGATCCATTTATCAGTGCTTTCATGATACTAGTATGGCGGCGGTGCCATCGTAAAACCAAATATACCGGCATTTGTAGTAAAACAATAATAATAGCGTGAGTTGAAGCTGGAAAACAACTATTTTATGCTAACGCAAAGTAAGGCAGTATACTATAATATGGCCTTGAAAGGTTCCTCAAAATGGCCATTGGTTTTTAATGGTTGGTGCCTAATATCTATTGGAGAGAAAATAAAGAACAATTAACCGGACATCCCTACACCCACAAATACAAATCCGATCAAATAATAATGTCTTCCACCTACTGGGATCAACACACGTTCTCCCGCAAGCGCGGTCGCACAGACACGAAAGCTGTTTCTTCTCTGCTGTGGCGCAGTCGTCGTCGGTCAGACAGGTTTTGCCGCATTCAAGTCGCTTCTGTTTCACCGCAACCGCGTCTCGTATACCGCAAGCGACTGCAGGGCAAAACGCGTTAGTTGAATTTAAGTCTTCGCTTCTGTTCACCACAAGCGCCTGCAGGGCAAAACGCGTTAGTTGAATTTAAGGCTTCGCTTCTGCTTCACCGCAAGCGCCTGCAGGGCAAAACGCGTTAGTTGAATTTAAGGCTTCGCTTCTGTTGACCGCAAGCGCCTGCAGGGCAAAAC
Source organism: Ascidiella aspersa (assembly GCF_963924565.1). Lineage (NCBI taxonomy): Eukaryota > Metazoa > Chordata > Ascidiacea > Phlebobranchia > Ascidiidae > Ascidiella > Ascidiella aspersa. Next base: position 9,265,615 of record NC_139454.1, on the reverse strand, counting down.
GCGTTAGTTGAATTTAAGGCTTTTTGGTTTTGGTTCGCAAACTCTTGCCCGTTCTTCTGCTTATGTCGGAATGGTTAGAGAAAAAGTCCTGGGACCTTCAAAATGCTTTGGACCGACTACAAACAGTTCCTGGTGTAATGGTAGGTAAAGAACAACCTTTCCACCCTTGTTTGTTTTTGAGAACTTCTTTTCTAGCGTTTTTTATTTTTTGAGAATAGCTCTGTATTTAACGTAAAAAATCTCTGTGGCATTCTAAAATGTTTACTAGGGTTTTAAAACAAAATAATTTTATAATGCAATAAGATTTCTCCTTTAAATCATTTGAAAAAAAATGGATAGTAGACATATATATATATTATTAGGTAGGCCAATCAGAGACCTTGCATAATGAAGGCGTTTTTGGAAGATAAATATTCGCGTATTGTAACCAGGCCTATGCAGAAATGACCTAAGTTGTATCGCTGGTTTACTGTTGGCTAAACCAAATCCCTTCATTGATATCCTTACTGTAATCTGGATGAAACGATTACTTACGAACGCATTTCGAAGCATTGGGATACGTCCATTTTCTGAATCCGTCGCAAAGGTGTTTCACCTCCAGGTCCAGTCTGTAGCCAGGTGCACACACGTATTCGAGCTGGTCGTCGTACACGTAAGGCTGGCCGTACACCGGTACGCGTGAAGAGTTTCCGTCCTTTCTCGTAACCTCAATTCGACTCAAGTTAGGTATTTCGGGTGGTGGAGGGCACGATCTTGCTGTAATTATATTACATGAATTACAGCATTGCAGACAACTTGTTAATTGAAGCTGCGTAAGACGATTTGTGATTATAGGGAAGTCCAACAATATCGTTTCGGAGCTAACACCCGATGTCAAGTGATCGTCTCGCTATTCATCCGACCTATAATATAGTTGCATATTTCTAAATAGACTCCAGCCTTGAGACCACAATAAGAACAACGTCAACTTCGGAATAAAATACAGTTAGGAATAAGGCGTAAAAATGACGAAATCGGAATCAGACCTAAATGGCAAAAACCTTTTATCTAGCTCCAAACATCACTCATAACTAACACCAACTCCTCGAATATTTTGAACCCTATCCTAATTGCTAACACCACCAACTACCGCCTATAAGCCGAAACAGAGGCAACAAATCCGGGGCCAAAACAGCGGCACACAAATGTCGACAGCAAACGGCCAATGCCAAACATGTGTCCCTCAATCATCCCATACCCTTTCGCTATAGTCCTGGGCGTAATTTTGACTTATTCCGATTAATTTGGAGCTTAAATCGACATGTTTATGTCTTATCTAGACTATTTTAGATCTTATTCTGTCGTGGTCATTAATGCGAATTTGGCGTTATTATGTCGGTGGTGTTAGTAACAGGGCTGCGGAGTCGGTTAAAAACAACCCGAGTCCGACTCCCGAGTCCGACTCAGGCCAAAAAAACACACCATAGTCCGACTCCGGCCGAATGTAAGATTTTGCCGAGTCCCGAGTCCAGCTCTGATTCTACAGCCTGTATTTTACCCATTTACCCAACTAAATTAAGGTGGATTTTCTGCAATCCACTCATATTGGTGTCATAATTGATCCACCCGCATTACATGGTTTAAAAATACTTCACATTTGCTATTACACTTTTACAACTTACATTTTGCCGCCTTAACAGTTTTAAAATTTGATACTGCGCATGCGCACGTCAGACTCGGGAATCGGGTAGTTTTACGCGGTCTTACTCGAGTCCCGGGTCCCGAACCTTCCATGGCGCACCAGTGCGCCGCGGCGCCCCGGTTGAGAAACGCTGTTCTAAAGTAACTCATGACGATTCTTCGTGTACGCACCTTTGTCAATGCAGGACAAACCACACTCGTAGTCACACACACAGTCTTCAGCCTCAAGGCAGTTTTCCTTGTTTTCCGGACTTTTACAAGAAGCTGGCGAGCATTGTCGGCCACTCGATGTCGTCGCAGGGTCATTGTTGGGTTGACAAGTTTCGGCTTAAAAACATCGGACGTTTTACTTTGCAACGTAACTTGAAAAACAGTTTGTAAAAACGGCACAACCCATAAAGGCCTAACGAAAAACTTAGTAATGGGCATAACAAATATAAACAAATCGGAGCTAATCCCAAACCAAACGCATAGCATACTTACTCGCACGATATTCAGGTGGTTTTGGTGCCCATTCTTAACGGATATTGGGATTTCTGCATTGATATGCAATATAACGCAGCATTTTTTTGTGTTTGTTGGTTTAAAACTCAATTTTTTAAAAAAGTTTTAAGACATCTGTTTTTAAGGTGAAGTATCACACGGCGTCTCGATGTTCAAAACCCTGTCATGCCATAATGTAAAACGTTGTATGAAACGAAGAATATACGCGCGAAGCTCGAACAAAAATTGCGTTTACATATAGTTAAACTGCAAAAAAAAAGTTCGACAAGTAGGCTGCTCAGGACGACATTTGGCACGTGGGTCTAAACCACTCTGAGACAATATATAAATTCCAAGCCACATGTACTTTTAAAACAAATGAAATGCAAATGAATGTACGGCTATAAATGCAAATTAATATACGGCTATGTGCAATGAATGTACAGTTATCACGCGGCCCACAACGCTATGATAACACTAAAATATTCAAAAGTGACTCGCGGACCACTAAAGATGCCTCTGCGGGCCACAGTTTACTAACGCTGGGTTAGACGGTCTGACATTTTGCCATAAACAGCGAGTATCGGAACAGAAAACGAAATATAGGTCTTATCTAGTTGTCCCTCTAGGTGATTTGATAGACATTTTCCTTATTTATTTTTTAGATTTATAGGGGGACGTGACGCATTGAGCACAGATAAAAAATATAGATTACATATCTTATTGATATATTGTCATTTATCAAGTTGTGGGGCGCATTGACCCAAAAGTTAAGATTAAAATACGTAAAACTTGCTCACAAAAGACTTACAATGATTTTTGCTTATTGAGGCTTTAAGTTACCGATGTGTTACTTGCGGTACAACGGCCATATGCAAAGACGGTATAAATCAGGTTCATTAATTAAATTACGTTGACAACATGTAAATCGGTATGTTTCAGAGTTTAGAAAACCGCTGGTATTTACTTCATAATTTAAAGACGGAATACATTCGACCGAAGCGTAAAAAATGAATAAATATAAGGATAAGTTTGTGAACTTTCGTTGCGGAGAGCACCATAACGCAGAGGACGCTTTTTGTCTGTTAAAATGCCAAAAAATCGCGTGGAATATATACGAGAACGACAGAAGGGAAATATAATTTCCCTTTCACTATTTAAAATGGGCTAAAGAGTTTTGCGAGAAAGGGTGTGTCGCAGACTAGATCGGGACACAATCCCTAAAGTATAGCTGCTAAGGATAGGAATGACTTTACTTTCTCGAGCAAGACGTTTATTGGACAGAACGATAATCAGTACGGCAAACAACCATGCACACCAAGTGCTCGCATAAGGCTACAGCTTGTCTCTAACCAACGAGATTGCAAACCGTGCTCAAATGCGTCCGATTCTCTCGGTATCCACCCGACGAATAATATCAAAACGACACCACGCAAAAGCAAACGAAATCGACACAAAGATATCACGCAGCGCCGAGAAAACCGAGGCTGCGAAATTCACACAATGTCCTATTCCTGAGGGGAAACCGTGGCGACGGGTAGCCGACCCGGACGGCAGTTCCCGCGGCCTAACACATTAGTTATGCTTCAAAGGGCTACAATAATTAAATTTGTGACATTTACCCCCTCTTAAAGACAATCCTTGCGATTGGCTTATTTAACGAAACACAAATTTAAAACGAAGTAAAAATAAAGTACAATACACACTTTAACCAAAGTTAACTTCGCGATGGCACAAAGTAAGTTTACAACACAAATTTCCAGCAAAAATTAAACAAACTACAGTCCACACTTTACCCCAACTTAAGACGACTTTGCAATGTTTACATTTCAGCCAGACACAAATCTAAGAAAACCAGCAAAATCAAGACAAACATACTAGCAAATTCGCATACATGCGACGAAATTTACCTCTCTTTAAAGCTATCTCATAATACATACATTTCAAAGCACAAATTTTAAAGATCACGAAATGAAAACCAACAAACGAGAAAACACGCATGCACATTTACAGTCGTTTAACTTTAAACAACTCGGGTCATCGCCATGACCCATTTTAATGCGCGCCACTCAATTTTGTCTCTGTCCGGTGAGGGCCGCACATATTTGGCAACCGGCGACATGTCAAACAACCTGTTGAGGTTGTTCGGCGTAATGACTTTGCTTCCAACCTGAACCACCTTCGAAAACGCCCGTAGACCATCCGCAATGCACAAGAACTCCAGTTCCACGTCATCCTCTGAGTAAGAGGTGCAAAGTGTGACCCCGTTTCCTGCTTTTCGAACACCATCTGCTTCTACGCACTCCAATATCTTCGAATTGTCGGCCGCTTCCAATGATTCGAGACTCGACGGAACGTCTTCAACCCACCGTTCGCTTGTCGCTTCTAAAGCCTCGCTGTACAACTGAGCGTCATCACAACGCCTTTCGTTTTCCGCTTCCGAAGCCTCGCTGTACAACTGAGCGTCATCACAACGCCTTTCGTTTTCCGCTTCCAAAGCCTCGCTGTACAACTGGGCGTCATCACAACGCCTTTCGTTTTCCGCTTCCAAAGCCTCGTCGTACAACTGACCTTCCTCAGTAGAACTCTTCCCGGTCACTTTTCCGTCAACCAAGCTTCCTAAACTGCCCTTGCCAGGCGCGGCAATTTCTTTGCTGTTCATCGCATTTTTCGCGACAAGCGACGGATGCAAAGCGTCTGTGTATTGCATCTTTGTGTCACATATTCCTGTGGTAGGCATCTCTTCAAACGCTTCTGCTTGCTTGTCCACTTTGACTTGTCGATCTCCCCACTTTTGTTTCGTAGTCTTCTCTTGACTATCATCGGAAGTATCCGGCCTATTTTCTTTTTTCTTGAATTCGACCAGCTTTAATAGGACTGGTCTCCGATGCTCAAGTTGAGCTATTTCAACTTCCAACCGATTCATCTCTAATCGAAACTCGTTTTCTCTTCGAGCTTCTCTGGCCCGCCTTTCTTCGGCCGCTGCTTCGCGATCCAAGCGACGTTCTTCGCGTTCTGCGGCCTGCTGCACGAACTTCACCAGGTCATCACTTGTGAGTCCCATGCTCTTTCCTGCCTCGACTATCTTGTCCATTTCTACTACGTCTTGAAGAGGTCTCTAAGTCAAACCTTGTTTAAATCCCGGACGAGCCCCCAATTGTCGCAGACTAGATCGGGACACAATCCCCAAAGTAGCTGCTAAGGATAGGAATGACTTTACTTTCTCGAGCAAGACGTTTATTGGACAGAACGACAATCGGTATACGGCAAATAACCATGCACACCAAGTGCTCGCATAAGGCTACAGCTTGTCTCTAACCAACGAGATTGCAAACCGTGCTCAAAATGCGTCCGATTCTCTCGGTATCCACCCGACGAATAATATCAAAACGACACCACGCAAAAGCAAACGAAATCGACACAAAGATATCACGCAGCGCCGAGAAAACCGAGGCTGCGAAATTCACACAATGTCCTATTCCTGAGGGGAAACCGTGGCGACGGGTAGCCGACACGGACGGCAGTTCCCGCGGCCTAACACATTAGTTATGCTTCAAAGGGCTACAATAATTAAATTTGTGACAGGGTGTTTAAGATACCATACAACCAAATGTGTAGAAACTCGCCCTTGTTTTTAATTATGGGTATTTTAGCAAAAATAAGCCGCCGGCCGGATTACTTCGCTTGGCGGGCCGTATGTTGCCCATGTTTGCTTTAGACGAATACTTTATAATAAAACTGTTTTTATAGTAAAGTCTCAGTATATTGAAAAAAAGTTTGGTTAAGAATACTTTGTCTTATCGAAACTACGAACGTGAAATAATTTATAGTTTTTATTCTATCGAAAGTGAATCCAAGAGGGTTTTCTGGGTTCTGCATTGCCTGAAAATCGTGAATTTATATGGTGGCTATAAATTACCATTTAATTACATTTGAGTCCCGTTTAAATCCCTGTCTGAGCAGAACAACGCATTCCAATGTGATATCAGCACCCAAAACAGCATGAGACAACGTAAGTCGCAATCAAGTCACGTACTTCGCTAAACAGGACGACGGTAAGCTAAGGGCGTTGGCTTTTTTGCACCAAGTTGTAAGAGGTGTTTCAATTGAACAAACTGCCCTAAACTATTTTACTTGGTAAAATGTAGACGGTGGATTCATTATTAACATTATCATGCTATGGTCGTTTTACTCGACAGACATTACGTTTTATTTTACCAAACGGAATGCTTCAGCCAACAAAGGTTGTCTCGTACTATACGTTTGCCGAAAAGTGCGATCCATTTATCAGTGCTTTCATGATACTAGTATGGCGGCGGTGCCATCGTAAAACCAAATATACCGGCATTTGTAGTAAAACAATAATAATAGCGTGAGTTGAAGCTGGAAAACAACTATTTTATGCTAACGCAAAGTAAGGCAGTATACTATGATATGGCCTTGAAAGGTTCCTCAAAATGGCCATTGGTTTTTAATGGTTGGTGCCTAATATCTATTGGAGAGAAAATAAAGAACAATTAACCGGACATCCCTACACCCACAAATACAAATCCGATCAAATAATAATGTCTTCCACCTACTGGGATCAACACACGTTCTCCCGCAAGCGCGGTCGCACAGACACGAAAGCTGTTTCTTCTCTGCTGTGGCGCAGTCGTCGTCGGTCAGACAGGTTTTGCCGCATTCAAGTCGCTTCTGTTTCACCGCAACCGCGTCTCGTATACCGCAAGCGACTGCAGGGCAAAACGCGTTAGTTGAATTTAAGGCTTCGCTTCTGCTTCACCGCAAGCGCCTGCAGGGCAAAACGCGTTAGTTGAATTTAAGGCTTCGCTTCTGTTCACCGCAAGCGCCTGCAGGGCAAAACGCGTTAGTTGAATTTAAGGCTTCGCTTCTGTTCACCGCAAGCGCCTGCAGGGCAAAACGCGTTAGTTGAATTTAAGGCTTCGCTTCTGTTGACCGCAAGCGCCTGCAGGGCAAAACGCGTTAGTTGAATTTAAGGCTTTTTGGTTTTGGTTCGCAAACTCTTGCCCGTTCTTCTGCTTATGTCGGAATGGTTAGAGAAAAAGTCCTGGGACCTTCAAAATGCTTTGGACCGACTACAAACAGTTCCTGGTGTAATGGTAGGTAAAGAACAACCTTTCCACCCTTGTTTGTTTTTGAGAACTTCTTTTCTAGCGTTTTTTATTTTTTGAGAATAGCTCTGTATTTAACGTAAAAAATCTCTGTGGCATTCTAAAATGTTTACTAGGGTTTTAAAACAAAATAATTTTATAATGCAATAAGATTTCTCCTTTAAATCATTTGAAAAAAAATGGATAGTAGACATATATATATATTATTAGGTAGGCCAATCAGAGACCTTGCATAATGAAGGCGTTTTTGGAAGATAAATATTCGCGTATTGTAACCAGGCCTATGCAGAAATGACCTAAGTTGTATCGCTGGTTTACTGTTGGCTAAACCAAATCCCTTCATTGATATCCTTACTGTAATCTGGATGAAACGATTACTTACGAACGCATTTCGAAGCATTGGGATACGTCCATTTTCTGAATCCGTCGCAAAGGTGTTTCACCTCCAGGTCCAGTCTGTAGCCAGGTGCACACACGTATTCGAGCTGGTCGTCGTACACGTAAGGCTGGCCGTACACCGGTACGCGTGAAGAGTTTCCGTCCTTTCTCGTAACCTCAATTCGACTCAAGTTAGGTATTTCGGGTGGTGGAGGGCACGGATTTGCTGTAATTATATTACATGAATTACAGCATTGCAGACAACTTGTTAATTGAAGCTGCGTAAGACGATTTGTGATTATAGGGAAGTCCAACAATATCGTTTCGGAGCTAACACCCGATGTCAAGTGATCGTCTCGCTATTCATCCGACCTATAATATAGTTGCATATTTCTAAATAGACTCCAGCCTTGAGACCACAATAAGAACAACGCCAACTTCGGAATAAAATACAGTTAGGAATAAGGCGTAAAAATGACGAAATCGGAATCAGACCTAAATGGCAAAAACCTTTTATCTAGCTCCAAACATCACCCATAACTAACACCAACTCCTCGAATATTTTGAACCCTATCCTAATTGCTAACACCACCAACTACCGCCTATAAGCCGAAACAGAGGCAACAAATCCGGGGCCAAAACAGCGGCACACAAATGTCGACAGCAAACGGCCAATGCCAAACATGTGTCCCTCAATCATCCCATACCCTTTCGCTATAGTCCTGGGCGTAATTTTGACTTATTCCGATTAATTTGGAGCTTAAATCGACATGTTTATGTCTTATCTAGACTATTTTAGATCTTATTCTGTCGTGGTCATTAATGCGAATTTGGCGTTATTATGTCGGTGGTGTTAGTAACAGGGCTGCGGAGTCGGTTAAAAACAACCCGAGTCCGACTCAGGCCAAAAAAACACACCATATTCCGACTCCGGCCGAATGTAAGATTTTGCCGAGTCCCGAGTCCAGCGCTGATTCTACAGCCTGTATTTTACCCATTTACCCAACTAAATTAAGGTGGATTTTCTGCAATCCACTCATATTGGTGTCATAATTGATCCACCCGCATTACATGGTTTAAAAATACTTCACATTTGCTATTACACTTTTACAACTTACATTTTGCCGCCTTAACAGTTTTAAAATTTGATACTGCGCATGCGCACGTCAGACTCGGGAATCGGGTAGTTTTACGCGGTCTTACTCGAGTCCCGGGTCCCGAACCTTCCATGGCGCACCAGTGCGCCGCGGCGCCCCGGTTGAGAAACGCTGTTCTAAAGTAACTCATGACGATTCTTCGTGTACGCACCTCTGTTAATGCAGGTCAAACCACACTCGTAGTCACACACACAGTCTTCAGCCTCGAAGCAGTTTTCCTTGTTTTCCGGACTTTTACAAGAAGCTGGCGAGCATTGTCGGCCACTCGATGTCGTCGCAGGGTCATTGTTGGGTTGACAAGTTTCGGCTTAAAAACATCGGACGTTTTACTTTGCAACGTAACTTGAAAAACAGTTTGTAAAAACGGCACAACCCATAAAGGCCTAACGAAAAACTTAGTAATGGGCATAACAAATATAAACAAATCGGAGCTAATCCCAAACCAAACGCATAGCATACTTACTCGCACGATATTCAGGTGGTTTTGGTGCCCATTCTTAACGGATATTGGGATTTCTGCATTGATATGCAATATAACGCAGCATTTTTTTGTGTTTGTTGGTTTAAAACTCAATTTTTTAAAAAAGTTTTAAGACATCTGTTTTTAAGGTGAAGTATCACACGGCGTCTCGATGTTCAAAACCCTGTCATGCCATAATGTAAAACGTTGTATGAAACGAAGAATATACGCGCGAAGCTCGAACAAAAATTGCGTTTACATATAGTTAAACTGCAAAAAAAAAGTTCGACAAGTAGGCTGCTCAGGACGACATTTGGCACGTGGGTCTAAACCACTCTGAGACAATATATAAATTCCAAGCCACATGTACTTTTAAAACAAATGAAATGCAAATGAATGTACGGCTATAAATGCAAATTAATATACGGCTATGTGCAATGAATGTACAGTTATCACGCGGCCCACAACGCTATGATAACACTAAAATATTCAAAAGTGACTCGCGGACCACTAAAGATGCCTCTGCGGGCCACAGTTTACTAACGCTGGGTTAGACGGTCTGACATTTTGCCATAAACAGCGAGTATCGGAACAGAAAACGAAATATAGGTCTTATCTAGTTGTCCCTCTAGGTGATTTGATAGACATTTTCCTTATTTATTTTTTAGATTTATAGGGGGACGTGACGCATTGAGCACAGATAAAAAATATAGATTACATATCTTATTGATATATTGTCATTTATCAAGTTGTGGGGCGCATTGACCCAAAAGTTAAGATTAAAATACGTAAAACTTGCTCACAAAAGACTTACAATGATTTTTGCTTATTGAGGCTTTAAGTTACCGATGTGTTACTTGCGGTACAACGGCCATATGCAAAGACGGTATAAATCAGGTTCATTAATTAAATTACGTTGACAACATGTAAATCGGTATGTTTCAGAGTTTAGAAAACCGCTGGTATTTACTTCATAATTTAAAGACGGAATACATTCGACCGAAGCGTAAAAAATGAATAAATATAAGGATAAGTTTGTGAACTTTCGTTGCGGAGAGCACCATAACGCAGAGGACGCTTTTTGTCTGTTAAAATGCCAAAAAATCGCGTGGAATATATACGAGAACGACAGAAGGGAAATATAATTTCCCTTTCACTATTTAAAATGGGCTAAAGAGTTTTGCGAGAAAGGGTGTGTCGCAGACTAGATCGGGACACAATCCCTAAAGTATAGCTGCTAAGGATAGGAATGACTTTACTTTCTCGAGCAAGACGTTTATTGGACAGAACGATAATCAGTACGGCAAACAACCATGCACACCAAGTGCTCGCATAAGGCTACAGCTTGTCTCTAACCAACGAGATTGCAAACCGTGCTCAAATGCGTCCGATTCTCTCGGTATCCACCCGACGAATAATATCAAAACGACACCACGCAAAAGCAAACGAAATCGACACAAAGATATCACGCAGCGCCGAGAAAACCGAGGCTGCGAAATTCACACAATGTCCTATTCCTGAGGGGAAACCGTGGCGACGGATAGCCGACCCGGACGGCAGTTCCCGCGGCCTAACACATTAGTTATGCTTCAAAGGGCTACAATAATTAAATTTGTGACATTTACCCCCTCTTAAAGACAATCCTTGCGATTGGCTTATTTAACGAAACACAAATTTAAAACGAAGTAAAAATAAAGTACAATACACACTTTAACCAAAGTTAACTTCGCGATGGCACAAAGTAAGTTTACAACACAAATTTCCAGCAAAAATTAAACAAACTACAGTCCACACTTTACCCCAACTTAAGACGACTTTGCAATGTTTACATTTCAGCCAGACACAAATCTAAGAAAACCAGCAAAATCAAGACAAACATACTAGCAAATTCGCATACATGCGACGAAATTTACCTCTCTTTAAAGCTATCTCATAATACATACATTTCAAAGCACAAATTTTAAAGATCACGAAATGAAAACCAACAAACGAGAAAACACGCATGCACATTTACAGTCGTTTAACTTTAAACAACTCGGGTCATCGCCATGACCCATTTTAATGCGCGCCACTCAATTTTGTCTCTGTCCGGTGAGGGCCGCACATATTTGGCAACCGGCGACATGTCAAACAACCTGTTGAGGTTGTTCGGCGTAATGACTTTGCTTCCAACCTGAACCACCTTCGAAAACGCCCGTAGACCATCCGCAATGCACAAGAACTCCAGTTCCACGTCATCCTCTGAGTAAGAGGTGCAAAGTGTGACCCCGTTTCCTGCTTTTCGAACTCCAATATCTTCGAATTGTCGGCCGCTTCCAATGATTCGAGACTCGACGGAACGTCTTCAACCCACCGTTCGCTTGTCGCTTCTAAAGCCTCGCTGTACAACTGAGCGTCATCACAACGCCTTTCGTTTTCCGCTTCCGAAGCCTCGCTGTACAACTGAGCGTCATCACAACGCCTTTCGTTTTCCGCTTCCAAAGCCTCGCTGTACAACTGGGCGTCATCACAACGCCTTTCGTTTTCCGCTTCCGAAGCCTCGCTGTACAACTGAGCGTCATCACAACGCCTTTCGTTTTCCGCTTCCAAAGCCTCGCTGTACAACTGGGCGTCATCACAACGCCTTTCGTTTTCCGCTTCCAAAGCCTCGTCGTACAACTGACCTTCCTCAGTAGAACTCTTCCCGGTCACTTTTCCGTCAACCAAGCTTCCTAAACTGCCCTTGCCAGGCGCGGCAATTTCTTTGCTGTTCATCGCATTTTTCGCGACAAGCGACGGATGCAAAGCGTCTGTGTATTGCATCTTTGTGTCACATATTCCTGTGGTAGGCATCTCTTCAAACGCTTCTACTTGCTTGTCCACTTTGACTTGTCGATCTCGCCACTTTTGTTTCGTAGTCTTCTCTTGACTATCATCGGAAGTATCCGGCCTATTTTCTTTTTTCTTGAATTCGACCAGCTTTAATAGGACTGGTCTCCGATGCTCAAGTTGAGCTATTTCAACTTCCAACCGATTCATCTCTAATCGAAACTCGTTTTCTCTTCGAGCTTCTCTGGCCCGCAATTCTTCGGCGGCTGCCTCTTCTCTGGCCCGCCTTTCTTCGGCCGCTGCTTCGCGATCCAAGCGACGTTCTTCGCGTTCTGCGGCCTGCTGCACGAACTTCACCAGGTCATCACTTGTGAGTCCCATGCTCTTTCCTGCCTCGACTATCTTGTCCATTTCTACTACGTCTTGAAGAGGTCTCTAAGTCAAACCTTGTTTAAATCCCGGACGAGCCCCCAATTGTCGCAGACTAGATCGGGACACAATCCCCAAAGTAGCTGCTAAGGATAGGAATGACTTTACTTTCTCGAGCAAGACGTTTATTGGACAGAACGACAATCGGTATACGGCAAATAACCATGCACACCAAGTGCTCGCATAAGGCTACAGCTTGTCTCTAACCAACGAGATTGCAAACCGTGCTCAAAATGCGTCCGATTCTCTCGGTATCCACCCGACGAATAATATCAAAACGACACCACGCAAAAGCAAACGAAATCGACACAAAGATATCACGCAGCGCCGAGAAAACCGAGGCTGCGAAATTCACACAATGTCCTATTCCTGAGGGGAAACCGTGGCGACGGGTAGCCGACACGGACGGCAGTTCCCGCGGCCTAACACATTAGTTATGCTTCAAAGGGCTACAATAATTAAATTTGTGACAGGGTGTTTAAGATACCATACAACCAAATGTGTAGAAACTCGCCCTTGTTTTTAATTATGGGTATTTTAGCAAAAATAAGCCGCCGGCCGGATTACTTCGCTTGGCGGGCCGTATGTTGCCCATGTTTGCTTTAGACGAATGCTTTATAATAAAACTGTTTTTATAGTAAAGTCTCAGTATATTGAAAAAAAGTTTGGTTAAGAATACTTTGTCTTATCGAAACTACGAACGTGAAATAATTTATAGTTTTTATTCTATCGAAAGTGAATCCAAGAGGGTTTTCTGGGTTCTGCATTGCCTGAAAATCGTGAATTTATATGGTGGCTATAAATTAACATTTAAATTACATTTGAGTCCCGTTTAAATCCCTGTCTGAGCAGAACAACGCATTCCAATGTGATATCAGCACCCAAAACAGCATGAGACAACGTAAGTCGCAATCAAGTCACGTACTTCGCTAAACAGGACGAGGGTAAGCTAAGGGCATTGGCTTTGTTGTACCAAGTTGTAAGAGGTGTTTCAATTGAACAAACTGCCCTAAAACTATTTTACTTGGTAAAATGTAGACGGTGGATTCATTATTAACATTATCATGCTATGGTCGTTTTACTCGACAGACATTACGTTTTATTTTACCAAACGGAATGCTTCAGCCAACAAAGGTTGTCTCGTACTATACGTTTGCTGAAAAGTGCGATCCATTTATCAGTGCTTTCATGATACTAGTATGGCGGCGGTGCCATCGTAAAACCAAATATACCGGCATTTGTAGTAAAACAATAATAATAGCGTGAGTTGAAGCTGGAAAACAACTATTTTATGCTAACGCAAAGTAAGGCAGTATACTATAATATGGCCTTGAAAGGTTCCTCAAAATGGCCATTGGTTTTTAATGGTTGGTGCCTAATATCTATTGGAGAGAAAATAAAGAACAATTAACCGGACATCCCTACACCCACAAATACAAATCCGATCAAATAATAATGTCTTCCACCTACTGGGATCAACACACGTTCTCCCGCAAGCGCGGTCGCACAGACACGAAAGCTGTTTCTTCTCTGCTGTGGCGCAGTCGTCGTCGGTCAGACAGGTTTTGCCGCATTCAAGTCGCTTCTGTTTCACCGCAACCGCGTCTCGTATACCGCAAGCGACTGCAGGGCAAAACGCGTTAGTTGAATTTAAGGCTTCGCTTCTGTTCACCGCAAGCGCCTGCAGGGCAAAACGCGTTAGTTGAATTTAAGGCTTCGCTTCTGTTCACCGCAAGCGCCTGCAGGGCAAAACGCGTTAGTTGAATTTAAGGCTTTTTGGTTTTGGTTCGCAAACTCTTGCCCGTTCTTCTGCTTATGTCGGAATGGTTAGAGAAAAAGTCCTGGGACCTTCAAAATGCTTTGGACCGACTACAAACAGTTCCTGGTGTAATGGTAGGTAAAGAACAACCTTTCCACCCTTGTTTGTTTTTGAGAACTTCTTTTCTACCGTTTTTTATTTTTGGAGAATAGCTCTGTATTTAACGTAAAAAAAAATCTCTGTGGCATTCTAAAATGTTTACTAGGGTTTTAAAACAAAATAATTTTATAATGCAATAAGATTTCTCCTTTAAATCATTTGAAAAAAAATGGATAGTAGACATATATATATATTATTAGGTAGGCCAATCAGAGACCTTGCATAATGAAGGCGTTTTTGGAAGATAAATATTCGCGTATTGTAACCAGGCTTGTGCAGAAATGACCTAAGTTGTATCGCTGGTTTACTGTTGGCTAAACCAAATCCCTTCATTGATATCCTTACTGTAATCTGGATGAAACGATTACTTACGAACGCATTTCGAAGCATTGGGATACGTCCATTTTCCGAATCCGTCGCAAAGGTGTTTCACCTCCAGGTCCAGTCTGTAGCCAGGTGCACACACGTATTCGAGCTGGTCGTCGTACAGGTAAGGCTGGCCGTACACCGGTACGCGTGAAGAGTTTCCGTCCTTTCTCGTAACCTCAATTCGACTCAAGTTAGGTATTTCGGGTGGTGGAGGGCACGGACTTGCTGTAATTATATTACATGAATTACAGCATTGCAGACAACTTGTTAATTGAAGCTGCGTAAGACGATTTGTGATTATAGGGAAGTCCAACAATATCGTTTCGGAGCTAACACCCGATGTCAAGTGATCGTCTCGCTATTCATCCGACCTATAATATAGTTGCATATTTCTAAATAGACTCCAGCCTTGAGACCACAATAAGAACAACGCCAACTTCGGAATAAAATACAGTTAGGAATAAGGCGTAAAAATGACGAAATCGGAATCAGACCTAAATGGCAAAAACCTTTTATCTAGCTCCAAACATCACCCATAACTAACACCAACTCCTCGAATATTTTGAACCCTATCCTAATTGCTAACACCACCAACTACCGCCTATAAGCCGAAACAGAGGCAACAAATCCGGGGCCAAAACAGCGGCACACAAATGTCGACAGCAAACGGCCAATGCCAAACATGTGTCCCTCAATCATCCCATACCCTTTCGCTATAGTCCTGGGCGTAATTTTGACTTATTCCGATTAATTTGGAGCTTAAATCGACATGTTTATGTCTTATCTAGACTATTTTAGATCTTATTCTGTGGTGGTCATTAATGCGAATTTGGCGTTATTATGTCGGTGGTGTTAGTAACAGGGCTGCGGAGTCGGTTAAAAACAACCCGATTCCGACTCCCGAGTCCGACTCAGGCCAAAAAACACACCATATTCCGACTCCGGCCGAATGTAAGATTTTGCCGAGTTCCGAGTCCAGCGCTGATTCTACAGCCTGTATTTTACCCATTTACCCGACTAAATTAAGGTGGATTTTCTGCAATCCACTCATATTGGTGTCATAATTGATCCACCCGCATTACATGGTTTAAAAATACTTCACATTTGCTATTACACTTTTACAACTTACATTTTGCCGCCTTAACAGTTTTAAAATTTGATACTGCGCATGCGCACGTCAGACTCGGGAATCGGGTAGTTTTACGCGGTCTTACTCGAGTCCCGGGTCCCGAACCTTCCATGGCGCACCAGTGCGCCGCGGCGCCCCGGTTGAGAAACGCTGTTCTAAAGTAACTCATGACGATTCTTCGTGTACGCACCTTTGTCAATGCAGGACAAACCACACTCGTAGTCACACACACAGTCTTCAGCCTCGAAGCATTTTTCCTTGTTTTCCGGACTTTTACAAGCAGCTGGCGAGCATTGTCGGCCACTCGATGTCGTCGCAGGGTCATTGTTGGGTTGACAAGTTTCGGCTTAAAAACATCGGACGTTTTACTTTGCAACGTAACTTGAAAATCAGTTTGTAAAAACGGCACAACCCATAAAGGCCTAACGAAAAACTTAGTAATGGGCATAACAAATATAAACAAATCGGAGCTAATCCCAAACCAAACGCATAGCATACTTACTCGCACGATATTCAGGTGGTTTTGGTGCCCATTCTTAACGGATATTGGGATTTCTGCATTGGTATGCGATATAACGCAGCATTTTTTTGTGTTTGTTGGTTTAAAACTCAATTTTTTAAAAAAGTTTTAAGATATCTGTTTTTAAGGTGAAGTATCACACGGCGTCTCGATGTTCAAAACCCTGTCATGCCATAATGTAAAACGTTGTATGAAACGAAGAATATACGCGCGAAGCTCGAACAAAAATTGCGTTTACATATAGTTAAACTGCAAAAAAAAAGTTCGACAGTTAGGCTGCTCAGGACGACATTTGGCACGTGGGTCTAAACCACTCTGAGACAATATACAAATTCCAAGCCACATGTACTTTTAAAACAAATGAAATGCAAATGTACGGCTATAAATGCAAATTAATATGCGGCTATGTGCAATGAATGTACAGTTATCACGCGGCCCACAACGCTATGATAACACTAAAATATTCGAAAGTGACTCGCGCACCACTAAAAATGCCTCTGCGGCCCACAGTTTACTAACGCTGGGTTAGACGGTCTGACATTTTGCCATAAACAGCGAGTATCGGAACAGAAAACGAAATATAGGTCTTATCTAGTTGTCCCTCTAGCTGATTTGATAGACATTTCCTTATTTAGAACTATAGAAACACCAAAAAAACTACAGTTTAATACAACAAAGGGGCGTTAAAGTTGTTATGATGGTCGAGGAAGCAACAAAAGAACGTAAGGCAACAAGTTAGCTGCATTAATTGCGATTGGTATGGGAATGTCACATAGTCCGTGACATCTATTGAAACGACACATTATTACGAAGCTTATTTTAGTTTTCTTGTTTAGGATTTACTGCTCAAACGAACTTAAACTGTCGACACATTTTTAGCGGTTTAATTTTAATTACAAAACAAAAAGTAACAATTATAAATGAATTTTACTAGTAAGAAAATAGTGGTGTTAAAACTACACAGTGTGGCTCATTTACCAATGAAGTGATACTTAGAACTTAAGGACGCTTCTTTTCTTCTAATGTATTCGTTGTTTTATTGAAATGCGTGGCATAGCTTATAGCAAACTACAGCAGTACCGGTACCTTGCTTATGTTTAGTTTTGGCATATTAATTGCTGTATGTTTTAGAAAACTATATTGTCGTTTAGTTGTTTAACCGGATTAGGTCATCTGCCATACTCAGCCTTAAACTTCAGCAGTGTCTCCAGTGCGAAAATGCGACTTTCGCAGCATCTCCAGACCGTTTGCGCACCTAACATACGCAATTTACGCATGCTAACTTATGGAATCAGCTATCTACCAAAATTTAGCAATGAACCTGAACAATGTACATAGATCTTGGAAAACACAGACAAGGAGAAGCTGTTTGAATAAAACGCGCACTTTCGTATATTTTGGTATGATTTGTACTGATTCGTTACTTACAAAGTTTATATTTCAACCAAGACTATGCTATATCATTCATAAAACATTCACGATCATTAATCGAAACATTTTTAAAGTATCGAAGTATGCCTTTGAAATGACACTGATTGTAAATAATTTTGGCCTCACCTCTGCATGTTCCAATTGCGGCCAAATAGAGTAACAGCAGCGCGTTGGCAAAATCCGAAACCTTCGACAGCATTTTGCCTTAATGAGCAACAAGCGAAGCGCGCTGATTTAGGCTTCGCTTTTAAAGTGGAGTACTTGTAAAACATCAAAATTATCCGCAGGCCTTTTAGTGCGCACATGCTAATCACAATAGCTAATCTTGGTTGCAATGAGTTTGAGAATTCCGATCATTTTTAGCGACTTGCTAAACTGCTTTTTAATGCTGAACAAGGTGGTTCATTACTTAAAACGTCATTTTCTCTGGTCATTCAAATTTTCGTTTTTCAAATTGACGCAGGACTTTAGGAGTCATTTCAAACGTAATGCTTAGTTGCCCAAACCAAATGCCACTAAAGAGACTAATATACGATACAGAAATAAAATACAAAAAAACACAAAGAAAAACATTGTTTTGCCATTATTATTTTGTCAGCATCGCTGTATTAAACTTAAAGCCACCGCTATAAGCAAACGAAAACTGACTAAAGTCCAAGTCAAGTTATTTGTGTAATAACTTGAGTCCAAGTCAAGTCTTTTGCAAAAATAACAAGTCAAGTCCCAGTCCAAGTCATCGGTTGCCCAAGTCAAGTCCCAGTCAAGTCATTATGAGAGCAAGACAATTTCAAGTCATGTCTTTAATATAAAAGTAAATTGTTAAACTATTAAAATTGGTAAACTCGTCCGATTATAAGCAACAACTTAACTAAAAAAATATCACGAACGCAATATACAGCAATAAAGTGTTTAATGTGCAAAACTTAAGATATATTTTAATTAAAAACACATAAATTAATCCCAAGTTATTTAAAAAAATGACTTAAGTCCAAATCAAGTCATTTTTCCAAAAGACTTAAGTCAAGTCATGTCATTTAAAAACAGTGACGTAAGTGCACTTAAGTCAAGTCAATGACTGAAGTCATTACAACAATGAAAGCAAGTAAATCGATGAGCGTGGAAAATTGCAATAAATAACCCAATTTTAGAAAAAATCCTTATGACAGCATTTACGTTAAACTAGATTCTTTTCAAATCAATTAAAAAAGTCCAAGGCAGTTATTTGTTCACAAAACAACCTTTTAGGGGGCCCTTTGCAAAATGTTGCCTATGGAATCTTCCCTTTTTCACCAGGTAGCACCAACCATTAATAAAAATAAACGGCTTGATTGGGTCTGTTGAAGAAGATATTATTTTTTACTAACAGGACTGCTAAGATTTTTGAGCAAACGTTTTTGTGCAAATGGTTATGGGAAACCAATCCAAGACCCACAATGGAAAATGGCCAATTCGTTATCGTTCATTTTCTTGTTGTATTTGCTCGCTCCGCTTTTTATTTTGACGAATTTTGACGAAAATCGTAATCACTTCTAAATACCACATGTAAACCTACCAAAGATAGATCGCTTAAGTATATAAGGCACAAAACGAAATGTTCTGTATTTGGGGATACTGCAGTCAAGCTTAATTATTGAATGACTGTATGTTAAAACAATCTGTCCAAAAAGACGGATCCTATATCTGTAGGAAAGTCAAATGATAATTTGTTTAATTGTGTTGCCTAATTTGTAAATAACACGGTGTACAGTTTCGACATACAGCTTTTATATGTGTCATGTTAAAGTATAGTCAACTTACTCATTATAAATAGTTTGGGTATGCATTAAAGGAGCGCAATTGCTATCGCTAATAGGTGGGCGACATCCGTCAGTGGAGGTGCCGCGACTTAATCATACCAGGCATGACTTTTATTGGTGGGTGTCGAATATTGCCGCTGCAAACATGTATTAGTAAAAGCTTATTTCATGTATCAGAAAGTGATCCTATAGACAATTTATTAAGGTGAAACTTTAGGTCATCAGTCTCAAAGAAAATCTAGGTTCGTTAAATAAAACAGTCGAGTCTAACGACTTTAATAAGTTTTTTTTAGTTCATGTAACAGGTCATGTTTAACCTCCGCGCGGTTTAGCACAATATTCATAACATATGATCACACTAATCAAATTTTTGAGGCTCTTGATTTGGTGAATCAAGGCATTCTGTCTAAAGCAGAAACATTGTCCTAGTCGAGGGTTAAACCCAAACTAAGAACGGCCTCCGCTGACCAAGCATTATAACTGACAATTTTGCTGGTGAAATGCTCAGTTTTTGGGCATTTAGTTAAAACGGTTGTTAATCAGGGCTAGACCTAGGATTTTTTGTAGAAAATTAGTCTAATTACACTTCAGCAAAAAAAGCCCGGATTGCGAAAAATTGCCTTATTTAGGTTTGCAATTGTACACTAAGTGTCATCCAGCATAATGAAGGTGTAATTTTTTAAACGCGATGTAAACGTTAATCTACTTTGTGATGTTTGTCAAATGAGACCGTTGATGTTATGTCCAGGTTCAATGCATGCAAATGAATGAGGGTTTCAGGTTACGCATGGAGCGTTATGCTGAAACTATCTCGTAAAAATAGGAACATATTAGGTACAATAGCGAACAAACTTGCATTTACGCAGGTAAAATAATAAAAATGTCTGGGTAACCTCGCCGTTGTGTGAAAACATCAAAATCAGTGTGATTAAAATTAAAACACAAAAAAAATCTCACCGACGCCCCTAATTGGCACACATTTCAATCGTATTGAAACCGGCGGTTATTTACGGACCCTTTGAATTCAGAAATCTATTTGTGTGTGTTTTATTTGGATGGCCTATTTAGATTGACATTATACCTGCAAAACAGATATTATGAAAGCAAGAAATTGGAGGTAAAACGAGTAATGATAAACTAATGTTGTAAAACTTTCCGAATTCGCTAATGCTTCAAACCTAGAGGGATTAACACAGAAATGGATGTTAAGGTACACATGCTAATGTGGATTCTGGCGGCTTGTCATATTGTTGAGAATGGTAAGTTCTGATATTTGCTTCGTTATCTCGCATTGTTGTGCAAAACAATGTCGTTAACTCGTATAGTTGTGCAAATCAAAAAATTCAAACTCAAAAAAGATAAAAATTTGATTAGCCGAAAATTTGTTCTCAGGACTTACTTGTTTTTGGACAAGATCTATATACATTTATGAGGCCGAAAAAGCGATGTTTGTTTGGGTCTTGCATAATGCTTACGAGGGTTTAATTACACAGGGGTCTGTCAATGTTGTTTATTTGGTAGGAAGAGGAAAAGACAAAACAAATCCAAGTAGACAAAAATCAAATATAGTGATAGAATGGAAGGTTAAATGTTAGTTATCGTAGTGTTTTTAACTTATCCCTGCACATTTGTTTCAAGAGGGTACAAATGTAAACAAACTAAAAACACCATTGCATACAGCCTTTGGTGGTGAGATATTTTGGATTGCATGTGAAACAGGAATAAGAAATAGTTTTCGTTTTATTTTGTGATCATTTTGGGGTTACCTCAGTGAGTTTGGAATCCATTTCAGGGTGAAAATTTAGTAATTATCGCAATTTTTTGTTATAAATCATCGTGCTTGATTTTACAAGGGTCATTATATGTTTCTCTATCCACATCTTGTCCTAGCAACATTTTCCAAGCCGCATTCGTCACGTAAAATAAACATCTTGGTTGTAAAATTCACATAAAAAATATTTTGCATGGTACAAAAAAATGGTACCTCACTTCCAATTAGGTAAGCAATTCACTTCTAATTACTCTCTTCAAAACTATAAATAATAGGTCAAAGAGGAAAATATTCGGCTTATATATGTTTTGCTTGCAGAAACGTGAAGCAAATGTAGACACGTAACAAATAGCCTAAGCCTACAAAGTGAAGTGAATAATATTTAAACCCTGATCAATAATTCTATTTATAGCGTCCAATTGGTATATTATACCCCAGTTGACAACACATGCAACATCCACAAGCATTTTAAGAACATAGAATATTATTATTGGGAACAAACCAATTTCTGAAGTTTTTGTTATTAATTTTACCTAGCTTTTTGTCTGATTCGTAGTTCCCTGCACAACTCTGCCAACTGCTACACAAGGAACTCTATCTCCATCATCACTTCCTGTTGGTGGTTATGCCACAGGTTCTACGGTTGTCATAACGTGCAACGCTGGATATGCAACGTCAGCTTCTACAGCAACTTGTCAAAGCGACGGGACTTTCGATGTTACTGCATTGACATGCACTGGTAACGGATTTATTATAACCATTTATAATAAGAAAACTCCGAAACTGGCCGAAATACAGAATAAGTTGCTTGAAGATTTTTGGTAAAAGCCGTTCAACACGAACGAAATAAGTGATCCCCTTAATATGGTATTTGTTAAAGAGAAAACATCACGTGTATGTCTAAATATGATAGGTAAATACCATAAATATCATCGAATACCACTCCATTGGTCCACTATATAATTAAGCGAACATTCACTGTATAATAATGTTGTGTTTTTTGTAAAGCTCCCGACCATAATACGATATTTCAAAAAGTAATATGGTTACTTGTGTTTATAATATCAGTGCTAACAATACACTAATTATTAGTGCAAACTAAGCGCGATTGTTTTACTGATTTTTACAACTAAATCAGCCGTATAGTTTTCTTAGGAGACCATTTTAAATTGTATTTACTTTTTCCGATTAAACCAGTAAACAACAGTTATACTTAGGTTTAAATAATTAGTTTTCTGCGTCGTTTCAACATTACATTCTATCATATTTATTATATTTTTATGCGAGAGAAACTGAGTGCGGCAACATTCCCTTAAAGTATGTTACTCGGGGTACAACGCTTTCGTATTTCATTTATCAATATATATTCGAAACATGACAAATAAAAAAATATATACACTAGGGCTTACATTTTCGAGGCAAACTACATCGTGATTCAATGTTTTTTCTATGGGTATTGTTTTTAATTGACCTACTAATTTCAAGAAGGCTGTGTTGCATGTATAATATTTATCTACAGCTGCCACATGCGCCGCTCCACCGACGACCCTCACCCAAGGTGCTTTCCCATACCCCATTCCAAGTGGTGGCTATACTGGCTCAGTGTCAATTATCTGCAGCAGTGGGTTTAAGGTAGCTGTTGGTTCACCTTCTTCTTCGCTTTGTATTTCAACCAACACCTGGGATCCGGACTCTCTAGTTTGCACTGGTATTCTCTTTGGTCAAATATTTCATTAAAACTGTTACTGTTTCAGCATTAATTATAATGTACGAAGTGTTTTTACATTATCATGTCAGAAATTATTTTTCAAATCACGTTTACTCCATTGGCGCTTGATGCTAGTTTGCAGAAAGTATAGATAGGAGTTTTCAATTATCAAGCTTTTGCTATGTGCGTGTAAACCGCTGTGCTATTAAATTAATACACAGCAGTATCTATTTGAAGAATAACTAAAACCCTTTCGGTTTGCATTGAAGTTATATTGTCCTCGTAGAATATAAAGTCTCATTTCACTTACAAACTTTATACTTCAAACCAGTTGAAACCATTAAAAGTTAAACCAACAGCTATATGGATCCTTAAATGACGCAAATAAGTGTTTGGCAAAAAATTGGGTTTTGTTTGATTCGAAACGCCAAAAAGGGAATATGTGTAGTCCTAAAAAATATAAATTTGTATTTGCGTGCAGCTACATTGACTTCGTTAAAAGCTTGTGTTAATTATTTTTTTGTTATTGTAACTCAGGGATCGGCAACCTTTTTTAGCGAGCGCGATTTTGTTGAATGCACCGGTATTTCTTTTACATTTCTTGCAAGTTTATATTTCATTTCCGAAAATATAAAAATGTTAAAACATATATGGTCACATTTTGAATACGTTTTCCGTTTTATCGTGACGCACTTGGCGGCCTTCCATGGCGCAATGGTAAAGAACCGATCTCAGTGAAAAGACAGTATCAAAACGTAAATAAACCGGACGTAGAATAAATAATCGCGCGAAGCGCGAAAATTCTTCGCACTTACGTAGTTAACATAGCCAAAAAGTATGTGAAATGGACTCGTGGCCAATTTGTCAAAGAGGCGGCGGGCCGTATGAATTATATAGGAGGGCCAGATCCGGCCCGCGGGCCCTAGGTTGGCGACCCCTGTTGTAACTCTATCGTCAAAAAGTAAAGATTGGAAGACTAGCAATAATGCTAATTTTCGTAACAATTATTTAACTTTAACATAACAATTATTTAAATTTAACGTAACCATTATTTAACTATACAAAACCATGCATTCGTAGCAATGATGCTAAGAAAAAACATAATTTTTTTTTGTCGATTTAACTGATATTTTACAATTATTTTCTAGAATTCTAAGGGGCAAATTAAGTGGCAAGGCATTTTTCAAAATTGTATAGCGAAAATATTACCAACTTGTCTATTTGATTATTAGTTGCCTGCACAACTCAGCCAACTGCTATACATGGAACTTTATCTCCATCACTTCCTGCTGATGGTCATGCCGCTGGTACTTCAGTTGCCATAACATGCAACCCTGGATATTCAACATCGGCTTCTACCGCAACTTGCCAAAGCGACGGGACTTTCGACCTTACTGCATTGCCATGCACTGGTAATGGATTAATTAAAACCATTTATAAGGAGAAAATTCCGAAACTAGTCGAAATACAGAACAATTTGCTTGAAGATTTTTGGTAAAAGCCGTACAACACGAACAAAATAATTGATCGCCTTTTATTATGGTATCCTATGAAGAGGTGAAACATCGGGCGAATGGCTAAATATGATAGGTGAATACTATAAACATTTAACAACTATCACCTAATATCACTCCTATATAATTGAGCGAACATTCACTGTATAATAATGTTGTGTTCGTTTATGAAGCTCCCGACCATAAAACGATATTTACAAAACGTAACAGTGCTAACAATACACAAATTATTAGTGCGAACTATGCGCGATTGTTTTACTGATTTTTACAATTAAATCAGCCGTAGTTTCCTTCGCGCGATTATTCATTCTACGTCCGGTATATTTACGTTTTGATACTGTCTTTTCACCGAGATCAGTTATTTACCATTGCGCAATGGAAGGCCGCCAAGTGGGTCACGATAAAACGGAAAACGTATTCAAAATGTTGACCATATATGTTTTAACATTTTTATATTTTCGGCAATGTAATATAAACTTGCAAGAAATGTAAAAGAAATACCGGTGCATTCAACAAAATCGCGCTCGCTCAAAAAAAATTATCAACACAAAGTAACCTTAATATTTTTTTACTATTTTCTGATTGGGTGTTACTTGCAATTCTAGGTGCGGAGGTAAGCACAGAAGCTTTATAAACGAACAAAATATTATTATTTTTTATTGTTCGCTTAGCCTTAGTTATATAGTTGGCCAATAGAGTCAAATAAGATAATAAGCTTTGAATAATTATAGTATTGCGACAACTGTATTGTTTTAAATAATTTTTTAACACACTTTTATGGTTTTTCGTATTTATTAATTCTAAGCTTTGATTAAAAAGATATTAAAAGGTGATCGAATGTTATGTTGAACCAACGCAGATAACGAATTATTTAAAACTAACGTAAATAACGCTGTGGTTAACTGGTCAAATCGGAAAAAGTAAATACAATTTATAATCGTCCCCTAAAGGAAACTTCTAGACGTTTCAAAGCGACGGGACTTTCGACGTTACTGCATTGACATGCACTGGTAACGGATTTATTAAAACCATTTATAATGAGAAAATTCAAGTTGCTTGAAAATTTTTGGAAAAGGCCGAACATACAAGACGAACAAAAAAATTATTCCCCTTACATTGTGGTATTTGTTAAAGAAGTGAAACATCAGGCGTTTGGCTGAATATAATTGTTATAAATATTTAAAGCCCATCATCAAATATCACTCCATTGGTCATCTGTTTAATTAAGCAAACATTCACTGTATAATAATGTTGTATTGGTTTATAACGCTCCCGACCATAAAACGGTATTTCCGAAAAGTAACATGGTTACTCTGTGTCTATAACAGTGCTTATCAACCGGTTGTATCGTACACCCCAAGGTGTACCATACTTTTTAAAGGGTGTACCAGTTATATGGGTTGTACAGGTCCCGGTTTTAAGGCCTTGTCCCTGTATCCCGCCCGGTTAACCAATTTGTCCCGGATTTTTCAATTTAAAATTTATAAAAAAGAAATTAAAAAATGTAAAAACTCTTGAGTTAGCCATTCAGCAATTCTTTGTCAAAACTAAGTAATACTTGTTACTTTTTATTTTTTGTTGGTAAGGCAGACAAGCAAATTTTTTTTAATATAAATAATTATTTTTCCAGCGGGACTTACGATATATTTTTCTGGGTGTGAGGTTGCTGGGGCTAGTTTATATTTACTGTGTGGTGAGTAAAAAAATTAAATGGATACTGTTCGGCGGGTGCTGGGATATATCTTTTTAAGGAAGGTAAGCAAGCGCCGTCACAAACCGGTCACCGTCAAGCAATTTTTATTTCCAAGGATTTTTTTCACGTATGACGTAGTTTGGTGCCGGTATTATTTGCTTAAATGTTACGCAAGTCTAAACAATTGCTGCTACAACTTAAAGTTTAACGTTTGTTAGAAATTCTGGATCGATAAAGGTCGCGGGTTTCCAACATTATAAATCAAATTGAAGTAATAGGCTAACATACTGACTGCCTTAATCCAAATAAGTTATAATGTTTTCAACTTAAGACTTATATTTTAAAAACTTCTTGATGTCTGTTACCACGCAAAATTCAGATTCACAAAACGTCGCATTTAATTCGGCGGTTTTAATCGTAGTCAATTATCAGTTTCGAACGAGATTTTACTTACGTTGGACGCAGCATGGTACCAGGATTATATATTTGCTGAATATCACGCAATGCGAACAATGGCTGCTATGCAACTTAAGGTTTTACGTTTAGGACTGGTAGCCTACCCTATTGATATATGTCACTGGTTTTCGTTTCGTAAAAGATGTTTGACGTGCTTAGCCGTATTTAGTCGTTTCATTTCAAATAAGCACTCATTATTTTGCAATTTTGTTTCAACAAAATGTAAAATTTTAGTTTGCGAAGACGAACAATCTGATGTTTCACAGTCACGCAGATAAATGCGATAATTTACAACACGCCATCCGATTAAATGCCGCTTCGCCTTAAATAAGTGATGAAATTTTGTATTTGTATAAAGGTATACTTTCCTATACTTGCAGCCCTGATTATCCTTATTCCGATTAGGATTATTACAAATTCAGTGTATTGCGTGGACTGGGGTGTATAGGCTTTGAGTAAACGTAGAAAGGGTCTACCATTTCGAAAAAGGTTAACAAGCACTGCCTTAGACTATGACAAGTAACAGTTAGCCAAAAGCCGATCTAAACTTAGGTTGGTGTGCAGCAAAGTAGTTTTAGAGTTACAGCAGTATAGTAAATTAAACATTATTATGTAAACTGGTTGCCGCCTCGTGACAGCTATTCCAATGACACAATATTACGACGTTTACTTCAAGCTTTTTCAAACGAACTCAAACCCATTTTAGCGGTTTAATTCTAATTATAAAACGCGAACAACTATACAAAAGTATTTTACTAATAAGAATACTATTGTTAAAACAACACTATGCGGCTTTTTTACTTAGGAAATAATACTTAAAACCGGGAACGCTTCGTTGTTTCCTATAATCTATTAGTTGTTATATTCCAATCTTCACCACAGGTCCACAGGTGATGGCAAACTAAATCAGTACCTTGCTTTGCTATATTAACAGCTATATGTAGCGAAAAACTGTATTTTCGTTTAGTTGTTTTAGCAGGATTGGGCCATCTGCCATATGCAGCTCCAAACTTCGGCGAGTTCTAACGGCTGCATTTCGTCACAGCATTGACACCAAATTAGCCTACTATTTGCCCAATTAAGACCGTTGAAAGCAGTGCCTCTTTACAGTGCAGAAATGCGACTTTCGCAGCACCTCCAACACACGCAGCATGCTAACTTACCGAATCAGCTATCTACCAAAATTCAGCAATGAACCTGAAGAATATACATAGATTTTGCAAAGCACAGACAAGAAGCTTTGAAAAAAAACGTGCACTTTCGTATATTTTAATATGATTTGCACTTATTCTTTATTTACTAAGTTTATAATTCATCAAATACCATGCTCTATAGGTCTTGAAACGTCCATGATCTGTTGATGACTAATCGAAACATTTTCAAAGTATCGAAGTATGCCTTTGAAGTGACACTAATTGTAAAATATTTTGGTCTCACCTCTGCATGTTCCAAATGCAGCCAAGTAGAGTAACAAAAGTTCGTTGGCAAAATACGAAACCTTCGACAGCATTTTGCCTTTAGCAGCAAACAGCGAGGCGCGTTGATTTAGGCTTCGCTTTTTGAAATTGACGTACTTGTAAATCATCGAAATTATCCGCAGGCCTTTTAGTGCGCACATACTAATCACAATAGCTAATCTTGGTTGCAATGTGTTTAAGAATTTCGCTCATTTTTTGCGACTGGCTAAACTGCTTTTCGGTGCTAAACAAGGTGGTTTGTCACCTAAAACGTCATTTGCTCTGGCCATTAAAATTTTCGTCTTTTTCAGATTAACACTGGAATTTAGGAGTTATTTTATACGTTGTTCCTTACCCAAAGCCAAACGCCACTCAAAAGCATAATATACGACATACAAAAAACATACAAAATCATGCAAATATACAGATTATTTTGCCAGTTTTGTGCACTTAGATTTTTTAGCATCGGTGTATTAAGCTTAAAGTCAGAACCGTTATAAACACTAATAGAAATGCGAAAGCAACACTATAAACTGGGTTCTAATTCAAATTTGAAATATGTAGGAGTGCAATGGTTTGCACCTCCTTAAATCTTATGCAACCCTAGTTTCCTTGGCCGCTATGATAAAAAAGACTGGATCTCCCAAAGCAGCTCAATCTCGTGCCTTACCTCATCGGTATAGTGATTTTTCATTGTTGTAAACAAGTCATTTTGAATAGACTCAGTGAAGTCACGGTTATTCAACAAGTGGAGTACCACTTCAAGTCATTATTAGACAAAGTCAACTCTGAGTAATTTCATTGACACAATTATAAAACGTGAAACATCTAATGTTGCTAAACTCGACAAAATGTGAGCTTTAACTTAAAAATAACAAAAATGCAATTTATAGCAAGTTAATCGATGAGCGTGGAAAAATTGCACTAAATAACCAATTTTCGCAAAAAAGTCTAATGACAGCACTTAACTTTAACTATAGAGTCTTTTAAATCAATTAGTTAAGTCCAAGAAAGTCATTTGTTCAAATAACAACCTTTTAGTGGGGGCCTTTGTAGCATGTTGCATGGAACTTTCCATTTCCAGCAGATAAAATTAAAAAAAAATTACTGACTTGCGAATGCCACGGTAAAATGAAGAGGATTTTTACGCAATAAAAATGCAACCTGTAAAGTAAAAGTATTAAAATAATTGTGAAGGGATTCTCTTGTTTAGTTAGCGAAAACTAGTAAGCAACAACTTGTGCTAAGACTGGCTAGCCGGTAGGCACCAACCGCTCATCAAAAAGAAACGGCTTGGTTGGGTTTGTTAATGCAGTGGTCGGTAACCGCCGGTCCGCGATGAAATTGTTACCGGTCGGTAGCACGGTTGACAGACTAAAATTTTGTTTAAACAGGAACTGTACGTAAACACCTGGTAAAAAGTCAAAAACAATGGAATGCATTTTTGCATTTTACAAACGAGATAGATTGCTTAAGTTTATAACACACAAAACAAAATGCGCCGTATTTGTGATCCTACAGTCAAACTTAATTGTTGAATGGCAGCATGTCTGAGACAATCTGTCCAAATACACCATTATCCTTCAACTGTAGGAAAGTTAAAATGATAATTTGTTCAAGTGTGTTGCCAAACTTGTAAATGGCACGGTGTACAGTTTCGACATACAGCTTTTATATGTGTCATGTCAAAGCATAGTTAACTTACTCATTATAAATCGTTTTGGTAAGCTTTAAATGAGCGCAATTGCTATTGCTAAAATGTAGGCGACATCCGTCAGTGGAGGTGTCGCGATTTAAATCGCACCAGGCATGACTTTTATTGGTGGGTGTCGAATGATGCTGCTGCAAACGATGTATCAGAAAGTTGTCTATTTGTGATAAAAGAGTTCCTAGAGTCAATTCATTAAGGTGTAAACTTTAAATCATCAGACTCAAAGAAAAACCTATTGTTGTTAAAAACAGTCGAGTCTAACGACTTCAAGAAAACGTTTTAGGTTTATATAACAGGTCATATTTAACCTCCGCGTAGTTTAGCACAATATACATAAAATATGATCACACTAATCAAATTTTTGAGGCGCTTTTTGGTGAATCCAGGCATTCTGTCTAAATGAGCAACATTGTGCTAGTCGTGGGCTAAACCCAAACTAAAAACTGTCTCCGCTGACCATGCATTTCAACTGACAAACTTGCTGGTGAAATGCTCAGTTTTTAGGCATTTAGTTAAAACGGTTGTTAATCAGGGCAAGACCTAGGTCTTTTTTGTAGAAAATAAGACAGAAATGGAAGTTAAGGTACACATGCTAATGTGGTTTCTGGCGGCTTGTCAAATTGTTGAGAATGGTAAGTTCTGATATTTGCTTTGTTATCTCATATTTTTGTGCAAAACAATGTCTTTCAAACTCTTGGATAAATTTGATCGGCCAAAATTTATTCTCGGGACTTACTTGTTTTTTGACAAGATTTATATACATTTATGAGGCCGAAAAAGCGATGTTTATTGGTGCTTGCATAAGACTGCCGAGGGTTTAACTATACACAGAGGTTTGGCAATGTTTTTTCTTTTGGTTAGGGAAAAAAGAAAAACAAACCTAAGCAAACAAAAATGAAATATAGTGAAAATAAAAACACCATTGCATACAGCCTTTGGTGTGGTGATATTTTGGATTGCATTTGAAACAGGAATTAGAAATACATTTTGTTTAATTTTGTGATGATTTTGGGGTTACCTTAATTAATGAGTTTGGAATCCATTTCAGGGTGAAAATTTAGTAATTATCGCAATTTTTTGTTATAAATCATGGTGCTTGATTTTATAAGGGTCCTCTAATTGTAGCATCTGTTAAAGAGATGAAACATATAGGTGAGTTTATTTTCCGTTTGACACTTGTTGAGGCCGCTTAAAATTTTGTCAAAAATAAGACGTCTTTCCGCAGCTTTCTGCATGGCTGACTGAAAACAATCTATTTTGTTTGTTTGTATGATTTGAAGATCCTTGCACAACTCAGCTAACTGCTACGAAAGGAATGCTATTTCATTATTAGAAAAACTAAACGTAGGTTCGTTGGTAGCTTTCCGCGTTTATTATTTTTGGCCAACAAATTCTTAGGGATGCGCCAAACAATGCTTTGCACTTAAATTAGAAAAACAAAACAACTAAATGGCTGCTGAGATACTTGATGGACACTTAAAAGGATTAGCATTACAAAACATTTAACATTTTAGATTCGGGCAGAAATATTCTTGCTGTACTTCAAATATTTCGTTTTTAGCAAGATGTATCAATACTGCCTGCCACATAGGAGTTTGACAAATTATAATTTACCCATCTCAAATGACGTAGCTTCGTCATACCGGCAGGCAAACTGTTAATTCCAATAGACGTGAAGTGTAAAAACACCTACAGTTATTGGAATATCCTAGTTTGTATGTAAATTTAAAGATTTTAAATATATATCTTACTCATTTGATTTAATACATAACCGGAAACGTTTGGATATAACAAAGATAGAACAATTGTGGCCCGATTAATCTAATTGTGATACGTTGGTCTACTCGGCTTATCGAGTAATTTGCACTCTATAGCAACTTTTACACAAAATAAAATATGCAATTCTAAGCGAGAATTTTAAAAACCTTAGCCAATAATTAAATCAGCAATGATTATCTTCCTTGCTGTTGAAATAACTGTTTGACATTTTTTAACAATTTATTGACCAAAACACCGTATTTCGATGAGAATTTAAGAGTTTTGTTTCCTAGACTCTAAAATCACAACAATGTAAGTCTTAGTTCGTTGTTAATACAGTAGAATAATGAAATTGTTGTGTTTCATTTATTAAATTGAGTTTGTTATTTAAGCAGGTCAAGTCTGTGAAATTATATTCTTAAAATTTTACACAGCTGCTTGCACCGCTCTTCCTAGCGTGGTCCAGGGGAGTTTAAGCGGGTCCGTTGTCCCTTCTGGTGGATTTGCTGACGGCGCGACAGTCACAGTTACTTGCAATCCTGGTTTTGCTACAACCACAACAAGCACGACTTGTAGCGCTTCAACCAACACATGGTCACCAGCAACTCTGACATGCACGGGTAAAATATTTACTTTGATATACCTTGGTGTGTGAGACAAGTTGTTAATGTTTAACCTGTGTCGGGTTTATGCCAAGTATGAACTTATGCTTTTTATAATATATACTGCTGAGATGCTTAATTGACACTTAAAATAATTAGCATTACCAAATTTTAAACTGTTTTGATTCGGGCATCATCAGAAATATTCTAGCTGCACTTCAAGCTATACCTAGTTTTTAGGCATATGTATCACTACTGCCTGTCACATAGGAGTTTGTTCTGACAAATTTTAATTTGCCAATCTTAAATAATTTATCATCGTTATACCGAAAGGCAAAAAGTTAATTCCAATAGATACGTGAAGAATTATAACACTTACAGCTATTGGTTAATCCTATTTGTATGTAAATTTAAAGATTGTAAATATACATTAACAAAACATCGCTGCTTTAACTTACTCTTACTCATTTGATTTAATACATAACCGGAAACGTTTTGAATTAACAAAAAACAGAATAATTTTATCCCGATTAATCTAACACTGATACGTTTGTAAAATCGGCCGATCGAATAATTTGCACTCTTAGCAATTTTTAAGTATGCAATTCTGAGCGAAAATTTAAAAAACCTAAAAACCTTAGCCAATAATTAAATCAGCAAAGATTATCTTCCTTGCCGTTAAAAAAACTGTTTGACAATTTTTACCAATTTATTGACCAAAACGCCGGATTTCGATGAGAATTTAAGAGTTTTGTTTACTAAAATCTAAAATCACAACAATGTAAGACTCAGTTCGTTGTTAATATAATAGAATAATGAAACTATGGTGTTTCATTTATATAACGAACTTTTATAAACTTTGGCATCTCTGAAGCCAAAAATTAAATATATGTTTTAATCTTTGCTCGAACAACTCGGCCAACCTATTCCAATTCGTATTAGATAGATTTTACCTAACCACAATGCTTTTTAGATTAAAATTGATCAACATTATGATAGAACCGAGTAGTTGACAATAAAACTGAGTTTGTTATTCAAGCAGGTCAAGTCTGTGAAATTATATTCTTACAATTTTACACAGTTGCTTGCACCGCTCTTCCTAGCGTGGTCCAGGGGACTTTAAGCGAGTCCGTTGTCCCTTCTGGTGGTTTTGCTGACGGCGCGATGGTCACAGTGACTTGTAATACTGGTTTCGCTACAACTACTACAAGCACGAGTTGTACCGCTGCCACCAACACATGGTCACCAGCAACACTGACATGCACAGGTAAAATATTTACTTTGATATACCTTGGCGTGTGAGAAAAGTTATTAATGAATAACCGCTATCGGTTTATGTCAAGTATAAACTTATGCTCTTTATAAAATGTGTTGTGTTTTCAATCACGTTTGCGCCTTGCTTCTTTACAGAGTCCACATAATCACAGTTTGCTTGTTGTAACTTAGGTTGTATTTAATCGAAATCAGTAAAATGGAATGGTAACGTAGTAAGTGAACAGCCTTTTATAGGCTCACGAAGTAATTGCAAACACACCAATTACATTCCTGCAGTAGGCACAAATCAAGCGCGTACACACAAACAACGCATAACAATTAAAATAACACAATAATGCCTCGAGCCGCGTGTTCGGGAATAGCGCGGTTGCGTTCCACAACAAAATGTATGGTGCTGAGATGCTTAATTGAACACTTAAAACGATTAGCATTACCAAACTTTGAACTGCTTTGATTCGGGAATCATAAGAAACATTATAGCTGCACTTCAGGCTACTTAGCCAAATTTATCACCACTGCCTGTCACATAGGAGTTTGTCCTGACAAATATTAATTTGCCCATCTTAAATGATTTAGCATCGTTATACCGAAAGGCAAAGAGTTAATTCCAATAGAGACGTGAAGAATAAGAGCACTTACAGTTTTTGGTCAATCCTATTTTGTAGGTAAGTTTAAAGATTTCAAATAAATATCAACAAAATATCGCTGCTTTTACCTACTCTTACTCATTTGATTTAATGCATATCCGGAAACGTTTTGAATTAACTAAAAATAGAAGAATTTTATCCCGATTAATCTAATGCTGATACGTTGGACTACTCGGCCGATCGAGTAATTTGCAGTCTATAGAAACTTTTAACTACGCAATTTTGAGCGAAAATTTTAAAAACCTTAGCCAATAATTAAATGAGCAATGATTATCTTCCATGATGTCAAATATTTGTTTGACAAGTTTTACCAATTTATTGACCAAAACCCCAGATTTCGATGAGGGTGTAAGAGTTTTGTTTCTTCGTAATATTTAGATGTTACCTAACTACCATGTTGTTTAGACGAAAATTGACCGGCATTATGCTAGAACCGAGTAGTTGACAATAAAACTGAGTTTGTTGTGCAAGCAGGTCAAGTCTGTTAAATTATATTCTTAAAATTTTACACAGCTGCTTGCACCGCTCTTCCTAATGTGATCCAGGGGACTTTAAGCGAGTCCGTTGTCCCTTCTGGTGGGTTTGCTGACTACGCGATAGTCACAGTGACTTGCAATACTGGTTTCGCTACAACTACTACAACCACGAGTTGTACCGCTGTCGCCAACACATGGTCACCAGCAACACTGACATGCATAGGTAAAATATTTACTTTGATATACCTTGGCGTGTGAGAAAAGTTATTAATGAATAACCGGTATCGGGTTTATGTCAAGTATGAACTTATGCTCTTTATAATATATATCGTGCTGATATACTTAATTGACACTTAAAATAATTAGCATTATCAAATTTTAAACTGTTTTGATTCGGGCATCATCAGAAATATTCTAGCTGCACTTCAAGCTAGTGCTTAGCCATATGTATCACCACTGTCTGACACATAGGAATTATTTCTGACAAATCTGAAACTTCAAAAGAAATAGAAAAAGTAGAGAAACAAGGAAATAAGGGCAAATGTACTCTCCCTCAAAGATAACACCGACAAGATTATGCGACAGCATCATGGTAATCTTGACCATGTAGATGAGAAAACTCAGGTCATAAAGACGGCACTGAAGTTCATATGCAATGATATTGCCTTAATTGATCTAAATCCAAGGACATACCCCAGCACACACAGTATGAGTGACATCGATAGTCAGCTGACACTTGTTCCTGCAAGCCTGCAGATGTTCTGGTGACCGATCGTCAAAACATACGAAAGAGTTGCCGTTTGGGGACAAAATTTTATTAAGACCTATCGACCTCGGCTGGAGTTTTGTCACACCAAATAGGGCTTGCCATACAACTTGACTATGGATTTGGGTCAAAATGCATGCTTAACAAGTTCCACCGGCTGTAGGAGTGTAGATTATTTCACATACACTTTTGGCACTCTTCATACCATTGTCGAGGAAACTGATGAAGAGAGCAATGATGAGGTTGCGATTGATGGTTTGCTTGAAGATCAATCAGTGATGACAGCCGAAGTGCCAGTCAAGTGAATTGTCAAGCAATGATCCGGAGGTTTTTATGGAGGTTGAGGAAACCAGCAATGCAGTCTCTCGGTTTATTAGTGATAATATAGATTTAAACATTGTCTCTATTCATGGAATCACTTTCTTCCTCTGAATGGGTTTTATCCAAGTCACCACTCCGACATCACCTTTGCCCGATTCACAGACAACAGCAGCTTTCCCCCGGGTGTAGTTAAAAGCACTTGATAAAGCTAAGATCCTGAGAGGAATTGAAGTAAAGTTTATTCCATTGATGAAACAGGAAACCAATAGGAACGAACGCGATCACGTTTCCCCCATCGCTGAGCTTTCATCCTCCCTGGCATGATAAGCCACTCCTCACTTGGCATGATCAGCCACTCCTCACTTCAGGTGACACTCTCTGGGCAGCGGGTGGGTTATCAAAGCCAACGATCCTGAGTTTCCACATTCCAACGGAAATGATGCAACAGCGCACACAGATCGAGTTCCTACCAGTTGTTGAAAGAGTCCCTAGAAGAAAATATTCCTGCTGTAATCTCCACATTCGACTGGATATGTCAAACTGCCCCAAGAGAAAAGTTTCTGGACAACACTCATAACAAGACTGAGCTCATTCACCTTCTCTCTTCAATCGTTCGAAAACATCACATCACGGTGAAGTAGTGTGACAGTGCTGACACTTTAATTGTAAGAGAAGTACTTACTACTGTTTCAGATGGTTCTGTTGAGCTCAGTAACATTTATGCTTCAGTTGGTGTATCTATTGGGTGAAGCCTGGGAAAGGAATGGAGTAATATGAAAAAGATAACTCAGACAGATGGAAATTATTATCTGTTGTAAACGTTGTTATATCTACAGGTGCGGGCAGAATATGCAGACGTGCTGGTAATGCTTGTGCACCATAGCTCGGACAGCCATCATCCACTCTTCTTAACCACATCTTTAACGTCTTTGTTTTATGACTTTCGAAATATCAAAGAATTTCTCGAAATCACAGTAGAGGTACCTAATCTTTTGTCTCGCCTGTCATGGATGGACAATAGGTGTGCATGGATATGAGCCAGTTCTAACACCGGGCCCAATGGCTCCTGATGAGCTACTGCAGTTCGTTCACGAGCTGTAATACTTATGGAGATTGCAACAACAGGCGATGCAGCTGCAAGAAGAATGGGGTCACTTGTATCTCGGCCTGATAATTCTGTAAAGGCATTACATGCGAAAATGGCTTTTACGATGAGATTGAGTCAGAAGTTGGGATAAAATGACTGTTGAAACATCTGTCATTGTGAATGAGAAATAACTCTTGAGTAACATACATCTATAGGAATGAAAGCTATTTATTTGTGCGTAAATATAAAAGTGAGGGTGGCGTTTTTTTAACAAAGGAGAGTCTGTAGTAAAACATAAATGTTTATAATCAATCGAGAATCATCAAAAAACTTTATTTAACCCCTCCTAAGTTAATTAAGGGCGATTAAAAAGAATTGTGCGATTTTAATCGTGGAGAAATTAGAATTTGCTTTACAATCAAAAAGACCATTGGCGGTAATTTAAGGTAAATCGCTTTCCACCGTAGATTTAGAAACAGTCAGGAAGTTTCAACTTTTAACAGTTACCCAAAAACAGTTTTAACGAATGTTTTGTGCCGCTTGCCACATATTTTGGTTTCGCGGGCCGCGATTGCACGCCCCTGACTAACATTAAGGCTGCCATACACACGACCCGCGAGGGCCATCAAAGCATAGTTGTATTAAATGGTATTTTACGTGCTACGGTTCGACAGCTGTTGTCCATATAGTATCATAATGGAATTCTGGGCTACATGGGTGACCACTTTTTCTGCCTATTCGACTCAATGGGAAGTTTGCAATCACTTTCGTTGGTAGCCTTCGAATGTAAAGCTCTTGATGTAAGCCTGTTTGAATGTTCAGTGATGCATTGAAAGTTCGCGTACTGCTATGTCAGTTTAGTTTTCGGTTTAAAACTTGACAGTGCATTGAATTTGCGAATAAGACGATTTTTAGGGGCATTCGCAATACCTGAATAAAAATCACAATATTTTATTAAATCATTTTGCTTTTATTAATCCATTTTCTGTGCAAAATAAAACGATTTATTAAATTTAGGACAGTAAATCTAGGCTAAATAAAAGAGTCATTGGTGATGACGTAAGTTGGTGATGACGTCATATATTAATTGTTTAGTAGGTAATCAGCCTATTCAAATCAATTATGTTTATTTCGTGTGAAAAAGTAGTCTAACCTGTATTTCACGTTAACGAAAAAACATCGTGACTATTTTTGGTAGAGCAAGACGCGAATTTTATTAGTTGGTAAATGCCACACACATAAATATAGAGCAAAATGTAATTCAATGATACCATAGTTTAATTCATAGCATTTATTCTTTGAAATTATAGCTTTATCGGCAAAAAGTATTTTGGATGACTAAAACAATGCTAATTTCATATCGACATTAAAATTTTATAATTGCAAAAGTACATGTTTAAAACCAAAATTTTAAATGGAGAATATAGGACAAGAAAGTAAATTAAAGTCCAGCAATGCAGGGCCTTCTGTTTGGGGCTATTCACAAGCTACACGGGATGGTCACCTCTGGTCTAGTTCGTAAAAGACAAAAATAACATTTGTGACCTGCTTTCATGTGAACTAATAAAGTTTATCAGATTCCTTAAAACCAGATGTGGGGAAGTTATACGACTCGTGGCCCAGAGGTGGCTGTTTCAAGGGCGACACCTTACTTACATAGGCTATTTACATACGACATTTCTTACGATTGTCTTGACTAACAGGTTTATATAACATATTAACTCATAAAAAATACAGCCCATTCGTAGCAATATTTGCTAGGTAAGAACATATTTTTTGTCGACTAAACATATTAAACAAGATGTTTCTGTAATTCGAAATCAAGATCAACCTGTACGATCCAGTTTAACAGTTTGAATTAAGCCTCAACAATAGTATGAAGCCTATAGACTTACCAGCATCAACATACTATAAAGCTATCCCGAATACCATACCGTGACAGAATCTCGTAAAATATAAATATATACCGTCGTCTAAGCATTATGCTTTTGATTAAAAATGTACAAATGAATTGCTGAGTTAAAAAAATTATTAACGCTAAAAACAATCAAAATAAACGACCCACATTTGATGCAGTGGAAGTTTGCACCACAGTTATGATTTTTATGCTGTATCTACAAGCTTTCACTCTGTGCGTTTTCATTAGATAAGACTCTGTCGGTAAAATTGTGAAGTAACAGAAAGATAGTAACGATTTTTATCCAGGACAAGAAAGCAACTAACGAGCTTATGTTTAGCTATCGTATGCGCGGCAACCTCCATAACCAACGGAGTCGGAACAACTACAGATACAGCTTACAACGAGCCACATACCTTCAGCTGCAACGTTGGATACAAATTATCTGGCACAGCCAGCTTGACATGCGATGGCACAGAATCCAACAACTGGTCGGCTGCTCTACCGACATGTAACGGTAGGTCTACTTATTTTCGTTGCAAATCTGTTTTGTGACATCTTACATAACGAATAAAAAAATTTTACCTGTATTGCTTACCAGCAAATAGCCAAATAAACATTCACAAATAGTTCTGAAGTTGACAAAAATTACTTTTACGCGCATGACACGTCTAACAACCTCGTGAAATTTTTAACGATGCAATTGAAATGACGTTCACAAAAATAATTCGACGTAATCATGTCCTATTAATACCCTTTATTTCCCGCAAAAAAGAGTTCTAACAACGTGATTTGCAGGGCCCTGCACAACTCAGCCAACTGCCACAAAAGGAGCTCTGACCCCTACGTCAGTTCCTCTTAGTGGTTATACGATAGGTGCTACAGTTGCCATAACTTGCAACTCTGGATATTCAACATTGGCTTCTACCGCAACTTGTCAAAGCGATGGAACTTTCGACATTACTACATTGACATGCACTGGTAACGACTCTAACTTATTTTAAAGGAGGACACTAAAAATAAGAAGTGTAATGCATAAAATTCGCTATCAGAGCATTCAGTAAAGCGATATTGTACGACCGAAATAATTTAAAGGCATGTCATTTCGAAATGTGGTAAAGAGGTTAAACACCAGATGTCTGGCTACATGTGATATATATACATGCGAATGTTGCCAACAAAAATTTTAGTATATTTTATATTCATTGAATCAAAAAATATGGTTTCGGATTTTTTTCTCATAAAAACATCAAGAGAAAAATAAGTGTCGAATAATGGAAAGTAGAATAACAGTATTCTAAATTACTATTATTATTGCTTTCTGGCAATGATAGATATTTGTAGTCATGGAATTGATGGTCACTAACAACACATTTATATTGCTTTTAAAAAAAATATAAGGTTAGATGACTCTTGTTTACTTTATTTAATTTTTACCGTTCAACTATCGCCTTTATTAATATAACATTTATTTTGTTTTCTTTAGCTACATGCAAGAATCAACCACGCGCAATACGAGGCACATTAACTCCAGCAACTGTACCCACTGGCGGACATGCCATTGGTAACACAGTCGTCATAACTTGCGACCCAGGATATACAACCACAACTAATACTGCAACTTGTCAAGTGGATAACACTTTTGATCACACCGCATTGGCTTGCACTGGTAAACATTTTTTATCATATCTTACAACTTAACAGCAAAAGTTTTAACATCGAAAACCTGTCTGTTTACAAGGTTTGACAACATAACTTGGTCGCATTTGTGCATTGTTGTTGGAAGTTGTATGGTGACGCATTAACCTTTTCTAGTATTTAATGCACTGCTTAATAAAACGGAAGCTATTCGCTCGAGAAATGTTTCCAGTTTTGTTCTCTTTTTAAATGGGGCACCTAAAATTAAAGTCATGAGCAGGGGTTGTTAGAGCAGGGGTTCTTAAACTTTTTTTCTCGCGGAACCCCTAAATTTTTAAATTTTCCACGATAGGCAAAAATAAAATTAAAAAAATGACGTCATAAATTGACGTCACAATACAAATAAACTTCATAAATATCTTGATTTCGGTCTAAAAGTTGTGAAAGTGAAATGAAGTCTAAATACAGTGCAAAACCGTTTTGTTGTTAATCTGTTGTTTTTTTTGTAAACTGTTTTTTTTTTTTAAAGGATTACTTTTTAAATACACACCAATATTTCAATTCGGCCTTTATGGAACGCCTAAAACTAATTCACGAACCCCAAGGGGTCCATGGACCCCAGTTTAAGAACCCTTGTGTTAGAGTTTAAACTTATTCGTGTTATTTTAACCCTAAAATGTCGTTCTGAACTGTGGATTAAACCTTTTACAACGTATCACGTGGTTCTCATGATCTATCTCGTTTTTTGCATTAAGCTACATGCAAGACGCATCCA
The DNA here is from genome assembly GCF_963924565.1 of Ascidiella aspersa. NCBI lineage: Eukaryota > Metazoa > Chordata > Ascidiacea > Phlebobranchia > Ascidiidae > Ascidiella > Ascidiella aspersa. Next base: position 9,224,373 of record NC_139454.1, on the reverse strand, counting down.
AGCGTAACACGAGGAATACTTAATCCAGCGACTGTCCCAAGTGGTGGGCATGCGATTGGCGCTACAGTTGTTATAAAGTGCGACTCAGGATATACAACCACAACTGCTACCGCAACTTGCCAAATGAATAACATGTTCGACAATACCGCATTGGTTTGCAATGGTAACTATTCCTCGTCGTTGTTAGAGTATCCATAGGCAAAAATCAAATGTTTGAATCGCGACCTGACACGACCGAACTCCTGATTTGCAAATTTAGGACATTTGACCAGCGATATTAACAACGCTGGCGATATATCCGACTCAATCAGATACACACATAGAGCCCTTTTTACTTTTTTGTAGTGTTGTAATGACTTAGGCCTAAACCTCAAATCAATGTGTGCACTTAAATTTTGGTTTAAGACTAAAGACTTGGCTAAAGTCTGGCTAACGTTTGATTAATTTATATTTACAAGTAAAACAATGTTCTTACAACTGTTGACTTAGACTGGGACTAGACTTGTTAGTTTTATGCAAACGAGTAGACTTGGAGTTAAGTTATTTTGGAAATAACTTTACTGTGACATAAGTCATTTTAAAATGACTTGTTTACAACACTGTTTTTTGGCACTTCCAGCCCCGTCGCCACCAAGCCCACTATCGCTCACCACTTCAACAATCGATGGTCAAGCGCGAGTCATTGTGACGTGGACAATCGTGCCCGGTGCCAGCGGGTATCGCGTCACGTGGTCTCCATCAGATGGAAAACCTTCTCAGCCGGTGGATCTATTAGGACCGTCAACTACGACCACGACCATTACAGGCTTAGTGACGGGCAAAATTTACATTGTGGAAGTTAGGGCCATGGCTGGGTCAGTTTTAGGCGCCCCTGCACAAATATCTACAATTGCAGGTATATAAGCACCTAATCGTTTGTAGTTTCTTATACATTTTGTAAACGTAGCACTCTTTATGTCAGGCCTGCACGACATACACACAAGTATTTTAATAGATTAAGGTATTGAAAAACCGTTTAAATACCCTATGTTTTTTAATAACTCTTTAAATAAAGGTTAAAAATACAATTTTTCACTGCTTTTATTTTGTTAATGCCGTATTTGTAGTGTTTTGTTTTTGAGTTATATGAGAAAACAAGAGCGAACCAATTTTAAGTCTTTGTAAGGCTATAATGTTTTTTTATAAAACTGTTTGGCAACCCTAGTGTATGCGGACTGCGAAATCATTTTTGTACTCTTAAGTTGTTTTGTGTTGTCCTGTTGGAATATTTACATTACAGGCTCTGGATCTGGTCACGAAGTGCTCGCCGTTCACGTCAGTTCCGTGTCGTTGGCATTGGCAATCGTTGGATTTGTTCTGGTGTTAACGGCAATTTTGGCGATTGTTAAAATGTAAGTAACGTATTTTTAAGTTACCAAATGCACCTGATTAAACGAACTTTTTTCGCAGAAAATTCACTCTATCGCGGCTTCAATCATCACGACCAGAAGGTAATTTAAGAAATAGCGTGGTTAGTAATAACATAGCCAAGTGTTAAAGGCCTTTATATTACCAAATTGATTCATATTAGGTTGGAACGATTTTTTCCGTAATTCAATTTTTTATCTTTTCCCATAACGCTGGTATGTTTAGGAGGCAGTTACAATATGTTTGTAAGCTACATCTCAGCCGTGTTTGCCTAATTGAAAAACTGCAATCTAGAATGTTAAACGAAAGTTTATGTAAAGCCAAAAAGCTTGACCAACGATTGGGCCAATAGACTAAATTGCGTTACCATTTCCTCATTTTACTGATCGGATTAATCATACAAACATGACTGTCGTCTGAGAATTCTTATACATGTATATCTTGTGCAAGTAACATAAATTATACTAATCGTCTTTAAGCGTAGCAATTTTAAACAGAGTTGCCCTTCACATCCGACTATAGATAAGCTTGTTGTCGAACATTAATCAACATATAAATAAAAAATCAACTTGAACCGCACTTACCTTAGTGCTAACTGCTGGTCGCAATCAATTCTATCCTCACACAGCACAGTAACGTTGAGATCAATAATTTTATTGCAATGCATGTAGTCAGCAGTTCAAGGCCCGCCACTCCGAGGGCTGTCATCGCAAATCCAGGAGCAAGAGTCCAATATGCAGATACAAACTTTACAGCTTCTCCGGAAGTTGGAAGAAATCCTAGTGATTACGAAGCAAACTACGTCACTCCCATCTCATACAACGCCTCTAGCACCTACCAAAACGATAAAGCTCCCAGTAATGTTGGTGTGGATGAACACGGAGACAACCCATATGAGAGTTTTGCCGTCGGTGGTGGTTCGTCAAATCCAATATAGAGGTGTTTTGGCTACTTTACCGTATTGGTTGCTAATTTCTTGTCTCAACGTATCTGTCAAATTATTATTTTTATTTTATACGCCCTTTCCTGGGTTGAGGTGATTACAGATATTTTATTGCTTAAGGTTTGATTGAAATGCAACATGTCATAAATAATTGACTATTTGATAAAACGCACTTTAAGTACAAGCGACTGTTCATCGAATGGTTTGAATTCTGATAATTTATTCTAACCAAGATTTGACGTGTTAATTAAGAAAACAAATTACATACAATTAAAACTAACAATTAAACGTTTGTTATTTATACCCGTCTGCTACCAGCCATAAACTTCATAGGTATTCGTTAGCCTTTCCGCTTTTGACTCACTTCAAATACGTTTCGGGTTAATAGTTAAAAAATTGTTTTCGTACGCAGATGTTGGTGGACTTTAAGCGATACTTTTATATTGTTAAACAACATATTCGTTAATTTTAATCCCTTGTGCTACACCTATTTTGTAAACACTGTTGTTTAAATTATTATCGAAACATGATTGTATGACATATGGTTAGTTACAATACACGAAACTACTGAGACAATATAAAAAAGTGTAACTAAATAAAGCAGAATTTGTACTTTTTATCAAATCATATGGTAAATTTTTTTGTTGTCGAACATCTTAATTTCATAGAAAATAATTTGTGTAACTAATTCCTGGGAGGTTTCGATTTTTGGCACTTTTATTCTACTCGCTGATTTTAAGGGAGACCTTTTGTACTTTTGAAAACCTACTTTATATTATCCTTTAAGTACGTTGTTTTTATTTTTTAATATTAACGACAGTGTGTATTTTTATCATATAACCATTCTACTGTATTGTGACCATCACAAGTATTTTAAATATATCGATGAAACTGCAAGTTGTATTTGTTGCATAAGAAATATAAAACAATTCTGCCAAAAAAACATTTAAAGGAACATAGTTACTGTAATTGCACGCAAAATTAAATTTAGGTTCATTCCAGTGCATGTTATACGAACGCAAAACTGGCGTCTTCAAAAGAGTTCATATGAACGAAAATCCGTCTTCTGGACTTGCTAAAAGCGGCTTATCATGCATTTACAATTACCGTCAGTAATTTTATTGGTCACGCAAAGACTTACGCTCTTTGACAACTTCTATATATATTGACTTGAACCTACCTTGTTTTTGCTATCATTTGAAATGCTTCACTATTCATTTTATTTCAACCGAAGTAACAAAAATGAATTTAGAAGTAAAAATAGTTTTTGTGTAATTAAAAATATCACAATACGACTTCACTAAATAAAACTATGGTTATTTACAAAAAACATCCCAAATTATGAACGCAAATATGTAACATTGTGTTATAGCTTGAACTGCGGTTATACATTTAATTTTTTTGGATAGATTTTCTTCCATTTTTGGATAGATTTTTTTTACCACTAACAAAGTTTAAGCATAACAAATTACTAACACGTTTTTGGTTTACCTTAGCTCGGTCTACGGCCTGTGTATTAACTAAAAGCCAATTTTGGGCTTAAGTGTATGGCAATGTTGTTTAACTGGGTTACCATTCTAGTGTTTAATAGAACACTAACTTAAAAGAAATTGATTGCAATTGTATGTTATTGTAATCATGTGATTCCTAGATTTGGATCAGTTTTTGTGTTTTAACCCTATTGGTAAATATTTTTTTCATTATAAACCTTTCTGTGTTTTACTAATTTTTCGGTTACAAGCTGGAAATAGCAATTTTAATGCAAATATTAAAATTTAATTTGGTTTTACATTAAGTAACAGAGTTAAGCGTGCGGCCCGAGACTTTTCGCACATGTGCGCAGAACAAAAATGTGCAAAAAATGTCCGCACATTTTAAAATGCTTTCAAACATGTGAAAATGCCTTCAAATATGTGCGCACTTTTTTCAGAATGCGCACATTCTGAGCGACATTTCCTCTGACTCTTCCTTAAACTCTTTCCCAAACTATTTCTTCAACTCTTTTGCCAAACCTGCCTTCCAAACTTTCTCCGAACTCTATCTAACGCAATGTTTTTAAAGGCAAATAAAAATGTGCGCACATTCTGAAAACAATGTGCGCACTTTTCACAGGTATTTTAGAATGTACGCAGATTATGAATAAAAAGTGGGCACATTTTTAAGGCATTTTCAAATGTAGTAATAATATCGACGCGGAAATTTGACCAGAATTTATAAACTGCTATGACTTTTCGGTGTACCGGTACTATAATAGCGAGTCTGCGATGACTTTTCGGTGCACTATATCAATGATACGGAACCGTATCGTTGGTCATAAAGCAGCTTCCGAGGAGCTAGATCACAGTTGTTATTAAACACATATGTTTGTGTGTCTTTCATTGATTTATACGGTACTGTTGATTCCCATTTAATGTGAAGTTGCGTGTGATAACAGAATATAATGTGCACGCATTGTCATAAGGTTGTTTTTCGACTCGCTGCCCTCTGAGCCTCCATGGCTCAGTTGGTAGAGCGACGGTCCCGGCTTGACCGGAGGTCGTGAGTTCGAACCTCAATGCAGGCTAGTTGTTTTTTTAGTCTGCCCTGCTTGCATCATAGATCAACAGATTTGACGAGTCTGTAATGGCTTTTCATTATATTATTTATAAACTATGCTGAACATGTAATGCGCCCTCGAGCTTAAAAGTTGCCCCCCCCCCCCTGAATTGGACTACCAATAAATAATTAGAGTAAATTCAACTATTAAACGCACAGCTTAACTGTTCGCCTTATTGTTTGCGACAATCATGACAGCGGTTATCTGTGACCGCGCAATACACAAACAAGTTCGAACTTATTTAAAATACACCAGTAAACCGAAGGTGTGATTACGTCGAGTGGTCCGTATGTTTTGCAGGCCTGCTTTCCTGTTCTTGGAAGAAAAAGCCTTAATTTTACTGCTGTGAAAAAAATTTACTGGAATGTTAAACCGCTAGCCTTGACATTCCTGTTGACAAGATAAATTAAAATGTGCCTATACGATCAAAAATGGACGCCGTCGTGGCTCTGACTTTCACAGTGTACGTATTGCCCGTCACCATGCCTGTAATGTTTGTAGTCGTAGCTTAGGATCCTAGATCCAACGGCTGAGAAAATTTAAAAAATCAGTTTACATGTGTTCATTGGAGCAGATATATCAAAAGCGTTGTTAATGTCGCCTGTCTAAAGTTTTTAGATTTGAATAATTAAGAAATATTTTTATCAAAAATGTAAGAATTCGGTATAAATATATTGTTTTGCGTCAAAGAGATCATTAAGTAAGTAAGTAAGCAATGTTTATTTTTCCGTTAGCGCTTAAATTAAAATACACAAGTAAGCTATGACAAAACACAAATTCACGCGCGATACGTCCGGAGCAGCGATGGGTGCAATGGACCTTCCAGTCAGCTGCACGGTAAAGTTAAAATTAAATTAACTTAAAATAAGGCAAAACTTTTTAACAAATATATAAATAGAGCACATAAAAATGTGAAAACAGTACATGCGTTTTATACGTATGAAAATAACAACGAACGTTGTGAACATAACAACTCAGCAACACGAGGTTTGAGAGACAAGGTCCAGAAGCATAACAATAAATCGAAGCAATCAATGGATATCATAAGCAGGAAAAAAGACAAGAAATCAGTGGCGGCTTATCAGTTGTCTTACAGGCAACAATAATGATTAGTCTTATCATATAAAAAAGTGGACACAACAAGAAAAGTAGACCGGCAGTAAACGGAGAGAGTAATTAAATCAGCTGGTGTTTACAAACAAATATAACACGTGCGAATATTGACCACCTCTTAAACTTCCATTTATGGACTCATGGCATATTTTTCAAGGTAATATTTTTTCAATTTACGTTTGAAGCTCCACGTATTACAAGTTTTAATTTCATCAGGTAATTCATTCCAGGTTTTAACTCCTTTGAACCGTAGTGATTGTTGCGATCTCATGCTTTTTGCCTTCGGTAAACAATAGTTGTTACCAGTGGCAAATCTAGTTTGGTGAGTATGAGCTATTACGTTGAAATAATTGTTGAATGTCCTGGGCAAATCATTCTGATAATATTTGTGGACAAATTTGGCAATTTGAGTAAGTAGGACGTCTTTAACTTTTAAAATATTTGTTTTTATGTAGAGTGGAGCTGGGAATGAAAAGAATGAACTACCAGTTATCAACTTTACTATACGGTTTTGAAGAGAAATAATTGGTTTTAGAACGTAATCACATGCAAATCCCCAACATAAAATGCCATAGAGTAAATGGGGATGTACCAGGGCATAATATAGTGTGGTAAGAACTTGAGACTTCGCAAATAATTTAATCCTAAACATAATTCCTGCAGCTCTAGCAATTTTACCTGATATTTGCCTAATATGGCAATCCCATTTTAGTCTATTGTCTACAATTACCCCCAGATATTTTGTGGAATTTGTTTGGTCAATGGTGAAAGTACCCATTTGCAATTTAATATTTGAACATTGGCTACTTAACTTGGAGTTAAAAATGAGGTATTTTGTGTTAGAATAATTTAAGGATAACTTGTTTGCCTGTAACCATATTTCAATTTTAATAACTTCTTGGTTTACCTGCAATTCTAACAATTGAAGTGATTTATAAGACATCCAAAGGCAAGTATCGTCAGCAAAAGGAAAGTATCGTCAGTTAAGTGTACCCTATTGTCCATTTCTATCCAAATCATTCTTATAGGCAACTAAAATTGTACCAGAAGGTTAGTTCAATATTACTTTTTTGCTCTGGCTTCTATACGATCGAGTTGTTTTGCCTATAATTGTAATAAAATAAACCTATGTCAAGCAACTAAATAGACGCGGAGATACAAGGTGTCGTTAAAGTACGTCCCGTGGCAATTTTATGGACGTCTGACCATTACGACGTGGATACTAGGGGCGCCAGAATAACTAAATGTTATTGCTTTATACAAGCTACTAATCAGGCCTAAGTTAGGAGCGCTTACAATTGGGGATGCATCGTCTTCTACAGTTATTTAGTTGGGTTAGTAACAGGAAATTAAAGTAACTTGATGCTGTTATGATGCTTATAATAATAATCAGCTTTATTGATCGGATCGTGTTGCGTGTTTATATATTTTGTTTGTTTGGGTGGGCTTTGACAATCCGACGTTTAACTCGGTTGTAGAAACCACATTTATAGACACCTGAAACCTCCCCAGCAAACACATGATTAATGCCCATTTCACATGTAACTAACTACTAATAATCCTCGTTTAATTGGCCCCGTCTAAAAGGGATATTTTACAACTATAAGGCAACAAATACAACGCTTCAATAAAGTTTTGATAAATATATTTGCCTTTCGTCCGGCGTTGCAGAACATCCTTGTGTTTAAACAACAGCAAAAACGCATAACAATGGCTAGCAATACAAACCGCTTACAAATCGACATCCACAAAAAGCGTTTAACACTCAAAAATTAACACATTTGACACTATTTTTGGCCTCCCTAAAAAAACACAGCTAACACGCAACCCTCTGAGCAAACATTCAAACGAAATAGACATAACAGGGTAAGTGACATTGGGTTAAACGTCGAAGTCGTCGAACAATTCCGGTTCCGTGTCTAGAATGTTGATGCGACTTTTTCTTGCGAACACCCAAAGATTCATGTTGTTTCCGAATCCGGAAAGTAAACCTTGGTGGAAGATATGGACAATTCAATATTATTACATCTGTGTTATGTCATTTATTGTACCGGAAATTTTAAAATAATAAGATGAAATGTATGTAGTACTTAGCTAATTTACACTTTATTTTAGTTTTCATTCTAAATGTCTAAATGTACAAAAGCACAGTGCTAGTTTGCAATTTAGCTTAGACAAAACGCAAAAGAAGATTTATATAAATTAGGCCTAAAAATAACTGCACAGCCTTCTAGAAAGTTTATTATAAGACACAGGACAGCCTGCTCTGACCGAGTTGTTTCTAATTTGTGTCGTTGTTTCAATGATTATAATTGGCCCTTTTAAAACATTACGTTTAAAATGTTTGTCAGTGTCTTCAAACAAGGGATTGTACGTTATGATATTACTGATACCCATTGATTGCACTAAGTACCGCTCTCTGATACTAAATAACGTCATTGTTATGTCCAAATAAGCAAATAGGTCAAATTAAACCGTGAAAATATACTCCATATAAGACACAGGACAGCCTGCGCTGAGGTTCAAATGCATGACCTCGGCCATTCGGGTCCCGTAACCCGTAACGCAAGTCTTTCAACCAAAATTAAACCAAATTCAGACAGAGTTTATAAAAAGTTTAGAAATTCTTCCGGTATGGACTATATGTATTTTGTTATAGTTCGCCATTTTTCGACCAAATTAGGAAAGGATCGTATTGATAAAATCTATTTAGGATAATAATAATTAGATATTTCTGATTAAGGATAGCAATTATATCATTTATCGTGTTTGACGAGATTGAAATTCGTGCAACCAAGTTAAAAGCAACAAATGAACGGGTTTAAAACCCCACAATAAACTTAGCTGCAATATTTGCCTTTTTTCTTTTTCGTGATGATAACATTGCGTTTGATGAGGCTGACACGCCTCCTACCGACAGCTGTGCCGCTGATTCTTCGTCTCCCAGTTCCTGTAACGCTAAGGCTATCGGCCAGAACAACACAGATGAGCAGCACAATAATAAGCTTCATCTAAATATATTACAAAAATCAAGCATTTAAGACGTTTATTTTAACAATAAAAAGGTAAGTTGCTTCATTTGCAATTTGTCTGGTTTACTGTTATCGCTCGTTGTTCAGCGAGCGCTGTGTTTGGGGGTCAGGGGGCTGAAACTTAAATGCACCAACATTACCGTCACTATTTGTCGTTACAATAACTGTTAATTCTACCATCAACAACAAACATTCCTTTCACCTTGCGCATGTTAATACCCCATTGGCGCCAACGACGGTGAAAAAACACCGTCGCCACTATGGAATTTGTAAACGATTAGAAGGCTAACTGCAACCTGGCCATCGTGTGTTTTCTCTAGGGATGTAGTGAAAAAAACGGTTTAATAAATTCTGTATCTAAGCGTCCTGTCGCTATAAGACCATTACTTTACAAAATACCCTACAAACAATGACAACCAACTCCTCAAGGTAGAGTTAAATTATAAAACTGTATATGACATTTTTAGTACGGTATCCATTTAAGTTTGAAAAATCAAAAATTGCAGCTGCCTTTTATCAGTTAAGGACTGTTGGAAATACGGTAATTTTCAAATATAAACACATATTTACAAAATGCAGTCGTCCTAAAAAAAAAAAAAAAAAAAAATTGTTTTTATAGAAATGTATTTTAATTGTCAAACGTTACACAGCTTTAAATAAAGCAAAAAATATTCCATTCACTTACGGTTTCTCTTGCGATTTTGCGACTCCACAAAATAGCAGCTTCTCTTGGAAGGGTTGTTTTGGTTATGGCAATGTGTTTACTTTTATCTAAGGCGAACGGAAGGCAATGTCATTAAGGTATGGATATTTTTTCATTAATATATTCTAAACAATAACACATATGGCCAAAGCTATGCAATTTTAAGCAAACATTAAGGTGGCGATAATGTACAGACATAAACTAAACTGCTCTATAAATTGCATTGCCAATACATCAACCTTTTAAACATTTTTATATTGCGCCTAACTCTAAGCAGCGCCAACATCTATAGGTTAAGTTTGTCGTGTGGCCACTTACTACTATTATTTCGGTATTATCTTGTAGTATCATCATGTGTGTAGTTCAGTGGTTCTCACCAGTTGGCCATGAGAACATTTGAGGTGGGCCACAGACCAATTTAAAAAAGCTAGATTTAGTTTCATTTGTGTCAGTATATTTAATTTTACAGGAATAATAATTTTACACTCGTTGTACTGCATTTGTATTATTAGTTTGGCCATTTTTCCCCTTTATATTTGCACCACGTGGTCCCCAGGCCGTGCCTTCCCTAAACTGTCTTTTAGTCAAGTTTAACTATAAGTTAATAAAAAAATTTTCGGCTTCACGAGAACTTCTTGCCGTTATTATAATAAAACTGCTGGATGAGCAACAATCGGTTATACCCAGTGGTGGGATTCAGCCGGTTCGCTCCGGTTCTATAGAATCGTCTCACGGAATTTTATGAGATCAGCGAACCGGTTAGCATTACTGGTTACTGTCAATGGATTTTGGCACACATTACATACATTTATTTTTGAGATCCAAGAAGCTCACACGTTTTTTTTCAAAATTTGAAATGGGCAAGATCGCACGTAACAATCATACATTGTGTTAATTTTTATAATTGTTGCAATGTTCCTTTTGTGATTATTTGTCTGAAAAATTTAATTGTTGCGTCATAAGTACAAGTCATGAGACGACTGCTGCTTTTGAGAGTATGGCTGCTTGCAGTGATGGAATACAGCCTTTTCGCAGTTTTCAACATTCGCTGGAACCTTGGGTTGCACTTGCATCCTGTTCTTGCAACTACTTCAATTATTTGCCGGAAAATATGACTTTCTGTAACCAAACCGGCTAAAATGTAAGACTTTTATGATAGAACCGGCTGACAAAAAGTTTGAATCCCACCACTGGCTATACATTATGCCTGGCAACAATAGCTTGTTTCATATAATAGATAATATGTTATATTCATAGTTGAAGTTTGATGTGGCTCGAATGCAAGGTAATATAGCCATTACTAAGTTGTTTTTTTAAATAATAAAGAAATAACAAACACGTTTAATATTGTAGCTAAATTAAAATAATAATATATCGGTTGTTAGGCATCAAAGTTAGGCTTTACGGGGTGTTTTGTCCCGTCTTGTATGGTTCCTTACCTTTAGCTTACAGTTAATCAACTTTAGAAAAACGATATCTTGGATGTTTTGAGCTCAGCCTTTTTTCCCAAGACTCCAGATAGGACCTGGCATTGTTTTGAACTAACGGGAAATGGATTCGGGTTCCTGGTAATCTTTCGGTAAAGTTCGATAAGTCCTTCCGCGGAACTAAGTGGAGCTGCTCCCATCTTGCGGTGTTTAATTATCGCTGCGGGATTGTTTTTCGTTTTACTGCTAACGTTGCAAGTCACTGTACTTTACCATGCGAAATCCATACACATTTATGCAAGCCATACTTTTAGATTCAAGTTGAACAAATTTACAAGTTTAAAATGCATCATTTGTTTATCGCTAACGATCGTTTCCTCACCGGTCGTAAATCTGTGGCTCGCGAGCCATATATGGCTCTTTTGATGACGCCATATGGCTTTGTTAATGAAGGATTCTTGACGTAGATAAATCATAGCTATCGTTCTAGCATAATGTGAATAAAACTGCACTCGGCAACGGCCCTTTTCCAAACTGTACTTTTCAATTTTTTTTTAAAAACTAGTAGCATTTTTTAAGCGTTTCGCGCGAATCCTATTTATCTATTGGTGGTTGTTAATCCGTTTGACGGAATCTTTATTGTTTCAAAGGTCATGTTAGTATCGTGGCATTCTGTAATTAAAGTTTTGCAAACTTAGCCAATGCTGTTTTTCGCGCTTAATAACAAACAAACAGCCCTATTCGAATTACAATTTTGTTAACATAAACTAGATGTTGAAACATGTTATATGACTCACTGAGATTGTCAAATAGTGCAAAACATTTTGATTTCGTCGATTTTCGCTTTTTTTATGTTTCAAATAAAATCATATCATCTCATGTTACATCTTAATACAACAAAAAGTACTCTGCTTTTAAGGCTCCTTAGGTAAAAAGGTTCCCAACCCCTGTTTTAGATGGACGGTAAAGCAGTTGAACGAGATTAACAAGGGCTTAAACCAGTGGCGTATCCAGGGGGGATTTCGGGGTTCGCCCCCCCCCCCTTTTTGAAAGTGACATTATCGTTTTTTGTTCGTTTTGTCAGGGTTTAACTCACCGTACGGAGCTGCGTGTTTTTTAATGTAATTGGGCACGCGTCGTAAGCTAATGTGAAACCAAAATCAGACGCAAAACGCCGTTTTTCGTTTCTTATATGGTCGACCGTAAACGCAGGATATTTTTTTCTCTTTCGCATTACGATATTCGTTCGGGGTGTCTGATCAGCAAGTGTGTGTTCGACATTTAATAACAATAAATCAAGCGATCTCCGCTCTTTTCTCTCAGAAAACGTCGAGTTACGCGGTGCTGATGTTTCTCGCTGTTTGCTGTCCGCGTTGATATCAGATTTTTGTGTAAGACAGGGGTCGGCAACCTACGACCTGCGAGCCGATCGGCCCGCCGCCTCTTTGACAAACTATACACGAGTCCATTTCAAATACTTTTTGGCTATTTAACTACGTAAGTACGAAAAATGATCGCACAATGTAATAAAAACTTGCAAGAAATTTAAACAATATGCCTTTATACCAAAAAAAATCGCTCTCGCTTCTCTCGCCCAGATTAAAAAGGTTAACAAACACTTAAATAGATTAACATTTGCGCCAACACATTTCCTGCCTCCTTGTAATTAAACACGTTTTTAGGTGCCAAATAGATCCGAGGCCCGCCTGATTCACAGTTGTTTTATCAGCCTTCGTGGCCAATTAACAGCTAAGTAATGCTCGCGTTTTAGGGTCTATGGGGTAGTCAGAACCAACACGAAGTCACTTGTACGTACGCTACACAGACAACAAACTTTGAATACCTGCACCTTTTTGGCACTGTTATTGCATTGTATACTGCCCGATTATCCTACATCGCTGTTGTCAAAGAAATTAAATCATTAAAGGAATCCAGCGCCGTGTATTGCAAAGCTCGATGTCTGCATTTGCAAAGCAGTCGGAATGGCTCTAGGCCAGGCCAACCTGTGGTACGCGTACCACCAGTGGTATGTGAAGGTTTTTCAGGTGGTACGCGAGTAGCTTCCGTTTTTTTCACAAAAAACTGGATTCACAACTTTTATATTTTGTTTATCTATTTTTTTACAAAAAAAATCCCGAAGCCTATTTATTGTTACGTAACTATCCCTGTTGTTTCGTAACAATGCTGTCTTCAAAATACAGGTAGGCAAGGAGTTGCTTTGAAAAGCCGTACAACGCTGTTGGACATTGGGCGTTAATTATGTCAAATGATTGCTCTTGATAGATATCATCTACCGTTTTATAGCTTACTCTACAAATAGCATTGAATAATGTTGGTTGTAAGCCAGGGGCCGGCAACCTACGGCCCGCCGCCTCTTGACAAACTAGACTAGAGTCCATTTCAAATAGGCCTATTTTTTGACTACTTCGCGCGAATGGTCTTTCTACGTCCGGTTTGTTTACGTTTTGAGGCTGTTGTTTGAACTACCAAGTGCGTCGCGAACGGAAAACGTATTCAAAAGTATTGGGCATATATTTTTTTTTACTTTTTTAAATTTAAAAGAAATGCCGTTATACCTAATAAATCGTACTCGCGAAAAAAGGGTAACAACCCTGAACTATTAACTATGAATGTTATCTCGTTTCTTTAAAGTCGTTTTATTGCACTTTTCATTAGTAGAATGGATGACGACGTGTGAACTTGAATTTATAAACGTTTTTTCGCCTTTGCGCCAAAACTTTACTGCTTACTTAATTGTAACTAAAATATTTTAGTGGGTTTGTAAGTGCAAAATAGATACAAGGCCCGCCTGATTAAAAGTTGTGCTAACATTTTAATTACACAATTTTTAGTTAACATTTTGTGCGGCCTGCAGAGACCTTTCTGAGTTTAGCTTGGGCCCGCTACTAAAAAAAGGTTGCCGGCCTCTGTTGTAAGCTAAAAATAGATAAAATTATGATTTTATCAAAATATTTGTTTTGCAAGAAGTGGTACGCGTTGTCACTACAGAACGTCCAAGTGGTACGAGATCGTAAAAAGGTTGGGACCCCTGCTCTAGGCCTATGGTTTTGAACATTTTTTTATCTTGCGGCGACCTAAACAAACCGCGAAAAAATCACGTCAAATTTTCTACAAAAGTTGCAGCCACATTAAACAAATTGTTCTGCAAACGTTACCGCTTATGGCAATATGAAGATACAACAATATTTTATGAGTTATTTTGTTGTACAGTGAAATCTCGCGTGATTACTTGTGTACGAATTTGTAATTCAAAGCATGTTTTCCTTCACGTTTTAAATTTTTTAAGGTTTAAATTCGAATCTATTGAGGCATATTGGTAAACAGTTTGAAAACCACAGCTCTTTCGTTGAGATGAAGTTACATGCAATGGCTGACACGCAGAATCTCGCCTACGTGCCAGCCAAGAGAACGTACGGTGAAAAGGCATCCAATTGAAACGATAACTTCCTGGCTTTAAGTGACCGAGCTCACTTGTAAGGCTATCCAGGCGGCGAAGTTTTCCCAAAAGGTATTTGTACTGGAACTGTTAATATCCGACTTGCGTCATTTCCTGCCAAAAGGTTGGGGAACCAAAGTGCTTCGCAAAGCGCATTTCTGCTTCGCGGTGCGCATTATACCAGGTTAACATGTTTCTGCTCGGAGATTACTTCAAGCCCTGATAGTAACTATATCTTGTGGAATCGGAAACCATTGACAGCAAGTTTGTGCTTGTGGATCACTGCTGCGTTAACGTGTAAATACATAACAAAATCAAACTTAAACACGCACATCACAATATTCTTTTAACAAATTTGATTCCTTGTTTTACTCTGGTTTACATAGATTGAGTTTTATTTGTTTACTTACTTATTTAGGGTTTGTGTGAATTTTGTATTGCTCAGTCTTTTACATGAATAGGCATTCCGAATGCAGAAGGCGAATGACCTGTTTTAAAACAGAATGTATATAATACGTATTTACGTAAAATAGTAAAATATAACAGTCACTAATTTGTAAATGTATGTGCACTTTTTATGTTCAACCGCTTTAACAATTATTAAACACTTATTTAGTATAGCTCGGTATAGATTTGAACCTGTAGTTCAACCCAATAGTTAATCAAAGATAGATTTGGTGGCCGTCTGTATTTTTAACATGGTATACCATGCACGTTTATGATGTAGACTAAATGTTTTGTTACAGTTCTTTATGGATTTTAAACGCAAGCTTCATAAAAAAATTGGTCATGTTACGCAAATATAGAAATTTGCAACAAAGTTCAACTTTAAAGAGCTGTAAAGTTTGCAGAACAGAAAAAGCTGTGGAAATTAAAAAAAAGCTTCATTTAACTTCAGTAGGCTAAATTAATATAAAAGTTAAATTACCAATCTGTAAACAAGTGATTGCCATAGCAATATCAAACCGCAAAGAATTGCAACAGAGGTTAACCCCATAAAACATTGCAGGGTTTTGAGATGTTGCAAATCTTATGCAGACCTTCAGGTGCAAGTGATTGCAAAATCGAGCGGAAAAGCTGCAGCAATTTGTAGGCAATTGCTATTCAGGCGGTCGCCGCCAATCGTCCCAAACGAGTCGATCTCGAGGGTGATATGCGAAAATAATTTCCGGTCTTTCTGTGGTTTTACACTGTTCAAACCGGCTGGTAAAGGAATAAAAAGAAAAAGTTTTTTTTTTAATTGGAAAGGACAAGAAAGCCACCCCTTATAAGGGAATAACTTTTATAACAAGATAAGCGCATTTGTGGCCTGCACTGTTTGGTCCAATCAGGACAGTTAGTTTTCTTAGCGGCATTAAATGCTTCCCTTCTATTTGACTCGCTTTGACAAACTGATTAACTCTGCGCGTAACAGACACGTTGTTACTTTAACGCAATATGCATTTTGATCATTATATCGGTTGCTTTCTTAATTGAGAGCGACTTTTCATTTAGTAGCTGTCAGTTTATCGAGTATTTTTAATAACCATTCACGTCTTACAAAGAAATAAGATGTCGATTAAACCCTATTTTTTGGCAAAAAAAAGCAAAACTATTGTAAAATAATTAAAAGAGTTACACAGCCAAGTTTAATTTATTGCCAACTATATTATGTCCCTTGTTTTCAATGATAAAACAATTTGAAAGTGTTTAAATCTTGCTGAGTTTGGTTTTGGCCCGCGACTGGGTTTGGTTTTGGCCCGCGACTGAGAAAAAAATGTGCAAAACAAAGTGTTACTCTTATTTGCTTCTAGCGTCGTATCAAATACAAACATGGTCAAAGCGCTCAAAAGGACTTTACCTTGTTTTTTGCAGAGGAGATTACTTTCCAGATTTCCATCCGCTAACGTAGCACAGGCTTGCCAAGCCGTAGGCTACTCTGCCTTTTCTTCGCACTCGCAGTATTTGCCAGGAATCCTTAATAAACACCGCTTTTTGTGAAGTGCTGTTACTTGCCAATAAAAAAGCCGGAGAATCAATCGTGCATAGGCACGACTGTTATTTTTAAGGTAGCCTTCACGGTCTCAGGTCTATTGTAAATTTAATAGCAGTTATGACCAATAATACCGTCTCTTTTTTTCGTCGTTAGTTTGGTTTGTAATTAGCAGTGAGACTATATTTTGAATAACGTAACGGATGAAAAACACGCCATGTGATTGACATACATAGTTAACTCAATTAAAAACAATATTTGACACGCATTCGTAAAAACTAGGACAGATTTAATATTTTAACCTAAAACTTGTGATGTTTGTGAAGCAATTAACCACGCAAGAGATATTTTTAAAACAAAATTGATATATATTATTTTTAAAGTAATATTTGCACATAAGTATAACACTAAACGGTTTAGTAACTAACTCTAACTTTAAAGTGGTGCCAATCGCGGATGTTTGTTTCGTGCAAAAAACACCAATCTGAGACCTTTTAAGACTGCTATCAGTATTGTTTTGACTAACTATTTGTGATAGGATTCCCAAAATATATTGTAATTTAATCCACTGAAATAGTTTCGAAAGGCTTTAAAATAATTATAACCATTAGTTAATCATTAAAAAATACGTATTTAAATATTTTATCTAATTATCAGAATTTAAACAGTATGCCCTATATTGAGATACGAACATATTTAGGTATTGTTTATCCTATCGTTTATTGCAGTGGTCTCTAACCTTTTCATTACCCGACCCAACTTAAATTAACATGAAAGCAGCACTTCTTGCGACCCCAATAGCATAAGTGATTGATTATATGCTAAGTTATACACAAGTCCAGAGAACTGTGGCTTTACACGTGTACCAAAATAAGAAGTTTAAATTAACGCTTGGAATTAAATGTTAACAATGAATCACAATTTTTTAAATTTGTTTTAAAATTTTTAATATACTTAACTCGCTCGTTTAAAGCATGAGCGCAATGAAATCACTAAATCTGCAGTAATTGGTGAGTAATGGCGACCCATAGTGTAGAAACTATTCTTGAGCTCCATTAAGGTCGAGCGGGAGCGGCGTCTGCAGTAGTTACCAAGCAAAAATTATGATGTGTAAAAATACAAACGCAAGCGATTTATTGATATTACGGCTAAAAAAAATTATGGTTATCGACATTGGGTATATTCCGGTGGAAAAACACAGAAAATTGCAACAGATTTTACTTGAGGGCTACAAAAAAATTACAAAGACTGAGATGTGGCTAATAATGCGCTGAGCTCGGTTTTCAATCGATTGCAAAACTGAGTGAAAAAGCAGCAGCAATCGGTTGGCAATTGGCAGGCGATCGGTGACAATCACCGCAAACGACCCGTTCGAGTTTAATGCAATTAAAGAGTTGGTTTGGGAAAATAAGTTTTCAACTTCCTGTTGTTTTACGTTGTTGAACGACCAAACAAGGAAGGAAAAAAGAGGCGGTCCTTTTTATATTTGCAATGGTCAAGCGAGTCGAGCAGTTATATTTCGAAGGTTATGGGTATAGAAGCTCGACCAAGAGGGGGCGCAATGCGGCTCGCACCTCAACGGCAAAATAAGGAACTGAGTTGGTTTATGCGGATTTAAACGTTGCTTCTCTTCTACTGGTTTTGACAAACATAATAACTCTTCGCGTATAGTTAGCACGCTGTTACTTTAACTCAGTACTTTTACTCAAGCATAACTTTAGTCAAATAGGGTTGTATATGAGTAAAAGTCGTAATGCAACAAATGGAGGCTTAAATCCTAACTTTTGCTGGCTATAGTGCGTAATACATTTTAGACAAATTTTAAAATAATCTATACAGATATGTGAACATTTTTCCCATTTGAACCTGATTTTAAAATACTCTATAGTTTACATATCGTACGTCGAAGTAGTTGGGCGCGAGAACACATAGGTTGGAAACGACAGCTTAAACAACGTGTAAACCCCCTGGCAAAATTATTACAAAAGAAGTAAATAATTATAAAGTCATGGTTTGTTTATTAAGAAATGCATACATACACTTATTTTAGTTGAGGAAATACAAATTAACAAGTTAAAATGCAGTCGTTTAATTGGTAGCTAGTTAAACTGGAGACAAGAATTCCAAACGCCAAATCTTTAAGTTACCTTTACAACCAAAGATTGAAAGGGTGCCTTTGGCGTGAATATGTACCGAGTTTTTTGTTTTTCACGCAGATGAATAAGATTGCAGTTATTCTCGTTTTGTTTGCAGTTGCCTCTATGGTCAGTGCCTCAGCTCACCATGGGGACGGTAAGAAATAAAATATTAAAATAAGCATGTAAGTTACATACAGTTTGTCGTGCTTGAGTTTATCGCACGGCGAAACAAAAACAATTTATTGTTTTTCTTTGTCAGTCAATTTATCCGGTCAACGTCTACAAAAAGCGCTGCGTAATTATGATCAATACGCGAAAAAATGCGTCACCCCCCCCCTTTCCCTCTAAAGTTCATTGTTTTGTTTGTTGCAGCTGACGATCACGTCCCACCCTTAATGCAGTCGTCCGCAAGTGTGGCGGTTGCCTGCCAAGCCGTGGTCTGTCTCTTCTTTGCACTGGCCGTATTCGCCGGATACAATTAACCAACACCCCTTTTTAAGGACGTGTTGTTGCCTGTCAATAAACCAAGCAGGAGAACAAATGGTGTCGGACACAACTGTTATGTTTGAGGTGGCCTTTATAGTCTCAGCTCTATTTTGAATTTAACAGCATTTATGAAAAATATCTCAGTTCCTTTATCCGTCGTTATTAAGCTCTCAACTGGTGTTAAGATAGTTATATTTCATTAAAATAAAGTAACGGATAGAACAAACTCTTTCATTAGAAAACAAGACAGGTTTAAATAATTCTATTTTAAAATTGTTGTGCTTGTTAGGCGATAATTCATGCAAAAGATATTTTCGAAAAAAAATTATATTGTGTCTTTAACCATGAAGTAATATTTGCACAAAATAAAATACGAAACGGGTTAATAAGTCAAACAATTTACAGTTAAGGCGCATTTTTGCATAACGCATAAATGTGCAAATAATCAATTATTGGCCAATTAATGAGTTTCTGGAATACACTTTTTGTGTTTATTTTGATTATGAGCTCAATAACCTTAGGCAAATTACTAAAAGATACAATAAAACTCGTTTATGAACTTTGGTAGTCACTGAGAAGGGATGTCCGATAATATATTTTTTTTTCAATAAAAAGCCACTAAACGGAAAAGAACAAATGGGAAATACTTTGAAGTATATAGGATGCTCGGTCGATAAAGGCGCCTAGTCGATTTCGTCAATCTGAGATTAAAATACCCTAAGATTCAAGATTTAATTTACTTTTGTGCATTTTTGCAAATATTGAAAAAAAAAGAGAGCAACACAAGGACAGCGAAATGACTTTACGGTCATCGAGGCGAGATGCCCACTAAAATAAAAAAAATATAAAAAACATTTAAACAAAAAGTTTTTGGCATCCTAAACCACTTGTTCAAAGGCATTTTTGAAAACAAGGCAAAATATAAACATCCTAAAACCACTCATTCGTAACATAAATTGTTTTTAAAGAAAACCAGTGTACTGGCAAATTATATTATTTCGGTTTTACAACCACACGTATAGCTGGATTTGCACAAATGCACTCCGTGACTATCACAAACCAGAAATACAATGTTTTCTCTATCGGAAAATCGATGAAACAAACCGAAAACCAAACGAATGCCTTAAAGATAAATGTTCACTAGAAATATAAGGGACAGTCTACTTCAAGATTGCTGCACATGTGTTAAACAGGCCCCAAAGCACTCTAAACTCGCGCACGAAAATGATTGTCGCAGACTAGATCGGGACACAAACCCCAAAGTAGCTGCTAAGGAATAGGAATGACTCTACTTTTTCGAGCAAAACGTTTATTGGACAGAACGATAATTCGTATACGGCAAATAACCATGCACACCAAGTGCTCGCATAAAGGCTACAGCTTGTCTCTTATCCATGAGATTGCGAACAGTGCTCAAAATGTGTCCGATTCTCTCGGTATCCACCCGACGAATAATCAAACGACACCACGCAATAGCAAACGAAATCGCACACGAAGATATCACGCAGCGCTGAAAAAAACGAGGCTGCGGAAAAAACACAATGTACAATGTCCTATTGCCATAAGAAAACCAAGTCGGCGGGTAGCCGACCCAATCGGCGATTCGGCCAAACGCATTAGTTCGGCACAAAAGGCCTACAATAGTTAAATTTGTGACAATGATATACGTTAGTTTTCTTAATTTCACATGAAAATTTTCAACTGAACACATGAAATCTTCAACTGAACGGTAAACATAACAATTAAAGCACAAAAAACCCGATTTTTAACCATTTTTGTATCGCGCCATTCTTACATACTTTAAAGTTAATTTTCTTCAGATGTATTCGGTCAAATTTTCGGTCGAGTAATGATGTAATGTCATTTGTTCTAATAGTGCATAACTTATAAGCAAGTGGGCATTATGTGTACCAACAAATACTTCATTTAGATGGGAAACTGCCTGTTCATCTTAATATCTAATTCAGCGACAACCCCTAAAACTGCACAATTTATGAGTAGGGCTACAAAGTAATTGTTTTATGTGGCACCTACCATACAACAAGCATGCAAAATATAAATAAAATGCGAAGAATGCTAATATCAAAGCTGTACACCAGTTCTATTGGCACCTTTTCTTTTTTATAAGCATTTTAAGAAAGTGAATGTTTGGCAGGAGAGTTCCGCGAAATGATTTCCAGTTTATTTGCAATTCGCATAATACTTGTATTTAAATTTTTTTAAATATATGTTTAGATTAATTCAAAATAAACCTGGTAATTAAACAATGGAACCGAGTGGCCGTCTGCAGTAGTTACCATGCAAATTTATAATTTGAATTGTGAATGTCTTGTTACAATAATAAGTAAATTTGAAAAAAACGCAGCGTGTAAGTTATACTAAGGCTACACAAAATGATGGTGAAAGACACTACATAAGACAGTGGTTGGCAAACTTGTTTCGTCGCGGCCCAAACTACCCTTTTCGGAGCTATTGGAGGCCCATTACATTAGACCACTAAGAAAACAGTGTCAGGATATTTACAGATCACAGATGTTATTAAACACATATGTTTGTGTGTGTCTTTCATTGTCAGGATATTTGTTTGAAGTTGCAGGAATGAGAATGACGTCACAAAGTTGGAAACGCTTGATTTTCTGGAACAAACTCGTGCGCAAAAATTAAGCTAGAGTCCAGCTTAATTGTGCGTATAAAAAAATAAATGAATAATTAAAAAACAAAATTGGGTTGATTTGTTTTAAATTGGAAAAACTTCAATTAAAAGGGTACGTGACGCATATGGCACATAAAAGTATTCGAATATTGCCCATAAAATATTATAGGATTATAGTCAACAGAAATTGGACTGCACAGTTATGAGTCACACGACGCAAGAAATGATAGAATATCGCTTTTGGGCTGAATAGATTCAAGTATAAAACTAATAAAAGTACATAAAAATCCTTACATTTGACGTCACAAGTAAAGTCGTACTTCAAGTAATTTAAGAAACGTGGTTTACCGAACCATTCGGTGTGGTAATTGGCAACCCAGAAAGTTGCGTCTATTTGGTTTTAGTTGGCAAATCGCTTACCTTAGACGACTAGACGTGCACTTATACATAAAAGATTAACTCTATATCAGGGGTGGGCAACCTTTTCAACACAAGGGCCAGTTAAGAAATGTTATGCTTGCAGGAGGGCCGCACATCAAATAAACACTAATTCATATTTTCAGCTTTTGCTAGAAAAAACTAATGAGCTACTAGGCTGCAACTACGGCGTTTTGTCAGTGCTGTCTACTTGCGGATTCGGAAATAACTTTTTTGACAAGTGTAATTGTTGCAAAATAATTCTTTATCGTAACAACGTGACACAAGTAAAACTTTACGAATGAAGATTGTTTTGTAATAGCTTCCCATTCGAGTTCAACTGCATAAGTGTAGCGGTGTACCCTATGGGTTACATCGCACTTCAAACAGGCTGATAGAGCAAAAGTCCCAACATGGTGCACACTCGTCACTCATGGCCTTATTTAGGTAGAATTAGCTGGAAGAAGGTGAAGGGCCGCACAAAAAATGGAAAAGGGCCGCACCTTGCCCACCCCTGCTCTATATCATCTCCACAGATGAATGGCGGCACCCGCCATCATGTAAAACGTTCGAACATCCCACGTAAAAGAAATCCATTACGCTAATTTTGTTTTAAAAAAAATTACAGCACAGTGCCCTAAAAGTTTGCAAATCTTAAGTAGAACCACAGTCGCGCAGAATTGCAAACGCAAGCAGAAAATCTGCAGCAATCGTTTAGCAAATGGCAGGAGGTCGATGCCAATCGACCTTCGCAATTCAGACGAACTAGGAGTTGGGTTGCGAAAATGGTTGGCGCCTTCCTGTTGTTTTGCCTGGTTAAGAACTGCACGACAAAGAAAAAAGAAACATAAAGGTTTTCATAGCTGCAATACACTGCTAGAATTGTTAGATGTCGGAGGCTCAGAACAGAACCACTCGCGTGATGGGAGCATCATTTGTGGACTGCACCGTTTTGGCAATGCTAGGCAGTAGCTGTTTTACGCAAAATTCAGACATTGCTGCGTTTCTACTTACATCAACAAATTAAATCTGCGTGTGACTAGCACGTTGCAAACCTAACCCAAATCATTAGGATCACAGCATTGGCCTATTTCTTAATTCGCAGCAACTTTTAGCCTGGAAGATAAGGATGTCGGGTTTTAAAATCGCGATATTCTACTCATAAAAAATAAGCTGGAACCTAAACACTTGGCAAAATAACCGCTATACAATTAGAGAAAAATCCATGTTTATATAAGGCTGGTCGCATTGAAATTTTAGATTTACTTGAGGAAATTAATCTGCAGGATTGCTAGCCAAACGTTAAAAGTGTAAACATAGAATCCTTTAGTTTCGAATTTTGGTTAATATTTTAGTTCTTGAATTATGGGGAGTTATGGGGTAAATAAACCAAGTATAAAACTTTTTTTCGGAGGCAATTACTAACGCGTTTTTGCTTTTCACACAGATGAATAAGCTTGCAGTAATCCTCGTTTTGTTGGCAGTTGCTTCCATGGTTAGCGCCTCAGCTCACCATGAAAAGCGTAAGTAAAAAAAATAAAATATAAGCAGTTTTACTTAAAAACTTAGCATAATATGTAACGTGTTGCCTTTCGTTATGCTTGAGTTATTTCTACGAACTAAAACTAATCTGCGCCATCGCTTCTCTTAATTTGCTTGTTTAAAAAAGCGAAAAACAGTTAAATCAACATAATTGCGATACGAATTAGCGATTCTAAAGAGTTTTAACTAACACAAAGACTCCCCGCCTAAATGTGAAGAAAAGTGCAGTCTTGAAGCTGTTTAACTGCTTTTGAAAAAGACGCGTAAAATCGTCAACTTTATTTACTGTATACTGCAGCGGTGGGCAAATGTATTGCATTTGCAGCAAATACAAGTACCAGAGGGCCTCAGAATTATTTCAAAACAAAAACGGTAAATAGTGCAAGTTCAGCAATAATAACAGAATTGTAATATAATAAAACGGTAATAATTAACACAATAATAGTAACGGTAATAAAACTAATAACAAAATAACACGCACAATATTTATCAATATCAGTTTTTTGTTAATTAACTCTTCGTCTTCTATGTCTAGTGTTACGTCATAAACAGAATGCTGGACTAAATAAAGAAAAGTAAAAGAGAGAAACGTTCATAAACGGTATCTTGGATTCTTGGTAGCCTCTATTATATTTTGAAAATTTTGCCATTCGACTAGAAGAGTCACAAAAAACATGCCGGCGAGCCGCATGTGGCTCGCGTGCCGCAATTTGCCCATCCCTGCTATATAGCGATACTTAATAGTATAGATTTGTTTTAACGCCTTTGGATGAAGCACTTTAACTTGGTTTATTTGCAGTGAGTGAACACCTGGAAGAGCAGTTGGAGGCCTCGTCCGCCAACGTGGTCATGCAAGTCTCCCAGGCACTCCTATGCCTCTTCATGGCACTAGCCGTGTTCGCCGGAAACCTTTAAGCCAAACCGCTGTTTCTGAGCGCCCTGTTGCTTGCCAATAAATCAAACAGGAGTAAAAATCCCTTGTGTTTATCATACCACCATAATAAGTTTAAGTTAAGCGCGGTTTGTTTTACCTTTGTCAAACAAAGGAAATATTTAAATCTATCCACAAAAGCGATCAGCGTTGTATTACGTTTAGAAGATATCTTATTGTTTTCAATAATCTCTTATAATAATAGATTTCGCAATTTTGCCCGTCATTGCTCATTCTTTTATTGGAAGTTCCTCAGGCATTCAGCTCTAAAGTTTTTTTGGGGAATATTTTCTATAATTTTGGTTTTAGACGGAATGAGGGACATCTGTTGTTTCATACATATGTGTGTACACATGTTTCATTAAATTTCATACGGAATGAAGGAAATCTGTTCAGTTGAAGGGCACCCTACATACAGATGTCTTTCAAATTTTAATCTAGTATATTATGAATTATAACGCCGCAGTTAAATTATATATTGATGCGACCTAAATTATAAACACCAATGCCGTTTCGTGAAAATATTCATCATAAACATTTTTTTTGTTACCACAGGCTCGTTACTGTGATGCCTTGAATTCATTGGGACTAATATAAGGTTCCTATTGGACTCCTTATAAATGATTTCTGTCAGAAGGTTACAAACATCGACCGACCTATACTTAATTTACCAGTCCAGTTTATTAGCACTCGAAAGGGCCGCGCACCTTGCAGCTTGAATCGTCTGGCGAACAAGTTCAACGCAAGGCACTAGATAGGGCGAGAGAGGAGGGAGAGATAGAGAGGAAAGAAAGAAGGCACTCTATTTTACTACGTCACGAGAAATGAAAAATGCACAACGGCTAAGTTTACGAGACGGTGATAACATTGTAATTAGATTACGTCACACCAGCCTTTAGTACCCAGCAGACTGACAATATCTATGAAATACGATTTCGTTCACATCTTTACAGTTTATACAATGCTTTGACGCGATAAAAAAGGTTTGTTTTTATATGAAACTTGTCCACTTATCCTACAAAGATAAACACAATGTATAATGTTTTGCGGTTGGCGGAAACTTTTACCTGGATTCTGTGCAGCAATACGAGTTAATAACTGCCACAACTTAATTTTCGGCTAAAATATTTTTGGTGAAAGCCATTATTTAAATCAATGTTTAAATCTTTTACGCGTGCCTATTTAAATCGGAAGTACTATATAGACTGGTTGATTCAAGTGCTGTAAGTCAGTGTGTATTTTCAAAATATGATAACCGGATAAATCAAATGCATAATGCAGCGACAAAGGAGCACAGTTGCACGAACTATTGCCGATTAGATAAGAAAGTTATGATAACTTAAATTCTGTTATAGTTTCTTAATTATTATGAGTAACTCCACTACAAAACAAACTAACTTCATACTGACCTCGGGTGGTTACTAAAAACGAAAATCGAGATTTTGACTGCAACAAAAATATAAATGAACACCTTTCATAGCCGGTTCACAGTACTTTGTATTTTCGATTGCTGGTACTTTGCATTTTTCAATTGTTTTTTTGATATGATATGAACCCATGGGACAAACCATAGGCAAACCCTTAGACAAAACACCATACATTTTGATTTTTTAATATTTGAAATGATGTAAATTTGTAAAATATCTGCTTTTCGTTTTTAGACCACGGAATTTGAAACTTAATTTTTAACCATAGTATATTTTAGAAGCACAATGTAGCCCAATTAGGCCATGTAAATTGTGCAAAACGCACAATTTCGATCAAATTAAGCAGAAAGCGGTAAGAAAACAAAGCCCTTTGTTTTACCCTGGGCGGTTAATCAACTTTTATAAACTTAGATAAAGAAGATACAAATGACGACCGTGCTTTTCAAATACACTAAAATACTCTATGGTTAATGTAAATGCGATAGAAATGAATTTTTTTTTAAGAATTAGGTTCCGTACTAAGATTTGATGTTATTCAGTTTACAGTATTCAATGAAAACCTCAGGTCTATTTTGATATCTTAAAATAATCAGCTATGGCGATATTTAGTTTGAATTGAATTTCAACCTTGTATAACGACCATTTCTACCAAGTTTCGCCTTTTCATGTAAAACCACATGGACGTGTGCGGAACAAAAAAGAAATGCATACGTGTCGTATTTTTGGTGGTTCATATCTTACCTTTTATGTTTCGCTACCGTCCCACCTAATTTTTATAGCCTACTGGCATGGTCGGAGACCTTACTACAGGGTTGTTGCTTTTCTAGCCTACCCTGCTTACATCATTGATCGACAGATTCTGTGAGACTGCGATAACTTTCAGTGTAGCCTAGCCTACTAAATCAGTGTAGCTTAGCCTACTAACGAGTTTTTTCCATGAAAGAAAAATCTTTCAATGGAACTGAACATATTTTAATTTAAACGTGTTTTGTACTAACAACAAGTATTTTTTATCCAGTGCTTTACTTTTATTTAAACAACGGCATTTAATATTTATCGGAAAATCAGCCATAGAAATCTAGTGTATTTATGCTACCAGCTCTTTTAAAAAAGCACTGGCTGTTACTTTGGGACAATGTTGTAATCACTTGACTTGACATGGTTGCACTTTAGTCACCGTATAATGACCTGACTGAATTTCAGTTCATTTTCGATGTGAATTGAACCTAAACGTCACATGTTATGGCATTGACTTTGACTGATACTTGTTGCTACTTTTTGCAAATTACTTAGGTCGGACTTGAATCTTGAACTGCTTAAAGAAACGAATATTACGTTACGAAGCGTAAAAAAAAATTGCGTTTACATTTAGTTCAAGTTGGCAAAAAATATAGTTTGGCAGGCACTCATCTGCCACATTTGGCACGCGGGCCTGATCTACGCTGAGACTATTTAAACATTCTTATAGCTACACCAACTTTTAAAGTACGGTGCAACTAATACTTGGCTATATCACGCGACAACAACTACATCAGGGCGTGGTCCCCAGGCCACCATTGTTCGTGGCCCGCGGACCAATGTTGAATTATTGTAATGCTTCAAGTTAAACGTTTAATCAAACAAATATAAGTTACGAACGAATTGCTAGCATGTTCGAATAGTTTGCTTATAATTACGTTTCGCGAGTTACATTAATAAATTACCCGGGTTTCCATCCCTCAATAATTCTCATCTAGAGGGACAAGAAGGCTTAATATTTGTTATGTGCTAAACCGGCTTCAAGTGAAGGCACATGTGCATCGTATGTCACTTACTAAAATGACTGTTTTGCGAACTTATATGTTATATTTGCGTTTTTTCCGCAGCACGCAAATGTTTTCCGTCTTTTTAATATGGACTTAACGTAGAAAGTATGACTCTACTTTAATTACGTTTTTTGCCAATTTAAACTAATGAACGATATAACATATCGAAGTTCTGGAATGTTTTATATAGGTTTCATGACTGTGTAACTATCCCTATAGCCAAATTAGGATAGTTACACAGCCTAATTATCAGCCAGATTAATCTTAAAACATTTTTTGCTCGAATCGAGTAGGCCTACGTCAATTTAGCAATAGCGTATATATAAGTATGCAACCTCTCTGGCTTAAATTAAAACAAGATAAACAACGCACGGTTCGTTTAGCCCGCGAACGTTTTTACATGTTTTTAACCTTACTGTTATGGGATCAATGGCTCACAACCCTTTTGCTTTAAACATCTGGTCAATCCAGTGCGCTAAAAAAATCACGCATGTAACCTACTACTAAAAATGGCTCTGCGACCTATATTTGGGTCGCAGCCCACAGTTTGCCGACCACTGTAATAAAACAACCAACCAAATAAATTTCACTTTTATTTATGTAAATTTTATTATCTTCTGATTTGTCTCAAAGAGATGTAATAATCAATTATTTTTCAAAACAGAAAACATGATAAAAGATGATGAAGCAACAATATTGAATTAAAAATTAAACAACTGTGCTTAATTCGTGTTATTCTTACGATTATAATTTTTTTTGATTAATTTCGTGACATGTCGGTATTGTTCATTTTTGCAAACACAAACACCAGAAGTCAAGGAGTTGCTTAAATTAAGACGGCAAAATATAACTTATTATCAGCCGATTACAAATAAATTGTGAAAGACGGAGTAGGCCGTATGTACTGAAAAATAAAAAAACTTAAAAAACAGTTTTACCAGTTTCTTGAAAATAACCACAAATGTTCGTATTAAACAGAATAGTCAACTTCTTTTATATACATATTTAATAACGAAATGAATTGATAAACATCAATAAGATTTGTAGTAGGATAGACGAATAATGTAGTAAAGAAGAAGTGGACAATATCCACATTTTACGAGTAACAGTTTCCAACTTTAAGCGGAAAATGACAATAAAAAATGATTGTCAGGTTCCTTTAGTTAAGGCCACCACCAGGAATAGTAAAGAACGAAGCCCACAGATGGAAAGAAAATTGCCAGCACATAGAAAACCACCACCGCAAGCCGAAACCTGGGACAAAAAGGATGTTTTACTCAGCTTTGTTTGGTTTTCGGTTACAGCACAATCAATTTAGTTGATCGCCCCATTGTATAAATCTATAAATGATTCTTTCATTACGGTTAAAATTATCAATCCCGTCAGAAGTAATGGACTAATGGTGATTGTAGAATTATGTCGCTTTGTGTCCATTTTTATCTAGTGTATTTTAGCTACAGCCTACAGGCATTTGTATTAGCAAACTTTTGCTTAAGCATAATTATCTTGTATTAGTTGCGTACCGGTATTAAGTCGTTGTTTTGCTTTTAGTGCTATTGTTCAATTCTAAGTATTCAGGGACTATTTCGCTACTATTGTTAAAAAACAGATAATCTAATAGTGTATAACATTTTTTACACAATTTGATGAAGTGGCACAAAAAGGGTTTTCGGTCGGCAAACGATCCTTCTTTAAGTTGGACGAGGCCATTAGACGGGAGTTAGTCTTTTGTTATTGATTAAACACGAGTTATGCTGACGTCATAAAAACGACTGGTTCAAAGGAAATGTCATAAACATAATTGTTAGACTGGCGGTCAACCGGACTCGAAACCAAAAGGTGCACATTGTGCGCACAATAACCCTGATGAGGTCAGCTGGTATATGCTGCCGAAACGTCGGTTTATAATTCGTTTACACCAGAAGAGCGATTTCTATCTATCTTTAGAAAAAAATTGTTAGAATTAGTTGAACATTGAAATAGCGATACGTCAGCTTAGATTGTTTGTTTTTAAATGATCAATGACTCCTGAAAGTAACTTTCTTAATTAATGGCTTTATCGACCTCCCTGATTCACTACATTAAAAAAAAATAAAAAAAAAAACTTCAACAAAACCAGAAAATTGAAGGCGTCACGGCACGCATATAGCACAAAAACAATTAAGGGAACAAAAAAATACTCACTACAGAGCGTAAACCAATCGTAATATAAAAAATGGAAATGGTTGAATACAAAAATTTTAAACGAAAAGCGCAACCTAATCTGCAGCAGAAATATTTGCAAAAAACTTTAAGCAAGATTATAAACGAAATACTATTGATAGATATAGTAATATGAAGAAAAAATGCGACAGAAAAAAATTAAATATAACCTCAAATGACAAAGGAAAATGGAATTATAGTAAAAATAAATTAAACTCACAAAAAAAGGCAATCGAAATAAAAACATAAAGATCAATTACACTGAAGGGAAATTATTAAAGACGAATGTAGAAAAATGATACAGAAACATAACAAATATATAATGTTAGATTACAGAGAAATAAATAATTACTGAGAATAAAAAGTAAAGGCATACATTTATGCAGCATCCAAAAAGGTAAAGAATCAAACACAAACTGGACAACGTTCTTAGCTTTCGTTTGCAAATTTTTCCACATTAATTAATTGCAAATTGCAAACTATTTTTTGAGCCACGTTAACATAAAAACTTTTACTGCAAAAGTGCACATTTATTTTTTTAGCGCTGCACCTGAATGTATTCATTTTCCTTTTCGTCAAACACTTCGAGCAACCAATGCTTGTTTAACAGCCCTGCAAGTGACATTACCTGACGTGGCATACCTTAGCATTGTGATTTTACATTCAAATATTGCCTTTCGTGTTTGTAAATATATATTGCAGAATTCCTCATACAATTTTAAGTAACGTAAAATCGGGCGAGAACTGCGCGGTTCTTTTCCACGGAGATCGTTTTTCTTTTATCTGTATATCTTCTGGTAAGAATTAGCCTACAAGCCCTACATCTGCCTGTCTGTCTGATTTTAACTTCGATAATAATCGGCTGCCGAACAAATACCGCCTTACCATCACAAGCGGTATAAAAAGTAATCGGTGAACACAAAGTGTGAACCTTTTTAGCCACTTTCGGCGCACATGCACATTAAGAGCACATCAAATTCACGTCAGGTGCACATTAGACGCAGATTTAGTGCACATTTGATGCAAATATCGCAAGTGCACAATGTGCATATTTTAATTCGTGCACATATGACACAAAAAATGCGCACAATGTGCACCTTCGAATGCGATGCACATATGACAAGTGCGCATTGTGCGCACAATGTGCACATTTTGGTTTTGAGCCCGTCTCCTGGCTGTTGTTCTTGACTTCTTGTTCACTGTACCGGTACTGCTAATTTTTTTAAGTTTATATGCTTGTTGTTTATCAGTTTTTCGTTTGACAAATAGTTAAAGTTGAGATTTATTTTATAATGCAATTTTAAGCACTACATCGTGACTCAATTAACAATCGAAAGAAAAGCCTTAAGTCACTAACTTGACTGCTGTGAAGATTTGGCGGCATTTATATAACAAAACAATCTTGTTTCATTGGATGTACCGTACTGATTTCCGTGCTTTTTAACGATATTCCTCGTCGCCAAAGACTTGAACCAATAACCATTCCCAAAATGATAACAAGGGAACGTGCAGACAAGATTGCAAGGGAATGTCTCACTCAAAATAAGCGCGAACAACAAAACTGCGACAAAAACAGTAGCAAGACTTACCAGTAGGGACGGGTCTTGCTCTTACTCGCTTCTCTTTCGTATTCCAGCATTTCTTCGATCATTTTACAGAGGTAATCGTTGGCTTCGTAAACATCGCCTTATGGCATAGCTGCGCAAGCTTGCTGTAGGCTACAGCGTTTTACGTTTAGGACAAATGATTGCTGTTTCGAAATATCGATTCTTCCTCTTTCGGCTAAGCGGTAACGATCGAGACAGTAAAAACCACCTGACCTGCTTGTCTTCAACGCTTGTCTACGCTCCCTTTAAATGATTGATGAAATCGTATTCACTTGAGTTGAAAATCATACCATTTTTCGGTTTGTTCTAGGCTACTTATGCAAGCGCGTTCTTTGAATAAAAACCGCTATATAGCATGTAAAATAAACTATTATATTAATAGGATTTTAATTACAACAATCACTTGTTGATCACTTTCAATCTTAACGCTCGAAGAGTAATGGAAAATAATTATCGGAAATATTTTCACCAAACCACATATTTACCACTAAAAAGCGGAAAACCCGTGCCAGAAATATTTAAAATAAATCAAAAATATTAATTACTACAGTACCGGTATGTTTCAAGAAGCTCTGGATACGCTTGATTACATCCGTTGTTTCGACATTATAAACCTTATGTTTACTAGGGTTTGGTAACCTTATTTCGTTTTTGATTAAAAAAATGCATAAATAATTTTATTGGACACTGCAATGTCCATCTGCCTCCATTTTCAACCAGTTTTTAAACTTAGCGCTACCACTACAAAATATTCAGAAACACTTTTCAATATTGTAAACAGTGGTAAACGCAGCTCAACTCAACCGAGATCTGCTTACTTCCGGGAAAGCAAGTATTGCTGTCAAAGATGTGTTCGACTGTTCGTTGTTAATTGTTTGACAATTAGATCCTGTTGATTTTACCACAAATTGTCTTTATAGGAATAAAGGTATTACAAGTCTTTTGCCATTGAATTAAATGTATTTTGCTTGTGGGCTTCAATACTGCTATAACTGAGTTGAAACGCAAATGAAAAATGAAGACTTTTAAAGGAAATAAGCCTTTTTGCTGAATGGCCACGAAATTTATGTATTTCTATATCACTCGTTATTTGCCGTTAAAGACACTGGTCTAGAATCCTACCACATTTTTAGTCCGGGGGTTAATATTGCTAACAATTGGATGAAAGTGCAACTTGCAAGTTTGGGTTTGGGAGGGTCAAGTTTAACTATTATATTTAGGAAGTGGCTATTTGCCGGGCAACCCGTTGCATAACTTCAAAATATATTTATTTATTATTTATAAATATTGATTAACCCACCCAAACGCTAACCCACACCTTAACCACAATAATGTTTGTTGAAGTAGGATTTAAGGATTTTAGACCAGTGCCATCGTTTTTCCACCCATTTACCAAACTTCAAAAACTGAAGTTCGGTAACCGAATAAGCAGAACTTTGAAATTTGCACTACTGTAAACGGCTTTAGCAATAAATTGTATTGTAATTTTGAAGATTATGTTGCAGCAGTGCGAATTTTGAAGTTCGGTAAACATGAAAGCTGGGTAAATAGCCTCTTTCTTGTATTTATTACCACATATTTAGTTATTCGTTGCAATTACAACTTTGACCACCCGTTTCATTAGAGTAAAAAAAATGGTGGATTTTAGACTCACACCCTAAACCAAATTTAATCGTAACCACCCGAACGAAATGTAGTAGGATTCTAGACGAGCACCCTTTTTTACTGTAGCAAAACAAGATTTAAAAAAAATTGAAGCTACAAGGAAGAAATAGATATGGAAGGATAAATACAATAATAATACCTAACCTATCCAAACCCGAATGCTAATTCGCACCTTCACCAAAATAATGTTAAGCAATTTTAACCCTTAGGACGAAAATGACGCACACCTAAATTTCGCAAAAGTATACCAAATGTATTGGTGAATTCTGAACAACAAGTTTATCTAGATTTCTAAAATTTGGCCTTGCACACCTGAGATCTTGGCAAAAGTGCATTGAAATATGTAGTGGTTGACATAGACTTTTGGATTAAAACTTTGCAGGTTTTATAGTGACTAAGGCTTGTATATATATTTGCCTATATTGGAAAGATGTGGCGCTCCGCAGTTGGCAACACTACTCAAGATATCCAGAGACCAGATGTAGAGGCTGAAGATGATGACTGGGATACTGATGCTGATTTTGTAGTAAGTTTAAATTTCCTTTTATGGTCAAAAACATTGGTCACCATAACTCTGCCCAAAGGCAAGATGCGGTCACGGATTTATTCTACTGACTGTGACATATTTTTTTTTAAATTAACATTAAATACAGCTGAATTTTGTCCGACGTAATTCCTAACTAAATTTCGATCAAATTTCAATCCAAACGATAATTTTATTAGGCTCATCACTGTTTTTGTTTAATCAGTTATTAATATTTTCTTTTTTTTACCAAATCAAACACTTCCATGCCAAATAAATCTGCCGCAAAAATTAAAATGGTTAAAACTAATGTTTCCTGTTTCATGTAAAGTTTTATTAATTTATTAAAATCTGCTAAATGCTTTTTATGGAATATATACTTTTGTGGACTTGGCATACTTTGTTTCTGAATCTATGTTTAAATCATAATTATTAATCATCTTAATAAATTTTTTTTACAGAACGAAGTTTCTGAGAAGGAGCAGCGTTGGGGTTCAAAGACAGTTGAAGGATCAGGGCGTGTTGAGCACATCAGGTTTCAACAAAATTTGTTGCATTAACAGTTAACTCTTAAAATTACAATTGATTTAATTGAAAAA
Organism: Ascidiella aspersa; assembly: GCF_963924565.1. Classification (NCBI taxonomy): domain Eukaryota; kingdom Metazoa; phylum Chordata; class Ascidiacea; order Phlebobranchia; family Ascidiidae; genus Ascidiella; species Ascidiella aspersa. Next base: position 9,189,728 of record NC_139454.1, on the reverse strand, counting down.
AAATAGTTGTTTTATTCAAGTTTTGTTGCTATATATATTTTATAAAGTTTCTGTATTAGATTTGTTGTGTAATTAAAATTGCTAGATATTGTATTTAAGGGTTATTTACATTCCAGTGTGAACAAACTGAGAGATGGAGTACAAACTGATGACCAGAAGTTTAAAAAACAGCAGTTAGAAGATGGACCAAAGGCTTCCTATGGGTATAGAAAACATATTACATATATATACCTAAAGGATATTCTCATCTTTCGAAGGACTTAATTTTTTAAGTTCTTACATTTTTGTTTTACTATCTAAGATCTTCAAAGAAGTAAGATTATTAATTGTGTTTAAAAAAATCCTATGTATTATAAAGAAAAAACAAATATATCATTATATATATTTTTTTCCATCTATACGATTCCTGATTTAATATAGATTTTTTTAGCTTACCATGTATATGTATACATACCATTATAAATTACATGCTGCTGTCTTTTGCAAAATGTTATTTTCTAGTTTAAAATAATTTCTCTTACGTTTGCTACAGATACGGTGGCAAATTCGGGGTGCAAAAAGACCGTATGGACAAGAGTGCACTGGACAGTTCCCACAAGGAAGCCCTCTCTGTACACGCATCGCAAAAAGATGCCGCCAAGGGCTTTGGTGGAAAATATGGAGTGCAAAAAGACAGGATGGACAAGGTAAGTGTAAATTACGAAAATCTGTGACCCTTCGATATTTTCTTGTATATTTTTAAGTCCGTTGTTGACTATACTATTAATATAACCCCCCCCCCCAAAAAAAAAATATATATATATATAATATATATCTACATGTAATTTTTGCAATTTAAAATTTAATAACTTATTTTCCTAACACTGCTTGGTTGGCCAGTATAACTTTAGAAGGCCATTTTCATTTATATACAAAGTGTATAAATAGATAGGTAATGCTTTGTTTTATTTTACCAGTCGGCAGTTGGCTTCTCACATAAAGAGAATCTAGCCAAGCATCACTCCCAAACTGATGCCAGTAAAGGATTTGGGGGTAAATTCGGAGTTGAAAAAGATAAAGTTGACAAGGTTTAGCTTTGATTTATTAATTGGTGCTTCATTTTTGCATTATATATATATGTTTATATAACTTCAAGTGCTGGGTTTGTAAGTAATTTGGGCAATGTGTTTTTTTGCAATGTAGCGCCTATCTAATGCTAAAAAAACATCAAATTTTCTTTGAGCAAATCTCCCCAGACAAAAATTTTTTAAATTCAGCCACACTCTCAACTCATTCAGTTAATTTGATGGTCATCTGCAAAATAATGGCGATTATCTGTTCGTTTCCTTTTTGTAAGTTACGTGCTACACTATTTTTTACAGCTATTCAGTTTGTCCTTCATAAGTAAACATTTGTCACTAATGTAATAAGAATATCAAAGCCCATACAGAAGTAGGTATCATTTTGGACGTTTCGAATAACTCTTTATTCATTTTCAACATATGCTATGTTGAAAATGAATAAAGAGTTATTCGAAACGTCCAAAATGATACCTACTTCTGTATGGGCTTTGATATTCTTATTACGTCTTACTACAACCTCCAACCATTATGCTCCAATGTCACTAATGTGTTAAGTGTACTATGTAAGCATTGCAGTGTGTCATATAATCACATGCTCGAACTAGTTTGGAAATCTAAATGCAAATTTTAAAATTATTTCCATTAAATGATCTGGACTAAAAAATCCTGCAGTTTATATCTTGACATGCTTTTATTGGTTTATATTTACAGTCTGCTTTGGGCTTCGACCACCAGACAGAAAGGGCAAAACATGACTCGCAGAAAGGTAAATAAAGTTTATTATTCCATCAAACATTTTTGGTTAAGGATTCAATATTGTGTTGCTTTCGATTTTTATGTTAGTCATATCCTATTAACCGTATAACTGGATGCATAGCCAAACCCTACCATTTTTCAAAACAACTTTACACTTTTAGAACAATTTTATAGGGAATAAATTAAATGTGTGCATTCTTATGTGAATTCCTGTTGTCAATAGTGGTATTGATAGGGTATGAATCAGTTAAATACAATGATAATATATCTTGATCAGTGGTCGGTGATGTAGTAAACAATTTCATTCATTTTTGTACTGTTATTTGAGATGAATACAACCTCTGAGCCAAAGTAAATGCACAAAATTGTTATACATAAATAAAGCTGCTTGTTCTATCAATGTTTCAAGATTATGCAACTGGTTTTGGTGGCAAATATGGAGTTCAGAAGGACCATGTTGATAAGTCTGCTGTCGGATTTGATTACCATGCTGATTTGAACAAACATGAGTCACAGAAAGGTCTGTTGGTTATATTGTTAGAATATATATTTTTACCATTGTCAAGTTTAATATATACAAGCTTTGTAAATTAAAACAATTGAATTGTGTGTTACTGATGACATGTTTTTGCTAATTTATTTAATTGGTGATACTTTTATTTTGGCATTTAACAAAATGTGCTATTTGTTTTATACAATTGTTTGTCAATTCTTGCTTTTTGATTTTTGTACAATTTTAAATACATACCTTGCAGAAAGTCTAAAGAATTAAAAAAATTAAATTTACTGAATAATTTAAATTTGATTCTTACCCGTGAACAGTTCTTATCATGAACATTTTGTTTCAAAAGTGTAAATATTGATAATTTTTTAAATTGCATATTACTTATAAAACAAGTTCAATAAATTTCAAATTAATATACATTTAAAATAAAATTTATTTCCAGCCTAGTAACTATGATAAGCCAAAAACACTACCTTAGAATCACTGGCCCTTTTTTTTCGAATGATTACAATGGTTTAAAGCAGGGCTTCCCAGACTAGAGACTCGCGACCCTTACAAATACAAATCTGTGTTTTAAATTGTCTAATTGCAACCGTTATAAAATCCTTTTTAAATGTCCCCTACCACTCCCACTAAAATATCTAACTAAAAATAATAGTAAAATATACTTTGAAATTTGATATTCTGGATGTAGATTTTTTTTTTAAAAAACTTTGAACTGAACATCACTAAAAACAGTCCAGTATAACTTTGTCCTTAATCTACTCGAGTTGATTGCCGCTGCATGTGTCTTGGTTTGTGCAATCACTTTTGTTTTTGATTGGCGTCGCTGTCAGATTACTCCAAGGGCTTTGGAGGCAAGTACGGCGTGCAGCGTGATCACCAAGACAAGGTCGCGCATGGCTGGGATTCGCACGACCCCCTCGCAAAGCACGAATCACAGAAAGGTTGCCCAAAAAAAATGTTTCACATTTTTCACAATTTGCATTCGCACAATGCCTTGACCTTTCATGCATCCTGTTTACTCTCACATTTAATTGTCACTTATGATTCTATTAAATTTGTTGAATAAAAAAACTGAAATTAAATTTTATTGAGATTTTATACAATTAAACAAATGAAAAAAAAATTATTTAAACTACAGCAAAACAATGCATTAATCAAGATGCATAGTGGCAAATTTGGAGTTAAGATGCATAGTGTTTTTTTAATTAATAAAGACTATCTCTGTAATTAATAAAGACTATCAAATTATGTTTGTCCTTATTAGTACATAATGCGAAGCCAGCTTTGACAGATAATATGCATTTTTTACTAGTATTTTTCTTTGTTTTTATGTTTGGGAGTTATTTTTTCATTTATTTATATTTTGGTTTGTTGCATGTTTTTAAGTTTTTATTTTCTTGCATGGCAAGATTATGCTGCCGGATTTGGCGGCAAGTTTGGAGTGCAGAAGGATCACCAGGATAAGTCTGCTTACGGCTGGGAAGAACAGCAAAAACTGGCAAAGCACGAGTCACAAAAAGGTGTCAACATGGTTTATTTTCAACTTGTGCATTTTTAGATGCCGGATCTGAGCTGATACTTTGTGCTAAGGTTTTCCAAAAGTTGCCCTTAACTTGTCTGGGGACTACAGAGTGGCCTTCAAAGATGTCTTATAATATTTTATTATTAAACAGTTAATTTCCAATTTGCTGTTTTTGTTGAGTTTGACGACCCATGTTCTAAAAAATTTGTTTAATATTTTTCGTAATGTGACAGTCACAAAGTGTTAAGAGAGCATGGAAGAAGGGAACACAGCACATTAAAGTTGAGAACTATATGCTAAGTGGTATTACTTATCCAATAGAAGGATGGTATCATTGGTTTAAATTTTTTATCTGAATACTTTCCACATTTTAATTATGGTTTGTGATACCATGCAGAACTACATACCACCTTTATTCAGAAAAAGCAACCTTTATAAGGAAAAAAAATTAAAGTTAAATTATAAGTAGACAGGCATGAAATAAAAACAAAAGCCTCTGCGAGTATTTGTTGAAAAATATGGACGATAAAAAACTACTTGACTTTTGTAATTCAGGATATAACTGAAACAATGTTAGACATTTTAGTCACAATAAAATGGACTTAAAGATTATGTTTGTTCACTTTTGTCATATTTTATCAGTTGTCTTTGATTTTGTTTTATACACCAATAAATGTATCTTAAAACTTTTGCTAGTCTTTATACATTTTTATTTCCCATTACTACACAACAGTCGTTTTGTTATGTTTGGTTTTACGAGTTTGACTATGGCATGGGGTTTGTTTCAAGTTATGGCATGGTTTATTTTGTCTTGTATCACCTTTATACCATTGCAACAAGATGAATTACTGCACGAAATATAAATCACTTGTCACTCATGGTCCCTAAATTAACTGAAAACTGCATTTTCAGATTATTCCAAGGGCTTTGGTGGAAGTTATGGGGTTCAAAAAGATCACATGGATCAGGTATACTTTTATTGTTCTGTATGTTTATGCTTGTATAGAATTACTGCGGTGCCAGTAGAGGAAACAATTTCCGTAAAAATCTTTCGAGCTTGTTTTAGAATATGAATTTTGCTGTCTTTGCCTTCGTTTGTCTTCAATCAGTGAATTTTTGGGCACATACATGTTTTTCCAAAAAAAACAAAAAAAAAACAGTTGTATACATTTGTAATTGCCAATGTTCTTTTTCTCACACAAACTAAATTGATTAACGAGTACAATTTGTGTTCTAAAATCTTGCCGAAATTATTTTTTTACTGTTTTAACCCATAGTGGTATGACTGAATTCATAACAGAGCGTTAATTGCTACTTACAATAAATATTCGAAAAAAAAATGTTTCAAAAGTAAACCATGTTTTCTAAAGATGATTTGGCATGATGTAGTGGCAGTGTTTAATTAGATAAACTTTTGTGTGTACAATGACTTCTAAAGTGCCTTATTTATTACTAAGACTGATTTTGTGCTTTTAACAGTCTGCCGGAACATTTGAGGATATGTCAGGAGCTTCTACAACCTACAAAAAGACAACTGCAAGTGGGTGAATTGTCTATAAAGGGTTATTAAAACAACAAAACGCCCCCAAAATTTTAGAATCACATTTCTTTATCTTCTGATTTATATAGCGGTTTTGCAGACTTTCTAAAAATTCTGAAGCCGGTCAAAGTCCTGAAAATTGTACCCTTTGCAATAGCTTATTAGAGAACAGAGGGCTTACAATGGTGTGTTATAGGTTTCGAGCATATGGTTAATCTACCTAACTACTTTGTTGTAAAGTTTAGGAACAATTTTTGTATGTTTAAACTCCTGGTAGTTCATTCAGCTAAAAAATACTATTTTGTTATTTTATTTCCGGCGATAGAAGGTAACATAGGATTTAAAAAAATGTTTTAAATATTTATTTTTGAAAATATCATAAAATTACACCTGTATTATTGCATAAAATCAAAAAATATGCTTGATAAGATATGCATTTTATGCTTTAAGTCGACTGATAAATAAAAAAATATCTTGTAAAACGAAAGTAACACACCTTCGTGAACCTCCCCGCACACCTGATATGGTTCGCAGCACACCGGTTGTGAAGCATTGTTCTGATAGATCGTTTATTTCATTTGTAAAGTACTTTTTGTAAAAAAATAGCATATTAACAGCCAAGGTATCTGCGTTTTCTAACGTTAAAGTACTTTTTTGCCTTCTAAACCAGAAAACGTTACATTTTTATGTTAATTTTATAATCCTAGTTTACTTTACCACGGCAACACAGCATTTCATATCGGATTGGCGGTACTTTGGCCAAAATTTCTGGTTTAGGTTTTGAAACTAAAGTATAAACCTCTATTTTGTCGAAGTTTCTTTTAAACTTTGTAGCATAACTTTTGGCTTTCCCTTTCATTGAAGTTGTATGTACAAACAAGATGCAACAGCCAATGGTGCTATGTTTGTTTCTCTACCTCCTCCCTTTTGAGACTTTGTAACTCAGTTAGTAGAATAACAGTCCCGGTATGCCCGAGGTCTTAAGTTCGAACCTCAACTCAGGCTAGTTGTTTTCTAGCCTGCCCTTAGCTTGCATTATAATCCTGATCAGGCTGCTAATTTCGGTAAGCCTTTCCGAATGCATCTTGCGAGGTTTTAGACGTTATGTTTTAAGATTGTAACATTTTTTGACCTTGTTTACTATCATCTTCGATTGAGGTTGTATGTACAAACGGGTGCAACATAGGCAATGGTGCTAGGATTGTTTCTCTACTGCCCCTCTTCTGAGCCTTTGTAACTCAGTTAGTATAATAACAGTCCCGGTGTTCCTGAGGTCGTAATCGAACCTTATCTCAAGCTGGGTAATTTTTAGCCTTGCCTGGCTTGGATTATACTCCGGATCATGCTGACTATTTTCGGTGAGCCTGTCCGAAGGCATCTTGCGAGGTTTAAGTTAGACGTTATGGCCTAACTGTTTTGGTTAGACGTTATGGTAAGACAGTAACATCTTTTGACCTTGTTTACTATCTTCCTTATCAGCTGGTGGAGCGGCCGGCAACATCCGGAACAAGTTCGAGCAGATGGCTCTTGCCGGCGAGGAGGAGAACAAAAAGAGAGCTGAGGAGGAAAAAGCTCGGAGAAGAGCAAAAGAGGAGGCGGAGAGAAAAGCGGCTCAGGAAAGTGCAAAGAGGCAGGAGGTAAGGCTTCCAGGGGTTGCGCTGTTGATATTGACTTACATTTTGAAAAGAGTCAACATAGAACGTTGTGACAAAAATTACTTTTGAGATCATTGATAGAATAAGTACTAAACTCCAGTTGGATTGCTGGCCAACATTGATGGTGTTTGGCGCATTAAGTGTTAAAAGTCAAAACTGTAAAACACGGAGAAAGGTGTGTGAAAAACTCATTGCAGCTTGCCTTTTGCTAGTTTTGGTTTAAAAAATGAAAGTTTAGTGAATTTGGTCAGTGAATTAAAGTTTGCTGTTAAATTAAAAAAAAAATAGAAAATTCCTGGCAAACACTTTACAAATTGGCATTAGTTAAATGAAGTGTTATTTGGAGAACTTTTTAACTTTAGCCGTTAAATCTAACTCTGTTTTTAAACTTACATAATTCTGGTTTACCCCAAATCCTTGCAACCTTAACTTTAAAGTGGAAAATTAGATTTATAAGCAGAAACATTGTTTTGCAGAAATTTAGTTGTTGTTAAATAAAAATTTAACCCAGTGCTGTTAAAAAAATATCTTATTCAAATGCCGCGCCAGTCAGGAAAGTGTCGAACAATCAGAAGTCTCTCTGCATTTTCCGTCCTATTAAATCATTTTTTACATTTGATTTAACCTTTTTTGTACCTTTAAATTGTATTTGTATGGCTGGCCTGATACCTGATCATTAAAAAGAGTAGGACTTTTTACAATGTGTGTGAAGCGAAAAAAAAACTTTGGGATCAGCAACACGTTTAAAATTTTGTTGAAGCACTTTGAATTTTACAAGTATGGCTATTCGAAATAGTCTTATTATATATTTTTGAATTTTTATGATCTATTAACTGTTGAATAAAAAATGTGTGTTTAATCCTGTTAAATAAAGCTTTTGTCTGCTGCAAATTTGAAGGCCATTTTAGTATAAACATATTTCTGAGGTTTCAATATGTTTTTAAGCTCAATTTTATGTTTTCGTTCTCCAAAGGAGTATGAAGCCCAACAAGAACAACAACAACAACTACAACAACAACAGCAACAGCAACAGCAGGCCGCTCAACAACAAGAGGAAGAAGAAAGAAGAAGGCAAGACTACGAGAGAGAAGAGGAAAGAAAAAGGCAAGAATACGGGAGAGAGCAGGAGGAAGAACGAAGAAGGCGGGAATATGAGAGAGAAGAAGAGGAAAGAAGGCAAGAAGAGGAGAGAAAGCAGAACGAACAGCAACAATCTTACAACGCTCCCCAGGTATTGTTTGTGTTTGGCCTTAAAGATATAGATTATAGACCAATATTACCATTAGGGATGTCCGATAATATAGGTTCGAAGCCGATACCGGTTGCCAAGTGGTACTTATCGGTACTCATCTGATACCAGGGTAGTATTGTTGCCGATACCAAATTAATTTGTGCTTAACAGCCATGTTTTACAGTCCAACGTAGAGTTTTCTATGGTAAAAAAGAAGCAAAGTTCTGCCTAATACTTTAAAAATCAATAGGTATACTTTTCAGTTTGACAAAATTTGCTTTTTTGACCATGGTAATGACATCATTTAGTCTCTGATCGGATTGCGGTATTTTTCGTCAAAATATTGGGTATGGCATTGAAATACAGGTATCCGACATCAATAATCACTATTTCTGCAAGGATACTATTCAGTTCTAATTGTTGCACTCAGAGATTACAAGTGGGTGCCAAATATATCGAGATACTCGATTCGTACAAAGTTATAAGTTATTTATTCTAATAAAAAAGTGTTTTTATTCGCACAATTGACGTGATATACTAAATAAAAAAATCCTTATCTAGGAACACAACAAAAAGGGCAAACCTTGCTATTCCTAGAGTTGGCCTATTCTGGCATCCCTTCCAACCGCCCAATTATATGCCACGTGTTTGTATCTGCCGAGTTCACAAAATTCTGTCTAATTTAAAACAATATCTGCAGAGCTACGAACCGGAATCGGCATACCCCGATGTTCAGGATCAGGACCCCTACTCGCAAGCAGCTGATTTTGGACAGGAAGAGGATAACCCATACGAAGGTACTAGAGATGGATCGGTTTACCGAAAATATCAGTCGATATTCTGCCCCTACCGATATATCGGTATCGGTAAATTTGAGCCGATATATTTGCCCATATTTTTCTATAAAAATATTATATAGCTTGTTTTCCAAAACAAGTAAATTTGCTATTTAAAAAAATTGAAACTCCTACTTCGCTTTTATTTTGATTGTCTACTGATTAAAAAAATGTGTTTGATTTACATCGGGCAAAGTTACTGCGCAAAATAAGATGTGTGTAACCAAATAGAAAGATAAACTGAATGATATTTGCATTTTATGTTCAACTGAGTTAATTTTTTGCCATATTGCAAGTATATATATATATCTGTATTGATATCGGGTATCGAATGGCCACGGCTTAAGAGATCGAGTCTTGACTTGTATTTGACTTAAGTTATATAGCAAATGAGTCTGCTTATACGGTATACTGTAAACGCTTTTAGTGAGACTTGTATACGACTTGGTTTGCTCTTTTGTTCTTTTACAAAGGGATGAACCTTCGACTTATGTAATTTGAAGTTAAAAATACTTTTAAATATTTGCGAATTGCTTGTGTTGTTATTCGCTTACGACTAGACCTGGATAAAACTTTGCCAATTACATAGCTTTAACCTTTTTTTTGCGACTGACCTTGATTTGACTTGAGTAATCCTATAAATGGCTTGACCGGAACTTTAGTTTTTTGCAAACAATTATATCTGGGCTTCGAAGGACATTACTCAAACTTAGTGTTTGCAAAACTTGATTGATGTTGAGATATATAGCAAACAACTATTGGCTTGCACTTGAGTCGCTTTGCAAATAGCAAAACTTAAAACTTAGACTTCAGTCGTTTAAAATACATGTATCTGATGTGTTCATAGCGGCCCGACACAGTCTCGCTTGACACTTAACATGCTTATCTCCTCGAAGCTTTCGCGGAGGAAGCCGCCAGCCTGGAGCAGCACATCCACCAGGACCCCGCTCCTCCGGCCCAGCACCAGGAGGAAGAGAACCTCTACGCTGGTGTCGAGGACGTGGCCCCTGTCGCTCAGGATCAGGGGCTATGTGCCACCGCTTTGTACGACTATCAAGCAGGTGCGTTAGCAGCATTGTATTCTTCCAGGACGTTTTACGATTTCAAATAGCCAAAAGATATTAGTCCTTGGATTAAATTTATGCTTCTTTTGAACGAAGATTAAACGCGATTTTAAGATAGATAAGTTAAATACGAACTTGACCATTTTATAAGTCTGGATTGATCAGGTTGTTTTTACAAGAGTAATTATTGGCTCACATTAGAATCACAAATAGATTTAAAAAAAATGATCAGAGGTTGAAATCTCGGCCATCTTGATCGTCTACCTATCACCTAAGGGAGGTAAAACTACTTTTAAGGCACGCGAGCTAAGTTTATTTTTTCAAATTTAAAGCGCCTAATTTAGGATTGCTTGTTTTTGTCAAAAGATAAAAAGTGTCGTCTAATTTGAACTACTCCTTATCCTTTATGGAAGACAACATTTCATGAGAAATGCTCCATATTGCGCTCTTAGTCTTATACAGTGTTTTTTTTAAAGGCCAAAACCCAATCATTGTATCCTTACCGATCTGATACCAAATTAATGTGAGAATCTCAGCTATGGTTTGCAATCAGTTTTTATCTCGAAAAGTGAAGTCCTCAAAATCACTAGGTTAGCAACTCATAAAGTAACTGACTGAAATCTGAAACAGATTTTTGGCCTGACAAAATACTTTTGAGGGTTACGATTTCATCTTTTTTGCTTTCTTGGGCATAGTAATGACGTCATTTAATATTGGATCGGATCGCGATACTTTGGCTATCTGTATCGAATAAAATGTCAAGTATCGGTCATTCCTAGTAATAACGTATTTATGCTTTTTATCAAACATATCAAATTTCGGTATCGTAATTAATTTTCTAGTATCAGACATCCCTATAAGTCAGGGGTTCTTAAACTTTTTTTACCGCGAGACCCCAAATTTTTTTGCATTGCGTGGACCACGGTAGGCAAAACATTTTCAGAGATTATGTCATATATTGACGTCACAATACAAATAAACTTCATAAATCCGCTAATTTGGTCCAAAATATGTGAAAGTAAAATGGAGTCAAAATAGCCTACATTCAGTGCTAAAGCGTTTTATGTTTAATTAAACCCTTTTTCTTAATTTTTTTTGTTAAATTAATTACTTCTTAAATAGACACCAATATTTCATTTTGGCCTTCATGGACCCCCAAAATCGTTTCGCAGACCCCAGTTTAAGAACCCCTGCTATTAGCAAACCTAATAAGAGCAGTTTAATTAGCATTGTTCAAAAATCCCTTCTTTGTGACGTAACAGCCGGAGATGACGAGATCACGTTCGACCCTGACGAGTTGATAACGAACATCGAGCAGATTGACGAAGGATGGTGGTCGGGAAAATGCCGAGGAAAGACCGGACTTTTTCCCGCGAATTTTGTCGAGCTCGTTCAGTGAAAGGCCAGCGCACGGGATTGCTTTTATTGTGTTCGGTGAGTTTGCCCAAAACAATATGTTGAAAGTAACAAAAATGGATGTGTTTTTTATCATGCGTTCATAGACTTTTTAATCCCCTAATGAGTTTCGCGTTGTGTTCAGCCACTTTAGAAGGCGATCAGGTTCATTCAGTCGTCCGATAAGTTGTTTTCTATCCAACCTAAAAAAACTAGCTTTTCGTCAGTTTCGTAGGGTACCACAAAGTTGTCGAATTTGTAGTAGGGTACCACAAAATTGTCGAATTTGTAAAGTTTTACTGAATGTGTTTGAAATAACTGCGTAGTAAAATCCCTTAAAACCCATGTTCTATTTTAGAAAGTGCTTTTGTAACTAAAAACAATTTATGGACTATTTGTTCATGTGATGAAAATGCTATTACGGGCGACTGTTTTTGTTTTGAAATGCATTAAAAACAAGTAAAACAATTTTAGGTGTGTGAAAAGTTTAAATGTATTTTAATTTTTTTCTTCTTAAAATTGTGTGGCAACCCTGGATTCGGCAATACGATTGTGGCTAGTGCAACTTTCTAAGTGGCTAACCCAAGTTACAAATTCACACATTAGACAAGTTCAAGTATTTATTCTGCGATATTCTCGTGTAATTTTTACTCTGTCATTTTAAACAGACAAATCCGAAGAACGTCAAACTCCCTGGGAGCGGTTCAACCGTAAGCTGCTCGAAAAAAATCGTATGTTTCCATTCCAGATGACGTCATTGCCTTGTTTGTTTCCTATTTTCACCTTGAAATGAAACTGAATCATGAAATTATATCGTGCGTCGCGTAATTCTGTTTCGCCGCCCAGCTGCTCGAAAAAAATCGTATGTTTCCATTCCAGATGACGTCATTGCCTTGTTTGTTTCCTATTTTCACCTTGAAATGAAACTGAATCATGAAATTATATCGTTCGTCGCGTAATTCTGTTTCGCCGCCGCTTTATCGCGTGTTTATTCGCCCCGAACGACGTTTTCTTTACCGATTATCACTTATCTTTTATTATTTCTTAAATTGTGTAATCGATGAAAACACCGATTCAGACAAACTTCTACATAGAAAAATCTAAACGCCTTTCTATTATATTTGTCGTTTTAGAAGTAAAACTCCGTTCAGTTTATCGGCCCAATTTAAATTCATTTTGTCCCCCGTTTTCCGCCGAGTTTGTATGCATATTTTGCACTATAGGTCAAGAAATGTTTGGGAAAATTAGTAACTTATTAATCCTATATTCTTCCTACATCATAAAACCTGTTTAAAGCACCTTATTCCGACAAACGGTTTTCCTTACAAGTATGTTTCGGACTTGTGTATTTTTTTCCATCCATGCACGCAGTTTCTTGATTTCCTAAATTTTAGATGGCAGTTTTAAAAAACAACTTAACAGTAAGCTTGTGGCCAAGAAAATCAAGCTCGACCTATTTCAAAGAAAATTTCACTTATTGATTTGATATTTGGTTATCCGCTGAATAAGAGGTCGTGAGTTCGAATCCCATCACAAGATCCTATATTTTTTCTAATTGACCAATACGTTCAATTTTAGAGTTTCCGTGGTGGTAATATTAATAGCTCATGTATAGGTATGATTCCACGTTACGCTAGAAACGCGAATTGAATTTCTTCGATTCATATTTTTGTGAATATCTACCCATTTAAAAATACACCGAATAATTGCACTAATCCCTTATATTGTTCTGAAACAAACCGGTGCCCCTACTACCAATTTTTCAGTTTCTCAAGGCCCTAGTTTTGTGTGTATAGTGTATAATGTGTAATATGCACTTATTCCAGTTGTATTATATCAAGCCGTGTGTCATATTGGTATCTAATCGAGTGTAACGCACTGTCCGTCGGCTGCAAAAAGCGCTGTTTTAATAAAAGCAAGTATGGACCAAACTTTGCAGTCTTTTGCGCAGCTAGTTAAAAGATATTACAAAAAAATGATTGCAGTTTAAAGGCTGAGTTACCTTGCATACAATAGAGAAACATATATGCATTTTTTAAATTCAAATATGGCCTACGTTTGCTTTTAAATAATTTTGACCGAAAGTTCGCACAGTTTTTCGTGTCAATCTCCGAGACCAGGTGTCGGCAAACTGTTTTGTCGCGCCTTAAACGCTATTTTAAATTCAAACAACTACGCCAACAGCGGTGACAGGATTTTTTTCTTGGGGCAACATAATTTTTTTTAATGTTGCAATAAAACAGATGTCGCACATTATGCATATATATATATGTATATAGTTTTAATTGACTTTTATTTTAAATTTAACCATAGTATGCAAAGTGCCGTTGTGCTGAACAGATTTAATTAAAACACCAAGATTTTAATTAAAACTGGAACTAAATGTGAACTATGCTTATTTAATTCGCAATAATTGAGGCAAAATTTCGTTTTGTCAATATAAGAAAGATTTGTATATCAAGATTGGCCCTTACAGAAGGTATAAATCAGTTGAATAACTGAAAGAACGACGTTGGAAAAGTTGCATTTTCAGTATAATCGGAAATAAAATTAGAACACACAAGCACTTCACAAATTAGATTGGAATTACAATAAGCCAATCGCCCTATACTTGGTCCAATACGAATACTAGATTTTCTAGGTGTTAACGAGTGCTCAAGAGAGATTGTAAAGGGTGCCTTTTTGTAATTTGGAAATATTTAATTTTAGAAAAAGTATGCAAGACTTGAATGCAAACTACCCATTAGAAAACGGATAATTGATAATATAAAAAAATTCCTATTGCCCAGCCGTGTATTTATTTAAAGTATGATATTATTGTTTTGTAGCCCTAATTTTATTTTTATTGTTATCCTGTTTTAATTAAACAACAATCACTAGAGTTTAAATAAACAGAATTTGTTTGGTAAGAACGTGCGGCCGCTAGCCTAATTAGTGAGTAATTATCATTCTCCTAGATATCTTATCTGCATATTACAAATCGAAAAAGGTTATCGCTTTTCTCCGGCTTTGTCGATTCGAGCAAGGCACAATTAGCAGTGAACTGCCCACACCTCAAACAACAGAGAAGACGTCGTGTGTTTACACGTGCTCTGCATTGTAAAGCTTCCAAGACGCCTACAAGTTGTGTTTTCCAATCGTACCCAAGCCGCCTCTTTGAGCAATTAAGCGAGCCAGACGAATTACGCCTGTTTTCTCTCCAACATTGCCACAATTAGCGTGGCTAATTCGGCACGGCAAGGCAAGGTGAATCAAGTAGGCGTTTTTGTAATTCTGCCTTAAAACAGCACGCTTTTGCGGTTTGACAGTATATCTGCCTAGAAACCAGCAAGTGAATAGAGCCTGAAGATACATTACATTTTGTGATCTGTATAGCCTACTGGAAATCTATACGTGAAGATGACAAAACTGTCGATTTTGATACTGGCAGCGCTGTTCTGCTCCACTCAAGCATTTCTAAAACTGTTTTGTAAGTAGCTAAATTTGTTATGGTATAAATAGGAAGTGTGTTACTTTATTTTAATGTCCCTTTTAAATAAATAATTAAAATGCCAATGCTTTCGGTGTTTCTAAACCTTGGGATCACTACTCAAATTTAGCTCGCCGTTGATTGGTTGGGTCGCCGACTGCTATAGTTTTAAATCGTTAGATTTTTTGAAATTGGTTCTGAACACAGTTTCTCCAATTCTTACGAAAATTTCGAAAGCAATACAAAGACATCGCATATTTTTGTTAAATTCGAACTTTTTGTTAGGCTATAATGTCTTATGTTTTGTTGAATTAGAAAAATGTCAGTGAAGATAACTGTGACAGTAAAGCTTTGCTGTTAGAAATATATTACGCTTAGTATTAAGGTTGCCTTGAAATCAGAGAAACACTGTTTGAATTGAAAAAAAACTGACCATCTCTTCTCCAACCAAACATTTTGTTTTAAACGCAGATTGTAAAAAACCAAGCAAACCAGCAAATGGCGATTTCGGACCGAGCAAACTATTCAACCTCTACCGACCCGGATCTAAGATTTGGTTCAGCTGTAATCGAGGCTACGAACTGAAGGGCACCAAAGATCTAAAATGTGTCAGAAGCGGCTTTTTGAAGGTCAAGTGGTCAGCGTCTTTTCCCACTTGCGTCTCGAGTAAGTATATTGAAAAATGAGGGTCTCGGCAACTTAAACGATATAATGTCGTTTTAATCGCTTTGCGCTAATCGATAACATCTTTATTAGGTGGATTCTGTATTGAATGTAATACTTCTGTAACTTTTGCCAAGTAAATTTAAACGAACTGTGTAGTGTTCTTAAGGTTACTTTATTTTCACGTCACGTCACATGTAAGCTTGTAACGTCATGCGGGATGCCTTAATTTTTATATAACCATCCCCAAATAAAAATATGCTGCTTCCGCAAATGACCCCGATATAGAAAACACTAATCTATTCATTCACAAATGATTGCGGCACACCGTTTTGAACCATTTTGTTTAATAGTTTACCTTGTTTTGTTTATAACAAATTAAGCTGCCTTTTGGTCTCAACCCGTTATTGAGCATTAGCCAATCTGATGATTTCTGTACGGCAGAGCTAGAAAAATGTACCTGAACAGATTATTTTTTATTTATTTAATGAGTCATTAAACGTAGGGAATAAAAAAATTATTTATGGTACATTTCGTTAAGCAATATAGTCCACAGCAAATTAAATAGTGAACCTAAACATTTGATAAGGATGGCTGAAGTAATTTATTTAGAGCGCGGCACCTTGAATCAATACGTCCAATAACATGTTTTTGGTTTTCATCAGCTGTACGATGTCCCAATATCCCATACGTGGCCAACGGCCATATCAAGGGGAAGACGACCAAAAATCACCCTGGGGATAAAGTCTGGTTCTTCTGCAAAAGTGGTTTTATCTTGGGTGGAGTCCAAGACTTGAGCTGCGGCCACGATGGGAAATGGTCTGCCAATTTTCCAACATGTCGAGGTAAAGTATTTGAGGTGAAATAAAGTCTTCACACTTGTAAGACAAAATGGAATGGCAAAGCCTTTGCTGTAAGCCCTGGTAAAACTAAATTTCAAACTGTTTGTAATTCCAAATAGTGCCGCGCATAAAAACTGAACATGTACCAAATACCCTAAATAGCCGTTTCAAATTTTACAGACAGACACAAAAAGAACTTCGAAAGTAGACTGAAATAAAAAACAAGTTATTTAATATAAATTAGTGTAAAATTCTTATCCAATTTCAATATTTTTAAGTCAAACTGCAAAAGTTATTTGACAAAGCACATTTTGCCTGACAATTTGGAAATTTTATTTATAAAAATTAATCAAACTATATTTTTTTTTCATTCAATGACGGACATTATTAAGTATTTTGAAGCTTTCTAAATGACATCAAACAATTCTGTTTCGTTAAAGAAGACTCAACCTGACAATGCTCACAATTAGTAAAAACCCTTTAATTCAAGGTATTAAAAACATACAAGTATCCCGCGAAAATAGAAGCAAACGGCCTTCAAAACGCCCCATGTAATTTTTTCAGATCCAATAGCTTAAGTAAGGGTATTTAAATTTTAATTTTATTTCATATGATAAAAGTTAATTTAAATGAAATGTTTTAGATCATTGAGCTAAAATTACTTTAGTGTTAAGAACTTTACCACCTTGGATTGGTAGTTAATTTTAACAAAAAATACCTCTTTAGGTAGAAACGTTATGTTGGACCACAAACTATATCTAAATCGCACAAATTAAATTGGTATTGGATCGCACTGGATGCTATCAGTGTATGGGCAAGTACCGATATTACCATACGATATCAGATGCCAGTTCTGATCTCATATTATCGCGCAGAAACTGAAAAGTGAGCATGCATGTTTATTAACTTTGCTTTCAGCTCTAACCTGCACGGAACCGATTGCCCCCGAAAACGGTTCCTTCGGTTCCTTTATCGACCACTACGGCCTCGGGACCACGATCTGGTTCGAGTGTGACGAGGGGTTCAGCTTGACCGGTCAGCGTGACGTCACGTGCAAGAAAAACGCCAAAAAGGGCGGCGTCTCGTGGTCACACGAATTTCCGGTTTGTGAGGAGGGTAAGTGGATTTCAATATTATGCGAAATTATTCGTGGTGACGCAAAGCGTCTGGTATTTTTCTAAAAGGAATTGTGATTGGGAGGGTTTTTGTGGCTTGTTCTGCAATTATTAATGTATACTGCATAACATTAAATGCTTAAGAAAATGTATAGTTATATAGCGACTATGTTTGACTGTTTATGGAACCCCAAATTAACTATCTCTCAAAAAAAAATGCTCGTCGCTAAAGTTCCCCAACCCCCAAAAAATGATCGTTTTCAAGTTTCCAAAACACGCCATGCATACTATCACGACCATAAATGCCATAAATGCTGTACTTTTTTAATCACTTTCACGGTCTACTGTAGTGATTCCCAAACTGTGTGCCGTGGCACAATAGTGCGACTCAAAAGATTGTAATGTGTGCCGCTAAACTTTTTGATATTTTGAAAAATAGAGTATTTGTATTTTAAATAGGCATACACGCCACGCAAGCATTTAAGACTTAAATATGCACTATCCTTAACAAATTAGTCATATTGAGACATTTACATTTAGTTTGTCGTGTGTTAAGGGCGATTGTAAAATGACTCTATTGTTGTTCTGTTAAAAGTGTGCCGCGAAATATTTAAAATATTTTTAGTGTGCCGCGAGCCAAATCTACTGTGTCAGGAACCCCTTTACATCGTTTTTTTTCCAACTTAAACTAAATAACAAATTCGTTTGCTAAAAATTTTATAAGATCATTTGTTTTATGACGTCACGTTATCTCATAACTTTGTTACGTTATTCCTAAAACTTTCCATGCCCCTTTTTCCAAACAAAAATCCTGCTTACGCCCCTGCGTACAGCCTGAATAGTGAATTTTTAACCGAAAACCTGTTCAATGAAAGAGGTTCTTTGCGACAACCTTGGCGAGCTTGAAAATGGGTCGTTCGAG
Source organism: Ascidiella aspersa (assembly GCF_963924565.1). Lineage (NCBI taxonomy): Eukaryota > Metazoa > Chordata > Ascidiacea > Phlebobranchia > Ascidiidae > Ascidiella > Ascidiella aspersa. The sequence continues at coordinate 9,171,146 of NC_139454.1, read as the reverse complement.
CCGGATCACGACCTTTACGTGGTGGGAGAGGACGTCGTGTATCAATGCGACAACGGGTACGGAATGGTCGGTGGTAACGTGCTTCAATGCCGAGCCGATGGAACGTACAATGACACCAAACCAACTTGCGTCCGTGAGTACCAGCCTAGTTTGTTTTATGAAAAGTTCGGCAAAAAGCATTATTGTAGTAATCTGTGTGTTTTCAAAACAAAATTGCTGTAATGAATTAGCAGCATTTGTACGTTCCCGCAGCGATTGAATGCGTCGACCCGCAAATTGCAAATGGCGACATACGGGAAAGGAAAGATGCGTACCGACCAGGGTCGACGATCTGGTTTTACTGTGACCTCGGTTACGAATTGTCTGGCTTTAATGATTTGGAATGTCTGGCAAACGGAGAATGGAACAAAGAATTTCCAACCTGTGAATGTAAGCCTGACAATCATGCTCATATATCCTAGCCTCGAAATATTTTCATTTAAATAATCTAAATTTTAAAACCATTTTGAACTTATGACTGGAGTTTGATTCATGCCTTAATTATTGCAATTTGTTGCATCATTGCGAAGTGGACCAACTATCATGACAACATGAATTTTATCTTAAAAATATAATAGTAAAAAATAAAATAAAGTAGAACAAAACAAAACAACTAATTTAAATAAAACCGGTAATCCCCTAGATTAGTACCGGAAGTACACATACGTCACCATATAACTTTAAATGAAGTTATTGTTTAAAGTCTTTATAACACGGACAGTTGGACATTTATTCAAGCTTTTGTCATCATCAAGCTTGCTACATTTTCATGTGATTTTCCTTTTTAGCCACAACCGATTGCGCTGAACCTCGGATCCCAATGGATACGTGAAAGGAAAGAGCTCCAGCTACGAACCTGGTGCGAAGATTTGGTTTTACTGTAATCGCGGCTACAAATTGTCCGGCTTCAAGGACTTGGAATGTCTGGAAGGCGGAGAATGGAACAAAGCTGTTCCGACTTGCAAAAGTAAAACAAAATACATAATCCAGAAAGTTATCACATAGGCCACATTTTAGTTTTAGAACAACTAGCTGTTGAGCCTCTATAGAATTTATCTACTGAATAGGCTAGCTATCGTGGAAAAAGCCCAATAATTTTCAATATTTAAATGATAAAGCCAATGATTTAAAATAACTTAAGATCAGTTAGTTGTTAAGCATAATGACTTGATTTAGGTGTTTAGGCCAAATGTCTTAAAAAAACTTTGCCCTATGTAAATTGGGCTTTGACTTATATTTCATTTAGATTTAGTGTGTGTATTTAATTATTTTCGTCTGTATTCTATACCAGCGCTTCCCAACCGGTGCGCCATGAAAGGCTGCCAGGTGCACCGCGAGCAATAGAAAAAATAATTTAACATATAAAACATGTATTTTTACTTTCCTATTAGGCTTAGCTCATTGATTACCCAGTACTTTCTAGTAGAAAACACAATAAGATCTACAAAAAAAACAATATCTAAGTGTGATAACCTATTACCATAGCACTAAGACCACCGACAATAACGCCAATTCCGCAGTAATGACCACAACAGAATAAGATCTAAAATAGTCTAGATAAGATCTAAACATGTCGAATTAGGACCAAAATTACTTGGAATAAAATTGAATGGACAAAATTACTGCCAAAATTTAGGGTAAGGATATGGGATAATTGGAGCACACCTGTTTGGCTTTGCTGTCGACATTTAGGCGCCGTTCTTTTGGTCCCTGATTTTTTGAAGCCTGTTTGGGCTGATGGGCGGGTAGTTGGTGGTGTTAGCAATTGTTTTAGGGTTGAAACTATTCGGGGAGTTGGTGATAGTTATGGATGGTGTTTAGGGTTAGGTAAAATGTTGTATAAGCCTTATTTTGGCCATTTAGGTCTGATTCCGATTTCGTCAATATTACGACTATTAGGTAGCCTATTAGGCCTATTTACGCCTTATTACAAACTCTCTAAGTGCGCCCCAAGTAAAAAGGTTAAGAAACACTGCTCTATACCAAAGGTCTTACCTTCGGCCGTCAACACGTATTTTAATATGCCCTTCTGGCGTGCGTTAATGGTTGATATGGTCAATGCAGATTAGAAATGATTACGACTTTAGGGGGTGCAGTTAATTAGATAAATCTGCGCGAAACAAGGTGATATCAATGATTGATTGATGCAAAAAGCAGTATAGAAGATGTGTTACAACCTGAATTGTGATGTTACATAAAGATAAAATAGGAATTGATGATTCATAATGTGCTATGCGAGTTGTGAGAGGAATTAAGGCGAAACTATGGGACAGGTTGAGCGGTTGTTATGGAAAGCCTTGTAAAACCGAATACGATTGTGTGAGTGATCCTTAATCTGTTATTGAACAAATTGAGAGAGAATACATTGAGGATTAAAAGCCAGGCGCAAAAAAATCCCTAAATACAAAAACCTAAAAATATTAAATCATAAACCACAGACAGTAGTATGCCCGGTGCCCGGGTCAACGAACTGGGTACCACCCTGGAACTGCATGCGCTCCGTTTTGACGACCAGCCGGTCAGCTGCGTCACGTGTCACATTTTTTTTTTCGCGCGATTAGACTATGGGCTACTTCAGTTCTATATATTTTTGCACGGGATCTTTAGACAAATTGTTCTATGACGTCACGTTATGATTCTTTCTGACGTCATCTCTAAAAAAATTCTACTGGTGGTCGTGAGATAAAAAAAATACTGTCAAAGCGGCCGCCAAGAGCTAAAAGGTTGGGCACTCCTGCTCTGTACACTAATGTTTACTTGTGATAGTTGCTCGCTGTATGTTACGATTTTGTTGCCCACTAATCAAAATATTGCTCAACATTGGACGAGTTTTCCAAATTTACATAAAAATAAATACGAAATGCGGTTGAAGGTAATGAAATGGAGTGCAATGAATAGTGCACGTACGGTTTCACACCTTTTAAATTAAAACAAAAACACTATTGCATTACGCTTTTGTGACGTAACAAAACAAACGTGCGTGCGCAGAGATTCAAATGGACAACCGAGGCTGCCGCGCACCACCTCGCATCGACAACGGCGCAGTGATTCTGGTCAAATCTCGCCACGACGAGGCCTGGTACAGCTGCCACCGTGGCTACGTCCTGATTGGCGTAGAGAAGATCACGTGCCGCGACGGTCATTGGCTGAATCCCGGTCAGATTTGCGCGCCAAACAACTCGTGCCGCCATCGTTGCGGACTTAAGCACGAGGACGCCAGGTGTCAGTGCGACGGCTACTGCTCTTACTACGGCAACTGCTGCTACGACATGCCTTGGACCTGTCGCGGCCAGCATTAGACCAGGTAAACGACACTTTCGATGTATGATAATGAGTAAAATTAGGAAATGAACTGTTGGCTCCTGTAGAAGTTGGAGCAATCTAGGCAAAATACTGCCCGCCAAGCATTTTAATCCGGCTCGCGGCTAATTGTTCTTAAATTTCAATCCAGAACGACTTTTTACATGTTTTGTATTTTATATTTATATTATCTCTTTCCAAGGACGGATCTATGTCCCCGCTTAGTCAAGATAATTTATTTAATCCCATGTTTGTGTTTCTCTCGATTTGTATCGTCTTTGGAATATGTCCATTGTATCGCACGAAACAAATGGGCAACTTAAACTCTTAAAAAGCTACAAAAGGCATTGTAAGGTTCCTAAACATTTTTTAACCATGAGCTGTTGGGTTAATGCGCCCCTCCACTTGATGAATGTCAACATAAAACGGAATGCACATATATTTTGTTTGTGTTTGATGCGTCACGTCCCTCTCTAAATCTAAATTGAAGTTTGCCTTTTAAACAAAATAGCCGCGATTTTTTTTTGCTCAATGCCTTGTCGAATTTTTTTTTAATGATTTCAGTTGCACATTTGCGCACAACACTCAACGTATCAACAGGTGTTCAGCTTTCTTGTTTAATAGCGCCATGGTTTGGCGTCATATTGCCTGTATTAAAGATCCTGTTTTTGACCTCGCCCGACACAACATTTTATATATCTCATGCGGGCAGCGGTAAAAAATAATCGTCCATCCATGCGTTTGAGGAACTGTTGACTTTTGTATTTTAAATGGTAAAACATAGGAAAACTGTTGTCTGATTTATAGACACAATTGGAATAAATGACAAAAACGTAAAGAACTTTTGCCTATCTCTTTGCCCGGCAACTAACAATTAATTGATCTTTTACATCATTTCTGCATGGTAATTTTTTTAGCTATCCAACCTCAAACTAAGGTTTTACTCTCATATTCCTAAAAAAGCAGTTTGCAACTTTGAGTAATAATAATAAGTGCTGTATAGCACTAACCAATTTCCTGTTTTATCTACAGAAAAGTTTACAGAGCGATACTCTTCCTCGTATAAAGTTTCCATCGACTGAAAAACAGCCTACACGGAATACTTGAATATTGTTGAAATTAATTCCGGGTAGATCTTTCACCTAATTGTATTGTTCCAGTATCTAATGACAACCCACTTTGCACTATACTTAAACTCTATGAAACATGTTCTTCTTGATTGTTAACTTAGTTTTGATTTGTAAATATTGCGTTTAAGTTCGCTTATAGAACAGTTGAAACAGATACCTCAATTGGGTGTCGGTTTTACGCTATATTTCTTCTTTACATACACCACCAAATATAGTGTGATATCCCATCCGAAAAAAATAGGCATTAAGTAGGGATATCCAATAATGTGGGATCGGAGCGGATACCTGATGCAAAGTTTTGTTACCGGTACCATTTCGATACTAGGGCGGTATCGGTTCCTATTCAATACCAAATTAATGTTGAAATTTTAACCATAATTTGTAATTCAACGCGGCTATTTCTGCCTTGTAAAAAAAAGACTGTATGTTAACAACATAAAGTAGCCAAACTTATTTACTTCAAAACAATTTTGGCCTAATAATCTGGAAAACACAGCAACATTTAAATGGTATTATTTTAATCTATTTTGCTTGTTTGAGCATATAGTAATGACGTTATTTATTATCGAAACGGGTTACTTTTTGTCCAAAATATCGGATATCGGTATCGAAATAAAAGTCAATAGCCGGATATCCACAGACATAAGTATTGTTTTCAATCCAGGAATTTTGGACATCGGGACATCTATAAAACCTACATTTTGCTTGCTCATTAAACGTAATTTCAGTAGAATGTTGTATTTTCATTTTCAAGGTATGTAACAGAAAGTTTAAAATGCAGACAGACAAAAATTGGACAAGTTTGTCCTAGGATGGATTCAATTCAATTGAACTTCAATTCAAAGTATTTTATTTTGCCATAAGCATTTTTTCAAAGAATATTTATCAAACTAGGCGAAAATAAACAGCACTTCCGTAAGGTGACACCGAATAACTCGGGAGGGTTTACGAGTCTGATGCCGCCTTGGTATGGATTGTTCCAAGTACCGGCAACCTATACTTGATGAAAATGATAAATCACTGCACCCACCCTGATCATGTTTGGTGCTATTATTAAACCCGGCCAAACTAAACGGAAAGGTTTTTTTATTGAACTCCATGGTTGACAGTAAACGATTAAACTGAATAACCAATGAAATATAATTGGATTAAGACGATCACTAATGCATTTCTTGTACGGTAACGGTGTTGGCCATTGACCGCTCTCGGTTGCAAAAGTAAAATACCAAATGTTCAATTTAATAATTGTTTATTACGATTACGGTAATTACAAAATTAAATTTTGTTTGATTAACGGTGAAAGGAAATCCTCCAGTCACATCTTGGATTTTCTGAAAACAAACAAATATTTTTTAAGTTCTTGTAACGAAATCACATTTTACATTTAGTACGTTGCACTAAACACAACTGATTGTTTCTTTGTACTGTTTCAGTATTTACATTTTGCATCATTTGATGTAACAAAAAATACATACTAAAATTAAACGTTAAACTGTTAAAATTGATAAACTTCTTTGATTAGGATTAATAACTTGTAGAAAGCAAATGTTTTATGTGCAAAAATTAAGATCCAATTTTATAAAAAAAATTTAAAACAATCTATTTCAACTCAATTCATTTTGACGGAAAGAATCAAATAGTGTGTTTATAGGGTAAAAAAAAAACAAATATCCACGGCAGGTTAAAACAATGGCTTTGAAAACACGTACCATTGCTTCAGTGGTTCAACCGTTTACAGATTGGAAATACAGAACCCCATTGGCCGTCCAACTTGCACATTAAATCCATATATCCGAGCATTTCGTAACCTTTGTGGCAGAAAAACCAAACTCTGTTGTACGGGTAATTGTTCCATGCTTTCCCCTTGAAGTAGCCATTCTCGATTTTGGGATCGGCGCATTTGATACCTGAGCAAATGCGAATTTAAGGACGAAAAACATCGACAAAGCACATGTAGCGAATACGGTATAATTCCTTGGAATATCGTATAATTCCTTTGAATTAAAATACCATCTCAGTCGGTTGCCGTATGTATCTTATGATATTAATAAATATACAAAATGTATCGGAATGTTTGACCTTTCTGTTTAACGAAAATTGCTTATTTATTCGCTAGGAGCCTACTGTTTCTGCAATGATGATTGATTTCATTTGGGTGTATTATTCTTGGCACATGGTGAAAACTATTTCAACGACGCAAAGCGCATTTAAACTAATTTCCGATTTGTATGGCACAATTTGGATGAACTAAAAACGAAAATTGAATTCCACAAATTTGGGACAAAAATTAAACTTTAATACTCAAGGTTGGTTAACAGCTGGACGTAAATGAATATTCCATTCGAACGAGTAAAGGAAAAATAAATATTTTCGTTCCGATTTCATTCACTCGGGCAAGACAAGTCGCAAGTCTAGGTTATGGTGTTTAAGGTGAACTATTTTAGGGCGAAACGTTCACAAACCGTAATAATAAGCCGCAAAAATTTTCGTTATTAATAAAATCACACTAAGCAGAAACTTTTTCTGCTATTTTTTTATGTTATCCAACGTTTCGGTTGCTAATATGCAAGATACCTTTAACAGGAAATGCAACAAAATATCATCGCCTTTCTAGCTTTTTATTTTTCGTTGGTTATCGCATTTTTAGCTCCCCTTTTTCGGTTTACTTTGTGTGGTGTTTAACGTGGTTTCCTTGCATACCCTGATGAAGGCATCCTCCATATAGTTAGGTGAAACGTTGGATCAATTAAATAAATGTTGAAGATTTTAGTATACCTGGTACGATAGCATATTTTAACAAAACGACACTTTTCAAGCACAATGTAACTTACGTTGACAGCTGGGTTTCTTTCCGTCAAATATTCCGCTTTTCAGGCAAATCAGTCTCGACTTTCCGACGAGTTTGTATCCGTGATTGCAGGTGTACCTAATCGAGGAACTCGCCGGGTAGATGGGCCGGATGGGGGCCACGACACCGTTGAGTAAAGTCCCGAGGGGCGCACACGTCACGGCTTCGTAGGGATGACGCCATGAAAAACAAAAAAGATTTTATAGGCAGGTCGATCGACGAAAAATTACAACATGAACCATTTGATGTTAGGTAATTGAATTGACGAGGCGTGTTTTCTAACCTACGTGACTGTGCATAAAAAGACCTACGCATTATTATTCACCTGGAACTCCATTCTTGTAAAAAACTGACTTGTACACTTGTTTGAAATTGCGAGAAATAATGTTATTAACACAATGACACATTCTTGGTTCGTGTAGAAAGCTAATGTCTGGATTAGGTGACCAGCTATAATAAATAATCAGCTCTAATTTGTATGGGTTGAGGGTCAGTGGTGTTTAAATGTTTAAAAAATGTTTTTAAACGTAAAAAGAGCCTTTTACATTTATTCGTTAAAGTTTTGAATTGGTGCTACCAAAACATTATTCTTAATATTGAGGGAGCTTTATTTAATGGCAAAAAAGGTAGATTTCGTGTTGAATTAGGCGTGTTTAGGTTCTAATCTACAAGAATCTTTAAAAGTAACTAAACTTGATATAAGACAATATTGTCAATGTTCTCGAACAAATCAACATGAGAAGACCCAAGTTAAAAACGGGTGGGATTCGGGTTGGGGACGATATTTTGCCCATCCCCGATCTAGGCGTTCATAAAATTACATTTATATTATAACGTAGTCGCTTTTATAATCACTTCAGCCCCGGTTCATTTCAAACCACCAAGGCCCAATAGTACCTTTACATGTCGGAAATTCCCCAGACCACTGCCCATTGCTCCTACAACTGAAGCCTCGTTTTCCGACCAGAGTGTAGCCGGCGTTACACACGAAATAAATTCCCTTTCCCGGAATGTTTCCTGCATACGTGCCTTTGATGAAGCCGTTGACAACTTTGGGAACATCAGGACATTGCGTACCTAGCATAGTAAAAATAAATATCATGAGATTGTAATAGGTGACTGTTATTTACAGAAATATACGAATAAGCGAGCTTAACTCTAACGTACTATAATTGTTTATGGGATTGCAAAAATCGCGGAGAACAAAGTAGAAAACTTGATTGAATAAGAATTAATGATTTAGATATGGCATATGTCATAACCAGAATTAAAAAAATGCCTCTAATAAGGACTTAAAAATCATGTGGCGTTCTAAAAATCATGTGGCGCTTATGCCCAATTATATAAAGACTATAGCTGACTATTGTCGTTAATTTTTTTACTGTCCAATAATAATGCAAGTAATTTTCCAGATTTTCCCTGAAATATTCATTTTCTGCCGTCATGGTTTGAATATAAGTTATTAGTATTAAAATAAAATGCTTTAAACTACGAATTTATAAACTCAATGAATCCTAATAATATACCAATGATGGCACGAGTTATTGCCGAAACATTTGTGAACAGCGAAATGTTGATTTTATCGAATTTGATGGCTTTAGTATTATAATTGAAATTATTAAAAAATGGTGTATTGTGTCTAGCATTATTTTACTATAGAAACCAGTAAAGCAAAATGAATAAAAAGTAACTGTTTCACGTAAAAAAGAAGTAAATAATATTTTATTAAGATTGTATTTAATTAGTACACCACAGATGTTTTATCTAAGTTAACTGCCTTGACTTGCAAGTAAGTTGTAACAAATAATTAAGCCGAATAAGTCATGTTATCCAAAAGAGACTCAAGCAAACTCAATTCATTTGCAAGAATGACTTGCATCCTACCTTTACAGGTCGGGAAATCCGCAGACCAGTGATTGTTGTTACAAACCAAGTCTTTGACACCCTTCAACTTGTACCCGGCATTACAAAAGAACGAAACTTCGACCCCTGTATTGTTGGTCACCTTTCGCTTGATGTAGCCGTTGGAGACCCGGGGAGCGCTTTGGCAATGCACGCCTAGAAGGAAAACAAGTAAAGAGTAACGACTTGTTTTCAGATAGGCCAAGGGCTGTTTTGAATCAAAAACCAAACGGGGATTTGGGATTTGAACGAGTAATATATCAACCCCCATAAAAGATAAAAAAAAAATTGGTGATTTTGACGGATTTTTTTATAATTTGAAATCGCCTTAAAAGTAGGTACAAAATTCAAACATATTTTTTTGTATTTGGAATGCACGGGGTGAACCTAAATTATTTGGCAGTAATATCAAAATATTATCAAGGTATTTTGAAATTAGGCCAGATTTTAGAAAAAAAATACAGTATTTCTCGACAAACTGGTGCAGAACATATAGTTAGCCTATATGTTCTGCACCAGTCAAGTCGGCTAAAGAATCTCGAGACATTATATTTTTGTAAATTATTTTAGGCAAATAAATTTCAAGTTTTTTTTACCTATATAGCATTTGTTTAATACAAATCGCTAACGAAGAATATCAAGTCGGGAAACAGCTCCAAGCAGGTTATACTTTTTTAGAATTCTAATAACCAAGAAAGTTGCTACAACAACTGTGGTCTGGCCATTCGGAACTTATTGTTTCTTAACGATAACGGCTTACATACCATAGGACGCCGTAAGTATTCAATATAGACTAACCGCGTCGATCGATTGAGGATTTTAATAGGAAAACCAACTAAACTGCGGCAAGGTTCGAACTCACAACCTCCGACCATACCGGGATCGTTCCTCTACCAACTAAGCAGACCAGTTAATGTAAAAAACGAACAGTTGTACTTACGCACGCACTTGGGGAAAGGCGCCGACCAGCCAATCGACCATCCCAACCTATCACATCGGATGTGCTTGGTGCCAATGAGCTGGAAGCCGGGGTCGCAGCCGAACGACACTCCGTCACCGTGAAAGTACCAGTGTCGATAGGGGCCAAAGTGCCCGTTAACTGGCTTGGGGGGTCTTCGGCAAACTGCGCAAATAAAATTGTTGTGGAGTTGGACACTATGGATGATGGCAGGGGTATAGACAAACCTTAGTGTTCCATGGCTCATTTTTTCACTTTAAATTAAGATGAGCCACTTATATTTGACATCCAGCCGTTTAAAGTATGGTAGTTTTATCATTTTATGTAAGAGTGTTCATGTTTTCCTTTGATTATGTGCATTATTATTTTAAATAAATAAACATAACCGGCCTGAATTTTATTTTTTTAGGCGAGAACAAACATACTTTTTCTTGTATAATTTCTAGGTTATGGTTCCTTTCGATTTGTTCCGGTGTTGTTATTTTGTCGTTTATTACATTTATTCTTACAAATCTTTATATATCGATCACATTTAACATTTGTGGAAAAGGCGAAAAGGATAACACATTTAATCTCTGTGTAGCGGTAGGCCTAATGCCGCCACTTATAAACTCCTTTAATTGCACAATGTATATACGTATACCTGTATAAACTTTCATAGTTTATTTCTAACAGAAAGTTGCTACCGTTTGTACTACAGGCTAACATATATAGGTTACCGCAGTGCTCTCGCTCTATGATCAGCGAATATTTATTAAAATTATTAAATTATTTCTTCCTAAACTTCAGTTAAAATACAGCAAATCATACGAAAAATTATCATTAAACAGGCTATTCTGAGAGCAATTATATTTTCAGTTACTTACATGGGGTTGGTTGAGCGCTGCAGAAAAGCGCCGCGAGGACTATAAGGGTCAATCTTGTCATCTTTTCAAAGTACACTTCTCTTTGGAGACTCGCTTTGCGTATACGTTGCTCAGTTGACCAACGAATTGAAGATTCGGAATCATAGGCGTCATTTTATAGCAAAAATTCTCTTCAGATTTTCTCCGTAGCTTAATTAGGGGAATCGAAATACAATGTGTCGCTGAAAAACTGTCGTTTAACCGATAAGCAACGCCTTAAAGGCAAACAAATCGGCTCGCCAGATCGACAACTCTATTATTACTCACTGCAATAGTTGGAAACTTAAGTAGCCTAACAAAGGTGAACGTCGGAAGATATTCATCAGGAAATCGACATTGTTTAAGGTTTTTAACGCCGTCTTTGATATCATTCGTGCGATTAAATCGAACTCGCTTTTCGAGCGATTTCTTTTGTTAGAATTTGACAGTTGAAAACCTGGCGCTGTAATAGTGGCCCGTTTGACATCGTCAAAGGCCGAGTTGCAACTACACAACTTAGTTTATTTCGCGTTTTTAGACATAAATTCGTGCTTGTCTTGACCAATTAGAAAAACAAACCCAATTTAATCAAATTAAAACTAATATGAATTGACGCGAAACAATTGTCAATGGCTACATATAATTTTGACTCTATAATGCGAGTAATAAATGCTAAACATTAGTGTTAATTGGTTGGATTAACGTTAATTTAACTTGAAATATTTTTGTTGCGGGTCGATAATTTTTGAGTCATGGGCAAAGGACTTATACAATGAAGCTTACTAAAATTTAGGCAAATATATAATGTATACTTGTGGGAAAAATCCTGTTAAGAAAAATAGGAGAAAATCATTTGGAAATTAAATAAAACCCGTGAGTTTGAAGTTGCAATACAGTGCTGCATTAATACAATAAGAATCGCACAAAAAACATTTCGCGCTAGCCGACATTAAACACCATTACTATTATACACAGCTGGGGGTATTCAAATAAAATTAAGCAATTCAACTTACCTGGAACTTTACAATGTGGTGAAAATATTTGATTTACAATTTCAAGTAAGGCTGTATAGCTTACCCCACATAACTATAAAGCGACCACACAAAACTGTTCCGGGAAAATCGCGAAATGATTTCCCGAAATAGCGGAATAATGGTTGGTACAAAATACAATATAATTCTGTGTTCGACTAATTGACAGCTTATGCTCTAGTAATGCAAACAAAAAGCCGACCTGCAAAGAAGACTTGGACAAATAGAGAATTCCTATTTTTTTTAATTTAATGTATTAGAGCAGGGATGTACAACCCGCGGCCCGCGGGCCGCATTGCGGCCCGCCTGATGTTTACGTGCGGCCCACCACTTATTCTCAATTTCAGTAGCCTTTATTTAAAACAATTGTTTATACTATTATTAAAATGTGCAAAACGCGCAGTATTTGATGTAGCCCTAATTTAAGATGTTTTCTGAGACTATAATCAAGTCTAATGTCGCATTTCAACATCTATCGAACACTTGAGCACGCACCATTGCTAAGCAACATGTGTGTGTTTTTTAATGTGTGTTTTTGCGGACCGTTTTAAGGAAATAAATGGTGTCGTACCATGGCATGATATGGCATGTTAACTCAATTTTTCGCGTTTCGTACAATTAGAACTTCGCTTTCCCGGGGTTAATTCTTGCGTATTTGTGCACAAGTTCTATCTGGAATAGCGGGTGTTTATAAGTAAAGTTGTTTTAGGACGTCACGATATGACGTAACTTATGACGTCACCCCTTTAATTTAATAGGATTTGCGGCCCATCGAAATGTTTAAAGTGGCAATGCGGCCTATTTTGCTAAAAGGTTGGACATCCCTGTATTAGAGACTATAATGCGACTAATTTTCAAGTAAATTGTGAATTGCTTGTGTGCTCTATTTCTAGTTCTAATTTAGATTAGACTTTACAATCTATGCTACTTTGTCAAACAACATTTTTTTTCTCTTAGTCCACACAAAAATTTGAATTAACTCTTTGTTAGGAACGAAAAAAGTACAGGATATCTTTGAGTGTATTAAAATTATAGCACAAACATTTAATCATTCAAATTCTTATGAGCATAAATTGCTATTTACAATATATCGAATGTGAAGATGTTGAACATCATCTTTGGTTTCATTTTACATAGCAATTTTATCGCCAACGACATAACAAGCTGAATATTTTGTTAGGGCAATTTTATTGATGCGCCAGCGCTTGATCCTCGTCAGGCAATATTTTTAACAAGAAACCTCAAGGATTTGATCAACATGTGAGCGCTTGAACTAAGACAAGATCAATTTAACAATAATCACCAAACGAACAGGTCTTGTCTTGAAAACGTTTTATTTTATTGTTTATCTGGTAAACTCGTCTTAGACTTGAATTTGTTAAAAAACATTCTAAAACGTATTTTCTTAAACGTAAATCAAAAGGTTTTTACTTACTGTTTGAAAAACGTTAATTAAACGTTGCGAATACAATTATTAAAACGTCTTACTTAAAACAACTATAAAACGTTGTTTCAGAAATTATAAAAAAGTTTTTAATTTTTGTATAAAAAACGTCTATTGAACGTTCCACGCCATAGTTTCCTAAATAGAAAACGTAAAAGAAAACGTATATTTTTAAACCGGTTAAAAAGGTTTTTATATTAAATTAATAACAGCTTAATAATCGCTGAAAATGACTCCATAAAACGCTTTGTTTAATTTCATTTTGAAGTTATGTAATCAGAAAGTTTGCAGACAGACAAAAATAAGGCTATATTGTTCTAAGTAACCTACAATTTATGAAAATGATAAATCGCGGCACCCACCCTGATCATGTTTGGTGCTATTATTAAAACCGGCCAAACTAATCGGAAAAGTTTTTAATTTACACTATCCATTGCCCCCAGTGGAGTATCCAGGGGGGCGGGAGTTCTTACCCCCCTTTTTGTAAGTGATATTGTCGTTTTTTTGTTCGTTTTGTCATGGTTTAACAAACTGAAGCGGCGTGCATTTTAAGTAATTGGGTCACGCGTCTTAATTTAATGCGAAACCAAATTCGAGCGCAAAATAGTTTGGTCGACCGTAAACGCTGGATGGTTTTTCTCTTTCGTTATTTGTTTAGGACAGGTTGACTGATAGCAAGTGTGTATTCGGCAATTGACAACGCTAAGTCAAACCTTCTTTCTTTCTTTCTCCCTAAAAAAACGTCGAGTTATACGCAGTATGTTCCTCGCTGTTCGGTCTCTGCGCTAATATTCGATGTTGGTGTAACATCGACATTTGTTTAACTGAAGCAGATTCTTAAAAGAAGGTATGGTGACTGTCGTGCGCGTTTCAAAGTCTCCATTTTTAAGAAATGATAGTTAACGCAAAATTATGCTCTTTAAGCATACTCTAAGACCACGTGCTAAGTGTGCAATGGACACAACTTATTTCCCCTCAGTCACAGCTTGTAATTTAGCTGGCTTGGGACACAGCTCGGCGCAGATTTTGCGTTAAACGTGGCATGATAACACCCGAGAAAAACGTTCTTCGTTTAGTACTGCAGGTGGTAAAAGGCGTGCTTGTAATTTAGCGCTAGTCCCGTTTATGAAACTTGGAAACTGCGCTGCTGATAGTCGAATTATGTACAATTCTACCACAATTAAACACACATATTTTACGATCTTGGTTTGTTTTTTTGCCTGAAGTTAACGATTGCAAACTGTGGTTTCGCAGCTTGCGCCTGACAGGATTGTCGACGACGCACGTGCCCGCATTTGCTGGACGTATTTGGTTGTTTCTGAGTTTTTTTATCACGTCTTGCAATCACCATTCTATGACGTCATACTGTCACTGATGATGTCATCATTCATTAACGTCAGACCAAAATAGGGGAATTCTTTAAGTTGAAAATTCAGGAACCCTTTTTTGATTTTCTGGTTACGCCCCAGTTTGCCCCCCCCCTGGAAAATTTTCTGCGGGTGCCTCTGGCCATAGACCGCCTTTGCTTGCAAAAGTAAAATACGAAATGTTCAATTTAATACTTGTTTATTACGATTACGGTATTTACAAAATAAAATTTTGTATGATTAACGGTGAAAGGAAATCCTCCAGTCACATCTTGGATTTTCTGAAAACAAACAAATATTTTTTAAGTTCTTGTAACGAAATCACATTTTAGATTTAGTACGTTGCACTAAACACAACTGATTGTGTCTTTGTACTGTTTCAGTATTTACATTTTGCATCATTTGATGTAACAAAAAATACATACTAAAATTAAACGTTAAACTGTTAAAATTGATAAACTTCTTTGATTAGGATTAACAACTTATAGAAAGCAAATGTTTTATGTGCAAAAATTAAGATCCAATTTTATAAAAAAGATTTAAAATACTTTATTTCAACTCAATTCATTTTGACGGAAAGAATCAAGTCAAAAGAGTCAGTGGAAAAAGTGACTTATTTGCACTTGGGTCATCATTACAAGAGTGGAAAGCACCACAGATTATATACTGAAAAATATCATTTCCCTTTTTATTACACCCAACCAACTAACCGTAGAAGTGTTTAGAAACAAATCAGAACAGTGCATTGGCCGAAATGCGACAACAACCTCGCTAGAGATTAGTGTGTTTATAGGATATATAAAAGAAAAACGAATATCCACGGCAGGTTAAAGCAATGGCTTTGAAAACACGTACCATTGCTTCAGTGGTGCTACCATCTACAGGTTGGAAATTTATAATTCCATTGGCCGTCCGACTTGCACGTTAAATCCTTTCTCTCTCCGATGATTTTGTAACCTTTGTGGCAGAAAAACCAAACTTTGTCGTTCGGGTAATTGTTCGTAGCTTTCCCCTTGATCCAGCCATTCGCCATTTTGGGATTGGCGCATTTGATACCTAAGCAAATGCGAATTTAAGAACGAAAAATACCGACAAATCACGTGTAGCGAATACGGTATAATTCCTTGGATCCTTAAATTAAAATACCATCTCAGTCGGTTGCCGTATTTATCTTATGATATTAATAAATATACAAAATGTATCGGAATGTTTGACCTTTCTGTTTAACGAAAATTGCTTATTTATTCGCTAGGAGCCTACTGTTTCTGCAATGATGATTGATTTCATTTGGGTGTATTATTCTTGGCACATGGTGAAAACTATTTTAACGACGCAAAGCGCATTGAAACTAATTTCCGATTTGTATGGCACAATTTAGATGAACTGAAAACGAAAATTCAGTTCCACAAATTTGGGATAAAAATTAAACTTTAATACTCAAGGTTGGTTAACAGCAGGACGTAAATAAATATTCCATTCGAACGAGTAATGGAAAAATAAATATTTTCGTTTCGATTTCATTCACTCGGGCAAGACAAGTCGCAAGTCTAGGTTATGGTGTTTAAGGTGAACTATTTTAGGGCGAAACGTTCACAAACCGTAATATTAAGCCGCAAAAATTTTCGTTATAAATAAAACCACACTAAGCAGAAACTTTTTCTGCTATTTTTTTATTTTGTCCAACGTTTCGGTTGCTAATATGCAAGATACCTTTAACAGGAAATGCAACAAAATATCATCGCCTTTCTAGCTTTTTATTTTTCGTTGGTTATCGAATTTTTAGCTCCTTTTTATTGGTTTACTTTGTGTGGTGTTGAACGTGGTGTCCTTGTGTTCCTTGATGAAGGCATCCTCCATAATTATAGTTAGGTGAAACGTTGGATCAATTAAATAAGTGTTGAAGATTTTAGTATACCTGGTACGATAGTATATTTTAACAAAACGACACTTTTCAAGCACAATATAACTTACGTTGACAGCTGGGTTTCTTTCCGTCAAACATTCCGCTCTCCAGGCAAGTCAGTCTCGACTCTCCAACGAGTTTGTACCCATGATCGCAGGTGTACTTAATCGAGGAACTCGCCGGGTAGGTGGGCCGGATGGGGGCCACGACCCCGTTGAGAAAAGTCCCGAGGGGCGCACACGTCACGGCTACGTAGGAATGACGCCATGAAAAATAAAAAAGCTTTTATAGGCAAATCGATCGACAAAAAATTACAACATGAACTATTTGATGTTAGGTAATTGACGAGGCGTGGTTTCTCACCAACGTGACTGTGCATAAAAGACCTACGCATTATTATTCGCCTGGAACTCCATTCTGCAACAGGGGACGTGGCGTTATTTTGCACAATGTGCGCAAAAATGTGCACTCCCAAATGTGCAAAAAATGTGCGCACATTTCAAACTGCCTTCAAAAATGTGCGCACTTTTTTCTAACAATGTGCGCACATTTTAAACTGCCTTAAAAAATGTGCGCACTTTTTTCTAACAATGTGCGCACATTTTAAACTGCCTTCAAAAATGTGCGCACTTTTTTGAGTTAGAGTTAGAGTTAGAGTTAGAGTTAGAGTTAGAGTTAGAGTTAGAGTTAGAGTTAGAGTTAGAGTTAGAGTTAGAGTTAGAGTTAGAGTTAGAGTTAGAGTTAGAGTTAGAGTTAGAGTTAGAGTTAGAGTTAGAGTTAGAGTTAGAGTTAGAGTTAGAGTTAGAGTTAGAGTTAAAAAGTTGCGCACATTTTTTAAGGCAGTTCAAAATGTGCGCACGTTGTTATAAAGGTGCGCACATTTTTGAAGGCTGTTCATAATGTGCGCACATTGTTTAAAATCTGCGCACATTGTTAAAAAAAGTGCGCACTTTTTTGAAGGCTGTTAAAAATGTGCGCACATTTTTGAAGCCCTTTTAAAATGTGCGCACAATTTTTGCACATTTTGGCGTGCACATTTTTGCGCACATTGTGCAAAAAATGTTCGCATCCCCGTCTCCCATTCTGACCTGTGCACTCGTTTGAAATGGCGAGAAATAATGTTGTTAACACAATGACACATTATTGGTTCGTGCGGAAAGCTAATGTCTGGATTAGGTGCCCAGCTATACTAAATAAACAGCTCTAATTTACAGAGGTCGAGGGTCAGTGGAGCTATTACGTATCGAAACTTGGTGTAAGCCAATATTGTCAATGTACTCAAACAAGCCAACATGGGAAGACCCGAGTTCAAGCGGATCGGATTGGGCTTGCGGGCGATATTTTGCACATGTCCGATCTAAGCGTTTGTAATGGCATTTATACTATAGATATCAACGCAGTCGCTTTTATAATTACTTCAGCCATGGTCCATTTCAACCCACCAAGGCCCAATATTACCTTTACATGTCGGAAAATCCCCAGACCACTGCCCATTGCTCGTGCACCGGATGTCTTTTTTTCCGATCAAAGTGTAGCCGGCGTTACAAAAGAACCAAACTCCCTTTCCCGGAATGTTTCCTGTATGCTGGCCTTTGATAAAACGATTGACAACCCTGGGAACATCAGGGCATTGCATACCTAGCAAAGTAAAAAAAAAATTGTCATGAGATTGTAATAGGTGACCGGTATTTACAGAAACATACTATTAAGCGAGCTTAACTCTAAGGTACCACTTGTTTATGGGGATTGCAATGATCGCGGAAAATAAATTAGAAAACTTGATTGAATAAAATTCATATTTCAAATATGGCATATCAAAACGAGAATTAAAAAATGCCTGCTAATAAAAAGTTTAAAAATCACGGGGCGTTCTGAAAATCATGTGGCGATTTTGCCCAACTAAATAAATAGTAAGTGATAACTGTTGTGAATTTTTTGTTGTTAAAGCTATAAGCAGTTTTTCAGATTTTCTCTATTTTCCATCATGCTTTGACTATAGTCAACCTATAACTATAAAAGGTGGCACAATTAACACAACGATTGTTGTTTGGACTTTATAAAATTAGCATTGTAGGATTGCAATTTGAAAAAAAACACCCTCCAGCAACGAAATTAGCCCAGGATAAATAAAACAGAACGATAAAACCACAATATATTGTGTGATTGCTGATATCTAAGACATTTTGGTTCACGAAAAAGCGTTTTATAAAACGGTCAGAATTAGGTTACTATCTCGTTGGTTTAATTTATCTTTCACGGAAAAATAACCTAATAAAAGCAGTACAGTTCACACATCCCCGAAACCGCAGAAAAATCAAATCTACAAATTTTCTCATGTTTGTTTACGTTTGCATGTTGGAAATGTTCCGGACCATTTTCCGTCCTTCTTACAAACAAAGTCCTTAGTTCCTTCCAAAGTGTAGCCTTTATTGCAAAAGAACCAAACTTTGTCGCCTGGTCTGTTGTCACTATTCTTACCCTTGATGAAACCGTTAACGACCATCGGAACGTTGGGACAGCCGAGGACTAAAAAAAAACATACATTAAAGTCGTATTCAATTCAGCTGATATTTGTAGCCTTTCTGCTTACGTATCACTACAAACCGATTAAAAAGTGTATCTCGAAGCATTTGATTCTTGGTATGATGTTGTAAAACCAAGTATTCAAATATTATAACTCATATTATAACTGCGTAACTTTAGATAAACAATACAATTTTTGTCATAACAAAATAGTCCTGAAAGCAGCACTTTTGGACTTTCGGTATAATATTTTTTAAGCGTTATTTACAAAGTTATAGAGTTAAATTGAATAATTAAAAACGACAAGGTTGTTTTTTTTGACTTACGCAAATCACTGAAACAATTATACACATATATTAAGCGTCTACAAAAATGGTGATCTAGTCCAAGAAAACTCATTCTATTGAGCTTTTTAACCAATGCTTACGTACACCAGGATAGTTTAGTTTCCCTAATTTTTTAAATCTTTAATTGATCGAAACGGCTCTCGATGTTCTATTACATAATTTAGTAAAAAAACGCCGGGCATTTGTTTGTTTCTGGAGATTAAACTTGCAAAACATGTTAAGGAGCGTTACTTAAACACTCGTACCTTGGCAAGTCGGAAATTTTCCCGACCACTGTCCGTTGTTGTTGCAAGTAAAGTCTTTCATCCCGACCAAAGAATAACCGGCATTACAGGAAAACCAAACTTTGTCTCCTGGGCGATTACCGGTATTTTTGCCCTTGATTCGTCCTTTATAGACTGTTGGAACGTTGGGGCAGTAGATAGCTGAATAAAGCAAAACAATGTAATACGAATTTGGTCTTATAGTCAGCTTCTCTATTTAAAAAATAAAAAATATGTTAAAAAAATAAATGATAAAAAATCATTTGAATGTTATCAACAAGTGTAAGCCAGTCACTTTAAAACGACTCACAGTCCACTTTGTCAGGGTCTAGTCCTTTTGTGAAATAAGTTAATCTACAACTAAAGTTATTCTCATCGGCAATCTTTTTCTAATCGCGGGCCAAAACCAAACTCAGAAAGGTCTCTGCGGACCGTACAAAATATTAACTAAAAATTGTGTTATTAAAATGTTAGAACAACTTTTAGTCAGGTGGGCCTCGGATCTTTTTTTCGCTTTAAAATGTGTTTAATTACATTTAAGGAGGCAGTAAAGTGTTGGCACAAAGCGCGAAAAAAAAAAAGCTTTTTAGCTGTTGTTTGGTTTAAAATTCGAGTTTTCACGTCGTCATCCATGTTACCAATGAAAACTGTAATAAAACAAATTTGAGAAAACGTGATAACCTTAATAGTTATCTAGTTTAGTGTTTATTAACCTTTTTTGTCCAGGAGCACCTGGCGAGCGAAGCGAGCTCGATTTTTCTTGGTATTGCGTCATTTATTGCAATTTTGTTATTACATTGCCCAAAAATCTAAAAAAAAAGTTAAAAAATATATGCCCAATATTTTTGAATAGGTTTTCCGATTGTCCGCGACGCACTTGACAGTCTTCCACGGCGCAACGGCAAAGTAACGCTGATATAGCTCAAAAGACAGCCTCAAAAATTAAACCAACCGGACGTAAAAAAATCATTCGCGCGAAGTGAGGAAATTTTTTTCACTTACGTAGTTAAAGTAGTTATTAAAATGGACTCGTGTGTAGTTTGTCAAAGAGGCGCCGGGCCGGATACATTACATTTGCGGGCCGGCCCACGGGCCGTAAGTTGTCGACCCCTGACTATAGCAGGTCAAATACAAATTAAGTCATTAGCATTAAAATAAAATGCTATAAACTTCGAATTTATAAACTCAATTAATCCTAATAACACACCAATGATGGCACGAGTTATTGTCGAAACATTTGTGAACAACGAAATGTTGATTTTATCGAATTTGATGGCTTTAGTATTTTAATTGAATTTTTTAAAATACGGTGTATTGTGTCTAGCATTATTTTACTGTAGCAACGAGTAAAGCAAAATGAAAAAAGCAACTGTTTTACGTAAAAAATAAGTTAATAATATTTTATTAAGATTGTATTTAATTAGTACACCACTGAAGTATCTAAGTTAACTGCCTTAATTGACTTAAGTGCAAGTCAAGTCATTTGTAAAAAATACGTAAGCCGAATTCACGTTACCCAAAAGACTGAAGCAAACTCAATTTATTTGACAACACTGACTTAGTCAATAGAGCGCTGTATCCTACCTTTGCAGGTCGGGAAATTCGCAGACCAGCGTCCGTTGTTGCAAACCAAGTCTTGGACACCCTCCAACTTGTACCCGGCATTACAGAAGAACCAAACTCCGTCCCCTTGAAAGTTGTTGCTCCACTTTCCCTTGATGTAGCCGTTGGAGACCCGGGGAATATTTGGACATTGTATACCTTGAAGGAAAACAAGTAAAGAGTAACGACTTGCTTTCAGATATTCCAAGGGCTGTTTTGAAAAATCAAAACAGGGATTTGGGATTAGAACGAGTAATGTACCAGCCCCCATAAAAGATAAAACAACTTAAAAGAAAAAAACAATTGGTGATTTTGAAGGATTTCTCTATAACTTGAAATCGCCTTATAAGTAGGTAGAAAATTCAAACATATTTTTTTGTGTTGGGAATGCCCGGGGTGAGCCTAATTAATTTGGCAGTAATATAAAAAAACTTACGAAGGTATTTTGAAATTATGCTAGTATTTAGAAAAATATATATAATAATTCTTGACTAACCAGTCTAAGTTATGTTCTGCACCAGTCAAGTCGGCTAAAGAATCAAAAAAATTGTAAATCGTGGACAATTGAATCTTTTGCGATTCATTCACCGAATGAATTTTCGCAACTTTTAAGAAAAAGAAAATGATCCTAAAGGGCGGCTTTCTAACTTTTTTTTTTAACAAAAACACGATATATATTGAGCTACTAAAGCTCTTAAACAAATGATCAAATACGCCAAATAAAGTTGTTATTAAACTTATAACAGTTATTTTTAAATTATTTTAGGCAAATAAATTTCAGGATTTTTATTCGTATAACATTTGTTGAATACAAACCGCTAACTCAAAACATTAAGTCGGGAAACAGCTCCAAACATGTCATATTTGAACGGGAAATGTAGCACAAATGGCTTGGCGGACAACAAATAGAACCTTAGTTTGTTTCATAAAAATCTAATAACCAGTTAAATCAATGAAGGTTGCCTACAACAACTGTGGTCTGGCCATCCGGAACTTATTCTTTCTTAACGATAATGGCTTATATATCATAGGACACCGTAAGTATTCAATATACGCTAAGCGAATTAATCGATCGATTGAGGATTTTAACAAGAAAACCAACTAAACTACGGCGAGGTTAGAACTCACAACCTCCGACCATACCAGGACCGTTGCTCTACCAGCTAAGCAGCCCAGTTGAATCAATGTAAAAAAACGAACAGTTGTACTTACGCACGCACTTGGGGGAAGCCGCTGACCAGACAAGCGACCAACCTCTCTTCACACATTGGATGTCCTTTGTGCCATGGAGCTCGTAGCCGGGGTTGCAGCCGAACCACACTCCGGCACCGGGAAAGTACAGGTGACCAACGGGGCCAAAGTGCCCGTTTGCTGGCTTGGCCGGTTTATGGCAGGCTGTGCACATAAAATCGTGGTTAGGTCGAACATTATGGATGATGTTGGAAGGGGTAGACAAACCTTAGTATTCCATGCCTTATTTTAATTTTTTATTTAAATTAGCCACATTTTTTCCCATTCGGTTGTTAAACTTACGGTAGTTTTTTATCATTTGATGTTATAGTATCTGTAATTTGATATAATTAGGTGTATTATCATTTTATATAAATAGGCATAACCGGCTTTAATTTTTTTCATGCGCGAGCAAACGTCGTTTTTATATATCACCCACCCAACGACACCAGCTAAAACACAACTAAAAGTTAATTTAAAAAAACTAACGAGAAAATATTTGAATTGTTAATATTTATTCCTGTAGATCTTCATACATTGATCACATTTAACATTTGTAAAAAAGGCAAAAAGGGAAACCCATTTTGTCTTTGTGTAGCGGTAGGCCTAATGCCGCCACTATACTCCAATATTGCACAACGTATATACCTGTATACCTGCGTATAAACTATCATAGTTTATTTCTAACCGAGATTTGCTAGGGGTTTGTACGACAGGCTATAACGTATATGGGTTAACGCAGTGCTCTTGTTCTATGATTAGCAAATTTAGTAAATTTATTATTACTTGATTAAACTACAGTTAAAAGATAGCCAACCATACGGTAAAAAAACTTTTTAAACAGTCTATTCTAAGATACGTTCGTATTTTCAGTTACTTACCAAAGAATGCTTGTGCGCTGCAGAAAAGCGCCGCGAGGACTAAAAACGTAAATCTTGTCATCTTTTCAAAGTGCACTTCTCTTTGGAGACTTGCTTTGGATATACGCTGCTCGGTTGACCGAAGAATTGAAAATTCGGAATCACAGGCGTCATTTTATAACAAAAATTCTCGACAGACTTTCCCCGTTAGCTTAATTCGGGGAATCTTACGACAATATGTCGCTGGAAATCCGTCGTAATACCTACAAGTAACGCCTTAAAAGCAAACAAATCGGCCTGATCGGCAACTGTTTTATTACTCGTCACGGTAGTTGGAAACCTAGCCTAACAAAGTCGAAACATCGTAAGAAATAGAATTAGGACATCGATATAATTTAAGGTGTTTTGATGTCGTCTTTGATTTAATTCGTGCGATTACACCGAGCTCGGGTTTCGGGCGATTTCGTTTAGTAGAATTTGAAGGTTTATAACTTAGCGTTGGAAGAGTGGCCCGTTTGACAACGTGAAAGTCCAACTTGCAACTCCTTTAGGTTAGATTTTATTTACACAACTGAATTAAATTGGCGTTTTTGGACATAAATTCTTGCTTGTGTTGACCATTTGACCAATTAGAAAAACAAATCCAAATTTAATCAAATTGAAACTAATATGAATCGACGCGGAACAACTGCCAATGGCTACATATAATTTTGGCTCTATAATGCGAGTAATAAATGCTAAACTTGACATATTTTTGTTGTTGGTCGATAATGTTTGAGTAATTAATATAAACAAAGGGCAAGAACTTGAAAATCCATTAAAAATTGTTTTTGCCTCACCACTTGGGCAATTTGAGTAATAAAGGAAATATGAAACTAAGATTAAATGATTCATGGCATTTTGTATTGTTGGCTAAGTAGGAAAAAGTTAGAAAATACAATTAGGCTTCCTAAAATATAGGCAAATATATATATAATGTACGTCTGTGCAAAATCCTGTAAAAAAAATAGGAGAAATTCATTTGGAAATTAAAAAAAACCAGCGAGTTTGAAGTTCCAGTGTTGCGAGCCATTAATACACTAAGGATCGTACAAAAAACATTTCGTGCTAGCGGACATTAAACAACATTAACATTACACACAGCTGGGGGTATTCAAATAAAATTAAGCAATTCAACTTACCTGGAACTTTACAATGTGGTAAAAATATTTGATTTACAATTTCCAGTAAGGCTGTATCGCTCACCCCACGTGACTATAAGGCGAACACACAAAACTGTTCTAGGAAAATCGCGAAATGGTTTCTCCAAAATAGCGGAATAATGGTTGGTACAAAATACAATATAACTCTGTGTTCCACTAATTGGCAGCTTATGCTCTACTTATGCAAGCAAAAAGGCCGACCTGCAAAAAGACTTGGACAAACATTTAAATTCAACGGCTTGACCGGAGGTCGTGAGTTCGAACCTCACTGCAGGCTAGTTTTTTTCTAGTCTGATTTGCTTGCATCATTGATGGACAAATTCGTTTAGTCTGCAATGGCTTTCAGTGTGCTATGATATGTAAGCCGTAATCGTTGGTCAAAAACAGCTTCAGAAGGGCTAGACACCAGTTGTTAACACACATGTGTGTGGCCTACATATGTTTCATTGAATAAATTCAATGAATTAGAACATTTTCACATAAAATTATGAATTGCTTGTGTGCTCTATTTCTAGTTCTAATTTAGATTAGATTTTACAATTTATGCTACTTTGTCAAACAACAGTTTTTTCCCTTAGTCCAAATGATGGAATTAATACTCTTTGGTCGGAACAACAAAAATTACAGGATATCCTAAAACGTTTTAAAATTATCGCACAAACATTTAATCAATCAAACACTTATGAGCATCAATTGCATTTTGAAAACAAACATCCTGTGGGCCGTATGACGATCTTTACACACGTGATTTTTCATTACCGTTTTCTGTTTTTTAAAAACAATTTTTTCACGACACAAAGTATGGCCATTAAATTTGCAATGTTTTTCAAAATCGTTGAATTTCGACGAACGAAAACATACAAATTTATGCGGGCGCCCATGCAACTTTATTACTTTGTACAGAATAGAGTTTGACGTAGAGTTGCATTACGTCATATTCGTTTGAGTAGTCCTTGTAGCAGATCAAATAAACTTGATTTGTGGACGAGACGTCATTTTCTAGAATTTGCCGTTGGACGTAACTGCTACAAACTGAAAAGATTTACGGAACAATAATAGGTTTTGCCGTGCTGCAAAACGAGGGAGAAGCTGCTTCGAAACTCGTCGTTGTGGTCGACCTATCTCGATAGAAAACTTTGAATTAATGCCCTTATTCTCGAAAAATATTTCCCTTGCTTATATTACCTAGCATGACTGCTAGTCGGGTTGTAGTTTTAACGTTGCAAGCTTTGAGTTTGCTTGAAAAAGGCAAAAAAATATGTTTTGATATACAATTTAAACGAACAAATATGTCTAAAATAGGTACAAAAAGCATAGGTCGAACATAAATGTAATTCAAAACAATAGGTTAATATAAATTATTTTAGATTACTAGTAAGTCATAAGGTTTTGCGTGTTTAATATTACGTCTGCATCTGAGATTACAATTGTAACTTTTTTAGTAGAGCTTAAAATTGAAGTTGTACATCATAAGTTCCATAAAAAGGCAAGTCTTGTTTGGTACAGCTTACATGGATTAAACACTGTGTCAGCGTTGGTAATTTGTTTCGGATATATTTCCTTTTAATTGTTTTTTATAAATAGCTAACATTATCTTACATCGTATAAGGTGTACACTCTATGCAACATTGTAAGCGGGTCAATATATGAAATATATGGCTTGAACCTTAAAAAATTCCTACAAAAGGTTTTCCAACGGTTTCTTGTAGTATTTATCATCAAAAATAACATATTAGAAATCTAGGAGAAAAAAAATATTCGACATTTCTTATTAAAAAAAATAATCTTGTGTTTTTCAGCATTTTGTTGTTTAATAAAACTGGTCAACAAATTTCCACTTCTTTTTCTAAACGAGAATGTGAGTATGTCATCTTAGATGTATTTTTCACGTAAAAACGTCTGACATATAATTTTTTATACACATAACTCGATTAACCACAATAGATCTTGATGGAATTTTCAAGGTGACACCTGAAAGAACGATTGACCCAGTTTTGCTTTTTCAACGTCGAATATAGTTGTTTCACAACTAGGGGTCTTATATTTGAAGATATCTTGAAGTATGAACTAAGCCCGTTGCCTCGAGCACTTTTTGAAGCAAGGAAAGTGCTGATAAGCCTCAAAATTGCGAATGCTCACAGACCATGCAACCAGGGCAGTTTGTGAAATTCGTGAATCCATAGGAGATACTCCATCAAAATCTCAACACTGCGTCATAGATGGAGGTTCACTACTACAGCGGCTACCATGGAAGATGGGAAAAACCTACGAACCATTGCACAATCATATGCTGAATTCACGACTCTGCGTTATCAAACGACAACGAATGTTTTAGACGTGTAGCTAGGAGGACCGACAAGCAAGTACAACACACTCCAGAAGCGTTAAAAGAATGTGCATGCAGTAATCAGCTTTACGGAAGAGACAGTGTTTGATGGAAAGAAGGATGAGTTTCTCTCAAGGGACATGAACAAACACAAAATGATTGACCTGATACACTTCGTGGTAAAAGCTGCGAAGTGATAAATGCCCCAGGGGATGCTGATGTTCCAAATGTGAAAGCTGCTCTTCTTGGTGCAGTGTCACACACGCCAACGTGTAGCGGAGAAGACAAAGATCTGTTGGTCCTGCTTCTTCATTGTGCGCTATAAACAAACAAGGATCTATATTCTCGTTCGACAATGCAAATGCTGACAAAGTGCATCATATGAACGAACTGACAATGGTTATGGGTAAAGAATTATTTTCCCACTTTGTTTTTCTACATGTGCCAATTACTTCCTTCTTCCAAAGCAGATAGCAGCCTCCATTGTGAACAAAGGTTGTCAAGCGATGGCTGTGATATGGGGGCACGCGGACGGATTCCCTCTCGTCATTGCGCTATAGAGTACAAAGAAAAAACGTAGTCTCTTCCAAATCATTTGTGACACCAGAATGCCTACTACCTACTGAGTCATTAACAACATTTCACTGTACGGTTTACTACCAAATAATGGCTTGACTAGGACAGGAGAGTGATATGGAAACTGGAAGGCAGTCAGTTTGTGCCAACAGAGTCGGGCATGAATGCGGCCCCAGATTCGCTCTTGAAGATTATCCACTGCAACTGCACAATAGCACCCCAGGTGTAGCTGTTGGCAGAATAATCTACCCTGTACCTTGGCATGTGAACAGAGTGCCAACTTGATGCCCGCAACAATACGTACAATCAGTCATTACTCGTTAAACATGATGAAGCAGGACTTAGGAAGCAACTGAATGTAAATACGTTAACAAGTGGTGTGTGATTCTTATACTACCACTATGGCCCACAGGTTGGGAACCCCTGCATTAAACTGATAAGTTAACTTTTTTTTGAATTGTTTTAATGAACTCCTTTGTACCTAAAACCTAGGGATAGACGCCAGAATTAGAGCTCTAGCATAAATATCAAGTGAATTATTGTGATTATAAAAACAACTTTCCGGTGATCTAATCCTCCTAGATTTTAAAGTATTATTCTTAATGATAAATACCACAAAAGACCGACAAAAAAAACAAACTTTTTTTTTGAGGGGGGGAGGGGGGGAACCATATATTGACCTGACTAATTCAAATGTAAAAAGTAAATATATACCATTTCTAAAATGTTACTAGTCTTCAGACTAACTATAACTAAATGACTTGAGTTTTATTAACGCAAAAAATTCTGACGATATTTCTTCTGTTTAAACCAGAGGTTCCCAACGTGGGCGGTACCGCCCCCTTGTGGGCGTTGGCGAGTTGCAAGGGGGCGTTTTGGGTCTGTTTCTAATTTGGGGGTCGCTGAATGCACATAAGGGGGCGTTACATAAAAGTACTTATAGGCTAAATTTTATAAAAAGTTCACATAAAAATAGTAACAAACAGGACTGTAGGTAACTTTTAACCTTAAATGGCAATTTTCGTACTGCGAACTTGCTGTAGTTTTCCGACCATTGTTACGTAATAATTGACTTTCTTATGTAGAGTTGTTGGTTGTTGTTGCGTTTCACAGTTTTATACGCGGCAAAATGTTTGTATATTTAAAGCAGGGGTCGCCAACTTACGGCCCGCCACCTCTTTGACAACTTGACACGAGTCCATTTTAAATACTTTTTGACGATTTTAACTTAGTACGGGCAAAAAAATTTCGCGCTTCGCGCCAATGATCTTTCTACGTCCAGTTTGTTTACGTTTTAATGCTGTCTTTGGAATAGATTAGCGCTTTTTTACGGTTGCGGACAAAAGGAAAACGTATTCAAAAGTATTAGAAAAATATTTTTTAACATTTTTTGACTTTTTTCGGCCATGTAATAAATACTAGCACGAAATTTAAAAGAAATGTTGGTATACCTCAAAAATATTGCGCTCGCTTCTCTCGCCAGGTGAGCCACGACTTGAAGAGCTTAACAAACACTGAATTACACTATCTATAAACACTAAGGTTATAACGATTCCTCAAACTAGCTTTATTACACTTTTCATTAGTAGTATGGATGAAAAAAATCCGAGGTCCGCCTGATTCACAGTTGTTCTAACATTCCAATAACACAATTCTTAGTTAACATTTTGTGCGGCCCACAGAGACTTTTCTGAGTTTGATTGGTGCCCGTGAAAAGAAAAGGTTGCCGACCCCTGATAGTATTGGTGCAGAAAGTTGAATATTTCCTCGTAATGACATAACCTGGTGAATTAATGTATCCATAAATTCCTATAGTGAATGTATGTTAGACAACCTAAAATATTACGGACAGCTTATCGAAACAAAAGTGCAGACAATGTGATGTTAGACGACAACGATTAATATGATACTTTACTGTAAAGCAAGATGAGGGGGGCGATATGAAATAACATTTAGCCCAAGGGGGCACTAGTGTCAAAAAGGTTGGGAAACACTGGTTTAAACCATCGTTTAGTTGCAAGGGTGAGGTGATGTCTTTTTTAAACTTTTGCTTGTTATTCTAGTACAGGGTGTTAAAACCCCAGGCCCTTCATTGTTTGTGGCCTGCGCATCATAGTGAAAATATTGTGATACATACTAGGGGAGGTGCGGGACCCATGGAACGGATTTGTTTTTTCCGTAATATCTTTCGAATTACAACTCAAAAACACTCGCGGTCATTTTCTTTGGAAAGCTGACAGCTATGGGTACCTACATGGAAAAAAATAATTAAAATTTGACATATCCTTCTAATTTTTTTTTAAACATAAAAACCTAACTTTTTGTTCCATCGCCCTATGGCAGGACCTATGGAACACCCCATGGGACCTATGGAACAGAGCATGATTGCATCTAAAAACACTGCGCAGAATATTCCTGAAGTGCATATAACTACTCAGTTAATGGTGTATTAATATTGGCACAAGAAAATGTATTTTGAGAAATAAAATAAAAACACATGGAAACAAGCACAAAATGCTGAAATGATTTGTTTTTATTTTTGGTAGAATTTGCAACCCAGGTTTATTATATCAATTGTTTTTATTTTGTATAAGAAAATATCTATAAATCTAATAATAGTCAAATGTACAATTTTGTTAAGTCCCAAGCCCGACTCTGACTCTACAGGCTGTATTCCGCCAAATTACGTAGCTAAATACGGTGGATGTTCAGCAAACAACTCATAAGGATATCATATAATTCATCCACTCACAATAACTGGTTCGAAAACATCCACCATCTGCTATTCCGCTTGTTACAAACTGCAATGGAAGGAAATATCAGTTTTTGGTACTGCGCATGCGCACGTCGGACCCGGGACTCTGTTAGTTTTACGTGGTCTTACTCGAGTCTCGAGTCCGCAGCCCTTGTCCTCAGTGAACAGCCCCTTATTAGATGTTCTTGTCTTAAAAGTTGGCATCCTGATATTCTTAAAATCTAAAAATATGATCACAAAACGATTGATAGACCAATGAAACGACTGTTCGAAAGGTCCTCTATTCGCCATTTTTAATAAAAGCACTCATGACTAGCCAGTACTCTAAACCAGTTCTCCGCAACTGGTGTGCCGCGAGACCATGCCAGGTGTGCCGCGACGTCCCCGGAGGTATGTTACTTGTGTTTTTAAGGGTGCTTATTAATCAGTAGAATTAACGCAAAAACTGGATATCGTATTTTTAAACTTATGCTAAAATCCAGGTGTAAAATTATGGCCTTTCCATAGTATTTCAAACAGTTTTTAAAACCTATGTTACCTTCTTTTATCGGAGATTATGTATTGAAATAGAATTTTTGACTGACTCAACTTCCAGGAACTACACCAGGAGTGCAGACTTACGACAAATATTTTCAAACATTACGCGAAAATGTAAAAGGGAGATTAACCATGCGCTCGAAACCTATGAAACATTTTTGTAAATACATTATTGGTAGTATGTGACTGTATAATTAATAATTAGTTTTGGACGCTGTTTCGAAAAATAAATTAAGCAAAAAAATACAAAGCACCAAGGTCAGGTTTCATTTTTCGAATACCATTAAAAACCCTCTGCTCTAATCAGTTATTGCAAGGGTGTACAATTTTCAGAACTTTGTTTGGGTTAGAAATTTTAGGAAGTGCAAAACCGCAAAATAAGAAATTAAAGGAATGTAATACATAAAATTTTCGGCGACTTCGGCGCGTTTCATCATAGTTCAAGTCGTGCCTGTTTAGATTGGCTGCCTATAAGACGTTTCGTGATATTGTCATTTGTCGATCGACATACAGTTCGCAGGTGTACCCCTCTCTACAAAAAAAAATATTCACTGATTTACAATTGCCTAAAGACTATCAAAACACCTTACGAATGTCAAGCTAAAAAAGTACATTTTACACCTAGAAAAGTGAAAAATTGGAATAATCAACCATTTCCAAAAGCATGCTTTAGAATTTTTTGAACAAAGTTCTGTACCAAAAAATCTCATTCCCACAACCAAAATTTAATTAAGTTCCGACAAGAGGGGGTGCAATATACCAGTGTTCCATTGTTCCCAATGTTCCATGGGTCCAGCACTTCCCCTAGATACTATTGAGTATTTAATAATAAAATGTAAATGAACAATCAACAGCAAGCATGTTTTCATAGCAAAATTCTGTTTTTTGGGTAATAATATTAAACAGTCTGGGAAAATGATCTATGAAGGCGCACAGCCAAAAAAACATTCATATTGTTAGGGTTAAAATAGTCAGCCTTCATTGAGATTTGAGATCATAACGCCTGAAGATTAAATAGTTAGCCTTCAGTGAGATTTGAACTCACGAACCCTAGTTTGCAAGACCTGTGCTCTAACCCCTGAGCTATGAAGGCTCACATCAATGAAAAAAATTAAGGTTGCATTCAAAATTATTTTAAATTATTAAGATTAGATAATTAGCCTCCAGTGAGATTTGAACTCACGGTCCCTGGTTTACAAGACCAGTGCTCTAACCCCTGAGCTATGAAGGCTCACATCAATGAAAAAATTAATGTTGTATTCAAAATTATTTTGAATTATTAAGATTAAATAATTAACCTCCAGTGAGATTTGAACTCACGACCCCTGGTTTACAAGACCAGTGCTCAACTCCTGAGCTAGGAAGGCTTGCATCAATATAAAAATTTATTTTGTATTGAAATGTATTTTAAATTCATAGGATTAAATAATTAGCCTCCAGTGAGATTTGAACTCACGGCGCCTGGTGTACAAGAACATTGCTCTAACCCCTGAGCTATGAAGGCTCGCATCAATGACAAAATTAATGTTGTATTAAAATTTATTTTAAATTGTTGAGATTAAATAGATAGCCTCCATTGAGATTTCAACTCACGACCCCTGGTTCACAAGACCAGTGTTCTAACCCCTGAGCTATGAAGTCTCGCATCAATGAAAAAATTAATGTTGTATAAAATTTAATTTTAAATTGTTAAGACTAAATAGTTAGCCTCCAGTGAGATTTGAACTCTCGACCCCTGGTTTAGAAGACCAGTGCTCTAACCCCTGCGCTATGAAGGCTCGCATCAAAGAAAAAATTAATGTTGTATTAAAATTTATTTTAAATTAATAAGATTACATAATTAGCCTCCAGTGAGATTTGAACTCACGGACCCTGGTTTACAAGACCAGTGCTCTAACCGCTGAGCTATGAAGGCTCACATCAGTAAAAAAAAAACTAATATTGTTTTAAAACTCATTTTAAATTGTTAAGAATAAATATTTTGCCTCCAGTGAGATTTGAACTCGCGACCCCTGGTTTACATGACAAGTGCTCTAACGCCTGAGCTATGAAGGATCGCATCAGTAAAAAAAATAATATTGTATTAAAACTGATTTTAAATTGTTAAGATTAAAGAGTTAGCCTCCAGTAAGATTTGAACTCAGGACCCCTGGTTTACAAGACCAGTGCTCTATCCCCTGGGCTATTAAAGCTCACATCAATTAAAAAATTAATGTTGTATTCATAATTATTTTAAATTATTAAGATTAAATAGTTAGCCTCCAGTAAGGTTTGAACTCACGTCTCCTGGTTTACAAGACCAGTGCTCCATCCCCTGAGCTATGAAGGCTCGCATCAATGTAAAATTAATGTTGTATTAAAATTTATTTTAAATTATTAAGAAAAAATAGTAAGCCTGCAGTGAGATTTAAACTCACGACTCCTGGTTTACAAGACCAGTGCTCTAACCCCTGAGCTATGAAGGCTCACATCAGTTACAAAAAAAATAATATTGTATTAAAACTGATTTTAAATTATTAAGAATAAATAGTTAACCTCCAGTGAGATTTGAACTCATGACCCCTGGTGTACAAACCAGTGCTCTAACCCCTGAGCTATGAAGGCTCACATCAACAATAAAATTAATGTTGTATTAAATTTAATTTTAACTTGTTAAGATTACATAGTTAGTCTCCAGGGAGATTTGAACTAACGACCCCTGGTTTACAAGACCAGTGCTCTAACCCCTGAGCTATGAAGACTCGCATCAATGAAAAAATTAATGTTGTATTCAAAATTATTTTAAATTGTTAAGATTAAATAATTAGCCTCCAGTAAAATTTGAACTCACGACCCCTGGTTTACATGACAAGTGCTCTAACCCCTGAGCTATGAAGGATCGAATCAGTAAAAAAAAACTAATATTGAATTAAAACTGATTTTAAATTGTTAAGATTAAAGAGTTAGCCTCCAGTAAGATTTGAACTCAGGACACCTGGTTTACAAGACCAGTGCTCTAACCCCTGAGCTATGAAGGCTCATATCAACAATAAAATTAATGTTGTATTAAATTTAATTTTAAATTGTTAAGATTACATAATTAGCCTCCAGTGAGGTTTGAACTCACGGCCCCTGGTTTACAAGACCAGTGCTCTAACCCCTGAGCTATGAAGGCTCACATCAATGAAAAAATTAATGTTGTAATAAAATTTATTTTAAATTATTAAGATTACATAGTTAGTCTCCAGGGAGATTTGAACTAACGACCCCCGGTTTACAAGACCAGTGCTCTAACCCCTGAGCTATGAAGGATCACATCAGTAAAAAAAAACTAATATTGTATTAAAACTGATTTTAAATTGTTAAGACTAAATAGTTAGCCTGCAGTGAGATTTGAACACACGACCCTGGTTTACAAGACCAGTGCTCTAACCCCTGAGCTATGAAGGCTCACATCAACAAAATATTTAATTTTGTATTAAATTTAATTTTAAATTGTTAAGATTAAATAGTTAGCATCCAGTGAGATTTGAACTCACGACCCCTGGTTTACAAACCAGTGCTATAACCCCTGAGCTATGAAGGCTCACATCAACAATAAAATTAATGTTGTATTAAATTTAATTTTAAATTGTTAAGATTAAATAGTTAGCCTCAAGTGAGATTTGAACTCACGACCCCTGGTTTACAAACCAGTGCTATAACCCCTGAGCTATGAAGGCTCACATCAACAATAAAATTAATGTTGTATTAAATTTAATTTTAAATTGTTAAGATTAAATAGTTAGCCTCCAGTGAGATTTGAACTCACGGCACCTGGTTTGCAAGACCAGTGCTCTAACCCCTGAGCTATGAAGGCTCGCATCAAAGAAAAAATTAATGTTGTATTAAAATTTATTTTAAATTAATAAGATTACATAATTAGCCTCCAGTGAGATTTGAATTCACGGCCCCTGGTTTACAAGACCAGTGCTCTAACCCCTGAGCTATGAAGGATCACATCAGTAAAAAAAAAACTAATATTGTATTAAAACTCATTTTAAATTGTTAAGACTAAACAGTTAGCCTCCAGTGAGATTTGAACTCACGACCCCTGGTTTACAAGACCAGTGCTCTAACCCCTGAGCTATGAAAGCTCATATCAACAAAAGAATTAGTTTTGTATTAAATTTAATTTTAAATTTTTAAGATTAAATAATTAGCCTCCAGTGAGATTTGTACTCACGGCGCCTGGTGTACAAGACCAGTGCTCTAACCCATGCGCTATGAAGACTCCCATCAATCGAAAAATTAATGTTTTTTAAAAATTTATTTTACACTATTAAGATAAAACAATTAGCCTCCAGTGAGATTTGAACTCACGACACCTGGTTTACAAGACCAGTGCTCTAACCCCTGAGCTATGAAGGCTCACATCAGCAAAAAAAAACTAATATTGTACTAAAACTGATTTTAAATTGTTAAGAATAAATAGTTAGCCTCCAGTGAGATTTGAACTCATGACCCCTGGTTTACAAACCAGTGCTATAACCCCTGAGCTATGAAGGCTCACATCAACAATAAAATTAATGTTGTATTAAATTTAATTTTAAATTGTTAAGATTAAAGAGTTAGCCTCCAGTAAGATTTGAACTCAGGACCCCTGGTTTACAAGACCAGTGCTCTAACCCCTGAGCTATGAAGGCTCACATCAATGAAAAAAATAATGTTGTATTCAAAATTATTTTAAATTATTAAGATTAAATAATTAGCCTCCAGTAAGATTTGAACTCACGACCCCTGGTTTACATGACAAGTGCTCTAACCCCTGAGCTATGAAGGATCGAATCGGTAAAAAAAAACTAATATTGTATTAAAACTGATTTTAAATTGTTAAGAATAAATAGTTAGCCTCCAGTGAGATTTGAACTCACGACCCCTGGTTTACAAGACCAGTGCTCTAACCCTGAGCTATGAAGGCTCACACCAACAAAAAAATATAATGTTGTATTAAATTTACTTTTAAATTGTTAAAATGAAATAGTTAGCCTCCAGCGAGATTTGAACTCACGACCCCTGGTTTACAAGACCAGTGCTCTAAGCCCTGAGCTATGAAGGCTCACATCAACAAAAGAATTAATATTCTATAAAATTTATTTTAAATTGTTGAGATTAAACAGATAGCCTCCATTGAGATTTGAACTCACGACCCCTGGTTTACAAGACCAGTGTTCTAACCCCTGAGCTATGAAGTCTCGCATCAATGAAAAAATTAATGTTGTATTAAAATTTATTTTAAATTAATAAGATTAAATAATTAGCCTCCAGTGAGATTTGAACTCTCGTCCCCTGGTTTACAAGACCAGTGCTCTAACCCCTGAGCTATGAAGGCTCGCATCAAAGAAAAAATTAATGTTGTATTAAAATTTATTTTAAATTAATAAGATTACATAATTAGCCTCCAGTGAGATTTGAACTCACGGCCCCTGGTTTACAAGACCAGTGCTCTAACCCCTGAGCTATGAAGGCTCACATCAGTAAAAAAAACTAATATTGTTTTAAAACTGATTTTAAATTGTTAAGAATAAATAGTTAGCCTCCAGTGAGATTTGAATTCACGGCCCATGGTTTCCAAGACCAGTGCTCCAACCCCTGAGCTATGAAGGCTCACATCAACAAAAAAATTAATGTTGTAATAAATTTAATTTTAAATTGTTGAGAATAAATTGTTAGCCTCCAGTGAGATTTGAACTCACGGCCCCTGGTTTACAAGACCAGTGCTCTCACCCCTGAGCTATGAAGGCTCACATCAACAAAAAAAATAATGTTGTATTAAATTTACTTTTAAATTGTTAAAATTAAATAGTTAGCCTCCAGTGAGATTTGAACTCACGACCCCTGGTTTACAAGAACAGTGCTCTAACCCCTGAGCTATGAAGGCTCACATCAGTAAAAAAACACTAATATTGTATTAAATTTACTTTTAAATTGTTAAAATTAAATAGTTAGTCTCCAGTGAGATTTGAACTCACGGCCCCTGGTTTACAAGACCAGTGCTCTAACCCCTGAGCTATGAAGGCTCACATCAACAAAAAAAAATAATGTTGTATTAAATTTACTTTTAAATTGTTAAAATTAAATAGTTAGCCTCCAGTGAGATTTGAATTCACGGCCCCTGGTTTACAAGACCAGTGCTCTAACCCCTGAGCTATGAAGGCTCACATCAACAAAAAAAAATAATGTTGTATTAAATTTACTTTTAAATTGTTAAAATTAAATAGTTAGCCTCCAGCGAGATTTGAACTCACGGCCCCTGGTTTACAAGACCAGTGCTCTAACCCCTGAGCTATGAAGGCTCACATCAGTAAACAAAAACTAATATTGTTTAAAACTGATTTTAAATTGTTAAGAATAAATATTTAGCCTCCAGTGAGATTTGAACTCGCGACCCCGGGTTTACAAGACCAGTGCTCTAACCCCTGAGCTATAAAGGCTCACATCAACAATAAAATTAATGTTGTATTCAAAATTATTTTAAAATATTAAGATTAAATAGTTAGACTCCAGTAAGATTTGAACTCACGACCCCTGGTTTACATGACAAGTGCTCTAACCCCTGAGCTATGAAGGATCACATCAGTAAAAAAAAAACTAATATTGTATTAAAACTCATTTTAAATTGTTAAGACTAAACAGTTAGCCTACAGTGAGATTTGAACTCACGACCCCTGGTTTACAAGACCAGTGCTCTAACCCCTGAGCTATGAAGGCTCATGTCAACAAAAGAATTAGTTTTGTATTAAATTAAATTTTAAATTGTTAAGATTAAATAGATAGCCTCCAGTGAGATTTGAACTCAAGACCCCTGGTTTACAAGACCAGTGCTCTAACACCTGAGCTATGAAGGCTGGTATCAAAGATAAAATTAATGTTGTATTAAATTTAATTTTAAATTGTTAAGATTAAATAGATTGCCTCCAGTGAGATTTGAACTCGCGACCCCGGGTTTACAAGACCAGTGCTCTAACTCCTGAGCTATAAAGGCTCACATCAACAATAAAATTAATGTTGTATTCAAAATTATTTTAAAATATTAAGATTAAATAGTTAGCCTCCAGTGAGATTTGAACTCACGACCCCTGGTTTACATGACAAGTGCTCTAACCCCTGAGCTATGAAGGATCACATCAGTAAAAAAAAAACTAATATTGTATTAAAACTCATTTTAAATTGTTAAGACTAAACAGTTAGCCTTCAGTGAGATTTGAACACACGACCCCTGGTTTACAAGACCAGTGCTCTAACCCCTGAGCTATGAAAGCTCATATCAACAAAAGAATTAGTTTTGTATTAAATTTAATTTTAAATTGTTAAGATTAAATAATTAGCCTCCAGTGAGATTTGTACTCACGGCGCCTGGTGTACAAGACCAGTGCTCTAACCCATGCGCTATGAAGACTCCCATCAATCGAAAAATTAATGTTTTTTAAAAATTTATTTTACATTATTAAGATAAAACAATTAGCCTCCAGTGAGATTTGAACTCACGGCCGCTGGTTTACAAGACCAGTGCTCTAACCGCTGAGCTATGAAGGCTCACATCAGTAAAAAAAACTAATATTGTTTTAGAACTGATTTTAAATTGTTAAGAATAAATAGTTAGCCTCCAGTGAGATTTGAACTCACGAGTCCTGGTTTACAAGACCAGTGCTCTAACCCCTGAGCTATGAAGGCTCGGATCAACAAAACCAATTAATGTTGTATTAAATTTACTTTTAAATTGTTAAAATTAAATAGTAAGCCTCCAGTGAGATTTGAACTCACGACCCCTGGTTTACAAGAACAGTGCTCTAACCCCTGAGATATGAAGGCTCACATCAGTAAAAAAACACTAATATTGTATTAAATTTACTTTTAAATTGTTAAAATTAAATAGTTAGCCTCCAGTGAGATTTGAACTCACGGCCCCTGGTTTACAAGACCAGTGCTCTAACCCCTGAGCTATGAAGGCTTGCATTAATGAAAAAATTTATTTTGTATTAAAATTTATTTTAACTTATTAGTATTAAATAATTAGCCTCCAGCGAAATTTGAACTCACGGCCCCTGGTTTACAAGAACAGTGCTTTAACCCCTGAGCTATGAAGGCTCACATCAATCAAAAAATTAACGTTGTATTAAAATTGTTTTTACAATGTCAAGTTAAAATAATTTGCCTCAATGAAATTACAATTTTCGATCCCTGGTTTGCAAGACCAGTGCTCTAACCCCTGAGCTATGAAGGATCGAATCAGTAAAAAAAAACTAATATTGTATTAAAACTGATTTTAAATTGTTAAGATTAAAGAGTTAGCCTCCAGTAAGATTTGAACTCAGGACCCCTGGTTTACAAGACCAGTGCTCAAACCCCTGAGCTATGAAGGCTCACATCAATGAAAAAAATAATGTTGTATTCATAATTATATTAAATTATTAAGATTAAATAGTTAGCTTCCAGTAAGGTTTAAACTCACGACTCCTGGTTTACAAGACCAGTGCTCCATCCCCTGAGGTATGAAGGCTCACATCAACAACAAAAAATTAATGTTGTATTAAATTTTCTTTTAAATTGTTAAAATTAAATAGTTAACCTCAAGTGAGATTTGAACTCACGACCCCTGGTTTACAAGATCAGTGAACTAATTCCTGAGCTATGAAGGCTTAAATCAATGAAAAAATTTATTATGAATTAAAATTGATTTTAACTTATTAGTATTAAATAATTAGCCTCAAGCGAGATTTGAACTCACGGCTCCTGGTGTAAACGAACAGTGCACTAACCCCTGAGCTATGAAGGCTCACATCAATGAAAAAATTAATGTTGTATTCAAAATTATTTTAAATTGTTAAGACTAAATAGTTAGCCTCCAGTGAGATTTGAACACACGACCCTGGTTTACAAGACCAGTGCTCTAACCCCTGAGCTATGAAGGATCACATCAGTAAAAAAAAACTAATATTGTATTAAAACTGATTTTAAATTGTTAAGACTAAATAGTTAGCCTCCAGTGAGATTTGAACTCACGACCCCTGGTTTGCAAGACCAGTGCTCTAACCCCTGAGCCATGAAGGCTCAAATCAGTAAAAAAACACTACTATTGTATTAAATCTGATTTTAAATTGTTAAAAATAAATAGTTAGCCTCCAGTGAGATTTGAACTCACGACCCCTGGTTTACAAGACCAGTGGTCTAACCACTGAGCTATGAAGGCCCACATCAACAATAAAATTATTATTGTATTAAATTTAATTTTAAATTGTTAAGAATAAATAGTTAGCCTCCAGTGAGATTTGAACTCACGACCCCTGGTTTACAAGACCAGTGGTCTAACCCCTGAGCTATGAAGGCTCACATCAATCGAAAAATTAATGTTGTATTAAAATTATTTTCACATTATCAAGTAAAAATAATTAGCCTTCAGTGAGATTTGAACTCACGACCCCTGGTTTACAAGACCAGTGCTCTAATCCCTGAGCTATGAAAGCTCGGATCAACAAAACAAATTAATGTTGTATTAAATTTAATTTTAAATTGTTAAGAAAAAATAGTAAGCCTGCAGTGAGATTTAAACTCAAGACTCCTGGTTTACAAGACCAGTGCTCTAACCCCTGAGCTATGAAGGCTCACATCAGTAAAAAAAACTAATATTGTATTAAAACTGATTTTAAATTGTTAAGAATAAATAGTTAGCTTCCAGTGAGATAGGAACTCACGACCCCTGGTTTACAAGACCAGTGCTCTAACCCCTGAGCTATGAAGGCTCCGATCAACAAAATAAATTAATGTTGTATTAAATTTAATTTTAAATTGTTAAGATTAAATAGTTAGCCTCCAGTGAGATTTGAACTCACGACCCCTGATTTACAAGA
The DNA here is from genome assembly GCF_963924565.1 of Ascidiella aspersa. Lineage (NCBI taxonomy): Eukaryota > Metazoa > Chordata > Ascidiacea > Phlebobranchia > Ascidiidae > Ascidiella > Ascidiella aspersa. The sequence goes on along the minus strand of NC_139454.1, from coordinate 9,130,253 downwards.
CCAGTGCTCTAACCCCTGAGCTATGAAGGCTAGAATCAATGTAAAAAGTAATGTTGTATTAAAATTTATTTTAAATTATTAAGAAAAAATAGTAAGCCTGCAGTGAGATTTAAACTCAATACTCCTGGTTTACAAGACCAGTGCTCTAACCCCTGAGCTATGAAGGCTCACATCAGTAAAAAAACACTAATATTTTATTAAATCTGATTTTAAATTGTTAAAAATAAATTGTTAGCCTCCAGTGAGATTTGAACTCACGAGCCCTGGTTTACAAAACCAGTGCTCTAACCCCTGAGCTACGAAGGCTCACATCAGTAAAAAAACACTAATATTTTATTAAATCTGATTTTAAATTGTTAAAAATAAATAGTTAGCCTTCAGTGAGATTTGAACTCACGAACCCTGGTTTGCAAACCAGGGCTCTAACCCCTGAGCTACGAAGGCTCACATCAACAATAAAATTAATGTTGTATTAAATTTAATTTTAAATTGTTAAGATTAAATAGATAGCCTTAAGTGAGATTTCAACTAACGACCCCTGGATTACAAGACCAGTGCTCTAACCCCTGAACTATGAAGTCTCGCATCAATGTAAAAATTAATGTTGTATTAAAATTTATTTTAAACTATTAAGAAAAAATAGTAAGCCTGAAGTGAGTTTTAAACTCACGGCTCCTGGTTTACAAGACCAGTGCGCTAACCCCTGAGCTACGAAGGCTCGCATCAATGTAAAAATTAATGTTGTATTAAATCTGATTTTAAATTGTTAAGAATAAATAGTTAGCCTCCAGTGAGATTTGAACTCACGACCCCTGGTTTACAAGACCAGTGCTCTAACCCCTGAGCTATGAAGGCTCGGATCAACAGAATAAATTACTTTTGTATTTAATTTATTTGTAAATTGTTAAGATTCAATAGTTAGCCTCCAGTGAGATTTGAACTCACGACCCCTGGTTTACAAGACCAGTGCTCTAACCCCTGAGCTATGAAGGCTCCCATCAACAAAAGAATTAATATTGTATTAAATTTAATTTTAAATTGTTAAGACTAAATAGATGGCGTTAAGTGAGATTTGAACTCTCGACCCCTGGATTACGAGACCAGTGCTCTAACCCCTGAGCTATGAAGGCTCACATCAACAAAAGAATTAATATTGTATTAAATTTAAATTTAAATTTTTAAGATTAAATAGATAGCATGAAGTGAGATCTGAACTCACGACCACTGGATAACAAGACCAGTGCTCTAACCCCTGAGCTATGAAGTCTCGCATTAATGTAAAAATTAATGTTGTATTAAAATTTATTTTAAATTCTTAAGAATAAATAGTTTGCCTCCAGTGAGATTTAAACTCACGACCCCTGGTTTAAAAGACCAGTGCTCTAACCCCTGTGCTCTGAAGGCTCACATAAAAAATAAAATTAATGTTGTATTAAATTTAATTTTAAATTGTTAAGATTAAATAGTTAGAGTCCAGTGAGATTTGAACTCACGACCCCTGGTTTACAAGACCAGTGCTCTAACCCCTGAGCTATGAAGGTTCGCATCAATGTAAAAATTAATGTTGTATTAAAATTTATTTTAAATTATTAAGAAAAAATAGAAAGCCTGCAGTGAGATTTGAACTCACGACCCCTGGTTTACAAGACCAGTGCTCTAACCCCTGACCTATGAAGGCTCACATCTATCGAAAAATTATTGTTGGATTAAAATTATTTTCACAGTGTCAAGTAAAAATAATTAGCCTTCAGTGAGATTTGAACTCGCGATCCCTGGTTTACAAGACCAGTGCTCTAACCCCTGAGCTATGAAGGCTCACATCAACAAAATAATTAATATTGTATTAAATTTAATTTTAAATTGTTAAGATTAAATAGTTAGCCTCCAGTGAGATTTGAACTCACGAGCCCTGGTTTACAAGACCAGTGCTCTAACCCCTGAGCAATGAAGGCTCACATCAACAATAAAATTAATGTTGTATTAAATTTAATTTTAAATTGTTAAGATTAAATAGATAGCCTTAAGTGAGATTTGAACTAACGACCCCTGGATTACAAGACCAGTGCTCTAACCCCTGAGCTATGAAGGCTCACATCAGTAAAAAAAACTAATATTGTATTAAATCTGATTTTAAATTGTTAAAAATAAATAGTTAGCCGCCAGTGAGATTTGAACTCACGAACCCTGGTTTGCAAACCAGGGCGCTAACCCCTGAGCTATGAAGGCTCACATCAACAATAAAATTAATGTTGTATTAAATTTAATTTTAAATTGTTAAGATTAAATAGATAGCCTTAAGTGAGATTTGAACTAACGACCCCTGGATTACAAGACCAGTGCTTTAACCCCTGAGCTATGAAGTCTCGCATCAATGTAAAAATTAATGTTGTATTAAAATTTATTTTAAACTATTAAGAAAAAATAGTAAGCCTGCAGTGAGATTTAAACTCACGGCCCCTGGTTTACAAGACCAGTGCTCTAACCCCTGAGCTATAAAGGCTCGGATCAACAGAATAAATTAATGTTGTATTAAATTTATTTGTAAATTGTTAAAAATAAGTAGTTAGCCTCCAGTGAGATTTGAACTCACGACCCCTGGTTTACAAGACCAGTGCTCTAACCCCTGAGATATGAAGGCTCACATCAGTAAAAAAAACTAATATTGTATTGCAACTGATTTTAAATTCTTAAGAATAAATAGTTTGCCTCCAGTGAGATTTGAACTCACGAGCCCTGGTTTACAAGACCAGTGCTCTAACCCCTGAGATATGAAGGCTCACATCAGTAAAAAAAACTAATATTGTATTGCAACTGATTTTAAATTCTTAAGAATAAATAGTTAGCCTCCAGTGAGATTTGAACTCACGACCCCTGGTTTACAAGACCAGTGCTCTAACCCCTGAGATATGAAGGCTCACATCAGTAAAAAAAACTAATATTGTATTGCAACTGATTTTAAATTCTTAAGAATAAATAGTTTGCCTCCAGTGAGATTTGAACTCACGAGCCCTGGTTTACAAGACCAGTGCTCTAACCCCTGAGCTATGAAGGCTCACATCAGTAAAAAAAACACTAATATTGTATTGAATCTGATTTTAAATTGTTAAAAATAAATAGTTAGCTTCCATTGAGATTTGAACTCACGAACCCTGGTTTGCAAACCAGGGCTCTAACCCCTGAGCTATGAAAGCTCACATCAACAATAAAATTAATGTTGTATTAAATTTAATTTTAAATTGTTAAGATTAAATAGATAGCCTTAAGTGAGATTTGAACTAACGACCCCTGAATTACAAGACCAGTGCTCTAACCACTGAGCTATGAAGGCTCCCATCAATGTAAAAATTAATGTTGTATTAAATTTAATTTTAAATTGTTAAGATGAAATAGTTAGACTCCAGTGAGATTTGAACTCACGACCCCTGGTTTACAAGACCAGAGCTCTCACCCCTGAGCTATGAAGGCTCACAACAATCAAAAAAATAATGTTGTATTAAATTTAATTTTAAATTGTTAAGATGAAATAGTTAGACTCCAGTGAGATTTGAACTCACGACCCCTGGTTTACAAGACCAGAGCTCTAACCCCTGAGCTATGAAGGTTCGCATCAATGTAAAAATTAATGTTGTATTAAATTTATTTTTAAATTGTTAAGATTAAATAGTTAGCCTGAAGTGAGATTTGAACTCACGACCCCTGGATTACGAGACCAGTGCTCTAACCACTGTGCTATGAAGGCTCACATAAAAAATAAAATTAATGTTGTATTAAATTTAATTTTAAATTGTTAAGATTAAATAGATAGCCTGAAGTGAGATTTGAACTCACGACCCCTGGATTACGAGACCAGTGCTCTAACCCCGAAGCTATGAAGGCTCACATCAACAAAAAATTAATATTGTATTAAATTTAAATTTAAATTTTTAAGATTAAATGGATAGCCTTAAGTGAGATTTGAACTCACGCCCCCTGGATTACGAGACCATTGCTCTAACCCCTGAGCTATGAAGGCTCACATGAACAAAAAATTAATATTGTATTAAATTTAGTTTAAATTAATAAGATTACACAATTAGCCTCCAGTGAGATTTGAACTCACGGCCCCTGGTTTACAAGACCAGTGCTCTAACCCCTGAGCTATGAAGGCTCACATCAGTAAAAAAAAAACTAATATTGTTTTAAAACTGATTTTAAATTGTTGAGATTAAATAGTTAGCCTCCAGTGAGATTTGAACTCACGGCCCCTGGTTTACAAGACCAGTGCTTTAACCCCTGAGCTATGAAGGCTCATATCAGTAAAAAAAAAAACTAATATTGTTTTAAAACTGATTTTAAATTGTTGAGATTAAATAGTTAGCCTGCAGTGAGATTTAAACTAACGGCCCCTGGTTTACAAGACCAGTGCTCTAACCCCTGAGCTGTGAAGGCTCGGATCAACAGAATAAATTAATGTTGTATTAAATTTATTTGTAAATTGTTAAGATTAAATAGTTAGCCTCCAGTGAGATTTGAACTCACGACCCCTGGTTTACAAGACCAGTGCTCTAACCCCTGAGCTATGAAGGCTCGGATCAACAGAATAAATTAATGTTGTATTAAATTTATTTGTAAATTGTTAAGATTAAATAGTTAGCCTCCAGTGAGATTTGAACTCACGACCCCTGGTTTACAAGACCAGTGCTCTAACCCCTGAGCTATGAAGGCTCACATCAGTAAAAAAAACTAATATTGTATTGCAACTGATTTTAAATTCTTAAGAATAAATAGTTTGCCTCCAGTGAGATTTGAACTCACGAGCCCTTGTTTACAAGACCAGTGCTCTAACCCCTGAGCTATGAAGGCTCACATCAGTAAAAAAAAAACTAATATTGTATTGAATCTGATTTTAAATTGTTAAAAATAAATAGTTAGCTTCCATTGAGATTTGAACTCACGAACCCTGGTTTGCAAACCAGGGCTCTAACCCCTGAGCTATGAAAGCTCACATCAACAATAAAATTAATGTTGTATTAAATTTAATTTTAAATTGTTAAGATTAAATAGATAGCCTTAAGTGAGATTTGAACTAACGACCCCTGGATTACAAGACCAGTGCTCTAACCACTGAGCTATGAAGGCTCCCATCAATGTAAAAATTAATGTTGTATTAAATTTAATTTTAAATTGTTAAGATGAAATAGTTAGACTCCAGTGAGATTTGAACTCACGACCCCTGGTTTACAAGACCAGAGCTCTAACCCCTGAGCTATGAAGGCTCACAACAATCAAAAAAATAATGTTGTATTAAATTTAATTTTAAATTGTTAAGATGAAATAGTTAGACTCCAGTGAGATTTGAACTCACGACCCCTGGTTTACAAGACCAGAGCTCTAACCCCTGAGCTATGAAGGTTCGCATCAATGTAAAAATTAATGTTGTATTAAATTTATTTTTAAATTGTTAAGATTAAATAGTTAGCCTCCAGTGAGATTTGAACTCACGACCCCTGGTTTACAAGACCAGTGCTCTAACCCCTGAGCTATGAAAGTTCGCATCAATGAAAAAATTAGTGTTGTATTAAATTTTATTTTAAATTGTTAAGATTAAATAGATAGCCTGAAGTGAGATTTGAACTCACGACCCCTGGATTACGAGACCAGTGCTCTAACCACTGTGCTATGAAGGCTCACATCAAAAATAAAATTAATGTTGTATTAAATTTAATTTTAAATTGTTAAGATTAAATAGATAGCCTGAAGTGAGATTTGAACTCACGACCCCTGGATTACGAGACCAGTGCTCTAACCCCGAAGCTATGAAGGCTCACATCAACAAAAAATTAATATTGTATTAAATTTAAATTTAAATTTTTAAGATTAAATGGATAGCCTTAAGTGAGATTTGAACTCACGCCCCCTGGATTACGAGACCATTGCTCTAACCCCTGAGCTATGAAGGCTCACATGAACAAAAAATTACTATTGTATTAAATTTATTTTAAATTAATAAGATTACACAATTAGCCTCCAGTGAGATTTTAACTCACGGCCCCTGGTTTACAAGACCAGTGCTCTAACCCCTGAGCTATGAAGGCTCACATCAGTAAAAAAAAAACTAATATTGTTTTAAAACTGATTTTAAATTGTTGAGATTAAATAGTTAGCCTCCAGTGAGATTTGAACTCACGGCCCCTGGTTTACAAGACCAGTGCTCTAACCCCTGAGCTATGAAGGCTCACATCAGTAAAAAAAACTAATATTGTATTAAAACTGATTTTAAATTGTTAAAAATAAATAGTTAGCCTCCAGCGAGATTTGAACTCACGACACCTGGTTTACAAGACCAGTGCTCTAACCCCTGAGCTATGAAGACTCACATCAACAACAAAAAAAATATGTTGTATTAAATTTACTTTTGAATTGTTAAAATTAAATAGTTAGCCTCCAGTGAGATTTGAACTCACGACCCCTGGTTTACAAGACCAGTGCTCTAACCCCTGAGCTATGAAGGCTCACAACAATCAAAAAAATAACGTTGTATTACAATTGTTTTTACAATGTCAAGTTAAAATAATTAGCCTTCAATGAGATTACAATTTTCGATCCCAGGTTTGCAAGACCAGTGGTCTAACCCCTGAGCTATGAAGGCTCATATCAATGAAAAAATTAATGCTGTATTCAAATTTATTTTAAATTATTAAGATTAAATAGTTAGCCTCCAGTAAGGTTTAAACTCACGACTCCTGGTTTACAAGACCAGTGCTCTAACCCCTGAGCTATGAAGGCTCGGATCAAGAGAATAAATTAATGTTGTATTAAATTTATTTTTAAATTGTTAAGATTAAATAGTTAGCCTCCGGTGAGATTTGAACTCAGGAGCCCTGGTTTACAAGACCAGTGCTCTAACCCCTGAGCTATGAAGGCTCACATCAGTAAAAAAACACTAATATTGTATTAAATCTGATTTTAAATTGTTAAAAATAAATAGTTAGCCTCCAGTGAGATTTGAACTCACGAACCCTGGTTTGCAAACCAGGGCTCTAACCCCTGAGCTATGAAGGCTCACATCAACAATAAAATTAATGTTGTATTAAATTTAATTTTAAATTGTTAAGATTAAATAGATAGCCTTAAGTGAGATTTGAACTAACGACCCCTGGATTACAAGACCAGTGCTTTAACCCCTGAGCTATGAAGTCTCGCATCAATGTAAAAATTAATGTTGTATTAAAACTGATTTTAAATTGTTAAGAATAAATAGTTAGCCTCCAGTGAGAATTGAACTCACGACCCCTGGTTTACAAGACCAGTGCTCTAACCACTGTGCTATGAAGGCTCACATAAAAATTAAAATTAATGTTGTATTAAATTTAATTTTAAATTGTTAAGATGAAATAGTTAGACTCCAGTGAGATTTGAACTCACGACCCCTGGTTTAAAAGACCAGTGCTCTAACCCCTGAGCTATGAAGGCTCGGATCAACAGAATAAATTAATGTTGTATTAAATTTATTTTTAAATTGTTAAGATTAAATAGTTAGCCTCCAGTGAGATTTGAACTCACGACCCCTGGTTTACAAGAGCAGTGCTCTAACCCCTGAGCTATGAAGGCTCCCAAAAACAAAAGAATTAATATTGTATTAAATTTAATTTTAAATTGTTAAGATTAAATAGATAGCCTTAAGTGAGAATTGAACTCACGACCCCTGGATTACGAGACCAGTGCTCTAACCCCTGAGCTATGAAGGCTCGGATCAACAGAATAAATTAATGTTGTATTAAATTTAATTTTAAATTGTTAAGATTAAATAGTTAGCCTCCAGTGAGATTTGAACTCGCGACCCCTGGTTTACAAGACCAGTGCTCTAACCCCTGAGCTATGAAGGCTCACATCAACAATAAAATTAATGTTGTATAAAATTTAATTTTAAACTATTAAGAAAAAATAGTTAGCCTCCAGTGAGATTTGAACTCACGACCCCCGGTTTACAAGACCAGTGCTCTAACCCCTGAGCTATGAAGTCTCGCATAAAAGTAAAAATTAATGTTTTATTAAAACTGATTTTAAATTGTTAAGAATAAATAGTTAGCCTCCAGTGAGATTTGAACTCACGACCCCTGGTTTACAAGACCAGTGACTAACCTCTGAGCTATGAAGGCTCGGATCAACAGAGTAAATTAATGTTCTATTAAATTTATTTGTAAATTGTTAAGATTAAATAGTTAGCCTCCAGTGAGATTTGAACTCACGACCCCTGGTTTACAAGACCAGTGCTCTAACCCCTGAGCTATGAAGGCTCGGATCAACAGAATAAATTAATGTTGTATTAAATTTATTTGTAAATTGTTAAGATTAAATTGTTAGCCTCCAGTGATATTTGAACTCACGACCCCTGGTTTACAAGACCAGTGCTCTAACCCCTGTGCTATGAAGGCTCACATGAAAAATAAAATTAATGTTGTATTAAATTTAATTTTAAATTGTTAAGATTAAATATTTAGACTCCAGTGAGATTTGAACTCACGACCCCTGGTTTACAAGACCAGTGGTCTAACCCCTGAGCTATGAAGGTTCGCATCAATGAAAAAATTAATGTTGTATTAAAATTTATTTAAATTAATAAGATTACACAATTAGCCTCCAGTGAGATTTGAACTCACGGCCCCTGGTTTGCAAGACCAGTGCTCTAACCCCTGAGCTATGAAGGCTCATATCAGTAAAAAAAAAACTAATGTTGTATTAAAACTGATTTTAAATTGTTAAGAATAAATAGTTAGCCTCCAGTGAGATTTGAACTCACGAACCCTGGTTTACAAGACCAGTGCTCTAACCCCTGAGCTATGAAGGCTCGGATCAACAGAATAAATTAATGTTGTATTAAATTTATTTGTAAATTGTTAAGATTAAATTGTTAGCCTCCAGTGATATTTGAACTCACGACCCCTGGTTTACAAGACCAGTGCTCTAACCCCTGTGCTATGAAGGCTCACATGAAAAATAAAGTTAATGTTGTATTAAATTTAATTTTAAATTGTTAAGATTAAATATTTAGACTCCAGTGAGATTTGAACTCACGACCCCTGGTTTACAAGACCAGTGGTCTAACCCCTGAGCTATGAAGGTTCGCATCAATGAAAAAATTAATGTTGTATTAAAATTTATTTTAAATTGTTGAGATTAAATAGTTAGCCTCCAGTGAGATTTGAACTCACGACCCCTGGTTTACAAGACCAGTGCTCTAACCCCTGAGCTATGAAGGCTCGGATCAACAGAATAAATTAATGTTGTATTAAATTTATTTGTAAATTGTTAAGATTAAATTGTTAGCCTCCAGTGATATTTGAACTCACGACCCCTGGTTTACAAGACCAGTGCTCTAACCCCTGAGCTATGAAGGCTCATATCAGTAAAAAAAAAACTAATGTTGTATTAAAACTGATTTTAAATTGTTAAGAATAAATAGTTAGCCTCCAGTGAGATTTGAACTCGCGACCCCTGGTTTACAAGACCAGTGGTCTAACCCCTGAGCTATGAAGGCTCACATCAACAAAAAAATTAATGTTTTATTAAATTTAATTTTAAATTGTTGAGATTAAATAGTTTGCCTCCAGTGAGATTTGAACTCACGGCCCCTGGTTTGCAAGACCAGTGCTCTAACCCCTGAGCTATGAAGGCTCATATCAGTAAAAAAAAAACTAATGTTGTATTAAAACTGATTTTAAATTGTTAAGAATAAATAGTTAGCCTCCAGCGAGATTTGAACTCACGACCCCTGGTTTACAAGACCAGTGCTCTAACCCCTGAGCTATGAAGACTCACATCAACAACAAAAAAGTTATGTTGTGTTAAATTTACTTTTAAATTGTTAAAATTAAATAGTTAGCCTCCAGTGAGATTTGAACTCACGACCCCTGGTTTACAAGACCAGTGCTCTAACCCCTGAGCTATGAAGGCTGGCATCAACAAAATAATTAATATTGTATTAAATTTAATTTTAAATTGTTAAGATTAAATAGATAGCCTTAAATGAGATTTGAACTCACGACCCCTGGATTACAAGACCAGTGCTCTAACCCCTGAGCTATGAAGGCTCGCATCAATTTAAAAATTAATGTTGTATTAAAATTTATTTTAAATTATTAAGAAAAAATAGTAAGCCTGCAGTGAGATTTAAACTCAAGACTCCTGGTTTACAAGACCAGTGCTCTAACCCCTGAGCTATGAAGGCTCATATCAGTAAAAAAAATCTAATGTTGTATTAAAACTGAATTTAAATTGTTAAGAATAAATAGTTAGCCTCCAGTGAGATTTGAACTCACGACCCCTGGTATACAAGACCAGTGCTCTAACCCCTGAGCTATGAAGGCTCGGATCAACAGAATAAATTAATGTTGTATTAAATTTATTTGTAAATTGTTAAGATTAAATAGTTAGCCTCCAGTGATATTTGAACTCACGACCCCTGGTTTTCAAGACCAGTGCTCTAACCCCTGTGCTATGAAGGCTCACATGAAAAATAAAATTTATGTTGTATTAAATTTAATTTTAAATTGTTAAGATTAAATATTTAGACTCCAGTGAGATTTGAACTCACGACCCCTGGTTTACAAGACCAGTGCTCTAACCCCTAAGCTATGAAAGTTCGCATAAATGAAAAAATTAGTGTTGTATTAAAATTTATTTAAATTAATAAGAATACACAATTAGCCTCCAGTGAGATTTGAACTCACGGCCCCTGGTTTGCAAGACCAGTGCTCTAACCCCTGAGCTATGAAGGCTCACATCAACAAAAAATTAATATTGTATTAAATTTAAATTTAAATTTTTAAGATTAAATAGATAGCCTGAAGTGAGATTTGAACTCACGACCACTGGATTACGAGACCAGTGCTCTAACCCCTGAGCTATGAAGGCTCACATCAACAAAAAATTAATATTGTATTAAATTTAAATTTAAATTCTTAAGAATAAATAGTTTGCCTCAAGTGATATTTGAACTCACGACCCCTGGTTTACAAGACCAGTGCTCTAACCCCTGTGCTATGAATGCTCACATGAAAAATAAAATTAATGTTGTATTAAATTTAATTTTAAATTGTTAAGATTAAATATTTAGACTCCAGTGAGATTTGAACTCACGACCCCTGGTTTACAAGACCAGTGCTCTAACCCCCGAGCTATGAAGGTTCGCATCAATGAAAAAATTAATGTTGTATTAAAATTTATTTTAAATTAATAAGATTACACAATTAGCCTCCACTGAGATTTGAACTCACGGCCCCTGGTTTACAATACCAGTGCTCTAACCCCTGAGCTATGAAGGCTCACATCAGTAAAAAAAAACTAATATTGTTTTAAAACTGATTTTAAATTGTTAAGAATATATATTTAGCCTCCAGTGAGATTTGAACTCGCGATCCCTGGTTTACAAGACCAGTGCTCTAACCCCTGAGCTATGAAGGCTCACATCAACAATAAAATTAATGTTGTATAAAATTTAAATTTAAACTATTAAGAAAAAATAGTTAGCCTCCAGTGAGATTTGAACTCACGACCCCCGGTTTACAAGACCAGTGCTCTAACCCCTGAGCTATGAAGTCTCGCATAAATGTAAAAATTAATGTTGTATTAAAACTGATTTTAAATTGTTAAGAATAAATAGTTAGCCTCCAGTGAGATTTGAACTCACGACCCCTGGTTTACAAGACCAGTGCTCTAACCCCTGAGCTATGAAGGCTCGGATCAACAGAATAAATTAATGTTGTATTAAATTTATTTGTAAATTGTTAAGATTAAATAGTTAGCCTCCAGTGAGGTTTGAACTCACGACCCCTGGTTTACAAGACCAGTGCTCCAACCCCTGAGCTATGAAGGCTCGGATCAACAGAATAAATTAATGTTGTATTAAATTTATTTGTAAATTGTTAAGATTAAATTGTTAGCTTCCAGTGATATTTGAACTCACGACCCCTGGTTTACAAGACCAGTGCTCTAACCCCTGTGCTATGAAGGCTCACATGAAAAATAAAATTAATGTTGTATTAAATTTAATTTTAAATTGTTAAGATTAAATATTTAGACTCCAGTGAGATTTGAACTCACGACCCCTGGTTTACAAGACCAGTGCTCTAACCCCTGAGCTATGAAGGTTCGCATCAATGAAAAAATTAATGTTGTATTAAAATTTATTTAAATTAATAAGATTACACAATTAGCCTCCAGTGAGATTTGAACTCACGGCCCCTGGTTTGCAAGACCAGTGCTCTAACCCCTGAGCTATGAAGGCTCACATAATTAAAAAAAAACTAATATTGTTTTAAAACTGATTTTAAATTGTTAAGAATAAATATTTAGCCTCCAGTGAGTTTTGAACTCGCGACCCCTGGTTTACAAGACCAGTGCTCTAACCCCTGAGCTATGAAGGCTCACATCAACAAAAAAATTAATGTTGTATTAAATTTAATTTTAAATTCTTAAGATTAAATAGTTAGCCTCCAGTGAGATTTGAACTCACGACCCCTGGTTTACAAGACCAGTGCTCAAACCCCTGAGCTATGAAGGCTCGCATCAATGAAAAAAATTAATGTTGTATTAAAATATTTTTTAAATTATTAAGATTAAATAATTAGCATCCAGTGAGATTTGAACTCACGGCCCCTGGTTTACAAGACCAGTGCTCTAACCGCTGAGCTATGAAGGCTCACATCAGTAAAAAAAACTAATATTGTATTAAAACTGATTTTAAATTGTTAAAAATAAATAGTTAGCCTCCAGCGAGATTTGAACTCACGTCCCCTGGTTTACAAGACCAGTGCTCTAACCCCTGAGCTATGAAGACTCACATCAACAACAAAAAAATTATGTTGTATTAAATTTACTTTTAAATTGTTAAAATTAAATAGTTAGCCTCCAGTGAGATTTGAACTCACGACCCCTGGTTTACAAGACCAGTGCTCTAACCCCTGAGCTATGAAGGCTCACATAAACAAAAGAATTAATATTGTATTAAATTTAAATTTAAATTTTTAAGATTAAATATATAGCATGAAGTGAGATTTGAACTAACGACCACTGGATTACAAGACCAGTGCTCTAACCCCTGAGCTATGAAGGCTCGCATTAATGTAAAAATTAATGTTGTATTAAAATTTAATTCAAATTATTAAGAAAAAATAGTAAGCCTGCAGTGAAATTTAAACTCACGACTCCTGGTTTACAAGACCAGTGCTCTAACCCCTGTGCTATGAAGGCTCACATAAAAAATAAAATTAATGTTGCATTAAATTTAATTTTAAATTGTTAAGAATAAATAGTTTGCCTCCAGTGAGAATTGAACTCACGACCGCTGGTTTACAAGACCAGTGCTCTAACCCCTGACCTATGAAGGCTCACATCAATCGAAAAATTAATGTTGTATTAAAATTACTTTCACATTGTCAAGTAAAAATAATTAGCCTTCAGTGAGATTTGAACTCACGACCCCTGGTTTACAAGACCAGTGCTCTAACCCCTGAGCTATGAAGGCTCGGAACAACAGAATAAATTAATGTTGTATTAAATTTATTTTCAAATTGTTAAGGTTAAATAGTTAGCCTCCAGTGAGATTTGAACTCACGACCCCTGGTTTACAAGACCAGTGCTCTAACCCCTGAGCTATGAAGGCTCACATCAACAAAATAATTAATATTGTATTAAATTTAATTTTAAATTGTTAAGATTAAATAGATAGCCTTAAATGAGATTTGAACTCACGACCCCTGGTTTACAAGACCAGTGCTCTAACCCCTGAGCTATGAAGGCTCACATCAACAAAATAATTAATATTGTATTAAATTTAATTTTAAATAGTTAAGATTAAATAGATAGCCTTAAATGAGATTTGAACTCACGACCCCTGGTTTACAAGACCAGTGCTCTAACCCCTGAGCTATGAAGGCTCATATCAGTAAAAAAAAAACTAATGTTGTATTAAAACAGATTTTAAATTGTTAAGAATAAATAGTTAGCCTCCAGTGAGAGTTGAACTCACGACCCCTGGTTTACAAGACCAGTGCTCTAACCCCTGAGCTATGAAGGCTCGCATCAATGAAAAAATTAATGTTGTATTAAAATATTTTTTAAATTATTAAGATTAAATAATTAGCCTCCAGTGAGATTTGAACTCACGGCCCTGGTTTACAAGACCAGTGCTCTAACCGCTGAGCTATGAAGGCTCACATCAGTAAAAAAAACTAATATTGTATTAAAACTGATTTTAAATTGTTAAAAATAAATAGTTAGCCTCCAGCGAGATTTGAACTCACGACTCCTGGTTTACAAGACCAGTGCTCTAATTCCTGAGCTATGAAGACTCACATCAACAACAAAAAAATTATGTTGTATTAAATTTACTTTTAAATTGTTAAAATTAAATAGTTAGCCTCCAGTGAGATTTGAACTCACGACCCCTGGTTTACAAGACCAGTGCTCTAACCCCTGAGCTATGAAGGCTCACAACAGTAAAAAAAATAACGTTGTATTAAAATTGTTTTTACAATGTCAAGTTAAAATAATTAGCCTTCAATGACATTACAATTTTCGATCCCAGGTTTGCAAGACCAGTGATCTAACCCCTGAGCTATGAAGGCTCATATCAATGAAAAAATTAATGCTGTATTCAAATTTATTTTAAATTATTAAGATTAAATAGTTAGCCTCCAGTAAGGTTTAAACTCACGACTCCTGGTTTACAAGACCAGTGCTCTAACCCCTGAGCTATGAAGTCTCGCATCAATGTAAAAATTAATGTTGTATTAAAACTGATTTTAAATAGTTAAGAATAAATAGTTAGCCTCCAGTGAGATTTGAACTCACGACCCCTGGTTTACAAGACCAGTGCTCTAACCCCTGAGCTATGAAGGCTCGGATCAACAGAATAAATTAATGTTGTATTAAATTTATTTGTAAATTGTTAAGATTAAATAGTTAGCCTCCAGTGAGATTTGAACTCACGACCCCTGGTTTACAAGACCAGTGCTCTAACCACTGAGCTATGAAGGCTCCCATCAACAAAAGAATTAATATTGTATTAAAATTAATTTTAAATTGTTAAGACTAAATAGATAGCCTTAGGTGAGATTTGAACTCACGACACCTGGATTACGAGACCAGTGCTCTAACCCCTGAGCTATGAAGGCTCACATAAACAAAAGAATTAATATTGTATTAAATTTAAATTTAAATTTTTAAGATTAAATATATAGCATGAAGTGAGATTTGAACTCACGACCACTGGATTACAAGACCAGTGCTCTAACCCCTGAGCTATGAAGGCTCGCATTAATGTAAAAATTAATGTTGTATTAAAATTTATTTCAAATTATTAAGAAAAAATAGTAAGCCTGCAGTGAAATTTAAACTCACGACTCCTGGTTTACAAGACCAGTGCTCTAACCCCTGTGCTATGAAGGCTCACATAAAAAATAAAATTAATGTTGCATTAAATTTAATTTTAAATTGTTAAGAATAAATAGTTTGCCTCCAGTGAGAATTGAACTCACGACCCCTGGTTTACAAGACCAGTGCTCTAACCCCTGACCTATGAAGGCTAACATCAATCGAAAAATTAATGTTGTATTAAAATTATTTTTACATTGTCAAGTAAAAATAATTAGCCTTCAGTGAGATTTGAACTCACGACCCCTGGTTTACAAGACCAGTGCTCTAACCCCTGAGCTATGAAGGCTCGGAACAACAGAATAAATTAATGTTGTATTAAATTTATTTTCAAATTGTTAAGGTTAAATAGTTAGCCTCCAGTGAGATTTGAACTCACGACCCCTGGTTTACAAGACCAGTGCTCTAACCCCTGAGCTATGAAGGCTCACATCAACAAAATAATTAATATTGTATTAAATTTAATTTTAAATTGTTAAGATTAAATAGATAGCCTTAAATGAAATTTGAACTCACGACTGGATTACAAGACCAGTGCTCTAACCCCTGAGCTATGAAGGCTCGCATCAATGTAAAAATTAATGTTGTATTAAAATTTATTTTAAATTATTAAGAAAAAATAGTTAGCCTCCAGTGAGATTTGAACTCACGACTCGTGGTTTAAAAGACCAGTGCTCTAACCCCTGAGCTATGAAGGCTCACATCAGTAAAAAAAAACTAATATTGTATTAAAACTGATTTTAAATTGTTAAGAATAAATAGTTAGCCTCCAGTGAGATTTGAACTCACGACCCCTGGTTTACAAGACCAGTGCTCTAACCCCTGAGCTATGAAGGCTCACATCAGTAAAAAAAAACTAATATTGTATTAAAACTGATTTTAAATTGTTAAGAATAAATAGTTAGCCTCCAGTGAGATTTGAAGTCACGACCCCTGGTTTACTAGACCAGTGCTCTAACTAAATAGTTAGCCTCCAGTGAGATTTGAACTCACGACCCCTGGTTTACAAAAACAGTGCTCTAACCCCTGAGCTATGAAGGCTCGGATCAACAGAATAAATTAATGTTGTATTAAATTTATTTGCAAATTGTTAAGATTAAATAGTTAGCCTCCAGTGATATTTGAACTCACGACCCCTGGTTTACAAGACCAGTGCTCTAACCCCTGTGCTATGAAGGCTCACATGAAAAATAAAATTAATGTTGTATTAAATTTAATTTTAAATTGTTAAGATTAAATATTTAGACTCCAGTGAGATTTGAACTCACGACCCCTGGTTTACAAGACCAGTGCTCTAACCCCTAAGCTATGAAAGTTCGCATCAATGAAAAAATTAGTGTTGTATTAAAATTAATTTAAATTAATAAGATTACACAATTAGCCTCCAGTGAGATTTGAACTCACGGCCCCTGGTTTGCAAGACCAGTGCTCTAACCCCTGAGCTATGAAGGCTCCCATCAACAAAAGAATTAATATTGTATTAAATTTAATTTTAAATTGTTAAGATTAAATAGATAGCCTTAAGTGAGATTTGAACTCACGACCCCTGGATTACGAGACCAGTGCTCTAACCCCTGAGCTATGAAGGCTCACATCAACAAAAAATTAATATTGTATTAAATTTAAATTTAAATTTTTAAGATTAAATAGATAGCCTGAAGTGAGATTTGAACTCACGACCACTGGATTACAAGACCAGTGCTCTAACCCCTGAGCTATGAAGGCTCACATCAACAAAAAATTAATATTGTATTAAATTTAAATTTAAACTGTTAAGATTAAATGGATAGCCTTAAGTGAGATTTGAACTCACGACCCCTGGTTTACAAGACCAGTGCTCTAACCCCCGAGCTATGAAGGTTCGCATCAATGAAAAAATTAATGTTGTATTAAAATTTATTTTAAATTAAAAAGATTACACAATTAGCCTCCAGTGAGATTTGAACTCACGGCCCCTGGTTTACGAGACCAGTGCTCTAACCCCTGAGCTATGAAGGCTCACATCAACAAAAAATTAAAATTGTATTAAATTTAAATTTAAATTTTTAAGATTAAATAGATAGC
Organism: Ascidiella aspersa; assembly: GCF_963924565.1. Lineage (NCBI taxonomy): Eukaryota > Metazoa > Chordata > Ascidiacea > Phlebobranchia > Ascidiidae > Ascidiella > Ascidiella aspersa. Next base: position 9,112,775 of record NC_139454.1, on the reverse strand, counting down.
CTGAAGTGAGATTTGAACTCACGACCGCTGGATTACGAGACCAGTGCTCTAACCCCTGAGCTATGAAGGCTCACATCAACAAAAAATTAATATTGTATTAAATTTAAATTTAAATTTTTAAGATTAAATAGATAGCCTCAAGTGATATTTGAACTCACGACTCCTGGTTTACAAGACCAGTGCTCTAACCCCTGTGCTATGAAGGCTCACATGAAAAATAAAATTAATGTTGTATTAAATTTAATTTTAAATTGTTAAGATTAAATATTTAGACTCCAGTGAGATTTGAACTCACGACCCCTGGTTTACAAGACCAGTGCTCTAACCCCTGAGCTATGAAGGTTCGCATCAATGAAAAAATTAATGTTGTATTAAAATTTATTTTAAATTAATAAGATTACACAATTAGCCTCCAGTGAGATTTGAACTCACGGCCCCTGGTTTACAAGACCAGTGCTCTAACCCCTGAGCTATGAAGGCTCACATCAGTAAAAAAAAAACTAATATTGTTTTAAAACTGATTTTAAATTGTTAAGAATAAATATTTAGCCTCCAGTGAGATTTGAACTCGCGATCCCTGGTTTACAAGACCAGTGCTCTAACCCCTGAGCTATGAAGGCTCACATCAACAAAAAAATTATTGTTGTATTAAATTTAATTTTAAATTGTTGAGATTAAATATTTAGCCTCCAGTGAGATTTGAACTCACGGCCCCTGGTTTACAAGATCAGTGCTCTAAACCCTGAGCTATGAAGGCTCGCATCAATGAAAAAATTAATGTTGTATTAAAATATTTTTTAAATTATTAAGATTAAATAATTAGCCTCCAGTGAGATTTGAACTCACGGCCCCTGGTTTACAAGACCAGTGCTCTAACCCCTGAGCTATGAAGGCTCACATCAGTAAAAAAAACTAATATTGTATTAAAACTGATTTTAAATTGTTAAAAATAAATAGTTAGCCTCCAGCGAGATTTGAACTCACTACCCCTGGTTTACAAGACCAGTGCTCTAACCCCTGAGCTATGAAGGCTCACAACAATCAAAAAAATAACGTTGTATTACAATTGTTTTTACAATGTCAAGTTAAAATAATTAGCCTTCAATGAGATTACAATTTTCGATCCCAGGTTTGCAAGACCAGTGATTTAACCCCTGAGCTATGAAGGCTCATATCAATGAAAAAATTAATGCTGTATTCAAATTTATTTTAATATATTAAGATTAAATAGTTAGCCTCCAGTAAGGTTTAAACTCACGACTCCTGGTTTACAAGACCAGTGCTCTAACCCCTGAGCTATGAAGGCTCACATCAACAATAAAATTAATATTGTATAAAATTTAATTTTAAACTATTAAGAAAAAATAGTTAGCCTCCAGTAAGGTTTAAACTCACGACTCCTGGTTTACAAGACCAGTGCTCTAACCCCTGAGCTATGAAGGCTCACATCAACAATAAAATTAATATTGTATAAAATTTAATTTTAAACTATTAAGAAAAAATAGTTAGCCTCCAGTAAGGTTTAAACTCACGACTCCTGGTTTACAAGACCAGTGCTCTAACCCCTGAGCTATGAAGGCTCGGATCAACAGAATAAATTAATGTTGTATTAAATTTATTTGTAAATTGTTAAGATTAAATTGTTAGCCTCCAGTGATATTTGAACTCACGACCCCTGGTTTACAAGACCAGTGCTCTAACCCCTGTGCTATGAAGGCTCACATGAAAAATAAAATTAATGTTGTAGTAAATTTAATTTTAAATTGTTAAGATTAAATATTTAGACTCCAGTGAGATTTGAACTCACGACCCCTGGTTTACAAGACCAGTTCTCTAACCCCTGAGCTATGCAGGTTCGCATCAATGAAAAAATTAATGTTGTATTAAAATTTATTTAAATTAATAAGATTACACAATTAGCCTCCAGTGAGATTTGAACTCACGGCCCCTGGTTTGCAAGACCAGTGCTCTAACCCCTGAGCTATGAAGGCTCACATCATTAAAAAAAAACTAATATTGTTTTAAAACTGATTTTAAATTGTTAAGAATAAATATTTAGCCTCCAGTGAGTTTTGAACTCGCGACACCTGGTTTACAAGACCAGTGCTCTAACCCCTGAGCTATGAAGGCTCACATCAACCAAAAAAATTAATGTTGTATTAAATTTAATTTTAAATTGTTGAGATTAAATAGTTTGTCTCCAGTGAGATTTGAACTCACGGCCCCTGGTTTGCAAGACCAGTGCTCTAACCCCTGAGCTATGAAGGCTCATATCAGTAAAAAAAAAACTAATGTTGTATTAAAACTGATTTTAAATTGTTAAGAATAAATAGTTAGCCTCCAGTGAGATTTGAACTCACGACCCCTGGTTTACAAGACCAGTGCTGTAACCCCTGAGCTATGAAGGCTCGCATCAATGAAAAAATTAATGTTGTATTAAAATATTTTTTAAATTATTAAGATTAAATAATTAGCATCCAGTGAGATTTGAACTCACGGCCCCTGGTTTACAAGACCAGTGCTCTAACCGCTGAGCTATGAAGGCTCACATCAGTAAAAAAAACTAATATTGTATTAAAACTGATTTTAAATTGTTAAAAATAAATAGTTAGCCTCCAGCGAGATTTGAACTCACGACCCCTGGTTTACAAGACCAGTGCTCTAACCCCTGAGCTATGAAGACTCATATCAACAACAAAAAAATTATGTTGTATTAAATTTACTTTTAAATTGTTAAAATTAAATAGTTAGCCTCCAGTGAGATTTGAACTCACGACCACTGGTTTACAAGACCAGTGCTCTAACCCCTGAGCTATGAAGGCTCACAACAATCAAAAAAATAACGTTGTATTACAATTGTTTTTACAATGTCAAGTTAAAATAATTAGCCTTCAATGAGATTACAATTTTCGATCCCAGGTTTGCAAGACCAGTGATTTAACCCCTGAGCTATGAAGGCTCGCATCAATTTAAAAATTAATGTTGTATTAAAATTTATTTTAAATTATTAAGATTAAATAGTTAGCCTCCAGTAAGGTTTAAACTCACGACTCCTGGTTTACAAGACCAGTGCTCTAACCCCTGAGCTATGAAGGCTCACATAAACAAAAGAATTAATATTGTATTAAATTTAAATTTTTAAGATTAAATATATAGCATGAAGTGAGATTTGAACTAACGACCACTGGATTACAAGACCAGTGCTCTAACCCCTGAGCTATGAAGGCTCGCATTAATGTAAAAATTAATGTTGTATTAAAATTTAATTCAAATTATTAAGAAAAAATATTAAGCCTGCAGTGAAATTTAAACTCACGACTCCTGGTTTACAAGACCAGTGCTCTAACCCCTGTGCTATGAAGGCTCACATAAAAAATAAAATTAATGTTGCATTAAATTTAATTTTAAATTGTTAAGAATAAATAGTTTGCCTCCAGTGAGAATTGAACTCACGACCGCTGGTTTACAAGACCAGTGCTCTAACCCCTGAGCTATGAAGGCTCGGAACAACAGAATAAATTAATGTTGTATTAAATTTATTTTCAAATTGTTAAGGTTAAATAGTTAGCCTCCAGTGAGATTTGAACTCACGACCCCTGGTTTACAAGACCAGTGCTTTAACCCCTGAGCTATGAAGGCTCACATCAACAAAATAATTAATATTGTATTAAATTTAATTTTAAATTGTTAAGATTAAATAGATAGCCTTAAATGAGATTTGAACTCACGACCCCTGGTTTACAAGACCAGTGCTCTAACCCCTGACCTATGAAGGCTCACATCAATCGAAAAATTAATGTTGTATTAAAATTATTTTCACATTGTCAAGTAAAAATAATTAGCCTTCAGTGAGATTTGAACTCACGACCCCTGGTTTACAAGACCAGTGCTCTAAACCCTGAGCTATGAAGGCTCGGAACAACAGAATAAATTAATGTTGTATTAAATTTATTTTCAAATTGTTAAGGTTAAATAGTTAGCCTCCAGTGAGATTTGAACTCACGACCCCTGGTTTACAAGACCAGTGCTTTAACCCCTGAGCTATGAAGGCTCACATCAACAAAATAATTAATATTGTATTAAATTTAATTTTAAATTGTTAAGATTAAATAGATAGCCTTAAATGAGATTTGAACTCACGACCCCTGGTTTACAAGACCAGTGCTCTAACCCTTGAGCTATGAAGGCTCGCATCAATGAATAAATTAATGTTGTATTAAATTTATTTTCAAATTGTTAAGGTTAAATAGTTAGCCTCCAGTGAGATTTGAACTCACGACCCCTGGTTTACAAGACCAGTGCTTTAACCCCTGAGCTATGAAGGCTCACATCAACAAAATAATTAATATTGTATTAAATTTAATTTTAAATTGTTAAGATTAAATAGATAGCCTTAAATGAGATTTGAACTCACGACCCCTGGTTTACAAGACCAGTGCTCTAACCCCTGAGCTATGAAGGCTCATATCAGTAAAAAAAAAACTAATGTTGTATTAAAACTGATTTTAAATTGTTAAGAATAAATAGTTAGCCACCAGTGAGATTTGAACTCACGACCCCTGGTTTGCAAGACCAGTGCTCTAACCCCTGAGCTATGAAAGCTCACATCAACAAAAAAATTAATGTTGTATTAAAATATTTTTTAAATTATTAAGATTAAATAATTAGCCTCCAGTGAGATTTGAACTCACGGCCCTGGTTTACAAGACCAGTGCTCTAACCGCTGAGCTATGAAGGCTCACATCAGTAAAAAAAACTAATATTGTATTAAAACTGATTTTAAATTGTTAAAAATAAATAGTTAGCCTCCAGCGAGATTTGAACTCACGACTCCTGGTTTACAAGACCAGTGCTCTAACCCCTGAGCTATGAAGACTCACATCAACAACAAAAAAATTATGTTGTATTAAATTTACTTTTAAATTGTTAAAATTAAATAGTTAGCCTCCAGTGAGATTTGAACTCACGACCCCTGGTTTACAAGACCAGTGCTCTAACCCCTGAGCTATGAAGGCTCACAACAGTCAAAAAAATAACGTTGTATTAAAATTGTTTTTACAATGTCAAGTTAAAATAATTAGCCTTCAATGAGATTACAATTTTCGATCCCAGGTTTGCAAGACCAGTGATCTAACCCCTGAGCTATGAAGGCTAATATCAATGAAAAAATTAATGCTGTATTCAAATTTATTTTAAATTATTAAGATTAAATAGTTAGCCTCCAGTAAGGTTTAAACTCACGACTCCTGGTTTACAAGACCAGTGCTCTAACCCCTGAGCTATGAAGGCTCACATTAACAATAAAATTAATGTTGTATAAAATTTAATTTTAAATTGTTAAGATTAAATAGTTAGCCTTAAGTGAGATTTGAACTAACGACCCCTGGATTACAAGACCAGTGCTCTAACCCCTGAGCTATGAAGTCTCGCATCAATGTAAAAATTAATGTTGTATTAAAACTGATTTTAAATAGTTAAGAATAAATAGTTAGCCTCCAGTGAGATTTGAACTCACGACCCCTGGTTTACAAGACCAGTGCTCTAACCCCTGAGCTATGAAGGCTCGGAACAACAGAATAAATTAATGTTGTATTAAATTTATTTGTAAATTGTTAAGATTAAATAGTTAGCCTCCAGTGAGATTTGAACTCACGACCCCTGGTTTACAAGACCAGTGCTCTAACCCCTGAGCTATGAAGGCTCCCATCAACAAAAGAATTAATATTGTATTAAATTTAAATTTAAATTGTTAAGACTAAATAGATAGCCTTAAGTGAGATTTGAACTCACGACCCCTGGATTACGAGACCAGTGCTCTAACCCCTGAGCTATGAAGGCTCACATAAACAAAAGAATTAATATTGTATTAAATTTAAATTTAAATTTTTAAGATTAAATATATAGCATGAAGTGAGATTTGAACTCACGACCACTGGATTACAAGACCAGTGCTCTAACCCCTGAGCTATGAAGGCTCGCATTAATGTAAAAATTAATGTTGTATTAAAATTTATTTTAAATTATTAAGAAAAAATAGTAAGCCTGCAGTGAAATTTAAACTCACGACTCCTGGTTTACAAGACCAGTGCTCTAACCCCTGTGCTATGAAGGCTCAAATAAAAAATAAAATTAATGTTGCATTAAATTTAATTTTAAATTGTTAAGAATAAATAGTTTGCCTCCAGTGAGAATTGAACTCACGACCCCTGGTTTACAAGACCAGTGCTCTAACCCCTGACCTATGAAGGCTAACATCAATCGAAAAATTAATGTTGTATTAAAATTATTTTCACATTGTCAAGTAAAAATAATTAGCCTTCAGTGAGATTTGAACTCACGACCCCTGGTTTACAAGACCAGTGCTCTAACCCCTGAGCTATGAAGGCTCGGAACAACAGAATAAATTAATGTTGTATTAAATTTATTTTCAAATTGTTAAGGTTAAATAGTTAGCCTCCAGTGAGATTTGAACTCACGACCCCTGGTTTACAAGACCAGTGCTCTAACCCCTGAGCTATGAAGGCTCACATCAACAAAATAATTAATATTGTATTAAATTTAATTTTAAATTGTTAAGATTAAATAGATAGCCTTAAATGAAATTTGAACTCACGACCCCTGGATTACAAGACCAGTGCTCTAACCCCTGAGCTATGAAGGCTCGCATCAATGTAAAAATTAATGTTGTATTAAAATTTATTTTAAATTATTAAGAAAAAATAGTAAGCCTGCAGTGAGATTTAAACTCAAGAGTCCTGGTTTACAAGACCAGTGCTCTAACCCCTGAGCTATGAAGACTCACATCAGTAAAAAAAAACTAATGTTGTATTAAAACTGATTTTAAATTGTTAAGAATAAATAGTTAGCCTCCAGTGAGATTTGAACTCACGACCCCTGGTTTACAAGACCAGTGCTCTAACCCCTGAGCTATGAAGGCTCGGATCAACAAAATAAATTAATGTTGTATTAAATTTATTTGTAAATTGTTAAGATTAAATAGTTAGCCTCCAGTGAGATTTGAACTCACGACCCGTGGTTTACAAGACCAGTGCTCTAACCCCTGAGCTATGAAGGCTCGGATCAACAGAATAAATTAATGTTGTATTAAATTTATTTGCAAATTGTTAAGATTAAATAGTTAGCCTCCAGTGATATTTGAACTCACGACCCCTGGTTTACAAGACCAGTGCTCTAACCCCTGTGCTATGAAGGCTCACATGAAAATAAAATTAATGTTGTATTAAGTTTAATTTTAAATTGTTAAGATTAAATATTTAGACTCCAGTGAGATTTGAACTCACGACCCCTGGTTTACAAGACCAGTGCTCTAACCCCTAAGCTATGAAAGTTCGCATCAATGAAAAAATTAGTGTTGTATTAAAATTAATTTAAATTAATAAGATTACACAATTAGCCTCCAGTGAGATTTGAACTCACGGCCCCTGGTTTGCAAGACCAGTGCTCTAACCCCTGAGCTATGAAGGCTCCCATCAACAAAAGAATTAATATTGTATTAAATTTAATTTTAAATTGTTAAGATTAAATAGATAGCCTTAAGTGAGATTTGAACTCACGACCCCTGGATTACGAGACCAGTGCTCTAACCCCTGAGCTATGAAGGCTCACATCAACAAAAAATTAATATTGTATTAAATTTAAATTTAAATTTTTAAGATTAAATAGATAGCCTGAAGTGAGATTTGAACTCACGACCACTGGATTACAAGACCAGTGCTCTAACCCCTGAGCTATGAAGGCTCACATCAACAAAAAATTAATATTGTATTAAATTTAAATTTAAATTGTTAAGATTAAATGGATAGCCTTAAGTGAGATTTGAATTCACGACCCCTGGTTTACAAGACCAGTGCTCTAACCCCCGAGCTATGAAGGTTCGCATCAATGAAAAAATTAATGTTGTATTAAAATTTATTTTAAATTAATAAGATTACACAATTAGCCTCCAGTGAGATTTGAACTCACGGCCCCTGGTTTACGAGACCAGTGCTCTAACCCCTGAGCTATGAAGGCTCACATCAACAAAAAATTAAAATTGTATTAAATTTAAATTTAAATTTTTAAGATTAAATAGATAGCCTGAAGTGAGATTTGAACTCACGACCACTGGATTACGAGACCAGTGCTCTAACCCCTGAGCTAAGAAGGCTCACATCAACAAAAAATTAATATTGTATTAAATTTAAATTTAAATTTTTAAGATTAAATATTTAGCCTCCAGTGAGATTTGAACTCACGGCCCCTGGTTTACAAGACCAGTGCTTTAACCCCTGAGCTATGAAGGCTCATATCAGTAAAAAAAAAAACTAATGTTTTATTAAAACTCATTTTAAATTTTTAAGAATAAATAGTTAGCCTCCAGTGAGATTTGAACTCACGACCCCTGGTTTACAAGACCAGTGCTCTAAACCCTGAGCTATGAAGGCTCGCATCAATGAAAAAATTAATGTTGTATTAAAATATTTTTTAAATTATTAAGATTAAATAATTAGCCTCCAGTGAGATTTGAACTCACGGCCCCTGGTTTACAAGACCAGTGCTCTAACCCCTGAGCTATGAAGGCTCACATCAGTAAAAAAAACTAATATTGTATTAAAACTGATTTTAAATTGTTAAAAATAAATAGTTAGCCTCCAGCGAGATTTGAACTCACTACCCCTAGTTTACAAGACCAGTGCTCTAACCCCTGAGCTATGAAGACTCACATCAACAACAAAAAAATTATGTTGTATTAAATTTACTTTTAAATTGTTAAAATTAAATAGTTAGCCTCCAGTGAGATTTGAACTCACGACCCCTGGTTTACAAGACCAGTGCTCTAACCCCTGAGCTATGAAGGCTCACAACAATCAAAAAAATAACGTTGTATTACAATTGTTTTTACAATGTCAAGTTAAAATAATTAGCCTTCAATGAGATTACAATTTTCGATCCCAGGTTTGCAAGACCAGTGATTTAACCCCTGAGTTATGAAGGCTCATATCAATGAAAAAATTAATGCTGTATTCAAATTTATTTTAAATTATTAAGATTAAATAGTTAGCCTCCAGTAAGGTTTAAACTCACGACTCCTGGTTTACAAGACCAGTGCTCTAACCCCTGAGCTATGAAGGCTCACATGAACAATAAAATTAATATTGTATAAAATTTAATTTTAAACTATTAAGAAAAAATAGTTAGCCTCCAGTGAGATTTGAACTCACGACCCCCGGTTTACAAGACCAGTGCTCTAACCCCTGAGATATGAAGTCTCGCATAAATGTAAAAATTAATGTTGTATTAAAACTGATTTTAAATTGTTAAGAATAAATAGTTAGCCTCCAGTGAGATTTGAACTCACGACCCCTGGTTTACAAGACCAGTGCTCTAACCCCTGAGCTATGAAGGCTCGGATCAACAGAATAAATTAATGTTGTATTAAATTTATTTGTAAATTGTTAAGATTAAATTGTTAGCCTCCAGTGATATTTGAACTCACGACCCCTGGTTTACAAGACCATTGCTCTAACCTCTGTGCTATGAAGGCTCACATGAAAAATAAAATTAATGTTGTATTAAATTTAATTTTAAATTGTTAAGATTAAATATTTAGACTCCAGTGAGATTTGAACTCACGACCCCTGGTTTACAAGACCAGTGCTCTAACCCCTGAGCTATGAAGGTTCGCATCAATGAAAAAATTAATGTTGTATTAAAATTTATTTAAATTAATAAGATTACACAATTAGCCTCCAGTGAGATTTGAACTCACGGCCCCTGGTTTGCAAGACCAGTGCTCTAACCCCTGAGCTATGAAGGCTCACATCATTAAAAAAAAACTAATATTGTTTTAAAACTGATTTTAAATTGTTAAGAATAAATATTTAGCCTCCAGTGAGTTTTGAACTCGCGACCCCTGGTTTACAAGACCAGTGCTCTAACCCCTGAGCTATGAAGGCTCACATCAACAAAAAAATTAATGTTGTATTAAATTTAATTTTAAATTGTTGAGAATAAATAGTTAGCCTCCAGTGAGATTTGAACTCACGACCCCTGGTTTACAAGACCAGTGCTCTAACCCCTGAGCTATGAAGGCTCGCATCAATGAAAAAATTAATGTTGTATTAAAATATCTTTTAAATTATTAGGATTAAATAATTAGCCTCCAGTGAGATTTGAACTCACGGCCCCTGGTTTACAAGACCAGTGCTCTAACCCCTGAGCTATGAAGGCTCACATCAGTAAAAAAAACTAATATTGTATTAAAACTGATTTTAAATTGTTAAAAATAAATAGTTAGCCTCCAGCGAGATTTGAACTCACTACCCCTAGTTTACAAGACCAGTGCTCTAACCCCTGAGCTATGAAGACTCACATCAACAACAAAAAAATTATGTTGTATTAAATTTACTTTTAAATTGTTAAAATTAAATAGTTAGCCTCCAGTGAGATTTGAACTCACGACCCCTGGTTTACAAGACCAGTGCTCTAACCCCAGAGCTATGAAGGCTCACAACAATCAAAAAAATAACGTTGTATTACAATTGTTTTTACAATGTCAAGTTAAAATAATTAGCCTTCAATGAGATTACAATTTTCGATCCCAGGTTTGCAAGACCAGTGATTTAACCCCTGAGCTATGAAGGCTCATATCAATGAAAAAATTAATGCTGTATTCAAATTTATTTTAAATTATTAAGATTAAATAGTTAGCCTCCAGTAAGGTTTAAACTCACGACTCCTGGTTTACAAGACCAGTGCTCTAACCCCTGAGCTATGAAGGCTCACATCAACAATAAAATTAATATTGTATAAAATTTAATTTTAAACTATTAAGAAAAAATAGTTAGCCTCCAGTGAGCTTTGAACCCACGACCCCCGGTTTACAAGACCAGTGCTCTAACCCCTGAGATATGAAGTCTCGCATAAATGTAAAAATTAATGTTGTATTAAAACTGATTTTAAATTGTTAAGAATAAATAGTTAGCCTCCAGTGAGATTTGAACTCACGACCCCTGGTTTACAAGACCAGTGCTCTAACCCCTGAGCTATGAAGGCTCGGATCAACAGAATAAATTAATGTTGTATTAAATTTATTTGTAAATTGTTAAGATTAAATAGTTAGCCTCCAGTGAGATTTGAACTCACGACCCCTGGTTTACAAGACCAGTGCTCCAACCCCTGAGCTATGAAGGCTCGGATCAACAGAATAAATTAATGTTGTATTAAATTTATTTGTAAATTGTTAAGATTAAATTGTTAGCCTCCAGTGATATTTGAACTCACGACCCCTGGTTTACAAGACCATTGCTCTAACCTCTGTGCTATGAAGGCTCACATGAAAAATAAAATTAATGTTGTATTAAATTTAATTTTAAATTGTTAAGATTAAATATTTAGACTCCAGTGAGATTTGAACTCACGACCCCTGGTTTACAAGACCAGTGGTCTAACCCCTGAGCTATGAAGGTTCGCATCAATGAAAAAATTAATGTTGTATTAAAATTTATTCAAATTAATAAGATTACACAATTAGCCTCCAGTGAGATTTGAACTCACGGCCCCTGGTTTGCAAGACCAGTGCTCTAACCCCTGAGCTATGAACGCTCACATCAACAAAACAAATTAATGTTGTATTAAATTTAATTTTAAATTGTTGAGATTAAATAGTTTGCCTCCAGTGAGATTTGAACTCACGGCACCTGGTTTGCAAGACTAGTGCTCTAACCCCTGAGCTATGAAGGCTCATATCAGTAAAAAAAAAAACTAATGTTGTATTAAAACTGATTTTAAATTGTTAAGAATAAATAGTTAGCCTCCAGTGAGATTTGAACTCACGACCCCTGGTTTACAAGACCAGTGCTCTAACCCCTGAGCTATGAAGGCTCGCATCAATGAAAAAATTAATGTTGTATTAAAATATTTTTTAAATTATTAAGATTAAATAATTAGCATCCAGTGAGATTTGAACTCACGGCCCCTGGTTTACAAGACCAGTGCTCTAACCGCTGAGCTATGAAGGCTCACATCAGTAAAAAAAACTAATATTGTATTAAAACTGATTTTCATTGTTAAAAATAAATAGTTAGCCTCCAGCGAGATTTGAACTCACGACCCCTGGTTTACAAGACCAGTGCTCTAACCCCTGAGCTATGAAGACTCACATCAACAACAAAAAAATTATGTTGTATTAAATTTACTTTTAAATTGTTAAAATTAAATAGTTAGCCTCCAGTGAGATTTGAACTCACGACCCCTGGTTTACAAGACCAGTGCTCTAAGCCCTGAGCTATGAAGGCTCACAACAATCAAAAAAATAACGTTGTATTAAAATTGTTTTTACAATGTCAAGTTAAAATAATTAGCCTTCAATGAGATTACAATTTTCGATCCCAGGTTTGCAAGACCAGTGATTTAACCCCTGAGCTATGAAGGCTCGCATCAATGTAAAAATTAATGTTGTATTAAAATTTATTTTAAATTATTAGGAAAAAATAGTAAGCCTGCAGTGAGATTTAAATTCAAGACTCCTGGTTTACAAGACCAGTGCTCTAACCCCTGAGCTATGAAGGCTCAGATCAGTAAAAAAAAAACTAATATTGTATTAAAACTGATTTTAAATTGTTAAGAATAAATAGTTAGCCTCCAGTGAGATTTGAACTCACGACCCCTGGTTTACAAGACCAGTGCTCTAAACCCTGAGCTATGAAGGCTCGGATCAACAGAATAAATTAATGTTGTATTAAATTTATTTGTAAATTGTTAAGATTAAATAGTTAGCCTCCAGTGAGATTTGAACTCACGACCCCTGGTTTACAAGACCAGTGCTCTAACCCCTGAGCTATGAAGGGTCGGATCAACAGAATAAATTAATATTGTATTAAACCTGATTTTAAATTGTTAAAAATAAATAGTTAGCCTCCAGCGATATTTGAATCACGACCCCTGGTTTAAAAGACCAGTGCTCTAACCCCTGAGCTATGAAGACTCACATCAACAACAAAAAAATTATGTTGCATTAAATTTACTTTTAAATTGTTAAAATTAAATAGTTAGCCTCCAGTGAGATTTGAACTCACGACCACTGGATTACAAGACCAGTGCTCTAAACCCTGAGCTATGAAGGCTCACATAAAAAATAAAATTAATGTTGCATTAAATTTAATTTTAAATTGTTAAGAATAAATAGTTTGCCTCCATTGAGAATTGAACTCACGACTCCTGGTTTACAAGACCAGTGCTCTAACCCCTGACCTATGAAGGCTCACATCAATCGAAAAATTAATGTTGTATTAAAATTATTTTCACATTGTCAAGTAAAAATAATTAGCCTTCAGTGAGGTTTGAACTCACGACCCCTGGTTTACAAGACCAGTGCTCTAACCCCTGAGCTATGAAGGCTCGGATCAACGGAATAAATTAATGTTGTATTAAATTTATTTTTAAATTGTTAAGGTTAAATAGTTAGCCTTCAGTGAGATTTGAACTCACGACCCCTGGTTTACAAGACCAGTGCTCTAACCCCTGAGCTATGAAGGCTCACATCAACAAAATAATTAATATTGTATTAAATTTAATTTTAAATTGTTAAGATTAAATAGATAGCCTTTAATGAGATTTGAACTCACGACCCCTGGATTACAAGACCAGTGCTCTAACCCCTGAGCTATGAAGGCTCGCATCAACGTAAAAATTAATGTTGTATTAAAATTTATTTTAAATTATTAAGAAAAAATAGTTAGCCTGCAGTGAGATTTAAACTCAAGACTCCTGGTTTACAAGACCAGTGTTCTAACCCCTGAGCTATGAAGGCTCACATCAGTAAAAAAAAAAACTAATATTGTATTAAAACTGATTTTAAATTGTTAAGAATAAATAGTTAGCCTCCAGTGAGATTTGAACTCACGACCCCTGGTTTACAAGACCAGTGCTCTAACCCCTGAGCTATGAAGGCTCGGATTAACAGAATAAATTAATGTTGTATTAAATTTATTTGTAAATTGTTAAGATTAAATAGTTAGCCTCCAGTGAGATTTGAACTCACGACCCCTGGTTTACAAGACCAGTGCTCTAACCCCTGAGCTATGAAGGCTCCCATCAACAAAAGAATTAATATTGTATTAAATTTAATTTTAAATTGTTAAGACTAAATAGATAGCCTTAAGTGAGATTTGAACTCACGACCCCTGGATTACGAGACCAGTGCTCTAACCCCTGAGCTATGAAGGCTCACATAAACAAAAGAATTAATATTGTATTAAATTTAAATTTAAATTTTTAAGATTAAATATATAGCATGAAGTGAGATTTAAACTCACGACCACTGGATTACAAGACCAGTGCTCTAACCCCTGAGCTATGAAGGCTCGCATTAATGTAAAAATTAATGTTGTATTAAAATTTATTTCAAATTATTAAGAAAAAATAGTAAGCCTGCAGTGAAATTTAAACTCACGACTCCTGGTTTACAAGACCAGTGCTCTAACCCCTGTGCTATGAAGGCTCACATAAAAAATAAAATTAATGTTGCATTAAATTTAATTTTAAATTGTTAAGAATAAATAGTTTGCCTCCAGTGAGAATTGAACTCACGACCCCTGGTTTACAAGACCAGTGCTCTAACCCCTGACCTATGAAGGCTCACATCAATCGAAAAATTAATGTTGTATTAAAATTTATTTCACATTGTCAAGTAAAAATAATTAGCCTTCAGTGAGATTTGAACTCACGACCCCTGGTTTACAAGACCAGTGCTCTAACCCCTGAGATATGAAGGCTCACATCAACAAAATAATTAATATTGTATTAAATTTAATTTTAAATTGTTAAGATTAAATAGATAGCCTTAAATGAGATTTGAACTCACGACCCCTGGATTACAAGACCAGTGCTCTAACCCCTGAGCTATGAAGGCTCGCATCAATGTAAAAATTAATGTTGTATTAAAATTTATTTTAAATTATTAAGAAAAAATAGTAAGCCTGCAGTGAGATTTAAACTCAAGACTCCTGGTTTACAAGACCAGTGCTCTAACCCCTGAGCTATGAAGGCTCACATCAGTAAAAAAAAAACTAATATTGTATTAAAACTGATTTTAAATTGTTAAGAATAAATAGTTAGCCTCCAGTGAGATTTGAACTCACGACCCCTGGTTTACAAGACCAGTGCTCTAAACCCTGAGCTATGAAGGCTCGGATCAACAGAATAAATTAATGTTGTATTAAATTTATTTCTAAATTGTTAAGATTAAATAGTTAGCCTCCAGTGAGATTTGAACTCACGACCCCTGGTTTACAAGACCAGTGCTCTAACCCCTGAGCTATGAAGGCTCGGAACAACAGAATAAATTAATGTTGTATTAAATTTATTTGTAAATTGTTAAGATTAAATAGTTAGCCTCCAGTGAGATTTGAACTCACGACCCCTGGTTTACAAGACCAGTGCTCTAACCCCTGAGCTATGAAGGGTCGGATCAACAGAATAAATTAATATTGTATTAAACCTGATTTTAAATTGTTAAAAATAAATAGTTAGCCTCCAGCGATATTTGAATCACGACCCCTGGTTTAAAAGACCAGTGCTCTAACCCCTGAGCTATGAAGACTCACATCAACAACAAAAAAATTATGTTGCATTAAATTTACTTTTAAATTGTTAAAATTAAATAGTTAGCCTCCAGTGAGATTTGAACTCACGACCCCTGGTTTACAAGACCAGTGCTCTAACCCCTGAGCTATGAAGGCTCGGATCAACGGAATAAATTAATGTTGTATTAAATTTATTTTTAAATTGTTAAGGTTAAATAGTTAGCCTTCAGTGAGATTTGAACTCACGACCCCTGGTTTACAAGACCAGTGCTCTAACCCCTGAGCTATGAAGGCTCACATCAACAAAATAATTAATATTGTATTAAATTTAATTTTAAATTGTTAAGATTAAATAGATAGCCTTAAATGAGATTTGAACTCACGACCCCTGGATTACAAGACCAGTGCTCTAACCCCTGAGCTATGAAGGCTCGCATCAACGTAAAAATTAATGTTGTATTAAAATTTATTTTAAATTTTTAAGAAAAAATAGTAAGCCTGCAGTGAGATTTAAACTCAAGACTCCTGGTTTACAAGACCAGTGTTCTAACCCCTGAGCTATGAAGGCTCACATCAGTAAAAAAAAAAACTAATATTGTATTAAAACTGATTTTAAATTGTTAAGAATAAATAGTTAGCCTCCAGTGAGATTTGAACTCACGACCCCTGGTTTACAAGACCAGTGCTCTAACCCCTGAGCTATGAAGGCTCGGATTAACAGAATAAATTAATGTTGTATTAAATTTATTTGTAAATTGTTAAGATTAAATAGTTAGCCTCCAGTGAGATTTGAACTCACGACCCCTGGTTTACAAGACCAGTGCTCTAACCCCTGAGCTATGAAGGCTCCCATCAACAAAAGAATTAATATTGTATTAAATTTAATTTTAAATTGTTAAGACTAAATAGATAGCCTTAAGTGAGATTTGAACTCACGACCCCTGGATTACGAGACCAGTGCTCTAACCCCTGAGCTATGAAGGCTCACATAAACAAAAGAATTAATATTGTATTAAATTTAAATTTAAATTTTTAAGATTAAATATATAGCATGAAGTGAGATTTAAACTCACGACCACTGGATTACAAGACCAGTGCTCTAACCCCTGAGCTATGAAGGCTCGCATTAATGTAAAAATTAATGTTGTATTAAAATTTATTTCAAATTATTAAGAAAAAATAGTAAGCCTGCAGTGAAATTTAAACTCACGACTCCTGGTTTACAAGACCAGTGCTCTAACCCCTGTGCTATGAAGGCTCACATAAAAAATAAAATTAATGTTGCATTAAATTTAATTTTAAATTGTTAAGAATAAATAGTTTGCCTCCAGTGAGAATTGAACTCACGACCCCTGGTTTACAAGACCAGTGCTCTAACCCCTGACCTATGAAGGCTCACATCAATCGAAAAATTAATGTTGTATTAAAATTTATTTCACATTGTCAAGTAAAAATAATTAGCCTTCAGTGAGATTTGAACTCACAACCCCTGGTTTACAAGACCAGTGCTCTAACCCCTGAGCTATGAAGGCTCACATCAACAAAATAATTAATATTGTATTAAATTTAATTTTAAATTGTTAAGATTAAATAGATAGCCTTAAATGAGATTTGAACTCACGACCCCTGGATTACAAGACCAGTGCTCTAACCCCTGAGCTATGAAGGCTCGCATCAATGTAAAAATTAATGTTGTATTAAAATTTATTTTAAATTATTAAGAAAAAATAGTAAGCCTGCAGTGAGATTTAAACTCAAGACTCCTGGTTTACAAGACCAGTGCTCTAACCCCTGAGCTATGAAGGCTCACATCAGTAAAAAAAAAACTAATATTGTATTAAAACTGATTTTAAATTGTTAAGAATAAATAGTTAGCCTCCAGTGAGATTTGAACTCACGACCCCTGGTTTACAAGACCAGTGCTCTAAACCCTGAGCTATGAAGGCTCGGATCAACAGAATAAATTAATGTTGTATTAAATTTATTTCTAAATTGTTAAGATTAAATAGTTAGCCTCCAGTGAGATTTGAACTCACGACCCCTGGTTTACAAGACCAGTGCTCTAACCCCTGAGCTATGAAGGCTCGGAACAACAGAATAAATTAATGTTGTATTAAATTTATTTGTAAATTGTTAAGAATAAATAGTCAGCCTCCAGTGAGATTTGAACTCACGACCCGTGGTTTACAAGACCAGTGCTCTAACCCTTGAGCTATGAAGGCTCACATCAACAAAAAAATTAATGTTGTATTAAATTTAATTTTAAATTGTTCAGATTAAATAGTTAGCCTCCAGTGAGATTTGAACTCACGGCCCCTGGTTTACAAGACCAGTGCTCTAACCCCTGAGCTATGAAGGCTCACATGAAAAATAAAATTAATGTTGTATTAAATTTAATTTTAAATTGTTAAGATTAAATATTTAGACTCCAGTGAGATTTGAACTCACGACCCCTGGTTTACAAGACCGGTGCTCTAACCCCTAAGCTATGAAGGTTCGCATCAATGAAAAAATTAATGTTGTATTAAAATTTATTTAAATTAATAAGATTACACAATTAGCCTCCAGTGAGATTTGAACTCACGGCCCCTGGTTTGCAAGACCAGTGCTCTAACCCCTGAGCTATGAAGGCTCACATCAGTAAAAAAAAACTAATATTGTTTTAAAACTGATTTTAAATTGTTAAGAATAAATATTTAGCCTCCAGTGAGATTTGAACTCGCGACCCCTGGTTTACAAGACCAGTGTTCTAACCCCTGAGCTATGAAGGCTCACATCAACAAAAAAATTAATGTTGTATTAAATTTAATTTTAAGTTGTTGAGATTAAATAGTTAGCCTCCAGTGAGATTTGAACTCACGGCCCCTGGTTTACAAGACCAGTGCTCTAACCCCTGAGCTATGAAGGCTCATATCAGTAAAAAAAAAAACTAATGTTGTATTAAAACTGATTTTAAATTGTTAAGAATAAATAGTTAGCCTCCAGTGAGATTTGAACTCACGACCCCTGGTTTACAAGACCAGTGCTCTAACCCCTGAGCTATGAAGGCTCGCATCAATGAAAAAATTAATGTTGTATTAAAATATTTTTTAAATTATTAAGATTAAATAATTAGCCTCCAGTGAGATTTGAACTCACGGCCCCTGGTTTACAAGACCAGTGCTCTAACCCCTGAGCTATGAAGGCTCACATCAGTAAAAAAAACTAATATTGTATTAAACCTGATTTTAAATTGTTAAAAATAAATAGTTAGCCTCCAGCGAGATTTGAACTCACGACCCCTGGTTTAAAAGACCAGTGCTCTAACCCCTGAGCTATGAAGACTCACATCAACAACAAAAAAATTATGTTGTATTAAATTTACTTTTCAATTGTTAAAATTTATTAGTTAGCCTCCAGTGAGATTTGAACTCACGACCCCTGGTTTACAAGACCAGTGCTCTAACCCCTGAGCTATGAAGGCTCACAACAATCAAAAAAATAACGTTGTATTAAAATTGTTTTTACAATGTCAAGTTAAAATAATTAGCCTTCAATGAGATTACAATTTTCGATCCCAGGTTTGCAAGACCAGTGATTTAACCCCTGAGCTATGAAGGCTCATATCAATGAAAAAATTAATGCTGTATTCAAATTTATTTTAAATTATTAAGATTAAATAGTTAGCCTCCAGTAAGGTTTAAACTCACAACTCCTGGTTTACAAGACCAGTGCTCTAACCCCTGAGCTATGAAGGCTCACATCAACAATAAAATTAATATTGTATAAAATTTAATTTTAAACTATTAACAAAAAATAGTTAGCCTCCAGTGAGATTTGAACTCACGACCCCCGGTTTACAAGACCAGTGCTCTAACCCGTGAGCTATGAAGTCTCGCATAAATGTAAAAATTAATGTTGTATTAAAACTGATTTTAAATTGTTAAGAATAAATAGTTAGCCTCCAGTGAGATTTGAACTCACGACCCGTGGTTTACAAGACCAGTGCTCTAACCCCTGAGCTATGAAGGCTCGGATCAACAGAATAAATTAATGTTGTATTAAATTTATTTGTAAATTGTTAAGATTAAATAGTTAGCCTCCAGTGAGATTTGAACTCACGACCCCTGGTTTACAAGACCAGTGCTCCAACCCCTGAGCTATGAAGGCTCGGATCAACAGAATAAATTAATGTTGTATTAAATTTATTTGTAAATTTTTAAGATTAAATTGTTAGCCTCCAGTGATATTTGAACTCACGACCCCTGGTTTACAAGACCAGTGCTCTAACCCCTGTGCTATGAAGGCTCACATGAAAAATAAAATTAATGTTGTATTAAATTTAATTTTAAATTGTTAAGATTAAATATTTAGACTCCAGTGAGATTTGAACTCACGACCTCTGGTTTACAAGACCAGTGCTCTAACCCCTGAGCTATGAAGACTCACATCAACAACAAAAGAATTATGTTGTATTAAATTTACTTTTAAATTGTTAAAATTAAATAGTTAGCCTCCAGTGAGATTTGAACTCACGACCCCTGGTTTACAAGACCAGTGCTCTAAGCCCTGAGCTATGAAGGCTCACAACAATCAAAAAAATAACGTTGTATTAAAATTGTTTTTACAATGTCAAGTTAAAATAATTAGCCTTCAATGAGATTACAATTTTCGATCCCAGGTTTGCAAGACCAGTGATCTAACCCCTGAGCTATGAAGGCTCATATCAATGAAAAAATTAATGCTGTATTCAAATTTATTTTAAATTATTAAGATTAAATAGTTAGCCTCCAGTAAGGTTTAAACTCACGACTGCTGGTTTACAAGACCAGTGCTCTAACCCCTGAGCTATGAAGGCTCACATCAACAAAATAATTAATATTGTATTAAATTTAATTTTAAATTGTTAAGATTAAATAGATAGCCTTAAATGAGATTTGAACTCACGACCCCTGGATTACAAGGCCAGTGCTCTAACCCCTGAGCTATGAAGGCTCGCATCAATGTAAAAATTAATGTTGTATTAAAATTTATTTCAAATTATTAAGAAAAAATAGTAAGCCTGCAGTGAGATTTAAACTCACGACCCGTAGTTTACAAGACCAGTGCTCTAACCCTTGAGCTATGAAGGCTCACATCAGTAAAAAAAAAACTAATATTGTATTAAAACTGATTTTAAATTGTTAAGAATAAATAGTTAGCCTCCAGTGAGATTTGAACTCACGACCCCTGGTTTACAAGACCAGTGCTCTAAACCCTGAGCTATGAAGGCTCGGATCAACAGAATAAATTAATGTTGTATTAAATTTATTTGTAAATTGTTAAGATTAAATAGTCAGCCTCCAGTGAGATTTGAACTCACGACCCGTAGTTTACAAGACCAGTGCTCTAACCCTTGAGCTATGAAGGCTCACATCAGTAAAAAAAACTAATATTGTATTAAAACTGATTTTAAATTGTTAAGAATAAATAGTTAGCCTCCAGTGAGATTTGAACTCACGACCCCTGGTTAACAAGACCAGTGCTCTAAACCCTGAGCTATGAAGGCTCACATCAATCGAAAAATTAATGTTGTATTAAAATTATTTTCACATTGTCAAGTAAAAATAATTAGCCTTCAGTGAGGTTTGAACTCACGACCCCTGGTTTACAAGACCAGTGCTCTAACCCCTGAGCTATGAAGGCTCGGTTCAACAGAATAAATTAATGTTGTATTAAATTTATTTTTAAATTGTTAAGGTTAAATAGTTAGCCTTCAGTGAGATTTGAACTCACGACCCCTGGTTTACAAGACCAGTGCTCTAACCCCTGAGCTATGAAGGCTCACATCAACAAAATAATTAATATTGTATTAAATTTAATTTTAAATTGTTAAGATTAAATAGATAGCCTTAAATGAGATTTGAACTCACGACCCCTGATTTACAAGACCAGTGCTCTAACCCTAGAGCTATGAAGGCTCACATCAATAAAAAAATAATTAATATTGTATTAAATTTAATTTTAAATTGTTAAGGTTAAATAGTTAGCCTTAAATGAGATTTGAACTCACGACCCCTGGATTACAAGACCAGTGCTCTAACCCCTGAGCTATGAAGGCTCGCATCAACGTAAAAATTAATGTTGTATTAAAATTTATTTTAAATTATTAAGAAAAAATAGTAAGCCTGCAGTGAGATTTAAACTCAAGACTCCTGGTTTACAAGACCAGTGATCTAACCCCTGAGCTATGAAGGCTCACATCAGTAAAAAAAAAACTAATATTGTATTAAAACTGATTTTAAATTGTTAAGAATAAATAGTTAGCCTCCAGTGAGATTTGAACTCACGACCCCTGGTTTACAAGACCAGTGCTCTAA
Source organism: Ascidiella aspersa (assembly GCF_963924565.1). Lineage (NCBI taxonomy): Eukaryota > Metazoa > Chordata > Ascidiacea > Phlebobranchia > Ascidiidae > Ascidiella > Ascidiella aspersa. The sequence continues at coordinate 9,090,853 of NC_139454.1, read as the reverse complement.
CCCCTGAGCTATGAAGGCTCGGATCAACAGAATAAATTAATGTTGTATTAAATTTATTTGTAAATTGTTAAGATTAAATAGTTAGCCTCCAGTGAGATTTGAACTCACGACCCCTGGTTTACAAGACCAGTGCTCTAACCCCTGAGCTATGAAGGCTCCCATCAACAAAAGAATTATTATTGTATTAAATTTAATTTTAAATTGTTAAGACTAAATAGATAGCCTTAAGTGAGATTTGAACTCACGACCCCTGGATTACGAGACCAGTGCTCTAACCCCTGAGCTATGAAGGCTCACATAAACAAAAGAATTAATATTGTATTAAATTTAAATTTAAATTTTTAAGATTAAATATATAGCATGAAGTGAGATTTGAACTCACGACCACTGGATTACAAGACCAGTGCTCTAACCCCTGAGCTATGAAGGCTCGCATTAATGTAAAAATTAATGTTGTATTAAAATTTATTTCAAATTATGAAGAAAAAATAGTAAGCCTGCAGTGAAATTTAAACTCACGACTCCTGGTTTACAAGACCAGTGCTCTAACCCCTGTGCTATGAAGGCTCACATAAAAAATAAAATTAATGTTGCATTAAATTTAATTTTAAATTGTTAAGAATAAATAGTTTGCCTCCAGTGAGAATTGAACTCACGACGCCTGGTTTACAAGACCAGTGCTCTAACCCCTGACCCATGAAGGCTCACATCAATCGAAAAATTAATGTTGTATTAAAATTTATTTCACATTGTCAAGTAAAAATAATAAGACTTCAGTGAGATTTGAACTCACGACCCCTGGTTTACAAGACCAGTGCTCTAACCCCTGAGCTATGAAGGCTCGGAACAACAGAATAAATTAATGTTGTATTAAATTTATTTTTAAATTGTTAAGGTTAAATAGTTAGCCTCCAGTGAGATTTGAACTCACGACCCCTGGTTTACAAGACCAGTGCTCTAACCCCTGAGCTATGAAGGCTCACATCAGTAAAAAAAAAAACTAATATTGTATTAAAACTGATTTTAAATTGTTAAGAATAAATAGTTAGCCTCCAGTGAGATTTGAACTCACGACCCCTGGTTTACAAGACCAGTGCTCTAAACCCTGAGCTATGAAGGCTCGGATCAACAGAATAAATTAATGTTGTATTAAATTTATTTGTAAATTGTTAAGATTAAATAGTTAGCCTCCAGTGAGATTTGAACTCACGACCCCTGGTTTACAAGACCAGTGCTCTAAACCCTGAGCTATGAAGGCTCGGATCAACAGAATAAATTAATGTTGTATTAAATTTATTTGTAAATTGTTAAGAATAAATAGTTAGCCTCCAGTGAGATTTGAACTCACGACCCGTGGTTTACAAGACCAGTGCTCTAACCCTTGAGCTATGAAGGCTCGGATCAACAGAATAAATTAATGTTGTATTAAATTTATTTGCAAATTGTTAAGATTAAATAGTTAGCCTCCAGTGATATTTCAACTCACGACCCCTGGTTTACAAGACCAGTGCTCTAACCCCTGAGCTATGAAGGCTCACATGAAAAATAAAATTAATGTTGTATTAAATTTAATTTTAAATTGTTAAGATTAAATATTTAGACTCCAGTGAGATTTGAACTCACGACCCCTGGTTTACAAGACCGGTGCTCTAACCCCTAAGCTATGAAGGCTCACATCAGTAAAAAAAAACTAATATTGTTTTAAAACTGATTTTAAATTGTTAAGAATAAATAGTTAGCCTCCAGTGAGATTTGAACTCACGACCCCTGGTTTACAAGACCAGTGCTCTAACCCCTGAGCTATGAAGGCTCGCATCAATGAAAAAATTAATGTTGTATTAAATTTAATTTTAAATTGTTGAGATTAAATAGTTAGCCTCCAGTGAGATTTGAACTCACGGCCCCTGGTTTACAAGACCAGTGCTCTAACCCCTGAGCTATGAAGGCTCATATCAGTAAAAAAAAACTAATGTTGTATTAAAACTGATTTTAAATTGTTAAGAATAAATAGTTAGCCTCCAGTGAGATTTGAACTCACGACCCCTGGTTTACAAGACCAGTGCTCTAACCCCTGAGCTATGAAGGCTCGCATCAATGAAAAAATTAATGTTGTATTAAAATATTTTTTAAATTATTAAGATTAAATAATTAGCCTCCAGTGAGATTTGAACTCACGGCCCCTGGTTTACAAGACCAGTGCTCTAACCCCTGAGCTATGAAGGCTCATATCAATAAAAAAAACTAATATTGTATTAAACCTGATTTTAAATTGTTAAAAATAAATAGTTAGCCTCCAGCGAGATTTGAACTCACGACCCCTGGTTTAAAAGACCAGTGCTCTAACCCCTGAGCTATGAAGACTCACATCAACAACAAAAAAATTATGTTGTATTAAATTTACTTTTAAATTGTTAAAATTAAATAGTTAGCCTCCAGTGAGATTTGAACTCACGACCCCTGGTTTACAAGACCAGTGCTCTAACCCCTGAGCTATGAAGGCTCACAACAATCAAAAAAATAACGTTGTATTAAAATTGTTTTTACAATGTCAAGTTAAAATAATTAGCCTT